>NC_092717.1:86826907-87436399 GCF_047496885.1 Scyliorhinus torazame
GTGTCGTACGAGAACATAACATAAGAAATAGAAGCAGGAATAGACAAATTAACTCCTCGAGTCTGTGCTGATGGTCAGTAGGATCATAGCTGACATGACACTGGAGTGGCACAGTGGTTAGCACTGTTGCCTCACAGTGCGAGGGACCCAGGTTCAATTCCAGCCTTGGGTCACTGTGTGGAGTTTGCACTTCCTCCCCGTGTCTGCGTGGGTTTCCTCCGAGTCCAAAGATGTATAAGTTAGGTAGATTGGCCATGGTAAGTTGCTCCTTAGTGGCCAGGGATGTGCAGGTTAAGTGAGGTTACGGCATAGGGTGGGGGAATGGGCCCACGTCGGGTGCTCTTTCAGAGGGTCGGAGCAAACTCGATGGGCCGAACGGCCTCCTTCTGCGCTGTAGGGATTCTATAATTCTATGATAATGACTTTGACTCTACTTTTCTGACAGCAGCCTTATCTTGTATTGTTGACTTCTTTATTTCTATGTGAACCACAAGCTGTTTCTTATATTGACCGAATGACCACACAACCAGTACATTAGTTCAGAAGACAGTTTATTAACAAACACAAGACTTATTTCTATCTGCAATGATTCACATGGCTACGCACTAAACTAGACCTAATAACTAAGATGACCTTTACTTAACTTCGGGGTGACCGGCTCTATACGGGAGATAAGGCCTTTATCTGTGTCCACGTGGGTCGGTTGGAAGTCGTCAGGTTCCTCTCGGCTGGGCTCGTCCTTCAAGTAGTGATCGCAGGTCCTTGAACTTGGCTGGTTGATATGCTGCAATTGGTCGCACACAGGCTGGTCCAAAAGAGGCCGATGCCTCGTGCGCAGGGCTTCTTATCCTTCTTCTCTTTCGAGCCCTTTTGGGTGGTCCTAACTCCAGATCCAATGGATCGATAGGGTTTTGATCACCCTCAATGATCCTGGCCAATTAAGGGGCGGATACCTTGGTGCCTGGGCGGGTCCTAGCTATCATTGTCCCAGGCACGTAGGCCTTTCCAAATAAGGGGAAGTGGCACCGGTTAGTCTGCTATTGTTGTTGTTCCTTGATTTGAGTTCTATTGTCCTGGGGGAAATAGTGATTGACTTTTAATGGGTGCAAGTTTCAGTCAAGTCTGGCTTCTTTACACAATACACAGATGCTGTGTACTTGTCTGTGTCCAAGTTGACCACAATTCCCATGGTCCTTTGCAGGTGGACATTTTAGATGGCTACGGTGATCCGCCGTCTGGATCAAAAATCTCCCCACCCAATGTTGAATATATTTCATCACCCAGTCTCCACTGCTCTCTGGAACGATTATTCGAAACATTAAAGTACCTTTAAGAGAAGATGTTCCTCTTATACCTCTCTTAAATGGGAGACCCATCATTCAGAAATTGTACTCTCTAGCACCAAATTCCCCACGAGTGAAATGTTTTTATTTATTCATTCTTGGGATGGGCCTTGTTGGCTGAGCCAGCATTTATTGCCCATTCTTAATTGCCCTTTCTTGGCCATTTAAGAGTCCATCACATTGCTGTGGATCGGGAGTCACATGTAGGCCAGATCAGGAAAGGACAGCAGCAATCCTTACCTGAAATATATTGGTGAACCAGTTGAGTTTTTACCAATCGGCAATGGTTTTATGGTGATCATTAGAATTTAAATTCCAGATTCTTATTGAATTCAAATTCCACTATCTGCCATGATGGGATTTGGACCTGGATCCCCAGAGCATTATGCTGGGTCTCTGGATTACTAGTCCAGTGAAAATACATTACGCTACCACCTGCCCTAACCCTTGCAACAGCTATCCTGTCATGGCCCCTCAGAATCTTAGAGGTGGGATTTTCTGTCTCCGGGACGCCCAGAATGTGTTTCCCGATGGGACAGAGAATCGGGTGTCAGGGCAAAATAGGAATAGGGATTGGTGCCGGGCGCTGACTTGAAAACCATATTTCAACCCCTTGCTGGAGGCATGAACGAGTTCCATGCCGCACGCCAACAGGAGAATGGCAATAAATGCAAATAAGTCGTAAAGACCCATTGTATCTATTTAGTGGGCCTGGCTCCCTATGCTCCGTCCTCTCATGATTTTTCATTCCCTGTGGCCAGATAGAATTCCAGATGTGATTTCATGCATGTGATTTCATTGCTCTTTCATCTCTTTAATGTGGTCAATGTTTACAAACATTGGGATTTCACCACTTAGGCCACTGAAGCGTGAAGGGAGATGAATGGATTAAAGCTGCAGATGGTTTACCGAGCATGGAGATGGATTGCAGATAGTGAATCTGTGGGAACCAACGCAGGCACAGCTGCCCTGCTTTGAGGAATTGACATGTGGAGCTGCAAGGTAAATATTACAGCTATAATGCCTCCCACAGCCCTTGGCTGCACTGCTCTCTAGCTTCCAGACAGGGGTCTCTTTATTTGGGGTGGGCTATGTGGCAGGGGTTTCCTTTAGTGGGGGGATCCCTGGGAGGGTTCTACTAGTCAGGGGGGTCCCTTTGTGGGACTTCCTACCACAGGAGTCCCTGTTGGGGGGGTGCCCCTTTCACTGTGGGGTGTTTCCCTATCACAGGGGTCCCTGTGGTGGCTCTTCCTATCACAGGGCTCCCTGTGGGCAATCTCCCTATTATGGGAGTCCTGGGGGTCCCGCTTTACAGGGGACCCTGGGGGGTAGGACGGGTCACCCCAGCACTTGGGGGTAGGGGGGCACCCAGGCAATCCGGGGGTGGGGGCTGCCGTGCAGTGGGCGGGTCAGGGCGGATCTGCAGTTTGTGGAGGGCGATGGTCAGTTCGGGGCCGATTAACTTTGCAGATGGCGATGGGCAAGTGCCGGCCATGGAACTCTGCTATCGGGCCGCCCTCTCAAGATGGCAGCCCAATATCGGGATTCCCCTTGGAATCTCCTATACTCCCGGCATGCATAAATTTGCGTGGTGTGGAACACTGAATTACATCACGTTTTAAGATCGCAAGGGGGTCATATAACTCTCTTACAAGCGCAAGGGGGTTCAATTCAGCCCTGGTGAAAGAACATAGGGCAGGATTCTCCGTTTGCCGATGCCAAAATCGGGAAAGGCGATTGGGTGGAGAATTGGTTCCTACACCAAAACGCGGCACGTGCCGATTTGACGCCAAATCGCAATGCTCCATCACTTTGACAGCGGCATCAATGCATTCTGGAACGTACAGTAGACACCATTTGCACATCATTAGTGGGCCCAACCCTGTATTCTCCAGGGCCTCCGCGATTCTCCGCCTCCGATGGACCGGGTTCCCGACGGCGAGGTTCTCTTGTGCTTTTTAAAATTGTGAAACCGGCATGACGGCTGCTTTGGGAGAGAGAGGGGGTGCGGAAGGTGACCAACAACACCATAGTTTGCTGACAGTTGTGCTGCTGGCCGGGGCTTCTGCCAGGATCGGGGGGAGTAGTGGGGGTGGCCAGGCGGTGGGCTGTGGGGTCAGGCTGGACTGGCACGGAACACCATTGCCGCAGCCAGCAACGCAGCCATGCAGCTGCGCATACCGCTAACATCCCACTTTCAACTTAGTGCCATGGGTCATATAGGTGTCCCCGCAGGGCACTGACCTGGGTACCCGCTGGCCCCAGCTGACCCATCAGCTGTTTGGGCACACCCTAGTGCAACCAGTGCCTTCTTGTTGGCTGGGCTGAGTGTGTGTGGGGAGTGAAGTGTGTATGTGTGGCTGCAGCTTGTCAGCCTCCTGAGTGTTAATCATGGACCCAGCGAATTTCGCACCGTTGCTCATTGGAATCGAGTGTGTCCCACGCTGCGCCAGTGTTAGCCCCTCAAAGGTAGCGGAATCGGTCCAGGTGCAGCGTCAGTTTTTCTGTCATAAATGTCCACGGATTCTGTGTTGGTGTCAACACTTAGGGTTAGATTCTCCGATTGCCGACAGCGAAATCGCGTTCGATGATTGTCCGGAGAATCCGTTTTTACGCCTAAATCGGGGACGATGCTGTTTTTCGGATGCTCTGCCCCTTCAAAAATGGCGTAATCGCTGAGTACACCGCACATAGTTGGGAGGGCCTCAGGACATCACCTGAAGCCCTCCCCAGATGCTCCGGACAAGATGGTGCGTCGGTCGCATGCCCTCTCAGTTCTTGGGGACCTCACGTGGCGGCTGCGGACTGTGTCCAGGTCCACCACAGTCGGGGGCTGGGGGAGCCGTTTCACCTGCCGGGGGGATTTCAGCAGGGGCTGGGCGGACTGCTGGGCGGTGGTCCGGGGGTGGCGAGGGGGCAACATCTGGCAGGCAGGCTCCATGCGCGGCTGGCACCATGTTGTACGACGCGGCCGCCGCAGGTCGCCGCCATGTGCATGCACAGCCACGGACCCAGACATTCTGTGTCTGTATCTGCAGGTAAAGCCAGGGGCTTTTTGTGGCGTGGCTTCTAGCCCCCCACCGGACTTTTTGGTCGTTAGACTAGATGCTTCCTCCGGACATAGCCGCAAAATCGGAGAATCCAGCCCTTAGTCTCAGAAATGGAGAACCCACCCCAAATGTTTCAATAAGATCACTTTTTATTCTTTTAAACTACAATGAGAATAGGTCCAACCTGGTTGACCATTCATCGTGAGATAACTCTTGCATCCCAGGAATCAATCTAGTGAACCTTCCCTCGGTGAGTTGCCTCTGATGTAGGTATATTCTTGCTTGCATAAGGAGATCAAAAAACCATGCAGTGATCTACGTGTGGTTTCATCAATTCCTTGTACAACTGGAAGAAGACAGCCCTATATTTCTAGTCGATCCCCCTTGCAATAATGGCTAACTTCAATTTTCCTTCCTAATTACTTGCTGTACCTGTCTGCTAACCTTGTGTGATTCATGGGTGAGGCTACGCAGACCTCCCTGTGCAGTAATGTAAGTGATATATCTCTTTCTTAGATTCTGAAACCAAGAATTATGATTGATTCAACCACACGCTAAATTCAACACATTTATTAAATCATGCAGTTAGCCCTGAGGTGTTCAATCTGAGATGATTATAGGTTGCTTAGAAGTGATCACCAAGATTCTTCCCATTGATCAGCAGGTTTTGCCTTCTTTCTGGAGCACTCCAATGTGGGACTTTTCAAGGATTTACATACAGAATACAGTCTTTGGAAGAGTTCATGCACATTTCCCTTTTGGCTAGTTCCAGATTGGTTAGTAGGGTGTGCAATTGTCTGTTGGTTGGTTAGGATATTCTCAAGTTGTCTTCCACTGGCTTGGCCACATAAGAACTTTTTTCCTGTCACATTGTGATTATCTGGCTTGCTTTAGTCAGTTTGCTGTCATTAAATGTTCCATTCAAATTGTCATGGGAGTGTCCCTTTAAGAAATGTTTTTGTCTTATCATATGGCTTCAGTAATGTCATTGTGTGGGTGGAGATGGGCTGTGGCTCTGGGAGTTGGTTTTACTTTCGCTTTGGGTTTAGAGCTGGTTTGTGGCTCTGAGTTTTTACTTTCGGTTTTCACAGTTGGCTGCTGTAGACTCAGACAGAGAAGTATTTTGGCCTGTCTCTCTATTTTCAATTTTAAAGATTTATTCCAAGGAAGAAACCCAATGATTATAGTTACCTACTGTTTTTGGTAAAAAGGGGTCTTTGGTTTATGGGATCTTGTTATTGAATTGGAACAGTTAAGGGGTAATTCATTAAGGGTTATACATAGATTACTGTAGCTGTGTAGGGTCTTTATGTTTGTACTTGATAATAATTTTTACTGCGTGTGTTTATACAAATGTTAACTAAATTCTTAGAATAAAACTTGTTTTTTTTCAATTAAAAGCACCTAAGAAGCCTATTGAATATCACCTGAAAGACAGGCTCTTGTGCTCATCATAATCAAAAGCAATAAACAGTTGTAGGGCAGGTGAACTCCATGATACACGTTGGAGTTTTCTAAACCCTGGTCCATAACAAAATTCAAATTGTTCTATTTAGCTCAGTATTGCTGCAATTAACAAGTATCAATATAATTAGTAAGTGTTGCTCCCATCCAGTTTCCCCATAACATACAAGGCTCGGAACTTATAGCCAGTTTGTTCACCTTTTTCTTACAGTAGCCTCTCTCCATTTAAATAATGGCCCAGAACTTCCAACCAGAGTTGCAGCAAGCATTTAGACTTTTGCTACTGTTAAGTGCTGGGATTCAGAGAATGTGCACACGTGTGGTAGTCACACAGGAATTTTAAACTACCCAAAGACAGAAATACAGCCCCCCAGGCAATTCTGTGGATCAACAATCAATGGAATTGTAAACTTTTTTATTCTCTCACAATATCTATGTAAAGGCACCAATGGTTGGAGTGATACCAAGCACAAAAGACGATGATTGTGGTCATTAGAGATGGACAATCTAAGTCCTAGCACATTGCTTTAGGAGTTCTTCAGTGTAGTGTCCTAGATCCAGTCATCTACAGATGCTTCATCAATGACTCCATCAAATCGTCAGAAGTGGAGATGTTTGCTGATGAAGCATCATTTCTGACTCCTCAGCTACTGAAGCAGTCCATGTCCATATGGAGCTAGACCTGAACACCATTCAGGCTTGGGCTGATAAGTGACAAATTGGATTTATGCAACACAAATGCCAAGCAATGACCATCTCCTTGACATTCAATGGTATTACCATCAGTGTATCCTCCACTACCAGCATCCGAGGGGATACCATTGACCAGAAACTTAACTGTAATATAAATATTGTGGCTAAAATTCTGCAGCAAGCAACTCACCTCCCTACTCCCCAAAATCTGACCACTATCTTCAAGGCACAAGTTAGAGGTGTGATGAAATACTCACCACTTGCCCGGATGAGTGCAGTTCCAACAATTCTCATGAAGATTAATACCATCTAGAACAAAGCAGACCACTTGATTAGCATCCCATCCACCACCTTCAACATTCACTCTTTCCACCACCAATGCACCACAGTAGCAGTCTGTACCATCTACAAAATGCCCTACAGAAACTCACCAAGGCTCATTTGACAGCATATTTGAAGCCCACCAATTAGATGGACAGCATGGGAACTCTACCATCTGCAAGTTCCACTCCAAGCCACACACCATCCTGACTTGGAACTGTATCACCAATCATTCACTGTCACAGGGTCAAAATCCTGGAACTCTCCCTAAAAGCACTGTTGCTGTACCTGCACTAGATTCACTCCAGCAGTTCAAGAAGGCTGCACACGACCACCTTCTGAAGGGCAGCTAGGGGGAGGTAAAAAATGCTGGCCTAGCCAGCGACATCTACATTCCTGAACGAATGAAAGAAAGGCTAGCTGGAGTGAATCACTGTGGTTGAACATTTTAAACTCACAAGTCGTCTTGTTAGCAGCTGTCCAAACACAAAACATAGGAAATCACTCCAAAATAATTAGAAATTGTTGCTGGTTTTACATGGTTTCTGTTACATTACTATAAAAATTTACTTACCATTTCTATCAACTTTCAGACTTTTAAATTCATTTCAGGACATTTCCATTTTTATTTACATTATATTAAATGTTATACAATCTCATAAAAAATTAAAAGTCTTTGAAAGATTAGCTAAAATAGTTAAAACCACTTAAGAACGCAATAAAGATTACTCAGCATAACACAGAAAGACTGTGAGACCCAAAGGGACATTCTTTCCGCTGTTGACTTCAAAGGCGCTTGGCCACAGTGCTCCCTCGGCTTACCGTGACCACACATGCTGTCCTTGCAGATGGTTACATCCTGTAGCTGGATCAAGAAGCCCCTAAAGCCCCAACGTAAATAGGTATGGACGCAGTTTAGCGGTGTGTGCCTCCTCTCAAACCGAAAAATTTAGACCAATTTGCTTTTCAATTCTTCTAAAGAAGGATAACCTCACATTTTTCCACACTGTACTCCATCTGCCAAATTTTCACCAACTCCCTTAGCTCCATTACCTTAGCTCCATCCACACCATTAATATAGATTGTAAATAGTTGAGCTCCCTGCACTGAGTCCTACAGCACCTCACAAGTTACAGTTTGTTAACAAGAAAATGATTCAATCACCCCCAACTCTGTTTCCTGTTAGTTGGTGAATCCTCTGTCCATATTAAATGTATTACCTCTATCAAAATGCACTCTTATCTTGCCCAGTAAACGTTTATGTGGCAACTTGTGGAATTCCTTCTGCAGATCCAAATACGAGGGGCAGGATTCTCCATTAGACGTCGCTGAAATCGGGAAACGCGATTGGGTGGAGAATCAGTTCCGATGCCAGAATCGCGGCAGGTGCCAATTTGAAATGCTCCAGCATCTCGACAGCAGCGTCTATGTGTTCCGGAACACACGTACAGTAGACACCGCATGCATATCATTAGCGGGCCAGACACGGTATTCTCCAGGGCCACCGCGATTCTCCTCCTCCGATGGGCCGAGTTCCAAACGGTTCACTTGTGCTTTCAAAAATCGTGAAACCGGCAAGGCGGCTGCTGAGGGGGAGAGGGTATGGAAGATGTCCAACATCGCAATAGTTTGCTGACAGTTGTGCCGCTGACCGGGGAGCTTCTGCTAGGGCCGGAGGGAGTAGTGAGGTGTGGCCAGGAGGTGGGCTGAGGGGTCAGGGTGGATGTGCATGGAACACTATTGCCGCAGCCAGCAAGGCAGCCATGCAGCTGTGCACACCGCCAACAGCCCACTTTGAACCTAGTGCCATGGATCAGTCCCCCCAGGGCACCCCCTGCGTGCCCTCTGGCCCCAGCTGTCCCATCAGCTGTCTGGACACGCTCCAGCGCAACCAATGCCATCTTGTTGGCTGGAATGAATGTGTTTGGGGATTGGAATGTGTATATGCGGCTGCAGCTTGTTAGCCTCCCTAGTGTTGATCACGGGCCCGGTGAATCATGCACTACTTTTCATTGGAATCGATTGAGGTCCATGCGACATTGGTGCAAGCCCTTCAATGGTAGCAGAATCGGTCTAGGTGCAGCGGCAGTTTTTCTGTCGTACAAGTGTACGAATTCTGCGTTGGCGTCAACACTTAGTCTCAGAAACAGCGAATCTCGCCCCATTATATCAACTCATTCCCCTTTAATTTTCCTGCATGTTTCATTCTGAAAGAACTCTAGACAATTGTCAAAATGTGACGTCGCTTTCATAAAACCACATTGACTTTGCTTAATTGTATTATGATTTTCTAAATATCTATGACTTTCATAATAATGGACTCCAGCATTTTCCCAATGAGAGATGTTGGGCGGACTGCCCTATAGTATCCTGCTTTCGCTCTCCCTTCCTTCTTGAATAGGGATGTTATGTTTGAGGTTTTCCAGTTCAACCTTCAATCCCATTAGTTTTCCCTTTCCTCTAGTGATAGTGATTGTTTTAAGTTCCTCCCCCTCCTTTCACTTCTTGATTTTCTACAAATTTTGGGATGCCTTTGTTTCTTCTACTGCGACGCCAAATACAAAATACTTCAAAGATCTCTGCCTTTTCCTTTTTTCGCATTATTAATTCCCCTATTTCATCCCCAAAGACACCAAATCTACTTTACCTTCTCTCTTTCTTTATAAATTTGTAGAAGCTTCTACTGTCTATTTTTGTATTTCTTCTTAGTTTATTGTCGTGTTCTGATTTCCCCCCCTTTCTTTTAGTCATCCTTCACTGGTTCCTCACACTTGGTGCCACTCATAATCACACCCTCTTGACCCTGTGCCGAGACAACATCTGAAGTACTTAACCTAAGAGGGGGTCTGCCTCCTGGAACACATTGTCCAGCTATCTTTCTCCCTGCCTGACACATCACAGCGTCTAAAGCTCGAACTCTAGCTCATCAACTCTTAACTGAAACTGCTGAAGCTCCAGACATTAACTACATTTGTGGTTACTGTGGTGTACACCAAAACCCACATGCTACAGCTGCAACACCTTATCTGACCTGCTAACTTTATTGTATTTTGTTTAATTAATTAGTGTTTCAAATTTTGAAATATAAATCAGTAATTGTTTTAATTATATCAAGTACATTAGCTCCAAATTTAATACAGTACTTGTATCTTCAGATCCATTTGAGCCAGAGCGTGGCGAATCTGTGGACTCTTTGCCGCAGAAGGCTGTGGATCACTGAGTGTCTTTAAGACCAGGGGCAAGATTCTCCGACACCCCGCCGGGTTGGAGAATCGCCGGGGACTGGCGTGAATCCCGCCCCCGCCGGTTGCCGAATTCTCCACCACCGGATATTCGGTGGGGGCGGGAATCGTGCCGCGCCGGTTGGCGGGCCCCCCCCCCCCCGCGATTCTCCAGCCCGGATGGGCCGAAGTCCCGCCGCTAAAATGCCTGTCCCGCCAGCGTAGATTAAACCACCTACCTTACCGGCGGGACAAGGCGGCGCGGGCGGGGTCCTGGGGGGGGAGCGGGGCGATCTGGCCCCGGTGGGTGCCCCCACGGTGGCCTGGCTTGCGATCGGGGGCCCACTGATCCGCGGGCGGGCCTGTGCCGTGGGGGCACTCTTTCCCTTCCGCCTTCGCCACGGTCTCCACCATGGCGGAGGCGGAAGAGACTCCCTCCACTGCGCATGCGCCGCCCGGAGATGTCATTTCCGCGCCAGCTGGCGGGGCACCAAAGGCCTTTTCCGCCAGCTGTCGGGGCGGAAATTCGTCCGGCGCCGGCCTAGCCCCTTAAGGTTGGGGCTCGGCTACCAAAGATGCGGAGCATTCCGCACCTTTGGGGCGGCGCGATGCCCGACTGATTTGCGCCGTTTGGGGCGCCAGTCGGCGGACATCGCGGCGTTTCCGGAGAATTTCACCCCAGAGGTAGATAGGTTCTGGATTAGATCATAGATCATAGAATTTACAGTGTGAAAGTGCAGAAGGAGGCTTTTCGGCCCATCGAGTCACCACCGGCCCTTACAAAGAGCACCGGCCCTTACAAAGAGCACCCCCACTTAACCTTTTTGGACACTGAGGGCAATTTAGCATGGCCAATCCACCTAACCTGCACATCTTTGGACTGTGGGAAGAAACCAGAGCACCCGGAGAAAACCCACGCAGACACGGGGAGAACGTGCAGACTCCACACAGACAGTGACCCAGCCGGGAATCGAACCTGGGACCCTGGGGCTGTGAAGCAACTGTGCTAACCACTATGCTACCGTGGTGCCCTAATTAATAAGGGGATCAAAGGTTTTGGGGCGAAGGCAGGAGAATGGGGATGAGAAAATATCAGCCATGGTTGAATGGCGGAGCAGACTCGATGGGCTGAGTGGCCTAATTCTGCTCCTCTGTCTTATGGTCTAAGCTTAAGTAACTAATCTGTTTCGGAGAAAATATAACCACTAAACTCATTAGCCAGTCACTGATCCACTCACCTAATTAATACCTCAAAACCTCAGCTCTTCAATCTCAGTGTCTCTCACGTGCTCTCTTGGGCTGCTCCTTGTCTTGTGAAAAAATAGAACAGCATTAATTCCCTCAGTGCACTGAATTCCCTCAAACCCTAAATTCCCAGGTTAAGCACTCCCTAGCTCCTGTAGTCCATCTAGTTGGTATCCATGCTCCTTACTTCCTTCTGAGTTCCGCATCTTTAAATAAATTCACAGGTGATCCTATTTACATATGGCCTCAAAGAGCACTGGATGGGATTCTCTGTCCAGTGACGGCGGAATCGCAAAATGTGATTGGGCGGAGAATCCCGCGAGCCGAAAATTGGGGCTGGCACCAGCCGCCCGACGGAATGCCATTCTCCGGTATCTAGACAGCGACGTCAATGCAGTCTAATCTGCACATACAGTAACCTCCATTGGCATCTCATTAACGGGTCTGATCCAGTATTCTCCTGGGCCTCCACGATGCTCCGCCTCTGTCAGGAGGAATTACCGACGGTGGGTTTCACTTGTAGTTTTATCAGGAAATAGATGCCATGGCTGCTGAGGTAGACAGCGGGGGTAGGACCGGCAGGGGGCAGGGTGAATGAGGGGGGGTGCCTGCCAGAGCTGGAGGGGGGCAGTACCGAGGGCATGTGGCGTGGGGTCAGGGTGACCGCCTATGCGACCGGGGTATCCAGGAACAGACCAACCCACCGTCCCCACATACCACACCACCCCTCCACTCCACCCTCCACCCCACCAGCAGCCAACACCACCCCCCTCCCCGCCCACACAACTGGGCACCTGCCAGTGAGGCATCATGCGGCCCAACCAAAGGGGAGATCCACAGTTGTACAGAGCGTACAGCCAGCATGGGTAGCGCCAGCAACCGGTGCACCTGCTGGCAGGTCTGGGTGGCAGGCACCTACGGGGCCAGAGGTGCAGTGCGAAGGGCAGAGTGCCGGGGGAAATGGCTGGGGATGGGTGTGGGCATGGGGGTGGGGGGAGGGGGACATGTGGGGCAGGGACTGCAGTGCAAGCCAGGGCCACCATATTGCCCGTTGAACCTGGTTGGGCACGAAGGTACGCACCATGCTAACATGCCTGCCTTTCATCCCCTGCAGAGAATGGACTTTGGAATCCAACCAGGAATAGTAGCCTTCATCCTGGTCAGAATGTGGACTGAACCCACCAGGATGCCTGGGCAGTGGGGTTCATGTTCATGTCCAAACATTAATATGTAACACAAACAATAAGCATCCCAAGACCTTCCCAATTGCTAGGACAGCCATCAATCATTACCTTTTGTTTCCTGTTATTAAGCCAATTTTTTATTCAGTTTGCCATATTGACCTGTATCCCGAGGGCTTTCATTTTCTTGACTAATTTGCCATGTGGGACTTTGTCAAACACTTTGCTAAAATCCATGTACACCACATCCACTACACTACCTTCATCAACCCTTCTCGTCACTTCCTCAAAGGATTCAATCAAAGACCTTCCTTTAATAAACCCATGCTGACCATCTCTGATTAGTCCTTCTATGATACAGTTAATAATTATTTCATTTCATTTCATCCTATCTCTCAGGATTGAGGCTACTAATTTGCCCACCACTGATGTAAGACTAAGTGGCTTATAATTCTTTGGCATTTCATTCGATCCCTTTTTAAACAATGGGACCATATTTGCATTTCTCCATTCTTCCGGTACATCCCCTGTGTCTAGTGAAGATTGTAAAATCATCCTCAGAGCATCTTCTAACTCTTCCCTGACCTCCTTCAGTAGCCTTGGAAACAATCCATCTGGATCTGGCGATTCATCAACTTTCAAGGATTCCAATACTTTGAGCACTTCCTCTCTCTTTATGATTATCCCATCCAGTATCTCACTGTGTTCCGCCTGGACTATGATATCTGCATCATCTATTTCCATTGTAAACACTGAGACAAAATATTCATTTAAAACCCTTCCCATAGCATCAACATCTACCACACAAGTTCCCCTCTTCATTCTCTGATGGGTCCCACCTTTCCCTTAACTAAACTTTTACCATTAATATATCGGTAAAAAAAAATCTTTGGGTTTTCTTTAACTTTACTTGCTAATCTTTTTTCATGCATTCTATTAGATTTCCTTCTTTCCTTTTTGACTTTTTCCCTGCACATTCTATACTAGTCTACGCTACCTGAAGTGCTTTATTCTTTACGCCTATCGTACGTTTTCTCTTTCTGTTTGATCTTCCCCTGTATTCCTCTATACAGCCAATGGGGCCTAGATTTGGCAGTATAACTCCTATTTTTGGAGGGGACATGTCTACCTTGTCCTATGACTCGTTGTAAAACTAAATTGAAGCAGTGATGTGATAATCTGGAAACCTCCGTTAATATTTAGCCCACAGAGTGAAGAAGTCAACTCTGAGCTTCCATTGCAAATTGTTAGCACTGTCAGGAGAGGCTCCATCATGGTGAGTGCCTCTATCGTGTTCATGGACTTGACCAGTAGGTTCATGTTGGACAGAAATGTTTCCATGCTGTGTGGAAAGCCCCTGCATAAATTAGAGCTGGACTCCTTTATACTTCAAATCATTGTGTGAAAGTAGGCTAGCAGCACCTAGGATTCCTTATCTATATTCAACAGCCTGCTTCAGTCAAGTGGAATCTTAGAGTAAGCAGCAGAACCATTGTGTAATCTCAGACACCAGAAAATTGGCATTTGTAGTGTTCAATCCTCTGCCCTGATTCCTGCAAACCTGTGCCAGGTGATTCACCATGTGAACATGACTTTGCCTTGCTGGTATTCCATACTGAGGCTCACTTGCAACAGCTTGTACATTGGTTCTGCTGAGCCTGCAAGTGTTTGTATTTATAATCAGCATCAGGAAGTCCAAAGTTAAAGGCCAACATGTAGAGACCCCACCTTAGAGCAACATCAACAAACTCACTCTGAATGTCATTGACAACTTCACATACCTGCTGGTTCTAAATTCAGCAGCAGGGTTGCCAAGGTCACAGCTGTCATGTCAAAGAGTGGAATGTGGACCAATGGTGAACTAGCCAAAAACACAAAATTGCATGTGTACCAAGTTTGTGTTCTCAGCACCTTCCTTTACAATAGCGAAGCATGGACAACCTATACAAGCCTAAAAAAGTGGTTTAATAACTTCTACCTCCACTGCCTCAGACCAATATGGGCATCACTTGGTAAGACAAAGTGGCAAATATGAAAATGCACTAGTTGCAGGATTCCACAGCTTGTTTTTCCTCTTGATTGAGTGGCAACACTGTTGCCTGGGTCATGTGAGCTAGCCTATGGGGAGCTTGCTATCCGCACAATACCAGCAGGTTGCCAAAGCCTTCAGGACAAGGATGTTTGAAAACTGACTGGGATCAGAGTTGATGCATGGAGAGTTCTTGAACCTGCCCAGAATGCTTTGAGACAAGCAGTCCGGAAGGGGGTGAAAAAAGCAACTGAAGAAATAAATGACCAGATGGCGGAAAAGACAGTCTAGCAGGAAGAAAAAAAATCAGATGAGTTTGGGCCAACATTATTTATCTGTGCCAGTTATGAAAGAACAATCACTCATGAAACGACCTCCACAGCCACATCTGATCAACAATCTGGAAGTAACATAGACCCTTGGTGCAATCCTTCATCTCCTGACACAGACGGATGCCATTAAACAGAGCCTCTACAGCATGTTTTGTGCCAATACCTGAGTTGATTATTTTTTCTTTTCAATTTAGAGTACCCAATTTTTTTTTTCCAATTAAGGGGAAATTTAGTGTGCCAATCCGCCTAACCAGCACATCTTTGGGTTGTGGGGGTGAAACCCATGCAAACACGGGGAGAATGTGCAAAACTCCACACAGGCAGTGACCCAGGGCCAGGATTCGAACCCAAGTCCTCAGCGCCGTAGTCCCAGTGCTAACCACTATGCCACCGTGCTGCCCCCGAGTTGGTTCTTGCGAGGCTGAGATGAGGTGACACTGCATCTTCAGTAAGGCAATCCCTCTCACCGCCTATTGACATTGGGGCCTCAATATTTACAGCATCCAAAACTAAAAAGGGGCTCAGGGGTTAGATTTTGGTATCAATGGAGAACAGAGAAGTGGTTGAGGAAAACAGTTGTAGTTTGTCATGCAGAATGAGATGGAAGTTAGAAGAAAGAAGGGATAACAGTTTGGAAGAATCACAGCCAATCTCCTCCAGCATTGGTGCTCATCATAACCATGACCCCTGCTCAATATGGCCTTTTTCCTCAAGAGATTGGGGGTAACGGGAGTGTGGGGGTTTGGCAGCGGCGGGTGAGGTGCGGGTGGTGGGTGGTTTTGCAGTTAGCTTGATCTCTGCTACTGGCAATCTTCTGGCACAGGTTTTGTGTACCCTTCTTGTGCAGGAAAGGAGTGTGTTATCGCTTGTCTTTTCAAAGAATGTGCCTGTCAGGATAGGTTAGTTTGTAGGAAATAGATGATACAAACTCTTAAAAGTCATTTTTAAAAACATTTAACGGTTCCCCAAATCTTTTAAAAGTAATTACAAATGTTCCTTACTGTGACTGCTGGTCAATTTAATGTTCACTAAACTTTTTCCAAACAAATCGATATCGCTAACTATCGTATTTAAAACATATTTAACTTATTTATCACACACAATTACTTTATGACATGTGAAATTGATTGCCAACACCTTTTGAACTTGCCTTCAATTGTTTCTCGACTCCAGACTAGCTTTTCCCCATGTTCATGATTGGGGTGCCGAGAACTATGTCATCCTTCAAATTTTACCCAACTCCAAGGAAATATTGGGGGTGGTGGGGTTAAAATGCACATCTTCACAAAGGCAGAATACTGTGTGTGGGATTTCTACCTACAACCTTCTTCAATATCTTAAAAATATGACAGGAATAGAAATTGGAATCCTAGAACTGACTCCCACTAGCCATTTTGAAACATGGATGGAGGCATGACAATCCAAACCTCTGTATCCTCCTCAAAGCTTACCGTCCTACCTTTACTGGTCTCATCAGCAAATTTGGCTACAAACATTCAATACAATACATTCAGTCCCTTCGTCCAAGTCATTTAGATGTAAGTAGTTGAGGATCCAGCACTGAGTCACATGGCCTACACTAGTTACGGTTTGCCAACCCAAAAATTCCAAATTACCCAAACTCTGTCTTCTGTTAGTTAGCCAATCCTCTATCTATGCTAATATATTACTTCCAACACCAGCACTAATTTTATCTTGCTTGGTAACTTTTTGTGTGCCTTATTAAATGCCTTTTGGAAATCTAAATGCACCACATCTATTTGTTTCCTTTTACCCACTTCCTCAAAGAACTTGAACAAATTTGTTAAACATGATTTTCCTTTCATGTGGACACTGCTTTAATTGTATTCTGATTTTCTAAATGTCCTGCTACTACTTCCTTAGTAATGGATTCCAGAATTATCCAATGGCAGATGTTAGGTTAGCTTGCTGATTGTTATAAATATCTACTTCATGATTCATTTGGTCTACAATACTACTTTTAGTTTTGGGAATTAAAGTTGACTGGAGAGAATTGAGGTTGGCTATTGTGGCTGGGAATCTGATGAGCAACCCTACGGTTAATATAATTGAAACAATCTTGGAATTTATTGCACTTCCGATAGTCTTGAAAGACGTGCTTGTTAGGTAAATTGGACATTCTGAATTCCCCCTCAATGTACCCGAACAGGCGCCATAGTGTGGCAACTGGAGGATTTTCACAGTAACTTCATTGCACTGTTAATGTAAGCCTACTTGTGAGACTAATTTTTTAAAAAATTTTTTAGAGTACCCAATTATTTTTTCCAATTAAGGGGCAATTTAGTGTGGCCAATTCACCTCGCCTGCACATCTTTGGGTTGTGGGGATGAAACCCACGCAGACACGGGGAGAATGTGCAAACTCCACACAGACAGTGACCCATGGCCGGGATTCGAACCCGGGTCCTCAGCGCCGTAGGCAGCAATGCTAACTGTGCCACCATGCTGCCCCATACTTGTGACACTAATTAAGATTATTTATTTATTTTCTGGTAGCTGCACAATCCATCGTCACAATTTTGCACCCTCGTTCGTCTTGAGTGCAAACAGAGTCATGGGTGTAAAATCTCACTGGACTCAGAAAACGAGAATAGCACTGGTTTCAGAGTCCTTTCTGTTAATTCCCTTATTTTCCATTTCTTTATTTTTGCTGTTATCATTTTGGGCCATGGGTGCTTAATGGACATGTATCTATGCGTCAAGCAGCAAAGAGAATGAGGAATTCGAAAGTTGCAACATAGTATTTGGTGCTGGTGTTCGAACAGGAGAACTCAGACTTTATGGCACCTGAGAGATGGGGTGGGACTTGGTTCGATTGGTTGACTGATTGCCAATGAATTGGACAAAAGTCTGTATTCTGCCCGGCAACAGGTAGTAATTTGGTCCTGCCTGAATGGGCTGATTTTCAGAGAGCTATGGGAAGTTCTGTTTGAATCCTGGACACGCGTTTTACGATGGCGTGAACGGGCCACTGCTAGGACTAATTCTGGCTCCTACAGGAGGCCAGCACGGCGCTGGAGCGGTTCGTGCCACTCCAGCTGCCGACCCCGGCGCGAAATGTGCGCCGCGGGATCTGCACATGCGCAGTGGTGCCGGCGCCAATGCACACATGCGCAGTGGCCTCCTTCAATGTGCCGGCCGCGACGCAACATGGCACAGGGCTACAGGGGCCGGCATGTAGGAAAGGAGGCCCCCAGCCAGAGAGGCCGGCCCGCCGATCGGTGGACCCCGATCGTGGGCCAGGCCACATAGGAGGCCCCCCTCGGGGTCGGACCCCCCTCCACCCGCACAGGCCGCCCCCCGACCCTTCCACGGTGAGTTCCCGCTGGTTGAGAGCAGGTTAGCACGGTGCCGGCGGGACTCGTTTTTTTTTCACGAACGCTCGGCCAATCTGGGCTGGAGAATCGGTGGGCCAGCCGCATAGAGCGGCTCGCGACCGACTCCGCGCCAATCACGCCAACGCCAATGGCGCCGATTCTCTGCTCTGCGGAGATTCGCATGCTGGCTTTGGGGTGGCATGGCCCGGTCGCGGGTAGTCTCTTAGCCCGGTCCATGGCTGTGAGAATCCCGCCCCTGTTCTCTCTCTCTCTCTCTCTCGTGTATTCTCCAGAAAAGCTAAAGATTGTTAGTGATATTGTTATTCGTAGTGTTATTGTTATTCTTAGTGTTATTGTTATTGTTGTTCTTGGTGTTCTTGTTATTGTTATTCTTAGCGTTATTGCTATTGTTATTCTTAGTGTTATTGTTATTGTTGTTCTTACTGTTATTGTTATTGTTATTCTTAGTTTTAATGTTCTTGTTATTCTTAGTGTTATTGTTATTGTTATTCTTAGTGTTACTGTTCTTGTTATTCTTAGTGTTATTGTTATTCTTAGTATTATTGTTATTGTTATTCTTAGTGCTATTGTTATTATTGTTCTTAGTGTTACTGTTCTTGTTATTCTTAGTGTTATTGTTATTGTTATTCTTAGTGTTATTGTTCTTGTTATTCTTAGTGTTATTGTTATTCTTAGTGTTACTGTTCTTGTTATTCTTAGTGTTACTGTTCTTGTTATTCATAGTGTTATTGTTATTGTTATTCTTAGTGTTATTGTTATTGTTATTCTTAGTGTTATTGTTCTTGTTATTCTTAGCGTTATTGTTATTCTTATTCTTAGTGTTATTGTTCTTCTTAGTGTTATTGTTATTGTTATTCTTAGTGTTACTGTTCTTGTTATTCATAGTGTTATTGTTATTGTTATTCTTAGTGTTACTGTTATTGTTATTCTTAGTGTTATTGTTATTGTTATTCTTCGTGTTAATGTTCTTGTTATTCTTAGTGTTATTCTTATTCTTATTCTTAGTGTTATTGTTATTCTTATTCTTAGTGTTATTGTTATTGTTGTTCTTAGTGTTATTGTTATTGTTATTCTTAGTGTTATTGTTATTCTTAGTGTTATTGTTATTGTTGTTCTTAATGTTACTGTTATTATTATTCTTAGTGTTACTGTTCTTGTTATTCTTAGTGTTATTGTTATTCTTAGTGTTATTGTTATTCTTAGTGTTATTGTTATTGTTGTTCTTAGTGTTATTGTTATTCTTAGTGTTACCGTTCTTGTTATTCTTAGTGTTATTGTTATTCATAGTGTTACTGTTATTCTTAGTGTTATTGTTATTGTTGTTCTTAGTGTTATTGTTATTCTTCGTGTTATTGTTATTCTTAGTGTTATTGTTCTTGTTATTCTTAGTGTTATTGTTATTGTTATTCTTAGTGTTACTGTTATTGTTATTCTTAGTGTTATTGTTATTGTTGTTCTTAATGTTATTGTTATTGTTATTCTTAATGTTATTGTTATTGTTATTCTTAGTGTTACTATTCTTGTTATTCTTAGTGTTATTGTTATTGTTATTCTTAGTGTTATTGTTGTTCTTAGTGTTATTGTTATTGTTGTTGTTATTGTTATTCTTAATGTTATTGTTATTGTTATTCTTAGTGTTACTATTCTTGTTATTCTTAGTGTTATTGTTATTGTTATTCTTAGTGTCATTGTTATTGTTGTTCTTAGTGTTCTTGTTATTGTTATTCTTAGTGTTATTGTTATTGTTGTTCTTAATGTTATTGTTATTGTTATTCTTAATGTTATTGTTATTGTTATTCTTAGTGTTACTATTCTTGTTATTCTTAGTGTTATTGTTATTCATAATGTTACTGTTATTCTTAGTGTTATTGTTATTGTTGTTCTTAGTGTTATTGTTATTGTTATTCTTAGTGTTATTGTTATTGTAGTTCTTAATGTTACTGTTATTCTTCGTGTTATTGTTATTGTTATTCTTAGTGTTATTGTCATTGTTATTCTTAGTGTTATTGTTATTGTTATTCTTAGTGTTATTGTTATTCTTAGTGTTATTGTTATTGTCATTCTTAGTGTTATTGTTATTGTTATTCTTAGTGTTATTGTTCTTGTTATTCTTAGTGTTATTGTTATCGTTATTCTTAGTGTTATTGTTATTGTTATTCTTAGTGTTATTGTTATTCTTAGTGTTATTTTTATTGTTATTCATAGTGTTATTGTTATTGTTGTTCTTAGTGTTATTGTTATTGTTATTCTTAGTGTTATTGTTCTTGTTATTCTTAGTGTTATTGTTATTGTTATTCTTAGTGTTATTGTTATTGTTATTCTTAGTGTTATTGTTATTCTTAGTGTTATTGTTATTGTTATTCTTAGTGTTACTGTTCTTGTTATTCTTAGTGTTATTGTTATTCTTAGTGCTATTGTTATTATTGTTCTTAGTTTTATTGTTATTGTTGTTCTTAGTGTTATTGTTATTCTTAGTGTTATTGTTATTCTTAGTGTTACTGTTCTTGTTATTCTTAGTGCTATTGTTATTGTTATTCTTAGTGTTACTGTTCTTGTTATTCTTAGTGTTATTGTTATTGTTATTCTTAGTGTTACTGTTATTGTTATTCTTAGTGTTATTCTTATTGTTATTCTTAGTGTTATTGTTCTTGTTATTCTTAGTGTTATTGTCATTGTTATTCTTAGTGTTATTGTTATTGTTGTTCTTAGTGTTATTGTTATTCTTAATGTTATTGTTATTCTTAGTGTTATTGTTATTGTTATTCTTAGTGTTATTGTTATTGTTGTTCTTAGTGTTATTGTTATTGTTATTCTTAGTGTTATTGTTCTTGTTATTCTTAGTGTTATTGTTATTGTTGTTCTTAGTGTTATCGTTATTGTTATTCTTGTCCTTATTTTTATCCTTATTCTTATCCTTATTCTTATCCTTAAAGTTATTCGTATCATTGGTAATAGTAGAAGTATTGAGGTCATGTTCACTTAAGAGGTTAACAGTTAGAAAGGGGCGATCATGGGTGGTATTTTCTGGACTTCCTGCTGGTGGGGTCTTCCAGTGAAGGGTGAGAACAATGAGAAACACCATTGATAGCATTGGGACTGGATGACCCTGACACTGGCCAATGGTGGGCCGCCTCCCTCGTTGTAAATCACGCCGCAGGTAGGGGGAGGGGGGGTCAGAAAATCCCCCTCATGAAACAGCAGGTGAGCTGACTTAGCTGAATAACTGGAAACATGCGTCTGTAGTCCTTGTAGTAAGAGTAGTTCAGAGAGATGTTTCTGTTTTGGGACCTAAAGCTAAACTGGTTTAAAAGCATTTGGTAAACCCATACGCGTTATAATATTTTTTTCTTTTATCAGATTAAAGAAAGAATTTTAAATGAGGGATTCTTAACCTCAAATTCAGTTTGAGGACTTTCCAGAGCCTGCCATGCTATCACAGAGATGGGTGGAATCAGGGAGATTCTCTGCTTTCAATTTATCTGGACATTTGCTGAGAGTTAGTTGCAGATTGCATTTTCTTTTGTGGCACATCTCACTGAGAGAAGATTGCCAAAGTAAATAACAGATAGTTTTGCCCTGGAGACAGAGGAAAAGCTAACTTCAACATTTTCTGCACAGGATGAGGGTAGGGTTTAGTCAAAGTTTTGATTTCATAAGGGAAAAGAAGCTGGAAGATTGTCTAGTTTAAAGCAAGTGGAAATATCTACAGTCGTCCTCATAGAGCCTTATAACAAAATAAGGTATCCAGCTGATTAGTTTTGAAATATTGAGAAGGCAACTGAGGCATCCACAGTCAAGAGTAGGAAAGGCAAATATTACTTCTGAGAATAACTGGAATTGGGGAGAATTGAAGTAGCTTCCAGAGGTCTGTGGCACACTTTTGTGTGGTTCCTTAAGGACAGGAGATATTCAATTGGGAAGATTCCTCCTTTTCCCATCGGGTTTTGTGCCAGGCGATCATAAGTCACCCAACTCGTTACGCCCAGCTCGATCTGGATCACGCCCTCACTGAGCGTGATCCAGATAATTATATTTAAATGGCCAATTATGCTCATTTAAATAGTCCACGTCACATTCACCCGGTGCCAAGAAGTCAATGGCCATGCCTGTGAGGCCTCACCCAAGCGCCGATCAGTATTGGTTTCCACAAGTGTGGACCAGGTGTGATGGCAACATGCAAGGGGTCGGGGGGGGGGGGGGGAGAGAGTCTAGGTGGCCATTGGAGCACCATATGTGCAAAGCCTTGCTGAGAACAATTGCTTTGAAGGAGTATGAATGGGGGACATCGTCTATTGCATTGGCAAAGCATGCAGACAATCACCTAGGACTCAATTATGTGGAGGCATACCAGTTGCCATTATCAATTGGTCAATGGGACTCTAGCTATTGAAAGAATGTGCCCAGATGTAATCCAATCATGTAAACTAGGCAACTGGAATCCACTCTCCATGACCATGTTTGTGTAATTGGGCAGCTGAAGAGAGAGGATCCTGTGACAAGGTAGTTTGTTTGAACAAATTTTCTGTGCAGGCCAACATAAGCAAATGAGACGCTGAAAAAGCAAGACTCTAAGTGTGTTCCTCATCTCTCTCTTCCACTCTGCCTTTCCAACTATTCTCACAAGCTCAATCCCTGTCTGTTGTTTTTGATTATACAACTGCCACAGGCAGCTATATTTTTAAAGATCTCTACAGTTGCTGTCTCCAGAAGAACTGATAAATTGTCCATTACATCTTCAAACCAAACACCAGAGGGCAAAACTAGAAAGATCACAAGCTCAGTCTGGATCCACCCCCACCCCCCCACTCCCTACCCCCACCAAGTCGTCAACTTAGGAGAACCATATCAATATTTATTGGACTTTAAAATTATCCCTTCATCCATCTTCTCACCTTATACACTATTTTTTGAAAGTGTAAACCTGAGTGCATGTGTGTGTTGGAGTATTTTGTTTTTATTTTCCTTAGACTATGTTAAATACAATAAAAGCTATTTTCTGTTTAAAAAAAACTCAAGAAAATCTGTCTGTGTTTTTCACAGTCACAGCACGTAACCACTTAATCACTGTCTGTATTGACAAATATTTCCTTTTTAAAACAATCTGCTGCAGTCAAACAAGGACAGGGGGTGGAGGAAGCCCAGCTCCTCACCGGATTGTAAGACGTTCAACATTTCTGTATTAAATTTAATCTGCTCCTTGTCCACCCAATCCACTGTTAATGCAATCCTCACAGTTCACAATGTTTCCAAATTATGTGTCATCTGCAAATTTTGAAATTGTGCTCTAAATATCCAAATCTATTTCATTAACATATATCAAGAAAAGCAATGATCTTAACATTGATCCCTGGGGAACTTCCCAAGATACATTCTTTCAATCTGAAAAACACCCATTTACAATTACTCTCTGTTTTCTGTCGCTCTGCCAATTTTGTATCCAGGCATCTCCTGTCCTTTGGTTTTAATACAGACCCCTTGGGAAACCCACAGTATGACTGTGATTCTCCATTGCCCGTGTCCCTCTATCGCTGCCAGCGAGAACAGAGAATTTGGCTCTCAACCAAAACTCCATTCACTGCAGTGGGACCGGAGAATCCAACCGGCATGAATGGATGCAGAATTCCGGCCTATATCTTCCTCCAGTCTGAAAAATGGTTTCTGTTTCCTGTCACCCTGCCAATTTTGTAACCCATCTATTTTATTCCTTAAGCTCTAACTTTGCTGACAAGCCTTTATCAAATGCCTTTTGGAAGTCAAGGTGCACCACTTCAACTGCATTACCCTCATGAGCTCTCTCTGTTTCCTCATGAAAAACTCAAGCAAGTTAGTAAAACACAATTTCTCCATAACAAATCTGTGTTGGCTTTCCTTAATTGATCCACATTTGCCCTTGTGGTTGTTATTGGACAGAGTTTGGCCGGTCCTGCCGGTGACATACCCCTGCCACGGGTTTCTGGATGGCAAAGGGTGCATTCAATGGGAAACACTGGTTGACAACAGCGAGAGCAGAAGATCATGTAACTTCATTTGAAGCCTATTTGTGACAATAAGCGATTTTCATTTCATTTCATTTCATTTTCAACATCGCCTCCTTTAGTTCTTTGCCCAGTTTGCTCAGACATATTTTCTGATAAGAACACATTAAAATATGGAATGAAAAGGAAGACATTTAGTCCATGCTATCACTTTTATCAATCCATTCAATATTCTGTGAGAGAAAATAACAGCAAATAAATTCTCTAAAATTAAGATTTTTCTGACCCAATTAGCAAATCTCCCCAAATACAGCTTGGAATTCGATCTTATTTCTGTCAAATGTTTTTTGACAAACCCGGAATGATTTATGTTCACTCTGGTTTAAGAATATTTGATTATCTGTGTTCATCCTCATACTACATTCTGAATGGATATGTTGCACCTTTTGAATTAATAAATGGAGCAATAATTGCATTTGAGTGGGAAGGGGGATGTATTCCACACACCTGCTACCTCTTGGGATTGATTTGAGGCATCCATCTGTGAAGTAAACTATCATGGCCTTATAACGGCAATGGATATCCCTTATATAAAGTAACAGTTTAAAGGTAAGTTTGGCCAGTTAATTTGAAGATTTATTGAGGCAAAAAATTAAATAGTTTCTTGGGCCAACATGATGGTTAATCATCATTCCACGGCACAACAAACTCAGTGACATATCAGGGGCATTATATGCAGCGCAGCAAATATCTATCCAATAGACACATCACGTAACATAATAAAACGGAGAGCAAAAAGCATAGGGATGGTATCTTCTGGTCTCACCAGCAGTGGAAAGTTTGGTGGGCAGGGGAACCTAATTTGGCATGTGGTTAAAAATCAATTTCCTGACACCAGTATGAACTTTAACAATGATGTTCTCAGGATTTTAAAGGCAGGTTAAGGGCCTCTAAATGCCAGCTCGTGCTTGTGACCAGGTCATGGCAGGGTAAGTTGCATGAAGAATAACCAAGGAAGGGGTGGCAGGAAAGACGGAGCAGTGGTCAGGAAAAGGTGGAAGGGATAGTGCAGGCGTTCTGGGTGCCCTTTGAGAATGGCATCATGGCTTATTGTAGTGATTTAAAATATTTAGTTAGCCATTCAAAGGCCAACTAGCCATAATTTAATTATGTTGCATGACTTTGAGGCAGATAGCATTTGTTGCCTGTTGAATACAACTCCTTACAACTTCTTAGCTGATGTTACAGTAATGATCAGTGTCTAATTGGGAGAAACCAGAGTTGCAAAAATTGAGGGCCTTCATTCCCATTGATAAGCCCCTTTGATAGGCAAATCAAGGCGTCCAGTTTTTCGGTAACATTTGGCAAAGGTGGTCAATTGCTTTCTTGGTGAAGTACGGTCCATGCCTGCACAAATCCCCTTGCAGCGTTTGAAATGATGGACACGATTCAACCGGAAAAGCTGTTGTTTTTGGCCTCGGAGAAAAGTACAATTTTCAGGAATGAGATTCCATAATGTTTCTGGTTCTCTTGCTCTCCTCCCAGGCTGTGAGTTATGCAAAGGTCATGAATCACAACAACAGGGGCAACACGGTGGTGTAGTGATTAGCACTGTGCCTCATGGTGCCGACCAGGTTCGATCCAGGCTCCGGGTCACTGTCCGTGTGGAGTTTGCACATTGTTCCCATGTTTGCATGGGTCTCACTCACACAATCCAAAGAACTGCAGGGTAGGTGGTTTGGCCATGCTAAATTGCCCTTTAATTGGAAAAATAAATTTAATTAAAAAAAAAAATAAGGGTAGCATGGTGGCACAGTGGTTAGCATTGTCTGTGTGGGTCTCACCCCCACAACTCAAAGATGTGCAGGGTAGGTGGATAGGCCACACAAAATTGCCCCTTAATTGGAAACAATTGAAAAAATGAGTATTAAGAAATGAATTACATCAACACCTCATAACCTGCAACACTATTTTCAGTCAAAGTGGCTGCAGCCACTTCAAGACATTCAGGAAAATCATAATCACGGTTCAGTATTGCAGAAAAAAGAGACGTGCTGTCAAAACTTTTTGACTGCACTCATCTGGACAGACATAAGAATTTCAAATTTCTCAAAGGAGCAACAATTTATGTTGCATGAGTAAAGGGTTGTCAAAGCAACTCTGTTTGGTCAAGGATATTGACGGACGGGCACAAAAGTCTTGGCAAATTATGGTGCAATGCAACTAATAGCACAACATACTTATAACATTATTTCCTGGATCTTCTATATTGGAATAAAAGCATTCACCATTCACCCATCATGAGAGCCATTTTCCAAGAAATTCCAACCCTGTGTTTGATTTTTTTTTGTGCCTTGTTCTATGGCTGCTAACTTCAAAGAGGATATAAATGAGAGAACACATTTATCTTTAATGTGCCAGACCAGAGAAATAAATTAATTTAGGTTTCCCACACCTGATTGCAATTTATGCATCCCTGCTGGTAGTATGAATGCAGAGATATTTGTTGGGGATGGATGAGGCAGGATGGGGGGTGGTGGTAATGAGGGTAGGGTGAATTTAAATTCAGCTTGAAGTCCTTTGTGGTCAAATGGACCTCTAATACCCACTGCCCAAGCTCATAAATGACAATGGACACCTGAAAATGGACCTCAGTTTTGAGAAAATTGAGGGGAATGGGAAAATGATGGAAAAATTAAAGTAACTAGTTTGGTTTTGAAAGTGAAGGTAAGAAAGCAAAATAAAAGGATTACAGGCATAATATAATGTGCTTCTACTGACACCATGTGGAAATTCCGCATTATGCCTTAGCAAGATTAATGCTGCCATAGAAATGTTATTACCAAGATCTATTCAAGATATGGTTGCTCTATTAAAATATTGCAGACCCAAACATCATTGATTCCTGTCTTAACTATTGTTAATTTACAGAACTAAGGTTGTGCAATGAAAGTAACCTCATGAACTATTGGATATCAGCTTTTTGCAACAACGTGTGATATTATTAGTGTGCAGAAATAGGCTGTACAGTACTGAATTTGTTTTGAACAGAATTTTCAATGCAGAAGGAGGCCATTCGGCCCATCGAGTCTGCACTGGCCCTTGAAAACAGCACCCCACTTAAGCGCACATCTCCACCCTATCCCCGTAATTGCCCGTCAATAAGGGCAATTTAGCAGGCCAATCCACTTAACCTGCACATCTTTGGACTGTGGGAGGAAACTGGAGCACCCGGAGGAAACCCACGCAACACGGGGAGACATTGACCCAAGCCGGTAATTGAACCTGGGACCCTGAAGCTGTGAAGCAACAGTGCTAACCACTGTGCTACCCTGCCACCCTTTTGATGCAGTACTCTTTGTAGCCTATTAACGTAATCTACCAATGGCACAGCTCCATTCTCAGCATTGATAAATTCTGTTTGATATTTGAAGAAGTAGATATCCAATGAGGGTTTGTATGATAATTGCAATGTGACGAATAACACAATTGAAGCACAATTGAAATTCCAACAAATTGCACTATGGAACTGTGGGACACAGATCTTACCCATGATTCCTCTGTATGCTAAGTGCTTAATCTTAGTTTTTCCACAGCTGGGAATCACAAACTGCAGTTATACCATCAATTTTGCACCAATGCACAAAGGCTTCAGAGTACACTCACAGGGAAAAGATCTAATTTACAACAATTCAAGACCATCACAATAATTCTTGAGAACTTTAGAAACTGTTTTTAGTCAATAGTTTTAAAATTGCGAGAAATGTGATACTCCTGCCACTCTCTATAAAATGAAAAGTCATTCAAATACAGGATAGAACTCTTATTGCATACCCACGAGCTTCATCGTGGAGGTGAAGAAGTGCAACTTTGGTCTGCCTGCAGTTCGTTTCACTCCATTGTCTGCCACTATGGTTTGTCTTGTAACCCAACCTTTATTACTAGTTTTACCAATGACTCAGTTTCGTATGCTGGGTACCATAGGGAAACCACAAATGGGAACAAAGGGGATAGTGTATGCCTTAAAGAATAGTTTCACTCTCATTAAAAATGGATAACCAAATTCTGAATTGCTCACGGCTATATAGTTTGATCATTACAGAATAATATCATGCATTTTCTCTATTTCTTTTGAGATAAATTAGTGTTTCTATATTTTCTACAAATACTAAAATGAACTGCTGAGAGTTGTCATTCAAAGAAAGAATGGTTCAAACTGTCGCTTCTTACCTTTTGTGCCTCATCTTCTAATTGTAGCCATGAATAAAAATGTTGAATTTTTATTTAGTGAGAGAGGCTCTGGAGGAAAGAGTTGTCTATGTGTTATACAAACCTCCCACCTACTTCATGTAGCCCTAAGAGCATATTTTTATATTTTTTGTTTGTGTGTACTTATCGAGCTTCCCTTAAAGGCACCTATGCTTTTTGCATAAATGAGTTCCAAATTCTAGCTCCTTTCTGATAACCAAGTTTCTCCTGAATCCCTTCGTGAATTTATTAGGGAGTATCTTTTATTTATGGCCACAAGTTTTGGAGTCAATCAGCAGAAACGTTTCTAACCTATCCTTTTAAAACCTCCTCTTCAGAATGTTAGAGATCACTGTTAAATTACCCCTGAGACTCCTCTTTTCCAAGTTGTTCCAGAAAATAACTCCAGCTTGTTCAGTCTTTCAGAGGCACTGGAGAAGGTGTGCAAAAGATTTCCAAGAATGAGACCGGAACTGAGAGATTTATTTGTTGTACATGGGTTTTGTGCTATTGACTGCATGAGTAGGAAAGTAAATGAGGAGGACCAGGAAACCCAAGTGTAAATCCCTGTACAGAGCAGACACAGGCTTGGCTTCATTCTTTAAGGTGAGACTCACTTTCATTGTAATTAACTGTGAAATCACTTATGACCCAGTACCTATTTTGGACACAGTATGATACAGCATTCAAAGGGTTTCCTACCAGACTATGAAATCCACCATTTAAGCTGTCATCAGCTACAATCAGCTAAATCCTTAAATTAAATCTGAGACAAAGAAATGCCAGCAAGTCCTTGACCTTGTCTGATGGCCAGAGTCAATCTGCTATGTTCAAATGTGTGTTATGATTTATTTTTAAGGATTAGCTGGTCAGTTCCATCTGTGTATGTGTGTGAGGTAGCACTCAATAGAAGTTATGACGCCCTGGCAAGTGTGTGGTCAGTTCCAGCCTCACAATACAAGTGAATTAATCAATAATACTTATAAAAATACCCAAATACTGTGTCCTTTGGCTGCCTAATAATTGCAGTCACCAGGTTTGTAAGTTTAAAACACAATTACTGTTTATTTATACCAAGAACTATCATGAAATATGCAGTGAATACAATTGGATAAGAAGAAGCTAATACCTACTACCCACTTTAACTGTCCTGCCCTCGACCCAAAAACAAAACAGACAAACACAGAGGGGTGCAAAGGAGTTTAGTTGTAGTTTAGAAAGAGAATGCTGTACTCTCAGGCAATAGGCTTTCTCGAGAGGCACTTTATTTCACATCAAACCTTGCTTGCAGCTCATGGTTTGACTTAAGGCCTCTGCAATCTCAAGAGACTGGCACCCAGACTTGCTGGAGCGAGAGTCAGCCCTCAAAGTAGACACTTCAGGAGACAATTTAGCTGGATATTTTGGGAGAGTGTTAGTTAGATCCCTCCATCGGAGTGTCAAAATCAAAACTGAAATGAACCTGGAACGCTCGTGACTCTGAAACATTCCAGTGAGATCAGATCCAATCACCACCTGTTTCTGGGCAGAGCACAGCCTTTTGGGCCAATTCATTGGCCACCAGCAAAATCAATCAAACCGAGTCCCAGCCAATCTCTGTTACTGGTGCCGCATAATCCATAGCTCTGGTTTTAACCAGCACTGAATAACATAGCAGTCTCTCCTGCTGCTGAAATCCTCTGCTTGAATTAAAGCTACAGGCCACTGCATTCATCAGCTTGAGATAAAGATACAGGCTTCCTTAAAGACACATGTTCATTAATCATCCAGTAATCAAAAATGTATGTCAAAAATAGAAGAAAGGGGAAATGAGGAAGTGAACAAGGAGTAAATAGAAGCACACAGAAAGCACCCTTATAATGTATATCCAATTTATCATTTCTATGACTTTGTCCATTTTTTACAAAGCAGTAATCAAAGGTGACCCAGTGTATACATTCATTACAGATGATACTGTAGTCAGTTGCAGACAGGAGGAGGTTAATTTAAACAGCACTCATTTCTGCTCTCAACACCCGTTCAAAAAGAGAAAGGTTTTTATGGTTTGCTTCCCCCTTTATAACTGCAGCACATTTCCTAACCCCTCAGTTTTGGGTGTGATTCAATTTTCTATTGATAACCTCACAGAAAACACAAGATCGGATAAACTCAAAGGGTTGGTTTATTTGCATGCTCTCAAAACAAGGGAGGAGGATTGTAACATTGCTTCCTTTGTAATTATAGAGTAAAAGAAGGTTAGAGAACAGAAATATTTACAGTTCAGAGACCATAAGAGAAAAAAATATTGGGTGGGAATGTACGGTCTTTCCCAACCGGGTGCTAGAAATCCCTGCCCTAGGTCCATTAAATTGTCCTTCCTACCCACAATGATTCTTGCAGTAGGCGGGATCTGAGCTTATGAGCAATTGTTTCACTGGGTTTCAGAGTCCAGAATCAAAGTCCAGTGAGTTATATCTTCACAGAGTTCAATGAGCTGAAATCCAATGCTGGACAATTCACTTTTCCGATGGTGTTGACTTCACATGATCAGATAGGCATGCAGAGATAATTCAGCCTTGCCAACGAGGATACAGAATTTTGAGCAGTAGCAGTGAGATGTGGCCAGGTGTCCAACCCGTGCCAGAGATCCTTATCTGTGTGACTCTGAGTCAGATGATGAAAAAAAAGATGACTGAGCCTTTGCAGATAGGAAGGCAATATTACTAATTCCACAAGCCAGAGGCCTGTGTCACATGACTCCCACCTCTCGGCACTGTCTTTGACAAAGGATGTGTACACGTTGTCTGGTCCCCGAGATTATTAAATGCCTCAACCATTAAGAATTGACAGGAAGCTCTGGGGTCCTTCGCACAAGCAGACGAGGAGACTTCTGTTGGCCAACCTGGCTTATGAAATGTAGAGGGCCTTTGTATAGCTCTCTTTGAATTTGGTCTGTGCACCCCACCAGGAATCATTAGTAGTTCTTCAGGGATAAAGATTTGAGAGTTTCCCAGATGCTGCCAGTGGGCTTCTTTCATTCGGGGTCACAGACAAACAATGGATCAGCCATTGTAGGTAATTATCCACTTTGACATTTTTCGAGATAACAATGAGCATGGGCGAAATTCTCCGGTATCGGCGCGATGGCCGCCGACTGGCGCCCAAAACGGCGCAAATCAGTCGGGCATCGCGCCGCCCCAAAGGTGCGGAATGCTCCACATCATGGGGGGCCAAGCCCCAACCTTAAGGGGCTAGGCCCGCGCCGGACTAATTTCCGCCCCGCCAGCTGGCGGAAAAGGCCTTTGGTGCCCCGCCAGCTGGCGCGGAAATGACATCTCCGTACAGCGCATGCGCGGGAGCGTTAGCGGCCGCTGACGGCATTCCCGCGCATGCGCAGTGGAGGGAGTCTCTTCCACCTCTGTCATGGTGGAGACCGTGGCGAAGGCGGAAGGAAAAGAGTGCCCCCACGGCACAGGCCCGCCTGCGGATCGGTTGTCCCCGATCGCGGGCCAGGCTACCGTGGGTGCACCCCCTGGGGCCAGATCGCCCCGCGCCCTCCCCCCAGGACCTGGAGCCCGCCCGCGTCACCTTGTCTCGCCGGTAAGAGAGGTGGTTTAATCTACGCCGGCAGGACAGGCATTTTAGCAGTGGGACTTCGGCCCATCCGGGCTGGAGAATCGTGGGGGGGGGCCCCCGCCAACCGGCGCGGCGCGATTCCCGCCCCCGCCAAATATCCGGTGCCGGAGAATTCGGCAACCGGCAGGAGCGGGATTCATGCCAGCCCCCAGCGCTTCTCCGACCCGGCGGGGGGTCGGAGAATCTCGGCCCATATCTCTGTGTATTTAAAAAAAAGATACAGGGTGGAATTTTCCGATTTTATTTTTCAAAGCGTCAGTTTGGGAGGGGAAAGTGGAGTGCAGCACGTTGGCTGTGCTGACGGCTTTTCCCTCCATATTTTTTGACACACTGGGTAAAAAAGGTAAAGGGGTCCCATCCCACATTGTCATGCCGGCAGGGTGGGCTCATTCAGTGACCACCCGGTAGAAAATTAGGCTTAAAGGGCACCCTGAGTTACCTCCCTCTCCCACCCCATGGATATCCCTTCCCTAAGGGACAGAACCTCCACGGTTCACATCCTCCACGGAAACTCCCCAGCATTGCCCCTGTCATAGATCCCCATTATGCCATTGGTGGGGGGGGGGAGGGGGGGGGTTGGTGGAGACAATTGAGGAGGGAAATACTGAGAGCATAAAAGCTGTTTTTGCTCTCCTGCTTGATTCTTCATCCCTTTCACCATTCCGGCCCCCCAAAAAAGGAGGGGTTGAAAATTACCCCACCGTGCTCCCCCACGAGGTGAGGTCTTCGTCCCTCACAAGTGTGGTGATATGCCTGTAGATAATATTACATGTACTCAGCAATGTGACCACCCATCAGCAGGTGGCCATGTATTCAGAAGTGTGACCTCCCATCATCAGGTGGCGTCAGTTATAAGTCAGGGCTCATTGGGCTATCTCTGGAAGGTTGTAAGACGTGCCTGAGGACAATTGCGCATAGGCGTGGTTCCAGGAGAGTCTAAAGAAACTATGTGATAGTTTGGTCTGTATCTGATTGTTACCTTACCACGTGTAGATGAATAAATCCTGGTTTTAGCTAAGTCACCAGCAGCTAGGCAAAGAACACGGAACACAACCAGAGTGCTGAAGATTTCAAGGTAATGACGCCAGTGACAAAGTTAAATTTTGGCTGTAGAACCAACCTGGTGAAGTGCAACCATTGATGACTCAACACAATAAAGACACTGAAGCTCGAGATAGAAGATTTGAAGGCACTCCACCAGCTTCAAGTATCGGGTAACGTAGATGAAAACTGGGGTGTCTTTAAGCAGCAGTTTAAGCTCTATGTTTCAGCCCTAGGCCTGCAGGCACAGCCTGACAAAAGTCAAAGAGCGTTGACGCTCATGATGGCAGGTTCACAGGTAATTGAAATATATAATTACTTTTGACAATGAGGAGGACAGAAAAAGATACAATTAAGTCATTGGGCACTTTGATCGACATTGCTCCCCCAAAAAGAATGTGACATTCGAGAGATACATATTCCGTACGTTTACCCAGAGACCTGGCCAATTGTTCGACAGTTTTGACACTGACTTGAGGCTGAAGGCCCAGTCATGCAACTTTAGCCTGAAATTTTCTATGATCTGTGACCAAATTGTCTTTGGTATATCAAATGATAATTTACATGAGAGGATGCTGCAGGAAGGAGATTTGTTATTGGAACAAGCAATAAAGATTTCCACAGCAAGCGAGGTAGCTGCACAGCAAATCAACACACTCTGCTCAAAGGATTTTAGCGCCAGCATAGAGGAAGACGCCAGCACCGTTAGTGCTGTGACGCATGTCATAAAGAAACATGATCTCAGTGCTGGCGGCCATTTTAAGTCACCGACAGGAGTTGCCACCTTATGCCAAAAATGTGGCAGTCGACATGGCCCATGGCAATGTCCGGCCTTTGGAATAGTCTGTTCCAGGTTCCGCCGTGTTGGTCATTTTATGAAACACCCTTTTTTGCATCCTACAATGGACCAAGTAAAATCAGTAAATGTGGTTGATGAGATGTCTTCGGATAAACAGTTCTTGATCGATCTCATTGCAACCAAGGACCAGAAGAGTCTGACCCAAAGAGATGAAGATGTAATTTCAAAAAAGAACAAAACTAGTAAGCACACAGCGGAAACCATCCAAAACAGATGGAAAACGATGGTGTTCTGGAATAACTCATTAATACTCTGCGACCTTGACATTGGAACAAGGGCCAACCTCCTCAGTCAGTCTGCTTTGCACAAGCTGAACACACAGCTGAAAGTTACTGATCAGCTGGGGCTGCTGTATACTACGGTACAAAAAGATGGAGACTTTTGGTGAATGTGAACTTGAGCCCTCCATGCGCGATATGACGTACATGCCATTGTTTTATATTGCAAACGTGAAAATTGAGTCCAACATAGGGGCGGATGCATGTGAATCCCTGAACTTAGTTGAGCGACTGTATGTTCCAGAAGACAGGGGGCCAGCCAAATAATACAAATCCTTCCAAGGTATAATAGTGCAGTCATTTGATGAGGATTCAGCGAAGCACAGGTGGAGGATGACAAATCAGATGAAGAGACAGAAGAGCCAAAGAGCATTCAGCAATTTTGGTTAACAGTCTTCTAAAAGGTGTATGTACTCAGTGACATGATACAGGAGCATGATGAGCCCATATTAAAACATTTACAAGATGTGAATGTTAAATGTTCAGAGCATTGTAAGGTTTTCGGGCAATTCGGCCCTTTTTGGACTGCCCAAGAATAAAACTCAGAGACTGTAAACTGACTTTTCAGCCAAGAGAACGTAACCAGTTTTCCCAGCAGGCTTGGTCCGCTGAGCTGAGTAGGGACATAAGTATTTACAAACCCCCCCCTAGGAGCTACAAGGAAGAAGGAGCCAGACAACGAGATAAGATCAAAACACAGACAAAGGGGCACAGGAATACACAGGGGGCCTGCCTGCAAGCAGGACAATGGGATGGTCATAGCCCCATGCAAATGTAAATGACCTGGCCTCCACCAGAGCAGAATCCAATTAACACCCCATCAACATAGCAAGGTGAGAATAGCAGCCATCTCCGGAGCAGCTGGAAGACCTTTTGAAAATCTTCACAAGAGAGCCTAACCTTGTTATCCTAAAAAACAGACTGTCTGGGCTCAGTACATTGCGCTGGAAAAGCCCCTTGAAGATAAGCGGTAGAAAAAACCAAGTTGGAGGCGGACCTGGGGGAGGTACTCCAATCTTGACAGAAGCTACCGGCAGGAACTCACTGGGAGGAGGGGGCGGAGTCGGCGCCAAATTCAAATCGCGGACGGTAGAAAAAACCAAGTTGGAGGCGGACCTGGGGGAGGTACTCCAATCTTGACAGAAGCCACCGGCAGGAACTCACTGGAAGGAGGGGGCGGAGTCGGCGCCAAATTCAAATCGCGCAGGTCTGCCTAGCTGGAAGGAGCGGACCTGCGAGGAATACCCGGAAGCAAACAGCTCTGACCGGCTAAAAGGGGGCGGGACCAGCGGGAACTTTAAACTTGGACTGATACAACGCAAAGGAGGAGGAAAACCCGGAAGTCGACAGCTCTGACCGGCTCAAAGGGGGCGGGACCAGCGGGAACTTTAAACCTTACCTTTTCAATGCAAAAGGGGCTGGCCGAACACAGGACAAAGCCAGGTAAAACAATATAAAAGGGGCTGTGTTTCGATTGAGGGTCTCTTGGCTCTTGGCTCGACCTCTCCACCTTTGACTTGACCTCTGCAGCCTGTGACCGTAAGTACCCTGCAGCAGCTTGCGAAACTCCCTTGACTTTAATAGTGGTTGAGGCTTTGGGGAAGGGGACTTGATTTGTGTTTTGTGCTATTGCTAAAACTGTGTAACCATAAGATTTTTTGTTGTGTCCGTTATAATACTTTCTGAATAGACTTAGTTTGTATTAGAGTTTAAGATTTTATTATATTTTCTTCAGTTGATGATTTTGACCTGGGTTTTGCAATAAACCTTGATTTGCTGATAATTGGAGTCGTTTAAATTCTTCAATCTCTCACCAGCGATCTCTGACCAAGTCATTGTTAAAATATTCCTCACCTTAATTCCGGGTTCAAGAATCAAGGGTCATCTTGAGCGATTCACTCAGGACAGGCTGCTGGTTAGGTAATAAACAGCAGTGTCCTATTCTCTCTCTTGGGAAAGCTACTCCAGCGAAGTAGGAACCGGGTGGGTGTTGCACCACCGGCAAGAGAGAGAATCACCTGGGTATTGGTAGGGGTCTGGAGATCTGTGTGATATAAGCCTCAGGCTGCCGGTTAGGGATAAACGGCAGGCTTGATTCAGTGCTCTCTTCAGTGGAAGTGTCCCAGTGCGGCATCCCCTGGCCTCTGAAGTTTCAGTGCCAGCTGGAGAGAGACACACACAGATACTCAAACCCCAGATATCGGCCCAGTAGTGGAGTAGCAGAGATGGCACCCTCTACAGCATGAACAGCCGAAGAGCTTCCCTCTGGAGTTTAAGTTCAAGCCTAAGGTACTTTACAAATGAAATGATTATGAAAGAATACCAGATGGAATCGTTGCCTGACGAGCTTGGATCTTCATTCGCTGACAAGCTAGAAATCATGGGGTGCACAGGCTGCAAGAAGGAAGGAAAAAATGTCACATTGAAAACAATTAAAAGCAAGCCAAAGCACAAAGGTCAAACTACTCACAGAACAGCTACGAAAACTGTACCAAATGACTCATTCTTTAATTTCTTCAGTCCTCCTGAAATTCCACGTTTTGTGTCAGGCCGGGTCCGTGCGCGGCCAGCACCATGTTGTACGGCGCAGCCGCTGCAGGCTGCCGGCGTGCGCATGCACGACCCCGGATCCGGCAATTCTCCGGCTGTATCGCAGGTAAAGCCAGGGGCTTTATGCAGCACGGTTGCTAGCCCACCACCAGATAGAGGATCGGTGCAGCTTTTGCTCAGTTTTTCGGGATTAAAACACCACTGTTCCCATGCCAGCATCAGCATTTACGGGCAGCACGGTAGCATTGTGGATAGCACAATTGCTTCACAGCTCCAGGGTCCCAGGTTCGATTCCGGCTTGGGTCACTGTCTGTGCGGAGTCTGCACATCCTCCCCGTGTGTGCGTGGGTTTCCTCCGGGTGCTCCAGTTTCCTCCCACAGTCCAAAGATGTGCAGGTTAGGTGGATTGGCCATGATAAATTGCCCTTTGTGTCCAAAATTGCCCTTAGTGTTGGGTGGGGTTACTGGGTTATGGGGATAGGGTGGAGGTGTTGACCTTGGGTAGGGTGCTCTTTCCAAGAGCCGGTGCAGACTCGATGGGCCGAATGGCCTCCTTCTGCACTGTAAATTCTATGATTTTGTCTTTAAATCGGAGAATCCAGTCCAGTATTCTTCTTACTCCAAAACTTAAAATTATGACCAATGGCATTTTCTCCCTTCATCACACTGAGCAGCGTTTTCAACCCCTTCACAATCTTGTACGCTTCAATGAAATAGGTTAAAACACACTTCTTCTTCCAAATAAAACGAAGCCAATTTCTAATATTCCCTCATGTTTTACCTTCTGTAATAGGGCAATTGCACCCTATTTGGGCCATTTGTGTATGTATATATATATAGTCAAAGTGGAATAAATTAGTCTGATAAGTACGAGAGTTTACATATGGCATGTGACATATTTATTTTGTCCTGCGAGAATATTATATTTCAACAACAAGGTGGGATTGTGGATGTCCCTACCTGAACAAAGAGTTGGAGTGTGGATTAGTGAATGGGTGAGTAGGTAGTGAGGCGGGTATGTGGGTAAGCAGGTAAGTACGTGGGTATGTGGGTGAGGTGAGTGGATGGGTTAGTGGGTAAGAGGGTAGGTTAGTGAAATGGGTGAGTGGATGAGGTGGTTAGGTGTATGAGGGCGGTTGGGTAGTTGGTGGCGGGTGTAGTAATCAGATTGAGTTAGGGAGTAGTCAGGTCGAGTGGGTAATTGGGTGGTCAGAGGAGTAGACGGGACAGGACATTGTCGGGTCGGATTATTATGATGATCAGGGAGGGTAGTTGGGTGGTCAGGAGTAGTCAAACCAGTAACAGGGTGGGTAGGCTCGGGGGAGCATAGTCGGGTGATCTTTAGGTCTGGTTAAGGGCATAGCCAGTCAGGGGATTAGTTAAGTCAGGTCAGGGAGATAGTCCAGTTGGGGGAGGTTTGATGTAGAGGGGTGGTCAGGGGGATTAGTCGGGTGGTCGAGGAATGGAATGGTGGACAGGAAGACAGTTGTGCAGTTACCCAAGTGTTAGACCCCAGGGTTTAATCTAACATTTCTTAACTATCAAGGTAAGTTCTGCAGATCTGTCCTCAGTCTCTGACTCTAATTCAGGGTTGAGAATTTTGCAACGGGGTTCGGGAGAGCAGGCGAATTGCACCATCAGAAGTTTAAACTTCCCAGACATTTCCCATATAGATCCAAGCTTCAGAACTTTCACAAGCTCTTGAGATGCATGCTCAGTCATATGTCCAGTTTCCAATGACCAAGAGACAGGAAGATTTGAGCTATTATATCCAACCAGAAATAAACTTCTACCTTAAACTCAAGCACATATTTTGCTGTTAAATTAAATGCTAAATTCATGTTCCAAAAGCAAATAAAGCCTGCTGCTTCCATTCATGGATATTTGATAAACTTACCAGGCAGTTCAAGAAGGTTAATCCATTAAAAATTAGTCAGTTAATGGTGCATAAATAAGACCAAGTCCAGTATTTTTAAAAATTAATTTACGGGATGTGGGCGTCGCTGGTTGGACCAGCATTTATTGCCCATCCCTAGTTGCCCTTTAGAAGGTGGTGGTGAGTTGCCTCCTTGAACCGCTGCAGTCCTTGAGGTGTTGGTACACCCACTGTGCTGTTAGGGAGGGAGTTCCAGGATTTTGACCGAACGATTTGAAGGAATGGTGATATATTTCCGAGTCAGGGTAGTGAGTGACTTGGAGGGGCACCTCCAGGTGGTAGGGTCCCAGGTGTCTGCTGCCCTTGTCCTTCTAGATGGTAATGGTCATGAGTTTGGAAGGTGCTCTCTAAGGAACATTGGTTAATGTTTGATAATTAACACCTACACATCTGCAATAAAAGGGATTTACAAAAAATGGTGACTGAAATTATAATTTCTCATATTATCACATGAGAGTTTAAAGTGTTTGTGTCATTATTTGCCTTCATTATTTTATTTGCTATGCATTGAGCCCCGTTTAAGATGACAGATACATTGAATGATGTTTTGGATCGGGAGAAAGCACAGAGGGGGATGATTAGGATCATATCAACTCTTGCTGAATGAGGATAAGCTCCAAGACTTCAGGTTATGCACTTGGTAGAAATGCAGCGTTAGAGGGGATATTATACAGGTTTTGAAAATGACAAGTGATTTGAATAGTTCATTTGACATGGATGACTGAAGATCAAAGTTATAAAATCGGTAATTAAAAAGTTAGTTCAGATAACATGAACGATTCCTGCTAAGACAAATAGGGGGTGAATGTTATTTGGTAACACTGCTTCAATGATATCAATGAAAAAAGGCAAGCAGCCCCCGACACTGCCTGCCAACAAATAGTCGACGTAGAAACATTGCAACGGGAACAAATTTCTCCCTCGTAATGAGGGTGGAGCTTTTACAGATTTTTAAAAGATAACTGGGCCAGTTCCTGGAAGGTGGTTATTTCCAGTTACAGGACATTGTAATGGGTGACAATTCATGGGTCCTAACACTTGTTTTCCCACCTTAATGAATTTAAAAGAAAGGTCCCTGAGCTTTTATGGAATTGGCCATCGATCACTTTTCTCTAGTCTTACCTGTCACTTGAGATAGCATTGCTGGTGATTAGGTGGGAAGTTATGAAAACAGCTAAATGGTACAGCGTAGAAAATTGAGGGATGATGGAATCGAGGTGCCTAAAATGCTGAAAGGATTTGATAAGACAAAAACAAAATAACAATTTCCTCTAATATAAAAGCAAAATACCGTGGAATAGAGTTGTATTAATAAAGTGTTTGTTTATGCAGTGAAGCCCACAATAGATACTGAGGACTTTATTCTTTTTAATCTCAGCATGGCTCCTGACGTCTACCCATGGTGCATACTGGTTGAGTTGATAGGGTAGGTATCAACCAAAGGGTTGGAGAGCATGAGATGGCATTAAATTGGTATGAGGCTATAATAGGCCATGTGGATGAGAGAGGGTCATGATTTGGCATTAAGTTTGCAAACATTCCATGGAAATTAACAGAGGTGCACTGGGTGGTATGGAGGATTTGAGGGGCCTTTGGATGTCCATGATTGTCATGGAAGGCATGAGGGACCATTGGAGGTGGATGAAAGACATAGATTAGTATGGGTTGGCATGGATGGAGCATGTGGATGGGTCGATGAGTGAAGTCTAGAGGGCCTAATATTGAACAACACATGGGATGAAGTCCCAGAGAACCAAGGCAGACTTTTTAAATGAGCCTGCCTCGGCAATCGGCAGCCCTCGTTGCCACCTCCAATCTGCATTTGGGGTGAATGAGCCTGACTCTTTGCCCCCACCATCACAATGCTAATGTGTGCAAAAGGGCTTCCTGACGTTCCCTTCAATGTTCTGACATCATAATTGCTGAAGTTCATCCCCTGTTGGGAAACTGATTTTTGGCCTCACGGCAAAAAGGTTCCCCTCCCGTCAAGCTTCCCTCTGCTGGCAGAAGCAGAGATTCATCCCTACACCTCTTCCTCATTGCCAACATTTCCTCTACAGCTTCCTCCACAGATGTTTCTTTGACATATTTTCAGTCATCTTCCCTTTGATTCCCTCTTTGGTATGCACTGCTCCTTTTTAAAAACATTGCAATCTTTGCGACATGAAAAGTACGACAGATGCAGGTTGTTGTTGTTATTGTATAGCCATTTAAAATCTGGATTTAGAGTTCACTGTAGCTAATTTTATATGGGATGGAGTCAAAACGGTAAGCCTCTTGAATGTATTTGTGACTGAAATATAACAGATACATAAATGTGTCTGCTAAAGCACATTGCCATGTTGGCAAGTGAGGGGTGAATATTTGGAGTGTCAGCAATTTTACCATTCATTTATTACTGAGCAAAATATATCAAGTCAAGAGGTTACAGGTGCTTTCAGCAGTGCTTATTACCACATCAAATATTCAACTACAGGTTTAACACACTGTTAAATGATCAGAGCAGATGCCCTAAATTGAGTCATTTATCCAGTGACATTTCACATTTTTATAAACTATGATAATTATAAAGCCTATTGATTCACACAAGGAGCTGATTTTCCTAATGCCACCAGGCTATTTCAACACATTTCAGGTTTATCTTGTAAATTCACAATTAAATTTACAATATCTCTCACAGTTCTTCCTATGTTAAATATCAGTTGTCATAAAAAGGCCAAGGCCTGAATTTATAGGATGACAAGCATTCAGCAGTTGCCAGCCTAAGTCAGCTGTGAACAGATCCCCATCGACCAGGACAGGCCCGCTGCCATTTTATGTTCAATTGAGTGTTGATTGGTAGCAAGCGGGACTTCTGTCCAAGAGCGGGAGGAGTCCAGCCTTGATGAACTGCCAGCCAATCTGATTGACCAACAGCTCTCCAGGCCCTCTAGACACAGTGCTGCAGTGGCCAGAAGAGGTACTGTAGCGCCAAGCCTGAGCCTAAGTTCCGGAACCGGAGGTCCCAGGGGTGGAAGAGTAGGGTTGTCCTGGGTGGTCAGGATGAGGGCGATTTTGGCATTGGGGTATAGGCCAGGGGAGGTGGAGGAAAAGCCGAGTTCCTAGGTCGGTGTGGGGAGGGCGCCCTTCAGGTCGAGGCACTAAGACCCTGCCCTTTCTGCCCGAGATTGAGATTGTTAACTTTGTCTATTTGGCACCTTGCGCCAACTAACATCTTCCAGTCTAAAAAATATGCTATGTGGGAAATGGCCCGCAAGTGTTTCAGTTAAGGGCTTTAGCAGTGGCATGGGTGGGCTTCCTGTCAGAGGCGCTGCCTGCCCCACTGTAAAATTGTGTCTGAATCGGGGCAGGTGGGATCCCGGAGGAATCCCATCTGTACAATTTCACGCAACACCCTTCCCTCAGAATCCACGCGGGGAAACATAAAATTCTGGCCCAAGATGCAAAATTGCCTTTACACCATAATTAAAAATTGGATAACAAATTTATACTTTCAGGAATCTCACATTTCAAAGCTCTGTTATCCTGTAATTTTCTTAGAAAGTTATTGATATATTGAGAAAGAGCAGCCCTCTTCAAACTGAAAGGTGAAAACCTAATCTAACCCATCTAGCGGGAATAGAGCAGGCTCAGGTCGAATACCTGTTTTGCATGACACTGATTTTTACACTTCATTAAGGTCAGTTTTGATTCTTGAGCGACTGACTGGCGGAAGCCACAGACTGGCCACTGATACCTGCAGCAGAAAAGCCGATGTAAAGACTCAGCTTCATATACATCAGAGCAGGACATCAAATCAATAACCTAGTTCAGCTCTGCTCAATGCAGATTCAAGATCAGGGGCGAAATTCTCCGGTATCGGCGCGATGTCCGCCGACTGGCGCCCAAAACGGCGCAAATAAGTCGGGCATCGCGCCGCCCCAAAGGTGCGGAATGCTCCGCATCTTGGGGGGCCGAGCCCCAACTTTAAGGGGCTAGGCCCGCGCCGGACGAATTTCCGCCCCGCCAGCTGGCGCACAAGGCCTTTGGTGCCCCGCCAGCTGGCGCGGAAATGACATCTCCGGGCGGCGCATACGCGGCAGCGTTAGCGGCCGCTGACGGCATTTCCGCGCATGCGCAGTGGAGGGAGTCTCTTCCGCCTCCGCCATGGTGGAGACCGTGGCGCAGGCAGAAGGGAAAGAGTGCCCCCACGGCACAGGCCCACCTGCGGATCGGTGGGCCCCGACCGCGGGCCAGGCCACCATGGGGGCACCCCCCGGGGCCAGATCGCCCCGCGCCCCCCAGTACCCCGGAGCCCGCCCGTGCCGCCTTGTCCCGCCGGTAAGGTAGGTGGTTTAATCTACGCCGGCGGGATAGGCACTTTAGCGGCGGGACTTCGGCCCATCCGGGCCAGAGAATCGCGGGGGGGGGGGGGGCGCCAACCGACGCGGCGCGATTCCCGCCCCCGCCGAATATCCGGTGCCGGAGAATTCGGCAACCGGCGGGGGCGGGATTCACGCCAGCCCCCGGCGATTCTCCAACCCGGCGGGGGGTCAGAGAATCTTGCCCCCTGTCACCCTAGGCGGCCGCTGGGTAAGTGCAGGGAATTGTTCTGATGCCAGGGGACCCAGGTAGATTTTTGTGGGTCCAGAATAATACTCCTGTGGGGCGACAGGAATAATTGCGAAATAACCTTTCCTCGGCTTGTTCAACCCTATTAACGTGATCCTGAGGGGTCTTGGCAGGGTGGATGTGGAGACGATGTTTCTTCTTGTGGAAGAATCCAGAACTGGAGTCACTGTTTAAAAATAAAGGGTTGCCCATTTCAAATGGAAGTGAGGTGGAATGTTTGCACTCAGAGGGTCATAGGTTTTGGAACTCTCTTCCTTAAAAGGCAGTGGAAGCACAGACTTTGAATATTTTTAAAGCCGAGGTGGATAGATTCTTGGTAAGAAAGGGGATGATAGGTAATCGGGGGTAGGCGGAATGCAGATTTGAGGTGACTAGCAGATCAACAATAACCTTATTAAACCTCAAAGCAGGCTTCAGGGGTGAATGGCCTACTCCTGCTACTTGTCCGTATGAAACTAGTTGGAAAGTGCATGCATCAGGTGCATGATTTCACTCGTACAGGCTCAATTAATGTTTTAGGAGTCCAATTTACATATTAAAAGTGGCCTGCCACCTGAAATAGGGATGTTCTTTTTACGCCTAATGATAGGTTTTCTTCAAAATAACATTGATCGCATTGCCAGTGTTAACACTGCGGTGAATCAATTCATTCCATTTTTCCCATGGGAATTTCTAGTGTGGATATGAAACTGGTTAAGGAATCAAACAGAGTGAGTCATGGTGAATGGTGGAGGGAACCATACAGTTGTGTTCTCCAGGGGCTGGTAATTAGGACAACTGTTCTTTTCCAATATATATTAATGATCTGGACTTCGCACACAAGGGACAATTTAAAAGTTTGTGAATGACACAAAAAGTGCAAATGGAAAAAACAATGAGAATAGTAACGATCTGATTTCATAGATTTCATAGAATTTACAGTGCAGAAGGAGGCCATTCGGCCCATCGAGTCTGCACCGGCTCTTGGAAAGAGCACCCTACCCAAGATCCATACCTCCACCGTATCCCCATAACCCAGTAACCCCACCCAACACTAAGGGCAATTTTGGACACTAAGGGCAATTTAGAATGGCCAATCCACCTAACCTGCACATCTTTGGACTGTGGGAGGAAACCGGAGCACCCGGAGGAAACCCACGCACACACGGGGAGGATGTGATTATGTACTTATTATTAATCTTCAGGAAAATAGAAACTGGTGAAATGAACAGACGCATGGCAAATGGAAGTTAATGTAGAGAAGTATGAAGTGTTGGATTTTTGTACGAAGAACGAGAAGATGAGATATAAACTAAGTGGTACAAGATACAGAGAGCATTTTGGGGGGTTGGGGTGGAGGTTGTTCATGCATACATCTTTGAAGGTGGCAGGACAAGTTGAGAATGTTGTTTTAAAAAGTGCCTGGTATCCTTGGTTTCATGAACAGAGACTAAAAGGGAATATGTTGATATCAATGAAGAACTGCTGAACCCGGTGAATCGAGGAAAGCATGTGAAAACCATTAAAAGTGGCATTAGCAGACAGGCTTAGTCCCCATGTTGCCGTGGAACAGGAAGTAATATAATCCGATCCGAGTTCAAATCTCGGTGGAACCTTTATTCTGGGTGTCACGGTAGCACAGTGGTTAGCACTGTTGCTTCACAGCGCCAGGGACCCGGGTTCGATTCCGAGCTTGGGTCACTGCCTGTGCAGAGTCTGCACGTTCTCCCAGTGTCTGCGTGGATTTCCTCCGGGTGCTCTGGTTTCCTCCCACAAGACCCGAAAGATGTGCTTGTTAGGTGAATTGGACATTCTGAATTCTCCCTCATTGTACCCACCAAGCACCGTAGTGTGGCGACTGGGGGATTTTCACAGTAACCTCATTGCAGTGTTAATGTAAGCCTACTTGTGACACAAATAAAGATTATTTTTTTATTTTCTGGTAGCTGCAAAATCCATCGTCACAATTTTGCACCCTTGTTCGCCTCGAGTGCAAACAGGGTCATTGCAGCAAAATCTCCCTGGACTCAGAAAACGAGAATAGCACGAGTTTAAGGATCCTTTCTTTTGATTCCCTTACTTTCCATTTGTTTATTTTTGCTGTTATTATTTTGAGCCATGGATGCTTAATGGACATGCAGAAGCGAGAATGAGGAATTCAAAAAGTTGCAACGCAGTATTTGGTGCTGGTGTTTGAACAGGAGAATTCAGACTTTATGGCACCTGAGAGATGGGGTGGGACTTGATTCGATTGGTTGACTGGTCGCCAATGAATTGGCCAAAAGACTGTATTCTGCCCTGCAACAGGCGGTGATTAGGTCCTGCCTGAATGGGCTGATTTTCAGAGAGCCTTGGGAAGTTCTGTCTGAATCCTGGACACTCAGAGGAAAGTACCTGCTCTCTCTCTCTTTTGTGTTTTCTCCAGAAAAGCTGCTGTATTTCTGAAACTGCAGAGACCTGAATGAATCTACAGTGAAAACCATGACAGTGGAAAGCAGAAATCTCGACCTGAAAGCATGGTTTGAAGGAAAGTGCACTGGAAACAACCATCTGAAACACAGATACACAGGGCGAAATTCTCCGACCCCCCGCCGGGTCGGAGAATCGCCGGAGGCTGGCGTGAATCCCGCCCCCGCCGGTTGCCAAAGTCTCCGGCACCGGATATTCAGCGGGGGCGGGAATCGCGCCACGCCGGTTGGCGGGCCCCCCCGCGATTCTCCGGCCCGGATGGGCCGAAGTCCCGCCGCTAAAATGCCTGTCCCGCCGGCGTAAATTAAACCACCTACCTTGCCGGCGGGACAAGGCGGCTCGGGCGGGCTCCGGGATCCTGGGGGGGTCGCGGGGCCATCTGGCCCCGGGGGGTGCCCCCACAGTGGCCTGGCCCGTGATCGGGGCCCACCGATCGCGGGCGAGCCTGTGCCGTGGGGGCACTCTTTCCCTTCCGCCTCCACCACGGTCTCCACCATGGCGGAGGCGGAAGTGACTCCCTCCACTGCGCATGCGTGGGAATGCTGTCAGCGGCCGCTGACGCTCCCGTGCATGCGCCGCCAGGAGATGTCATTTCCGCGCCTGCTGGCGGGGCACCAAAGGCCTTTTCCGCCAGCTGGCGGGGCGGAAATTCGTCCGGCGCCGTCCTAGCCCCTCAATGTTGGGGCTCGGCCCCCAAAGGTGCGGAGCATTCCGCACCTTTGGGGCGGCGCGATGCCCGTCTGATTTGCGCCGTTTTGGGCGCCAGTCGGCGGACATCGTGCCGTTTCCGGAGAATTTTGCCCACAGAATAGATACATTTAGTTCTCAATTCTGCCACAAAACCATGCAAGTGCCATTATCAATGGGAGCAGAAAAATCTATTGTAAACATTTTAAATTATCTACTGCAGAAGTGTAACAACACGATGTTGGCTTTAAGAGAATATTCACTTGCATTTCTACAATCAGTTGCTGCATTGGAAATGTTACACTTTATGGTTCGAATTACTGTGCAACTATTAGAAGAGTTTTTTTTTTTATCCCATGAAAAAGTGTTCCCCCGTCCCCCCCTTGCTTCATGACCGCTCTTATTGGCAAACTGGGCAACATTATATCAAAACAGGCAACCTTTAAAAGAATCTTAATCCTTCACCTACCTAGCTTAAAATAGCTCATGGCATAATTTCAGCACAAGTGAGTTGCAAGCCGTCGCAATTTTCAGTGGGAGCTGAGGGTTAGATTCGGACAATAAATTTTGCTCAGCAATGATGTTGAGCTCGGTGTTTTGCAGTTACCCAGGTTATCAAGGGAAATATAAGTTATTCTTGAGCCCTTTAGCAAAACTTGCATATTTATGGAGGATTAAGCATATCTCCATTATTTGACTCCTTTTAACAACCTAGGTTGCTTGCCACCAAGGGCCTGGTACCTTATCTGTTAATTTGTATTCTGAGTGAATTCCACCTATGCAGTTATCTCTGACAATGGGCGTCATTCTCCGACCCCCCGCCGGGTCGGAGAATGGCCGTTGGCCGCCGTGAATCCCGCCCCCGCCCCCGCCGAAGTCTCCGAAGGGAGAAAAGTCGGCGGGGCGTTAATGGCGCCGCTGCCGCGGAGAATGTCACGGGCCTGCGCAAGGCAGCCGATTTTCGGCCTGCCGATATTCTCCCTTCCGGATGGGCCGAAGTCCCGTCGACGTGATGACCGTTCACGTCGACGTCAATCAAACCTCCTTTTCATCGGCGTGACCCGGTGCTCCAGGCTCACGCCGACCAGCGAGGAGGTGAGTGACGGCCTGGGGGGTTGGCTCTGGGCAGGAAATGGCGTGGCCGCAGACTGATTGCCTGAGAAGAGGTGTGTCTCGGCTTGTGTGTGTGTGCGGCGGGGGGGGGGGGGGGGTGGTTAGAGTAGGCTGGGCTCCGGGGGAGTGCCGGGAGGGGGTCCGTGCCGGGGTGGAGGTTGTGGAGGGGGTCCGTGCCGGGGTGGAGGTTGGGGGTTGTGGAGGGGGTCCGTGCCGGGGTGGAGGTTGGGGGGGGGGGGTCCGTGCCGGGGTGGAGGTTGGGGGTTGTGGAGGGGGTCCGTGCCGGGGTGGAGGTTGGGGGTTGGGGAGGGGGTCCGTGCCGGGGTGGAGGTTGGGGGGGGGTCCGTGCTGGGGTGGAGGTTGGGGCGGGGGGGGGTCCGTGCCGGGGTGGGTGATGGGAGGGCAAATGAGTTGGTCCACCTGGCCAGGTGCCAGCCTCCAACAGTTGGACCCATGCGGTCCATGCCACCTGGCTGGGGGGAGGAGGGGATATGGGCAATGATGACATGTCGTCGTTCCCCTCCCCCCCACCAGGTCGTCATGTTTTCAGATCATCCAGCGATGTTGGCCGCCGTGGTGGCAGCCGCTCATGTCTATGTTGCCCTGGATGAGGAGGAGGAGGAGGAGGAGGAGGAGGAGGAGCGTGCCAGAGAGGCGGCGCAGGCTGCCGCAGAGGGGCAGGCGGCAGCCGCCCAGGCTGGAGGGACACCTGACCGACAGGACGAGGAGGGGGAGGAGGACGTCGCGGCCCCACGGCAACGGAGGCACCCGAGGGCGCCCCGTGTGTACCGGCCCCGGCAGTCATACCAGGACCTCACGGACCGGGAATGCAGGAGGAGACTCCGGATGAGCCGGGAAACCGTGGCACACATCTGCCACCTGCTGGCACACCTGTCACCGCGTGGCACTGGCGGGGGACACCCTCTCCCCGTGTCCGTCAAGGTTACGGTGGCCCTGAACTTTTATGCAACGGGGTCATTCCAGGCACCGAGTGGGGACCTGTCCGGCATATCGCAGACATCGGTGCATCGGTGCATCCGGGCAGTGACAGATGCCCTTTATGCCATGGCGCACCGCTACATCCGCTTCCCCGTGGACCGGGCCAGCCAAGATGCCCGGGCCGTGGGCTTCTCTGCCATTGCCGGGTTCCCCATGGTCCAGGGCGCGATCGATGGGATGCACGTCGCCGTGCGGCCACCTGCAGATAACAGGGCCGTGTTCACTAATAGGAAGGGGACCTATTCGATGAACGTACAGGTGGTCTGCGACCACCGCATGATGATCCTGCACGTCTGCGCCCGTTACCCAGGCAGTGTACACGACTCATTCGTGTTGTCGCGGTCATCCATCCCCGGCATGTACGAGGGACGCCATCCCCGGCTGAGGGGCTGGTTGCTGGGCGACAGGGGCTACCCATTGCGATCGTGGCTGATGACGCCTATACGGAGGCCACGCAATGAGGCGGAGAACCGCTACAATGATGCCCATGTAGCGACAAGGGGAGTGATCGAGAGGTGCTTTGGCGTGCTGAAGATGCGTTTCAGGTGCCTGGACCTCTCTGGGGGCGCCCTCCAGTATCGGTCAGATAGGGTCGGCCGCATCATTGTGGTGTGCTGCGTCCTGCACAACATAGCCCAGCAGAGGGGCGATGTGCCGCAGGCAGAGGAGGGCGGAGTGGAGGAGCAGCAGGAAGAGGCCCAGTCCTCCCCAGATGAGGGGGATGGGGGCAATGGTCAGGGCAGACGGGGTAGACACAGACGGGTGGCTGTCCACCGTTACCGGCTGGCCCAGCGGGCACGGGACAGACTGATAGACGCCCGCTTCACTGACTAGATGGGCGTGGGAATCGGGTAGTATGGCCACAGACCGCACACCATGACAACAGCCGACCACCCACACCCCCCACCCATCCATCCACCCAGCACCATCACCCCCCTCCCCAACCCCACACACCCCACCCGCATGCACACCACCCCCCCACTCCCAATTGCCGATCCACCGGCGGCACAACGGGCCGGGCTCACCCAGTTGCGGGTGGACGCGTGTCTATCGCAGGCCATGGAGAATGATGACAGCCCGCCTCCGATGAGCTCCTGGCTCTACATCGTTGGACTATGTCTGACCCATGGCCACAGTACCACCATCCACCCGGACCATCCCTGCATGCGGCTGTGATACTGCAGCGCACGGTCCCGTCCTCTGCCCGGGGGATGTTGATGGCGGCCCAGGGGGAAGGGGGCAGACTCACCTGGGGCTGAGGTAAGACCACCCCTCACACACACACTTGCGCTCAACGTACATGACACCCCCGCACACTTTGGACAGAGCATAAAGGCAGCTTCGGTAGGTGTAACATTGACTTTAATAACCAAAGGAGTTCATGCACGTGCCCTAGCGCCTAAAACTCATCTGTGCCCTGCACCCGTGCCAACTTACTCAGTGTCTAATTGTTTGGCCTTACGGGCCCTTTGACTACGTCTACGTGGTTCCCCAGACGGTACAGCAGAACTGGAGGTGGACTCCTGTGATTCCTGCCCTCTGACACTGGATCCCTTTGGCGGCCGTTTCCTGGGGCGTCCTGGCCTAGATGGGCCAGGCTGCGGCCCGGGCGACTGGGATGGCGAGCTGCCAGCCTGTCCTGCCCGTTGCCCACCCGATGCACCTGGGACGGAAGGGGGGGAGTCCGAGGTGTCGCGGTGTACCGGGACCTCCCCTACAGAGGGAGCCGGGATGGACCACACCACCTCCTCCTCCCTCGGGGTGCCCGATGGCCCCCAGGCCTCTACATGGGTGGGGGATGCGAACGGACTGGCCATCCGACGCGCCCCCGACATCTGGCGCTGCCAGTCCTGGAGGCCCGTGCTGGTATCGACAGGGGTCTGCAGGTTTGCAGCCATGGAGCCCAGGGGGTTGTCGAACCCTGTCTGCGACAGTGCGACGCCAGCTCGCACATGGCCACTGGCGCCGATGCCCTCAGCGATGGCCTGCTGAGACTGGGCCATGGCCTGCAGAGACTGGGCCATGGCCTGCAGAGACTGGGCTATGGCCTGCTGAGACTGGGCCATGGCCTGCTGAGACTGGGCTATGGCGTTGAGCGCCTCTGCCATCTGGCGCTGGCACTGGCTCATGGCCTCCTGTGAGAGGGCAGCCATTTCCTGGGCCACAGACGCCGCCTGCACGGAAGGCCCCAGGCCTCGCAAACCGTTCCCCATGTCTGACACCGTCGCACCCATTGCCTCCACCGCGGACGCCACCCGTGCGGTGTCAGCCTGGGTGGCACGCATGACCGGGACCACTCCCAGCTCCTGGACGCGGGTGGACTCCTCCACCTGCGACCGCAGCCGCCGCAAGCCACCCGTCACCCTATTCGCTCGTCTCCGTGTCGGTGGTTGCATCGGATCTATGTGTGGGTGTGGTAACTGCAGGAACCCGGGATCCATCTGGGCGGCAGATGTTCGCTTGGCCTGGGCTGCCCTCCGACCGCCCGGTCCCTCTGCTGCTCCTACCTCCACCTGCTGTACCGGGACGGCTGTGTTGTGCGCACCAGTGAGTGTACCAGACGCCTCATCACTAAAGTGCCCAACCGTGGTGAGTGTTTCTGCGATGGTGGAGGGTGTTGGTGACAGCAGTGGCGTTGTGTCGTGCTCTTCGTCCCACTCTGAGTCCATGGCACTTTGGGGTGGGGGTTCGTCTCCACCCATCCACTCTGAGTCACTGTCCGGTATTTCGTCTTCCCGGGTAGGGGTGTCCTGGGTAGTGCTGTCCCGGGTAGTGCTGTCCCGGGTAGGGGTGTCCTGGGTAGTGGTGTCCCGGGTAGGGGTGTCCTGGATAGTGGTGTCCTGGGTAGTGGTGTCCCGGGTAGGGGTGTCCTGGATAGTGGTGTCCTGGGTAGTGGTGTCCTGGCTCGGATGTGACGGGGGCCTGTGGCTGCCCCCCTCATCGCTGGGTGGTCGCTCCCGCACGTGACGGGGGTGTCGTCTCCCTGTTGCTCCAGGTCTCTCCGTCTCCCGTGGTCTCCGAGGGGCATCCTGCGGGCGTCGCATGCTGGAGGGTTCGGGTCTCTCCGTCTCCCGTGGTCTCCGAGGGGCATCCTGCGGGCGGTCTGCATCTGCGGGGATGGGTGCCTGGACGTTTGGTCCTGCGATACACAATGAAGCATGCATGGTTAGACATCAGGCAGTGATCAGGTGATACGGGAGAGGGGGATATAGGGGAGGGGGGATATGGGGACGGGCTGTTGGTGGCTCACTTGCTCGTGGGGCCCCGACCTCTGCATCAGCAACCTCCCGGTCGTCAGGTCCGCCAGCCAGTTCCAGGGCCCTTTCCTCGTGTACGGTCAGTGGCCTCTCATCAGCGGGCCCTCCTCCAGTCCTCACATGCTCCCTATTGTTGTGTGCGCGCTTCTCCTGGGGGGGGGGGGGGGGGGGGTGGTGGCAGGGGTAAAAGGCAACAGTGTTAGGCAGGTATATGAATGCACGCCATCGGTTGCGCGTGCATTGCAGAGGTTAAGGTTAGGGCTGGATTCACTTGGGGATATGGGGGAGGGGGGATATGGGGGAGGGGGGATATGGGGGATATGGGGGAGGGGGGATATGGGGGATATGGGGGAGGGGGGATATGGGGGATATGGGGGAGGGGGGATATGGGGGAGGGGGGAATATGGGGGATATGTGGGAGGGGGGATATGGGGGAGGGGGGATATGGGGGAGGGGGGGATATGGGGGAGGGGGGATATGGGGGATATGGGGGAGGGGGGATATGGGGGAGGGTGGATATGTGGGAGGGGGGGATATGGGGGAGGGGGGATATGGGGGAGGGGGGATATGGGGATATGGGGGAGGGGGGAATATGGGGGATATGGGGGAGGGGGGGATATGGGGGAGGGGGGAATATGGGGGATATGGGGGAGGGGGGATATGGGGGATATGGGGGAGGGGGGGATTTGGGGGAGAGGGGATATGGGGGATATGGGGGACGCTCACCCTGCCTGCTCTGACGAGGTCGTTCACCTTCTTGTGGCACTGGGTGCCTGTCCGTGGTGTCAGGGCCACAGCGGTGACGGCCTCTGCCACCTCCCTCCACAGACGCCGGCTGTGGCGTGGGGCAACTCTGCGGCCGTGCCCGGGATACAGGGCGTCCCTCCTCTGCTCCACCGCATCCAGGAGCGCCTCCACATCGCGTGACTCGAACCTCGGGGCTGAGCGACGGCCAGCCATCAAGTCGGGTGTTGCGGTCGGCTGTTCCGGTCGGGTGGGGGGGGGAGCTGCGCGGCCTTATGAGCCGTCACGCCGTGCAGCGCGTATGACGCTGCACGGCGTGAACCACTGCGCAAGCGCGGATCCCGTTACGTCGCTGCTAGCCCATTTCGGGCCGCAGACTATCGGCCCATTTTTATGACGTGACGCAAGTGGGATTTGCGCCGTTTTTTGCGCCCGATCGGCGGAGTTTCCGCCGATAACGGAGAATTTCGCCCAATGTTTCTATATCCTTTGATAGTGCACCAGCATTCGCATTTCCACCATCATTTACAAAAAAACATACAAAATATTAATCATCATTGCCATTAGATTAGAATCCTCCTTCAATTCAAGTGGTACGATCCTTCCATTTAGTAACAATTTAATTTTCGGTGGCCACTAAAACCATTGCTATTTTCTTTCTATTACCTGCTAGTCCCTGATTATATTCCCCTTTGTTCATTCTAATTTATCTTTTCACTTGCCTGCCACACTTTCAGCATTATTTAGTGGTGCCAGCTCAACTTTAAGGTATGCCTTCCTTTTACACTTCACCTTCATCTTATTTTCACTAAACTATACTTTTTTTATAAATGTTTTTTATTGGGTTTTTGAATAAAGTATATTTATTGTTATGTAGACAAAATAGAATATTTATATATATATATATATATACATAGAAGAGAAGGGAACACAACAAAAAACAAAAAACAAAAAAGTCAACAACGAAAAAAAGTTAGAATAAAATAAGTGGTAGGGTATTATGTGCTAGCTCAACAACAGCAGCCCTGTACAATTGGCAGCATTGTTTTTAGCACATAAGCAGGCATCTGTTTGTGGGGCAGGTGGGGGGGGGGGAGGGGAGGGAGAACTTGGGTGGTGCATATACATTTGGGCGCCAGGGAAACAAATACAGAACAATTACAGAGGGCAATACGCGAATGGATCTGGTGTTAGTGTAGTCGCTTGCTTCTCCCGGACGGTTTTCGCTGCCGTTACCATCTCGTGATCACCTCCGCTTCAGCCATTCATCCCGTATTTCACCCAGACATTCCATGTTATCTTCTCCTGTAGATGCCAAGTTTGTTATTGTTTCCCGTGCCCTCCTTCCGGCTGTAATTCCCTTGCCCCCCCCCCCCACCTCACTGGTTCCCCTATATTGTTCCCCATCTCCTCCCTCTTCCACCCCCTCCCCTTCTCCTGTGGTTCGCCTTTCTTTTCTCTTAGGTTTAGCTGCTATCCACCCGCCCCCCCCCTTCCCTCCCGGTCTATCCCTCCCTCCCCGCCTCGGCTACTTTCCCCAGATTTTTGGCTACCTGGCTATTCTTCTGCTTGTTCGTTGGTCACAAACAGGTCCCGGAACAATTGGGTGAATGGCTCCCACGTTCGGTGGAAGCCGTCGTCTGACTCTCGGATGGCGAATTTGATTTTCTCCATGTGGAGAGATTCTGAGAGGTCTGACAGCCAGTCTGCAGCTTTGGGTGGTGCTGCTGACCGCCAGCCGAACAGGATTCTACGACGGGCGATCAGGGGCGCACAGGCAAGGGGGTCCACCCTCCTCCCCAGGAATAGATATGGCTGGTCTGATACCCCGAAGACCACCACTTTCGGGCATGGCTCCACCCTCATCCCCACCACTTTGGACATTGCCTCGAAGAAGGCTGTCCAGTGCCTTGCAAGTCTGGGGCAAGACCAGAACATATGGGCATGGATGGCCGGGCCTCGTTGGCACCGTTCTCATCTATCCTCCACCTCCGGGAAGAACCTACTCATACGAGTTCTTGTTAAGTGTGCTCTATGTAACACTTTTAGTTGCATCAGGCTGAGACTAAACTCTATACTTGATACATTCCGTTTGTGCCCTAAAGGTACATGTATAATTACTGTTTAAATTCTAAACTGCATTCACCCATTAATCTTTTCATGCCAATGTTTTCTTTTGACCTTCTTCCTCCCTGGAATTCAAACCTGCTACCGCTGATGTAGTTCTGTGCCTTCCCACACATTCTCTTTGTTACAATTCTCAACACAACCTTCCATGCATGGGCAATGAGACTAATTGAAGGAAAGCCAGAACATCGGCATGCCTTTGGTTTGTTTCTTGTGGTGATCATTATTGTCTGTGAGGCATCCTCTGGCCATTCACCTGATAAGTAAGTATATTTGCACAGCTTAATAAGCACTGATGTTATGTTCTTCCCTTGTTTTATTCAACTGCAGGTATTTCGGGTGGGATTCTCCGTCTACTGACGCCGGAAGCGGGAAACACGATTGGGCGGAGAATCAGTTTTGATGCCGAAATTGTGCCTGGCGTCGGTTTCACGCCAATTTGAAATTCTCCAGTTCCTTGACAGCGGCGTCAATGCATTCCAGGACGCACATGCAGTAAATACAATCTGCATGTCATTAGCGGGCCGGACCTGGTATTCTCCGGGGCCTCTGCGATGCTCCGCCTCCACTGGGGTGAATGCCCAATGGCAAGGTTCACTTGTGCTTTTAAAAATTATGGAATAGCTGCCGTGGCTGCTGAGGGAGAGAGAGGGGGTATGGAAAATGTCCAACAGTGCCATAGTTTGCTGACATTCGTGCACTGGTTGGGGGGCTTCTGCTCGGGCTGGAGGGAGTAGCAGAGGTGGCCAGGAAGTGGGCTGGGGGTTGGGGTGGACTGGCTTGGAGCACCATTGCCACGGCCTGCAAGGTAGCCATGAAGCTGCACATGCCACTGTGATGAACGTAGAGCCACAGGTCGTATGGGTGTCCCCCCTGCGCACCCTCCCATGTTCCCTCTGGCCCCAGCCGAATCATCAGTGGCTGGGCATACTCCAGCACAACCAGTGTCATCTTGTTGACTGGGAGGAGTGTGTGGGGCGTGAAATGAGTATGTGTGGTTGCAGTTTGTCAGCCTGCCGAGTGTCAATCACGGACCCGGCGAATCCTGCACCATCTCTCATTGGAATCTATTGTGTTCCACGTGGCGCGGGTGCTAGCCCCTCCTCAGGAGCTGAATCGGTCCAGGTGCGGGGCCAATTTTGCTGTTGTGGAAGTCCACGAATCCTGCGCCGGCATCAACGCTTCGTCTCAGCAACGGAGAATCCAGCCCTTCATGTTTTCAAGATTCTTTTCCAGTTTTTCTCAGAAGCAAAAGCATTTGTTGTGCAAAAGATTAGTAGCACTCGACACAAAGGACTGAAAACAACAGCAATAGAGCAAGGAAGATGTTTTCTTAACAAACCCTGATGAAATAAGAAAAAGATGGAAGGAGCACGTTGACGAACCAAATGGAAAATGAAAGACCCGAAATGGTTGAGCTCGAAGAAAAGATTCGTGCTGACATAGATTTTGTTGGAAAAGTAATAATAGCGTGAGATAAGAGCAACAATAAATTAGATAAACTAGGGGAAAGAAAGATTGGAATGTAGAAGTTTGCAGAGTTTGTTTCAAAATATGTGGAATTTTATTTCAGAATGGAAACATTTGACACACCATAAATATGAAATTAGCTTTTCGGGGCCAGTGAAGATATTTAGAAGTATCTATGAAGTTAGTATGTCATTATAAAATCCAGTTGCAGATCACTCAACAAGGAGTAATGATTTTGAGGGCACAACAGCGAGGCAAACAGCATAAAAAAGAAAGTTTCTGTTAATTCTTTCATTGATGACTTCCGGTAGTGGCCATGACCTGCTAGGTCACGTGAACGGCAGCTCCCGCCGGGATCGGTGTTTCGGGCCGCTGTAAGGAGCGGCGGTGGCAGTTAACAGGAGGGACCGGCGTGGGAGATGTGGGAGAGCCCCAACCCACTGGTGGATGGAGAGGACCAGGAGTGGAGCCGGCAGACGCGCGACCCCGGGGAAGAAGGTCGAGAAGGTCCGGGAGAACAAAATGGCGGCCGGAGAGGATCGGGAGGTGTGGGCCCAGTGGGCCAGAGAACAGCAGGAGCTCCTTAAAAACTGCTTCATGGAGCTGAAAACAGAGATGCTGGCCTCCATGGAGAGAATTGTGGTGACCCAGAATGCGCAGGAGAAGGAGATCAAGGAGGTGAGGAGGAAGGTGGCGGAGAACGAGGACGAGATCCTGGGCCTGGTGGTGAAAGTGGAGGTGCATGAGGCGCTCCATAAGAGATGGCAGGAGAGGCTGGATGACCTTGAGTGCAGGTCTCGGAGCCACAATCTGCGGATCCTGGGCCTTCTTGAAGGAGCGGAGGGGGCGGGCGCAAGCATGTACATGGCCAATATGTTGGGGACGCTGATGGGCGTGGGGGCCTTCCAGCGGTCCTTGGAGCTGGATGGGGCGCACAGGGTTCTTGCCAGAAAGCCGAGGGTAAACGAGCCACCGAGGGCGATAGTGATATGGTTTCAGCACTTGGCAGACCGGGAGCGAATCCTGCGGTGGGCGAAGAAAGAGCGGAGCAGTAAGTGGGAGAATGGCGAGATCCAAATTTACCAGGACCTGGGAGCTGAGCTGGCGAGGAGGTGTGCAGGTTTTAACCGGGCGAAGGCGGTCCTCCACGGTAAAAGGGTGAAGTTTGGGCTCCTGCACCCGGCGAGACTGTGGGTAACATACCAGGACAGGCACCACTATTTTGATACGCCAGACGAGGCGTGGTCGTTCACCAGGCAGGAGAAGCTGGATCTGAACTAAGGGACTGCTGTATGGGGGTGAAATGTGCGGGTGGGGAGGGACCGAGGGGAGGACGGCGGGTAAAGCATAGGTTTATGGGCATGTCTGCCCTAGTTTGATTGGGGGTTTTGTTGTTTGTTTTGCTTGCTTTCCAGGTGTTTTGTTTTCCAGGTGTTCGGTGCTATGAGGTGGGAAATGCCCGGGACGGGCTGTCCGAAGCATGGGGAGGTCCCAGATGGGGCTTGCCCCTCTACCCTGCGGGGGAGGGGGGGGGGAGGGCGACCCGAAGGAGGCAACAAGTTAAGGGTTGGTATATAGAGGCGGGAGCGGCCGGGGTCAGCATGGGTGAGCTGACTCACGGAAGCACAATGGGGGGGGAAACCAGAACTAAGCAGATGCTTGGCGGTGGGGGGGGGCTGCTTTGCTGAATGAAGGGGAGCCAGGTGAGGGGTATGGATGGAGAGTCGGGCGAGGGGGCCGCCGGCGGAAGAGCTGGAGGAGGGTGGCGGGGGCACGCGGTTGGCCGAAAAAGGGAGATGGCTAGTTGGCGGGATGGCGGGGGGGGGGGGGGGGGGGGGGGGGGAAGAGGCTATCCCCACCCCACCAACCAGGCTGATCATGTGGAACGTAAGGGGCCTGAATGGGCCGGGCAAGCAGTCCCGCGTGTTCTCGCATTTAAAGGGGTTGAAGGCGGACGTGGCCATGTTGCAAGAGACGCACTTAAAGCTCGCGGACCAGACAAGGCTAAGGAAAGGATGGGTGGGACAGGTGTTTCACTCGGGTTAGACTCAAAGATCAGAGGAGTGGCTATTTTGGTCAGTAAACGAGTGGCATTTGAGGCAGGGAGCATCGTGGCGGATAAGGGGGGCAGGTATATAATGGTGAGTGGCAAGCTGCAGGGGGGCCCGGGTGGTGTTAGTGAATGTATATGCCCCGAACTGGGATGATGCGGACTTTATGAGGCGCATGTTGGGTAGGATCCCGGACTTGGAGATAAGTCACCTGATTATGGGAGGGGACTTTAATACGGTCTTGGATCCGAGCTTGGATCGTTTCAAGTCCAGAACGGGAAAGAGGCCAGCGGCGGCCAGGGCCTTGTGGGAGTTCATGGGCCAGATGGGGGGAGTGGACTCCTGGAGGTTTACGCGGCCAAGGACGAAGGAGTTTTTCTTTTTCTCCCATGTCCATAAAGTCTATTCGCGAATAGACTTCTTTGTGTTGAGTAGGGCGCTAATCCAGAAGGTGGAGGGGGTAGAATACTCGGCCATAGCGGTCTCGGACCATGCCCCACACTGGGTGGACCTGCGACTGGGGGCGGAACTGGGTTAGTGCCCTCTCTGGCGACTGGATGTGGGGCTGCTGGCGGGCGAAGAGGTGTGCGGGCAGATAAGGAGGAGTATTGAGAATTATGTGGGAGAGAATGACACAGGAGAGCTGACGGTGGCAGTGGTTTGGGAGGCTCTGAAGGTGGTCATTAGGGGAGAGTTAACCTCCATTAGGTCCCATAGAGAGAAGAAGGAGAGGGCGGAGAGGGAGAGACTGGTGGTAGAGATACTCAGGGTAGATAGGAGGTATGCGGAGGCCCCAGAGGGGGGGCTGTTGAACGAGCGCCGGAAATTACAGGCGGAGTTTGACCTGCTGTCCATGGGAAGGCGGAGGCGCAGCTGAGGAAAGCGAAGGGGGCAGTTTATAAGTATAGGGAGACGGCGAGTAGGATGCTGGCACACCAGCTGCACAGGAGGGAGGCGGCCAGAGAGATTGGGGGAGTGCGGGATAGGGAATGTAACATGGTGCTGAGCCCAGAGAGGGTCAATGAAGTCTTCAGGGAGTTCTACGGAAGGTTATATGAGTCAGAACGCCCCAGGGAGGGGGAAGGGATGAGGCTGTTCATGGACCGGTTGAGGTTCCCAAGGATGGAAGCAGAGCGGATGGAGGGACTGGGGGCCCCGATTGGGTTGGAGGAGGTAGTCAGGGGGCTGGCAGGCATGCAGACGGGCAAGGCCCCAGGCCCTGACGGCTTCCCCGTAGAATTTTATAAGAAGTTCTCGGAGCTGTTGAGCCCGCTCCTGATGAGAACCTTCAATGAGGCAAAGGAGAACGGGATCCTCCCTCCGACAATGTCGCAGGCATTGATCTCGCTTATCCTGAAGAAGGAGAAGGATCCGCTTCAGTGTGGGTCCTACAGGCCGATATCGTTCCTGAACGTGGATGCCAAGCTGTTGGCAAAAATTCTGGCCACCAGAATAGGACTGTGTCCCGGGAGTGATTGGGGAGGACCAGACGGGTTTTGTTAAGGGCAGGCAGCTGAACGCGAATGTGAGGAGGCTCCTGAATATCATCATGATGCCCTCGGAGGAGGGGGGGGGGGGGGGGGGGGGGGAGGGGGGGGGGGGGGGGAGGCAGTGGCTGCAATGGACGCGGAGAAGGCCTTTGACAGGGTGGAGTGGGAGTATCTGTGGGAGGCGCTAGGCAGGTTTGGATTTGGGGAGGGATTTATAGGATGGGTCAAGCTGCTGTATCAGTGTGTCCACAAACCGGCTAAGGTCGGAATATTTCAGGCTGCACCGGGGGATGAGACAGGGGTGTCCCCTGTCCCCGTTGCTGTTTGCCCTGGCAAATGAGCCATTGGCCAATGCGCTCAGGACTTCGGGGGATTGGTGGGGACTGGTGCACGGAGGGGAGGAGCACCGGGTCTCTCTCTACGCGGATGACCTGCTGTTGGATATTTCGGACCCGTTAGAGGGGATGGGAGAGGTCATGCGGATCCTGCGGACTTCGGGAGGTTCTCGGGATATAAGTTGAACGTGGGGAAGAATTAGCTGTTCGTGGTCCACGGTAGGAGCCAGGAGGAGAGACTGAGGGAGCTCCCGCTCAGGATAGTGGAGAGGAGCTTTCGGTACTTGGGGATACAAGTGGCCAGGAACTGGGATGCCCTGCACAGGCTCAACTTAACCCGGCTAGTGGAGCAGATGGAGGGAGAGTTTAAAAGGTGGGATATGCTCCCGCTTTCCTTGGCAGGATAGGTGCAGACTGTGAAGATGACGGTTCTCCCCAGGTTCCTCTTCGTATTTCAGTGCCTCCCCATTTTCATCTTCAAGCGGGTGAATAGGATTGTGACAGGATTTGCGTGGGCAAATAAAACCCCGTGAGTCAAAAGGGTAATCTTGGAGCGTAGCCGGGGGGGGGGGGGGACCTGTTTATAGCATGCAGGCGCTGGAGGGGGAAGTTCAGCCTACCCCCCCGGGGAGTGTGTTCAGGTACCTCCAGGTTCTGGACTGTCTTAGAAAACAGGTGGGGACATTTCTGCTGCTGCCCCCGTGTAGGATCCAGGACAGGGTGGTGTCTGGCATCTGGGTAGGGGAGGGGTAGATGTCGGGCATATATCAGGAGCTGCACGAGGTGGAGGAAGCCTCAGTGGAGAAGTTGAAGGGCAAGTGGGAGGAGGAGCTGGGTGAGGAGCTGGATGAGGGCCTGTGGGCCGATGCCCTGGGCAGGGTGAACTCCTCCTCATCATGTGCCAGGCTCAGCTTAATTCAGTTTAAGGTGGTGCATCGGGCGCATATAACGGTGGCAAGAATGAGTACATTTTTTGGGGTGCAGGACAGGTGCCCGAGATGTGCAGGGAGTCCGGCGAACCATGCCCATATGTTTTGGGCATGCCCGGCGCTTAAAGAATTCTGGCAGGGGTTTGCGAGGGTGATGTCTAGGATTTTGGACACTCGGGTGAAGGCGAGTCCAACAGTAGCGATATTTGGAGTGTCGGAGGATCCGGGAGTGCAGGAAGCGAAAGAGGCCGAGGTGTTGGCCTTTGCCTCCCTGGTAGCCCGGAGACAGATCTTGCTAATGTGGAGAGACTCAAAACCCCCGAGTGAGGAGACCTGGGTTAGCGATATGGCGGGGTTCCTCAGCCTGGAGCGAATAAAGTTTGCCTTGAGAGGGTCCTTGATGGGGTTCTCCCGGCGGTGGAAACTTTTCCTTGACTTTCTAGGGGAGCAGGAAGTGTCAGCAGCAGCAGCATCCTGGGGGGGGAGGGGTGGGGGTTTCAGGTGGGGGTACTGTTGATATCATGTGAGATGGGCATGGAGACAAAACCCACCTTGTTCTGCCAATCACACAATCACTCACAGCATCTTCTTGATTTCCATATCATTCTGTGGATTTGCAGACTCTCAACATTTCTGCCAGTGTCAATGGTGATGGTGAATGCTGATCATTTCATCACCTCTTACCCCTGCAAAGTGCCAGGCCACAAGACCATAAGTCTTAAGGGGCTGGATTCTTTGATTTTTAAACTATGTCCCCACGCCGGCGTGGGAACGGTGGCAGAAAGCTGCCGCAAAACGGCCACCAATTTCCCATTTTGCTGGGGGCGAGCAGGAAGGCAGCGTAGAGCACCCAGCTCTAGGTGCCGATACAGCCTGGAGAATTGCCAGATCCGTGGCCATGCATGCAACTTTGGAGTCGGTGATCGGAAAATCCAGCCCAAGAGCAGAATTAGGCCACTCGGCCCTTCGAGTCTGCTCCTCCATTCAATCATTAACCTTACCATGCATCTTCTGGCATACATAATATTCTGCTACAACCAGACTCTTAACACACTTTCCCCCTACCATCTTCTACTCTGTTCCCCTACCAATTTCTCCGCCAGCTTGCATAACTCATATAATGTGACTTGTGTCCATCTTAGACCCTATCAGTCCCCCAATCAAAAAAAATTCCTTCCTTTCTCACTCCTCTACAACTGATATAATTCCACCATTGCCATAAAATATAGGAGCAAAATTAGGCCAATTGGCCCATCAAATCTGCTCCACCATTTGATCATTGCTGTTACCTACAAGGCTGCAGACCAAGAGCAGGAAGGTGGAATTAGACAGAATAGTTTTTTCTTAGAACATAAGAACAAGGAGCAGGAGTCGGCAATTTAGCTTTTTGAGCCTGATCCACCATTCAATATGACCATGGCTGATCTCATCCTGGCCTTATCTCCACCATCCTGCCCGTCCTCCGTAACTCTTCAACCCATTATTCATTACAAATTTGTCTAACTCCTCTTTAAATTTACTCACTGTCCCAGCATCCACCCCACTTTGCGATAGCGAATTCCACAGATTCACAACCCTTTGGGGGAAGTAGTTTTTCCTCAAATTGGTTTTAAATTTGCTACCTCTGAGACAAAGATTATGGCCTCTCATTCTAAAATTCCCTACAATAGAAAGCACCTGCTCCTCGTCTACTTGAGTCATACCTTTATCATCTGATATACCTCAAATTGATCTCCCCTCATTCTTCTAAACTCTCGAAAGTATGGGCCTAAACTGTTCAATCTCTCATCATAAGACAAACCCCTCGGGCAGATTTCTTCGACCCACCGCCGGGGATTTGGCGGGGGCGGGAATCGCGCCACGCCGGTCGGTGGCCGCTGGCAGCGGCACCCCAGGCGATTCTCTGGCCCGCGATGGGCCACCCGTTTACGGCCGGTCGCACCGGCGTATGCTCGACAGGTACTTACCGGCGGGACCTGGCTCCGCGGGTGGTCTCCGGGGTCCTCGGGGGGATCTGGCACCGGGAGTTGACCCCATGGTGGCCTGGCCCGCGATCGGAGCCCACCAATCCGCGGGCGGGCCTGTGCCGTGGGGGCACTCTATTTCTCCGCGTCGGCCGCTGTAACAGTCCGCGATGGCCGGCGCGGAAATGAACCCCCCTACGCATGCGCTGGGATGTCGCTAGCACACGCTGGTGCTCCGGCGCATGCGCCAACTCGTGCCGGCCGGCGGAGGCCCTTCGGCACCGGTTGGCATGGCGCCAAGCCCTTTCCGCGCCGGCCGGCGGGCACAAACCACTCCGGCGCCGACCTAGCCCCTGAAGGTGCGGAGGTTTCCACACCTTTGGGGCGGCCCAACGCCAGAGTGGTTCACGCCACTCCGTCCCGCCAGAGTTGCCCGCCCCGCCGGTTTTCGAAGAATTCCGCCCCTCATCTCTGGAATTAATCATAGAGCACTTCCAGTAGCCATCATTTATACATTACTCACAACATTATGGAATTCTATCTATTCTGTTACTGTACTTACTTTATTTAAATTCATCTAACATATTAACAGGTTTTATAATAATGTGGGAAATTTGGTAAATTAATAAATGGATCACTACAATTAACATTCTCATGAAATTTCATTTGTTATTTGCAGTTAAAAGAACTACCATTGCTTCATCAACATAAATAATTAAACATTCTCTCAATTTACTAGCTTATAACACCAGTCCTATTACAAACCCTTCCATTTTGTCGATAAGCTGCTACTAACACTAAATAAATAAAAACATATTCAAAATATTCTTAAAATTGTTGGCGGGAATGCATTTTGATATTTGAATGCACTTCCAGTTGGGGGTCCGCGCATGCGCACTGCAGCGGCCTGCGTCGGCCGCCCCGCGCGACAAGTCGGACCCACACCGCAGACCGGCACCAAAAGGTTAGTGTCCGCAGATCGGTGGCCCCAATCGATTGCCTGGTCGTCTGTGAGGCTTCCCCCAGTGAAGTATCCCCCCCGCCCCCGACCAGGGCAGACGCGGACTGAGTCCGCAGCCGCCACACCGAGTTCCCAACGGGTGGGACCATGAGAGACTCACGCCGTCGGGAACTCGGCCAGTTGTCATCGGAGAATTGCCGCAGGAGCCTCTGTCACTGGGGACTGGAGAATCGCGGGAGCTGATTTGCGCCGGATTTCGGCGTCGAAGTCCATTCTCCGCCCCCAATTGTGATTTCGCCGCGGAGGCTGGGAGAATCCCGCCCAAGATTTCTCAAATAAATATATAACTGTGCGAGATATTATGGTGGGGTTGGATTACTCATGAGATTCAAAGCTGCATTGTTACCTGCTATACCAGGGCATGATATTTAAGTTACAAGTGTCACCCCTACAGTCCAACTTATAAGGAGAATCTAATTTCTAATTTTGACAATGTATTGGTCTCAGCTGTCAGGGAATGTTGAAAGTCATTTGTGAAAGACTCTGCTATTCATAACGAGACCAATCTTGACTATACAAGGTTAACTTGCACTCAGAATAAGGGCACTGGAGCAAAATTGACTACTGTGGAAAAATGCCAACCTTCACCATTGTCGTCTAGGGTAGTTGAATATTAGTAAAGCAGATTTATTGATCGGAAACAATGGGCGTGATTTAACGTGCACAAAACATAGTCCTGTTCGTGGTGCATACAGTGGGGTATTTCTTGGCGCCTCTCGTGCCGGGAACGACCCCGCTATCAAGCAGGACTCTGTTGATTTTTCTAGCCTCGGTCGGCAACGCCCCACAGAGGTTACGCTTATCTCACTTCCTGCACTGTTGAGCTCAGCTCATCGGTGCAGAAAGAAACCGGGGTGTCATTTTTAAATGCCGCCCTGTCTCTCAACACCCCACAGACACCCCACAATGGCCCCTCCGGATCTCCCCCCCCCCACTGCACCAGCCTATCACTTGAGGGGATCCTATAGCCCCACCTCCCCCACCTCTTAAGGGCAGGGCACTCCTGGGCTCAATCCTTGGCATGGGCAACCTGTCACTTGGACACCTTGGTACTGTCAGCCTGGATTCTGGCACACTGGCAGGGGCACTTCCAAGGTACCAGAGCGGCACTTCCAAGGTGCCAGGGTGGCGCGGCCAGGATGTCAGAAGGACTGCCAGAATACCACCATGCCCAGAGCCCGATCATCCAGGTACCTACAATGGTTTGTGTGGACCAGTGCCAACTGGCACCATGGCGAGTTCTCCCAGGCAAGGGTGTTTGTTCCAAGACCTCTGGCGAATCAGGGGCGGAATTCTCTGATAATGGGGCTATGTCTATTTTGTAGGGGGCAAGCAGGGTCCTGGAATAATCCACACGTACGGGGCCCTGCATTGCCGGCCGCGGGTCGCGCATGCGCGCAGCGGCCTGTGGTGGTGGCCCCGCGCAACATGAAGGACCCACACAGGGGGCCGGCCCCTGATCGCGAGTCTGGCCGTTCTGGAGGCCCTCCCCGGTGATGGATCCCTCCGCCCCGCCCACCAGGGCGGCCACGGGCCGAGTCCGCAGTCGCCACTCCGAGTGCCCGCCGGGTGGAACCATGAGTAAACCACGCCAGCAGGAACTCGGCTAGTTGTTGGCAGAGAATCACCGCGGGGGCCTCTTTCAGTGGCTCCCAACCGGCGCCATGTCGACTACGCACGCATGATTGGCGGCGTTTATCCGGTCCCCGGAAAATCGCAGGAAGGCGTCGGTCCCAAGCGCGATTGAGGTGCGGAGGCTTGGAGAATCCCGCCCCAGATGTCGACATATTTAAATGAGCCTAATGGCTCACCTAAATATGTAAATCCAGATCGGGATGTCTCGCAAATTCTCGTTAGATCTTGCAAGGCGTTCCGAGCATTGCAAACTTCGAGCGAGGGGTCTCTCATGAGATTTAACGGCCTCATCGCGTCACCAAATTGGGCCCGGCAATACCGTTCGATTATGCCCATTATTTATTTTTGAGTTAAAGCAACAGGATTTCAAAAGAAATTGAAACACTCTTGAACGTGACTATTCTTGCATGTTACTGATTAATTGACCATATTGTAATGTCTTTGGTGACATATTTCATTTAGAAGTTACATTGAGGAGAATAGTTAACAGAGAGCAAAACTAGTTCGACATATATTTTGAATCAAATTTTGTAATTTTATTTGTAATTTTTATCATGGCTGTTTGAAAATGTCTGTGATAATATTCCAGACAGTGGCATCTTCCCTTAAATACCAATTAATATTCATTAGTTGTTTCTTGACTCTATCTAGAAAACAAAAGAATTACTGCTGCGTAACATGGTTGAATAATATAGCTCTTAATGGCCGTCAAAATACCTAGTTTTCCTCAATCCACTCCAACATGATTGGGTTAGATAAAAGCAAAATACTGCAGATGGTGGAAATCTGAAATAAAAACAGAAAATGCTGGATGAACTCTACAGGTCCAGCAGCATCGGTGGAGAGAGAAAAGAGTTAATGGGCATGATTCAGTGGACTCAACGGCGCATTTAGCAGGGTGTTTCTTGGTGCCTACAGCGCTGAGAAAGACCCCTTATTCAATGGCACTTCACGGTTTTTTTTTTGGCCTCAGGGGGCAACACCCCATCGAACCACTCTTTAAGTAATTTTCTGCACTGGTGAGCAGAGCTCGACACTGGTGAGCACAACGCCCGGTTGAGGTCTCGCTGGCGAGGCCAGTGAATTCTGGGCACTGGGTGAATTGGGTGAGCACATACTTAAATGAGCCTGATGGCTCATCTAAACATGCAAGCCTGAATCTTGCCCAGCGAAAGCGAGATCCAGATCGCAACACACCGCGAGATTCTGTTGAATATCGCGTGATGTTTCGAGCATCGTGAATCTCGATCCAGGCCTTTTGCGAGATTCAACCGCCTCTTCTAAATACCAAGTCGGGCGTGACAAGGGCGTTGAATCGTGCCCAACATTTCGAGTCAGTATGATACCATCCGCAGACTAGGATAGAATTGCCTCTGGCTTCACAACCCACCATGAACTAAGTCAGATGTCTACAGGGTTGACTCCCAACAAGATCCCAATAGCAAAAGCGAGCCTATCGCCGCCAACCAGGCAAATGCAAGCGCTGGAGCATAACCAACACTGTGGGGCAGTGAGCAGGCATGTCTGCCAGCCTGCCCTGTTTTGGCAGGGAGGGAAACTTAATTATGTTGGGATTGCAGCGATAGACCTCCCCTCCCTAGTGTTCCACAGGGAAAAGGTTGGATGAAAAATGTGAAGCATGCATAATGCTCGATCCCTGGATCAGGGATCGAACAGGAGGCAGGGCTGCTACAGTCAGTAATGTACTCACAGTGATGTAAAGGACGTCAGGGAGGCAAGGTTCAATAATGTTTAAGATATCCTCCAAAACGATTGGCAGAGCTGGTACCATCTAGAAGGACGAAGGCAGCAGATACATGGGAACACCACCATTTCGAAGTTCCCCTCCAAACCATTCACCACCCCGGCTTGGAAATGTATTCCTGTTCCTTTACGGTCATTGGGTCAAAATCCTGGAACTCTCTCCCTTACAGCACTGTGGGAGTACCGATACCAGATGGACTACAGCGGTTCGAGAAGGCAGCACGTCACCACCTTCTCTAGGGCAATTAGGGATGGGCAATAAATGCTGGCCTAACCAGCGTAGCCCACATCCATTGAATGAATTGAAAAATAACTTTGAAGATGATTGCGAGAGGAATGGAAGGAGAAAATCTTCAACAAAAAAGTGAAAATCAGCCAGGGTTACCTCTCCCTGATTGTACAGATCAAACTGCTTGTAATTTTGGATGTTTGACATCAGTTGAGACCAAGGGTCATGTTCAGTTATGGTGATCTCTGTAATCGGGTAACGTGCTGATACTGTGAAGAATTAATTCACTATCCAAGCGACTGTGCCAATCAAAAACTCAGTGCTTTCAGGAAAGGGAAACAAAAGTCAGGACTGAAAATCACAGCAGAAGTCTGTGGGAGACAAGTTTGTGTAATGGCTGCAAGAGGTTTAAATGTAATCTTTGGAGACAGTGATCAATTAATCCCCCATTTACAACGGAAACAGATTACAAGTGAAATGTGCATTGATGAGTCTGCACAGCCAAACGCCTGCTCTTCTCAATACTGTAATAACAGAACAATTATGCTGCCTTTGATTGCGTGCACCTAAATCAAAGACTACCAGGAGGAGATCTTAATGGCAAACCTGGAGAGCTTAATTGACAGTCCACTTGAATATCCAGATATGCTTTTGTCATCGCAAGAGTAAATATTAATTTATTTGGATACTCTCTTGTCCTTAAATAGAAATTTCCAAAGAAATTACCTGATTAATCATTCACGAAACACCAACAGTTTACATACAACATGCATTTGCCGAGGCATTGTTAATAAGCTGAATTCCGATTTGCCTTATTTTACAATATACCAAAACATATTTTTTCAAGCAGATGAGAAGAATTATCGATATTCATCTGAAACGATAGAAAATAAGATAATGCCAGATCTAATATAATACAATCTTATAATTTATCAATCTTTTTATTACTTGCAGTCTTATGTGGCACTTTAGATGAATATCTGCAGAATTATGATTGGAATCAATCTGCTGCAAATATGCCGAGCTCTTCATTCAGAACATTAACATTAGAATTTTAACTGTGGCCTTCTCCTGGTTTGACTCAGTTCTGTTCAAAATGGGGAAGTGCACTTGGGGTCAAAGCTGAGAATGAGCATGGGATTGTTATAATTCTGAATTGTTATTTCCTTCAAATATTCACAAGAGCAACAAATGTCATCTCGCAACCCCAAAAAAGATGGCCAAAGTAAAATCAATCATTTTGATATGAATGTGAAGAAAGTTCCAGGTGAGCAAAAAAGGGCTCAAAAGAAGACCTGGAATTCTACGAACTCGCCCACAGCGTGTTTAGTGCAGGGGCATGGAGAAGCAAGCGGGAGCTTAAAAAGTCGCAAACCCACAAGAGTAAAATCACTTTGCAATTCATCCCACCAGCCGGTGCTTTGTTTTTTGCATCCCATGAATGTTCATTAAAACATGGGGCGTCATTCTCCGACCCCCCGCCGGGTCGGAGAATGGCCGTTGGCCGCCGTGAATCCCGCCCCCGCCCCCGCCGAAGTCTCCGAAGGGAGAAAAGTCGGCGGGGCGTTAATGGCGCCGCTGCCGCAGAGAATGTCACGGGTCTGCGCAAGGCAGCCGATTTTCGGCCTGCCGATATTCTCCCTTCCGGATGGGCCGAAGTCCCGTCGACGTGATGACCGTTCACGTCGACGTGAATCAAACCTCCTTTTCATCGGCGTGACCCGGTGCTCCAGGCTCACGCCGACCAGCGAGGAGGTGAGTGACGGCCTGGGGGGTTGGCTCTGGGCAGGAAATGGCGTGGCCGCAGACTGATTGCCTGAGGAGAGGTGTGTCTCGGCTTGTGTGTGTGTGCGGCGGGGGGGGGGGGGGGGTGGGTAGAGTAGGCTGGGCTCCGGGGGAGTGACGGGAGGGGGTCCGTGCCGGGGTGGAGGTTGGGGGTTGTGGAGGGGGTCCGTGCCGGGGTGGAGGTTGGGGGGGGGGGGTCCGTGCTGGGGTGGAGGTTGGGGGTAGGGGAGGGGGTCCGTGCCGGGGTGGAGGTTGGGGAGGGGGTCCGTGCCGGGGTGGAGGTTGGGGAGGGGGTCCGTGCCGGGGTGGAGGTTGGGGAGGGGGTCCGTGCCGGGGTGGAGGTTGGGGGTTGGGGAGGGGGTCCGTGCCGGGGTGGAGGTTGGGGGGGGTCCGTGCTGGGGTGGAGGTTGGGGGGGGGTCCGTGCCGGGGTGGAGGTTGGGGGTTGTGGAGGGGGTCCGTGCCGGAGTGGAGGTTGGGGGGGGGTCCGTGCCGGGGTGGAGGTTGGGGGGGGGTCCGTGCTGGGGTGGAGGTTGGGGGTTGGGGAGGGGGCCCGTGCCGGGGTGGAGGTTGGGGGGGGGTCCGTGCCGGGGTGGAGGTTGGGGGTTGTGGAGGGGGTCCGTGCCGGGGTGGAGGTTGGGGGGGGGGGTCCGTGCCGGGGTGGAGGTTGGGGGTTGTGGAGGGGGTCCGTGCCGGGGTGGAGGTTGGGGGGGGTCCGTGCTGGGGTGGAGGTTGGGGGTTGGGGAGGGGGTCCGTGCCGGGGTGGAGGTTGGGGAGGGGGTCCGTGCCGGGGTGGAGGTTGGGGAGGGGGTCTGTGCCGGGGTGGAGGTTGGGGAGGGGGTCCGTGCCGGGGTGGAGGTTGGGGAGGGGGTCCGTGCCGGGGTGGAGGTTGGGGAGGGGGTCCGTGCCGGGGTGGAGGTTGGGGAGGGGGTCCGTGCCGGGGTGGGTGATGGGAGGGCAAATGAGTTGGTCCACCTGGCCAGGTGCCAGCCTCCAACAGTTGGACCCATGCGGTCCATGCCACCTGGCTGGGGGGAGGAGGGGATATGGGCAATGATGACATGTCGTCGTTCCCCTCCCCCCCACCAGGCCGTCATGTTTTCAGACCATCCAGCGATGTTGGCCGCCGTGGTGGCAGCCGCTCATGTCTATGTTGCCCTGGATGAGGAGGAGGAGGAGGAGGAGGAGGAGGAGCGTGCCAGAGAGGCGGCGCAGGCTGCCGCAGAGGGGCAGGCGGCAGCCGCCCAGGCTGGAGGGACACCTGACCGACAGGACGAGGAGGGGGAGGAGGACGTCGCGGCCCCACGGCAACGGAGGCACCCGAGGGCGCCCCGTGTGTACCGGCCCCGGCAGTCATACCAGGACCTCACGGACCGGGAATGCAGGAGGAGACTCCGGATGAGCCGGGAAACCGTGGCACACATCTGCCACCTGCTGGCACACCTGTCACCGCGTGGCACTGGCGGGGGACACCCTCTCCCCGTGTCCGTCAAGGTTACGGTGGCCCTGAACTTTTATGCAACGGGGTCATTCCAGGCACCGAGTGGGGACCTGTCCGGCATATCGCAGACATCGGTGCATCGGTGCATCCGGGCAGTGACAGATGCCCTTTATGCCATGGCGCACCGCTACATCCGCTTCCCCGTGGACCGGGCCAGCCAAGATGCCCGGGCCGTGGGCTTCTCTGCCGTTGCCGGGTTCCCCATGGTCCAGGGCGCGATCGATGGGATGCACATCGCCGTGCGGCCACCTGCAGATAACAGGGCCGTGTTCACTAATAGGAAGGGGACCTATTCGATGAACGTACAGGTGGTCTGCGACCACCGCATGATGATCCTGCACGTCTGCGCCCGTCACCCAGGCAGTGTACACGACTCATTCGTGTTGTCGCGGTCATCCATCCCCGGCATGTACGAGGGACGCCATCCCCGGCTGAGGGGCTGGTTGCTGGGCGACAGGGGCTACCCATTGCGATCGTGGCTGATGACGCCTATACGGAGGCCACGCAATGAGGCGGTGAACCGCTACAATGATGCCCATGTAGCGACAAGGGGAGTGATCGAGAGGTGCTTTGGCGTGCTGAAGATGCGTTTCAGGTGCCTGGACCTCTCTGGGGGCGCCCTCCAGTATCGGTCAGATAGGGTCGGCCGCATCATTGTGGTGTGCTGCGTCCTGCACAACATAGCCCAGCAGAGGGGCGATGTGCCGCAGGCAGAGGAGGGCGGAGTGGAGGAGCAGCAGGAAGAGGCCCAGTCCTCCCAGATGAGGGGGATGGGGGCAATGGTCAGGGCAGACGGGGTAGACACAGACGGGTGGCTGTCCACCGTTACCGGCTGGCCCAGCGGGCACGGGACAGACTGATAGACGCCATCTTCACTGACTAGATGGGCGTGGGAATCGGGTAGTATGGCCACAGACCGCACACCATGACAACAGCCGACCACCCACACCCCCCACCCATCCACCCACCCAGCACCCTCACCCCCCTCCCCAACCCCACACACCCCACCCGCATGCACACCACCCCCCCACTCCCAATTGCCGATCCACCGGCGGCACAACGGGCCGGGCTCACCCAGTTGCGGGTGGACGCGTGTCTATCGCAGGCCATGGAGAATGATGACAACCCGCCTCCGATGAGCTCCTGGCTCTACATCGTTGGACTATGTCTGACCCATGGCCACAGTACCACCATCCACCCGGACCATCCCTGCATGCGGCTGTGACACTGCAGCGCACGGTCCCGTCCTCTGCCCGGGGGATGTTGATGGCGGCCCAGGGGGAAGGGGGCAGACTCACCTGGGGCTGAGGTAAGACCACCCCTCACACACACACTTGCGCTCAACGTACATGACACCCCCGCACACTTTGGACAGAGCACAAAGGCAGCTTCGGTAGGTGTAACATTGACTTTAATAACCAAAGGAGTTCATGCACGTGCCCTAGCGCCTAAAACTCATCTGTGCCCTGCACCCGTGCCAACTTACTCAGTGTCTAATTGTTTGTCCTTACGGGCCCTTTGACTACGTCTACGTGGTTCCCCAGACGGTACAGCAGAACTGGAGGTGGACTCCTGTGATTCCTGCCCTCTGACACTGGATCCCTTTGGCGGCAGTTTCCTGGGGCGTCCTGGCCTAGATGGGCCAGGCTGCGGCCCGGGCGACTGGGATGGCGAGCTGCCAGCCTGTCCTGCCCGTTGCCCACCCGATGCACCTGGGACGGAAGGGGGGGAGTCCGAGGTGTCGCGGTGTACCGGGACCTCCCCTACAGAGGGAGCCGGGACGGACCACACCACCTCCTCCTCCCTCGGGGTGCCCGATGGCCCCCAGGCCTCTACATGGGTGGGGGATGCGAACGGACTGGCCATCCGACGCGCCCCCGACATCTGGCGCTGCCAGTCCTGGAGGCCCGTGCTGGTATCGACAGGGGTCTACAGGTTTGCAGCCATGGAGCCCAGGGGGTTGTCGAACCCTGTCTGCGACAGTGCGACGCCAGCTCGCACATGGCCACTGGCGCCGATGCCCTCAGCGATGGCCTGCTGAGACTGGGCCATGGCCTGCAGAGACTGGGCCATGGCCTGCAGAGACTGGGCTATGGCCTGCAGAGACTGGGACATGGCCTGCTGAGACTGGGCTATGGCGTTGAGCGCCTCTGCCATCTGGCGCTGGCACTGGCTCATGGCCTCCTGTGAGAGGGCAGCCGTTTCCTGGGCCACAGACGCCGCCTGCACGGAAGGCCCCAGGCCTCGCAAACCGTTCCCCATGTCTGACACCGTCGCACCCATTGCCTCCACCGCGGACGCCACCCGTGCGGTGTCAGCCTGGGTGGCACGCATGACCGGGACCACTCCCAGCTCCTGGACGCGGGTGGACTCCTCCACCTGCGACCGCAGCCGCCGCAAGCCACCCGTCACCCTATTCGCTCGTCTCCGTGTCGGTGGTTGCATCGGATCTATGTGTGGGTGTGGTAACTGCAGGAACCCGGGATCCATCTGGGCGGCAGATGTTCGCTTGGCCTGGGCTGCCCTCCGACCGCCCGGTCCCTCTGCTGCTCCTACCTCCACCTGCTGTACCGGGACGGCTGTGTTGTGCGCACCAGTGAGTGTACCAGACGCCTCATCACTAAAGTGCCCAACCGTGGTGAGTGTTTCTGCGATGGTGGAGGGTGTTGGTGACAGCAGTGGCGTTGTGTCGTGCTCTTCGTCCCACTCTGAGTCCATGGCACTTTGGGGTGGGGGTTCGTCTCCACCCATCCACTCTGAGTCACTGTCCGGTATTTCGTCTTCCCGGGTAGGGGTGTCCTGGGTAGTGCTGTCCCGGGTAGTGCTGTCCCGGGTAGTGGTGTCCCGGGTAGGGGTGTCCTGGGTAGTGGTGTCCCGGGTAGGGGTGTCCCGGGTAGGGGTGTCCCGGGTAGGGGTGTCCTGGGTAGTGGTGTCCTGGCTCGGATGTGACGGGGGCCTGTGGCTGCCCCCCTCATCGCTGGGTGGTCGCTCCCGCACGTGACGGGGGTGTCGTCTCCCTGTTGCTCCAGGTCTCTCCGTCTCCCGTGGTCTCCGAGGGGCATCCTGCGGGCGTCGCATGCTGGAGGGTTCGGGTCTCTCCGTCTCCCGTGGTCTCCGAGGGGCATCCTGCGGGCGTCGCATGCTGGAGGGTTCTGGTCTCTCCGTCTCCCGTGGTCTCCGAGGGACATCCTGCGGGCGTCGCATGCTGGAGGGTTCGGGTCTCTCCGTCTCCCGTGGTCTCCGAGGGGCATCCTGCGGGCGTCGCATGCTGGAGGGTTCGGGTCTCTCCGTCTCCCGTGGTCTCCGAGGGGCATCCTGCGGGCGTCGCATGCTGGAGGGTTCGGGTCTCTCCGTCTCCCGTGGTCTCCGAGGGGCATCCTGCGGGCGTCGCATGCTGGAGGGTGCGGGTCTCTCCGTCTCCCGTGGTCTCCGAGGGGCATCCTGCGGGCGGTCTGCATCTGCGGGGATGGGTGCCTGGACGTTTGGTCCTGCGATACACAATGAAGCATGCATGGTTAGACATCAGGCAGTGATCAGGTGATACGGGAGAGGGAGATATAGGGGAGGGGGGATATGGGGACGGGCTGTTGGTGGCTCACTTGCTCGTGGGGCCCCGACCTCTGCATCAGCAACCTCCCGGTCCTCAGGTCCGCCAGCCAGTTCCAGGGCCCTTTCCTCGTGTACGGTCAGTGGCCTCTCATCAGCGGGCCCTCCTCCAGTCCTCACATGCTCCCTATTGTTGTGTGCGCGCTTCTCCTGGGGGGGGGGGGGGGGGGTGGCAGGGGTAAAAGGCAACAGTGTTAGGCAGGTATATGAATGCACGCCAATCGGTTGCGCGTGCATTGCAGAGGTTAAGGTTAGGGCTGGATTCACTTGGGGATATGGGGGATATGGGGGAGGGGGGGCTATGGGGGAGGGGGGATATGGGGGATATGGGGGAGGGGGGATATGGGGGATATGGGGGAGGGGGGAATATGGGGGATATTGTGGAGGGGGGATATGGGGGATATGGGGGAGGGGGGATATGGGGAATATGGGGGATATGGGGGATATGGGGGAGGGGGGAATATGGGGGATATGGGGGAGGGGTGATATGGGGGAGGGGGGATATGGGGGATATGGGGAGGGGGGATATGTGGGAGGGGGATATGGGGGAGGGGGGGATATGGGGAATATGGGGGAGGGGGGATATGGGGGATATGGGGGAGGGGGGATATGGGGGAGGGGGGAATATGGGGGATATGGGGGAGGGGGGATATGGGGGATATGGGGGAGGGGGGATATGGGGGATATGGGGGAGGGGGGATATGGGGGAGGGGGGATATGGGGGATATGGGGGAGGGGGGATATGGGGGAGGGGGGATATGGGGGAGGGGGGATATGGGGAGGGGGGGATATGGGGAGGGGGATATGGGGATATGGGGGATGGGGGATATGGGGGAGGGGGGATATGGGGAGGGGGGAATATGGGGGATATGGGGGAGGGGGGATATGGGGGATATGGGGGATATGGGGAGGGGGGATATGGGGGAGGGGGGATATGGGGGATATGGGGGAGGGGGGATATGGGGGAGGGGGGATATGGGGGAGGGGGGGATATGGGGGAGGGGGGGATATGGGGGAGGGGGGATATGGGGGATATGGGGGAGGGGGGATATGGGGGAGGGGGGATATGGGGGAGGGGGGGATTTGGGGGAGAGGGGATATGGGGGATATGGGGGACGCTCACCCTGCCTGCTCTGACGAGGTCGTTCACCTTCTTGTGGCACTGGGTGCCTGTCCGTGGTGTTAGGGCCACAGCGGTGACGGCCTCTGCCACCTCCCTCCACAGACGCCGGCTGTGGCGTGGGGCAACTCTGCGGCCGTGCCCGGGATACAGGGCGTCCCTCCTCTGCTCCACCGCATCCAGGAGCGCCTCCACATCGCGTGACTCGAACCTCGGGGCTGAGCGACGGCCAGCCATCAAGTCGGGTGTTGCGGTCGGCTGTTCCGGTCGGGTGGGGGGGAGCTGCGCGGCCTTATGAGCCGTCACGCCGTGCAGCGCGTATGACGCTGCACGGCGTGAACCACTGCGCAAGCGCGGATCCCGTTACGTCGCTGCTAGCCCATTTCGGGCCGCAGACTATCGGCCCATTTTTATGACGTGACGCAAGTGGGATTTGCGCCGTTTTTTGCGCCGATCGGCGGAGTTTCCGCCGATAACGGAGAATTTCGCCCATGGTGTGCACAAGGCTGCCCATGGTGTGCACAAGGCAGCCCTCAGTTCACCAGGGACTTTGAGATGAGTGCAACACTGCCATAGTGCTGCGCTGCTTCTGATGTGCCGGGGCAGACTTGTTCCTGACCTCCAACTCCATGTCGAGCTGGTCTTCATCGATAGCTGGACCCTCCTGTGCTACCGAATCAGATCAGTACTGAGCCTGGGGTTGGGGAGAATAGCGGTCTCTGTGCCACTGGTCCCACACGCCAGTGTCCATCGGGGCAACATTGTGCTGTAGGACTGATGCAGCTACTATAACGAAGGTCCTAAGTTCGACTGCGGGTGGAGTGCAGGCTGAGGCTGCCGGGAAGGGTGAGGGGGGTGGGAAGGCCTGGTAAAGCCAAGAGAGAAAATGTAAAAGGAGGACTGTGCAAGGTGGGAAGAATGTCAGGGCTCACAATAATAGGATGCCCAAAATGGGAAACCCCATTGACCAGCTGGCGGGACGGAGGATTCGGGGGGGCGCCACATCAGAAAACGGGTGCGATGGGACAGAGAGTCCACCCATGATTCTTGGTTGGATTAAATGGTGACAAATTTTGTATTGCGCCTCCCTCAAGCGATACTCAAAGCAAAATTTATGGGAAAGTCAGTATTCACCTTATCTTTGAGTAGAAAAACAATCTAACAAGCATGTGTGGCTAGGCTATAGTTCCAAATGTTTAGGGTCCCTACTGGAAAACAACATGCAACCACCGATAATTAAATGGGGATCCTAACATGCCAATCACTGAGGAAGTTTCTTCACCAGGTTACACAACAGAGTGCTTCAGCTAGGTCGTCATCATCAAGCCGATATATATACTGGTAAACATCCCCGGCAGCTAACATTTCAGAAACTCAACTAAAGCACATCTGAAAATGTAGCCCCTGATAATGGTTATAAACGCAGTGATCAATGTGAAAGATCACGGGTGGGATTCTCATCCTGGGATGCCCGGAATGTGATCCCCAATGGGACGGAGAACTGGGCGTCGGAGGAAAATCAGGATTGGTGCCCGAACGCAATGCTCTGACCACCTCCCACTGGTGGCGGGAACGAGGTCCACCATGCGTGTGGCCTCCCACGATTCTCCGGCCCCCACGGCAGGGAATCACTTGGGCGCGTGTCACTTGTAGTCTCAACAATAGTGAACCTGATGTGGTGGACCTCGCAGGCAACCAGGGCCAAGCTAGTAGAGACCATCCAGGCTCATTCGAAGGCACCCCTTCAACAATGCACTGCCTGCCCACTCTTCCTCGAGTAGAACCTCCTCCCCCAAATCCCTTCCCAGGTACCCCTGAAATAGCAGACCCCCCAGGGACTCCTGTAATAGGGAGACCGCTACAATGACCCCTGAAATTGGGGGAACCTCCACAAAGACCCCTTGTCTAAAGGAACCCTCCATAGACACCCCCCACACACAACCCCCACCCACCCCCACACACACACACACACACACAAAACCACCCCCCCTCACACACACACACACACACACACACACAGACTCCCCCCTCTCCCCCCCAGAAAAGGGACCTGGAAGCTAGAGAGGAGTCCAGACAGGGGCAGTGGGTAGCATTACAGCTGTAATATTTACCTTGCAGCTCCACCTGTCCATTTCTCGAAGGAGGGCAGCTGTGCGTGCGTCTGGTTCCCACAGATCCACTATATTCAAGCCATTCATAGCTCTCATAGTGGTCTGTGATTGACAGCTTCGACAAACAATCTGCAGTTTTGATCCATTCATATCCATTCACACTTCATGGCCTAAGTGTTGAAACCCTAATGTTTGTAAACATTGACCACATCAAAGAGATGGAAGTGCACTGCACTTACCACTCTTTGAAGTGGTCAATGTTCAGAAGCATTGGGGTTTCACCCTACCTGAGCCCACTCTCCATCCTATCCATGTAACCGCATCTAAGGGCGGTACAGTAGCACAGTGGTTAGCACTGTTTCTCACAGGGACCTGGGTTTGATACCTGGCTTGGGTCACTGGCTGTGCAGAGTCTGCACGTTCTCCCCGTGACTGCGTAGGTTTCCTCTGGGAGCTCATGTTTCCTCCCACAAGTCATGAAAGGTGCTGCTGGGTGATTTAGACATTCTGAATTCTCCCTCAGTGTACTCGAACAGGCGACGTAGTATGGCAACTAGAGGATTTTCACAGTAATTTCATTGCAGTGTTAATGTAAGCCTATCTGTGAATAAAAATTATTATTATTATAAACCTGCACATCTTTGGACTGTGGGAGGAATGCGGAGCATCCGAAGGAAACCCATGCAGACACGGGAAGGATGTGCAAACGCCACACATTCAACCAGTGCCGGAATTGAACCCGGGTCCCTGGCACTGTAAGGCAGCAAAGCCACCCATTTATTGAGGTGGAGTATTGAATTATTATAAATGTAAATGGTGATGATGTGTTAATATCTCCTGCACCAATTTAACGTGATCATGTCTGGTATTGGTTTAAAAAAAGAGAAACTACTCAGGGAAACTGGGTATTAAGAGTATGTGGGAAACACTTTCAGATCAAAGGCAAGTTCAAAGCAAAACTAAATTAAATTGTATTAAATGTCACTTGCCAACCTTTCCTAGTTAATACATTTCACCATTCAATAACTGTTAGACACCAATCCATGATTACTAGACAAGCGGCTAAATTCCTCATCAAGATCAATGTCTTGCTGAAAGAAAGGCTGATTCTTGTGTGTTGCTCTGCATAACAGACCTTAGAGCAACGTGAAAGTCCAATTTATCCAAATATATCGTCTACTTGGTGTATCCAGACACTCCATTGAATATTTTTGGGTCGCTCGCAGTTCTCCTTTGTCCTGGCTCCTTAGAGGTAATGGGTGCAATTTATCGGTTGTATCCCGCCAGAATTGGGATGGGGCATAGCTGGTACTTCTTTGGTGAGGCCTCTACTGGGATTCCGTATGGTCTTTACGCCTCGTGAGATCTAACCAGATCTCGCGATGAGTCACGATCTGTATCCCGGCCCCAACAGGTTGGATCCAGACTCACATAGTTAAGAGTTTAAAAGCCCACTTAACTATGGCTACGGCGGATCGAATGGCCACCCTACGTCTATTGGCCTCGCCGAAGAGATCCCAGCCAGGTGCTGTTTAGCACTGGTCCTCACAAACGGGGACCAGGCGGACAGGCCTTGGGGGGGGGGGGGGGGGAGATCTCCTGAGTGATCAGAGGCTTCTGGGTGGTTGGCCTCTTTGCAACATGGTACCTGGCACTGCTGGTGCCACCCAGGCATGTTGCACTGCCAGCCTGGCACTCTGGCAGTGCCACCTGGCTGCTCAGGCGGCACTTCCAGGCTGGCAGGGGAACTGCCAGGGTGCCAGGCTGACATTTTGGGGATCACACCAGGGATCTGGCCCTGGGGTACCCTGCCCGTGTTAGGGGGCATGAGCACACCATTATAGGGGAATTGTGGGAGTCTGGGGGCCACGTCAGGGCGTCGGGTGATTGTGGCACCATTTAAAAATGGCACCCCAATCTCTGCCTTAACTGAAGAACGGAACTCGTTGGAACTCCTCAGTGCAGGAAATGACGCTAAATGCGGCCTCCGGGGGGTGGGGGGGTTCCCGCCAGGCGCCAAAATAGCAGAAAACATTCTGTTACATAGCAAGGTCGTTCCTGGCGCTACAAGCAGCCAGAATGGATTCTGTGGGTTTTTAAAAATTAAATCGTGCCCTATGTCATTTAATGAGGACAGAACTAAGTGCATTCTGATTTATTTATGCATGAAATCGGGGGGGGGGGGGGACAACATTTTTGATTTCTTTTGTTAAAAGAGCCACCTCTGGTGGGAAAAGTGGAAGGCAGCTCGCTGGCTGCGTCGTTGGCTTTTTTCGCCATATTTCTAAACACAAAAATTCCAAGGAATGGGCCCCACGAAGTCACATTCTGAATGAGCCCATCCTGCCAGTAACTTTGGCTTTTGGGGTGATGTAAACAGAGTAAACAACGCCCCCCCCCCCCATCCATAAAGGAGCTGAACCATGGACCCCCAATCCAACCACAGAACCCCCGGCACCTCCTCCATGGAAACCCCCACTCAGCATCCAGGGGCCAGTGCTCTGGCAGTGCTCAGGGGCAATGCCTAGATAGTGCCATGGTACTGCCAGGAATGAGCCTCTCAGTCCCTGGGAGCTGTACCCACTTGTGCTACTCCGCTGGGTTCTAGCTGCCAGGTGCACGCCATGGGGACCTGTTGTGATTCCTGTTGGCATGAGGGCACACTGATGTGAATGGAGAATTTAACATTGGGGGACGATCAGGCACAAAGTCTTGATATGCATGGTTAAATATGTGCTAATGGGGATCCCGACTAAGCTGTTTTGGGCCTCTTGCTCGATTCTCCTCCTCCTCTGCTTTTCCTGCCTCCGGAAAATAGGAGCAGAGATCCCCCCATTGTCTTGAAGAATATTGTAAAATTAGTAGACATTGCATTTTAAACCTGTAGCACAAGGTTGTTGCTTTCTGTTTCAGTCCTTTCTCGGGAAATAAAACATTTTTAGCAGCCTTGGAATGAGGCAAAAGAAAGATGTACACATTCCAGGACTAACAGCAGGTAGTTTTCTGTGTAACCTTTATCTATACGGTGTCTGGTAAGGGCTGGTTAATGACCCTCAGCATGAGGTAAACTAAAAGGTGACCTCGAGCTAATCATATAATTTACAGTGCTGAAGGAGGCCATTCGGCCCATCAGGTCTGCACCAGCCCTTGGAAAGAGAACCCTACTCAAGCCCACGCCTCCATCCTATCCCCGGGCGTCATTCTCCGCCGGCGGGAGTCTCCGTTCTGCCGGCGCTCGGGAGTTTCCCGACGGCGTGGGGGTGCCCCACAATGGGAAACCCAATTGACCGGCCGGTGTTACGGAGACTCCCGCCGGCCGGTCGGCGCAGAAATGTGGCGGGGCGGGTAGGAGAATTTCGCCCACTGTAACCAATAACCCCACTAATGGTCAGGGGGAAGGTGGCATCCTGCTATCTTGGGTAATTGTTCTCTACTCGTTGGTTAGAAATGTTTTTAAAAAGTGATTGACATGGAGTAGACTACCAACCCCTGGAAATTAAGTAAATTAATGATTTCTCGGAGGAAGGGGGCAGTCCTCATTGGGTAGATATGGTAGATGGGACAAGGAGCATGGAGGAATACGGAGGGAGACCTTCCTCATACTTTGGCTGGAGAGCAGAATGCTGCTATCATAAGTTACAAAGATCAACATACACTGTGCCAACCTTCTGTTTGCCCTCTGGGATCAGTGAACCACTTTGACCTGTCACAGGTCTTACACTTTTCCTGTCTATTTAGCTAATGTGTTATATCTAAACTGTTGTTCTTAATAAACTACCTTAAAATTACTGACAAATACTTTACTGCCTCTCCTCGGTATCTCCCTAACAAAGATATACAGTTTGATCAAAGGATTGGCAAAGGGGCTAATAGTGATTCCTGGCAGCCAATTAAGGTTCCTATTTTCCTTTTGAGATTCAGTAGTGCTCACCTGTAGGGTTGGGGCCAATCTGCCTATTGTTTAAATAATGAGAAGGAGAACGTCCTGTTAGCTTATTCTAATGTTGGCAATGTAACAGGTCCCCAGAAATAGAGATTGATTCATGAGCTAAGCCAACCTGAATGCAGAGTTAACGCAGCAATACGTATTTCACCTTCGCTAAATCAGAATGTGTTTATTTCTAGCAATTAGAACACGCCGATTTAAATGCAACCTGAACTTGGCAGCAGAGCAGATAACATTATATCCCAGTCTTAATAAAATGGCATATCCTCTAATGTAACATGAGCAGGGCCACAGAAGAACCACAAGCAATCCAAATATAATCATTCGAGTGTCTGGATAAACCAAGTATTCCATCAACTAAATTTTCCGGCCATTCCTACTGGCAGGATCTTCCAGCCCCTCCAACAGCAACTCCCCACCCCCCACCCCTCTCTGCCCCCCCCCCCCCCCCCCCCGCCCCCCCACCTTTACCCCGCTGCGGGTTCTCCAGCGGCAGAGGGTGCAAACAACTGGAAACCCTCTTGACAATGGAAGGACCGAAATGTCCAACCATGGGCCAATAGTATGCTGCCTCGGCAGCACGGTAACACAATGGTTAGTACAGTTGCTTCACAGCTCCAGTGTCCCAGGTTCGATTTTGGCTTGGGTCACTGTCTGTGCGGAGTCTGCACATCCTTCCTGTATCTGCGTGGGTTTCCTCCGGGTGCTCCGGTTTCCTCCCACAGTCCAAAGATGTGCAGGTGAGGTGGATTGGCCATGCTAAATTGTCCTTATTGGCCAAAAAGGTTAGGTGGGGTTACGGGGATCGGGTGGAGGCGTGGGCTTTGGTGGGGTGCTCTTTCCAAGGGCCGGTGCAGACTCAATGGGTCGAATGGCCTCCTTCTGCACTGTAAATTTTTTTTTTTAAATTTTAGAGTACCCAATTCATTTTTTCCAATTAAGGGGCAATTTAGCGTGGCCAATTACACTGTAAGTTCTATGATTCTATGCTTCTCCGCCGCCACAACACGCGCCGCGAGGAATGGGGAGGTGGAAAATCCCGTTGAAAGGAGTACATGGACTTTCATGTTGCTCCAAAGTTTGCTATGCACAGCAGCCCTCAGAAATCAATGTTTTCTTTCAGTGGGACTTGAACTTGATGAGGAATTTAGCCACTGGCCTGGAAATCACATATCGCTGTCAAACAGTTTGTGAAGGGTGAAATGTATTAAGTAAGAAAGGTCGGCAATTGACATTTAATACAATTTAATTTATGTTTTGCTTTGAACTTGACTGCGGCCGAGTGTTGTCATCACATATTACACTAAGCATTGAAAGCTAATTGACTTTGTAAATTATTTGTGACACAAGTAATAAATATTAAATTGGATTTTTCATGGCTGTTGTGTTTCGGAGTGACTGAGATTGCTTTACCTTGTACACCATGACACTATCCACATCATGAATAAATGCATTTGTCAGCAGAAGAGCAAGATACCAGGAAGGACTGAGGTAAATACATTTTTCAAATGCTGGTTTTAATGTTATCAAAACCTAACCATTGAAGGAAATTGCTTCCTTTTGCGTAAGACATTAGAGTTCAAATTCACTGATGTCTGTTTGCATGGTTCTGTGTTTTATTAAACAAACAGTAATTTTCCAAGTAACAGCAAAATTCATGGGCAGGATTTTCTGACCCTCCGCACCGGAATCGCGCCCAGCGTGGGGGCGGATAATAGCCGTTCACGCCGGATATCCGGCGTGATGGCGGTTCTGTGATTCTCCGTGGACCTGCCAGTCATGCGCGTGCGGTCGGCGGGTCGCCAGTCGGGGGCCGTTGGAACAGGCCCCCGTGGCGATTCTCCGCGGTTGACCGGCCAAATTCCTACCGGCGTGGTTTACATGTGGTATTACCCAGCGGGAGCTGGGACCTGTAGCCGCGGTGGCAGTCCTGGTGGGGGGCAGGGGGTATTTGATTCCGGGGGGGGGGGTCCTCAGCGGTGGCCAGGCCCGCGATTAGTGCTCACAGGTCGGCGGGCCATCGTGATCTGGGCGGGACCTACCTTACTCCGCGCGGGCCCACTGTGTGGCTCCGCCATGTCAGCGGCGCCCGCACTGAAATTGGCCGCCGTGCGCATGTACGGACCCGCTTGCAGCCGCCGTGTGCATGCGTGCCCAAGCGGTCTGGGTAGCAGGGCTCCGCCGGCAGCCAGAGCTGCGGGACGGACGCCGGGGCTCTGCTAGCCCCCTGGAAAACGGAGAATCACCCCGGACCTTCGAGGTCCTTTCCGGCGGGCGTGGGGACTTATTCTCCAGAAGGGAGAATCCCGCTCCATATGTTTTTTACTTCAGCATTCAGAGGACCTTTCATAAAGATCTACTCGTGCCCCCCCTCCCCCCAAAAAAAATAATACAAGCAAACCAAAAGGAATCTGTAGAGTCGACTCCTACTTATTAAAGACAAAAAAGAAAAGGGAACAAGCACAAATGAAATGAATTATCTTTGAAAGGAATGGAGAGAAAGAGGAATAACGTTAAATTGTATAGAATCCTAGATTAATTTGAAAACGGGGGTATGATTTAAAATACATTTGGCAATCAGTTGCTGGGAAGCTTTCCACTAATCCTAATAGGTTTATTGAGGTCACAGAGAGGCGTTCTCATTTCCCTGCTATAGCAATTCTCTGCTGCATGTCTCAGTAGCGGTTAAAATTTGCTTCACTCGGGAAGGGTGCCAGATTTTTGTCAGCTTCAGTATAACATTTAGATGCCTCGTCATAAGGGAACCAATGTGAAATGGGATGCTGGGGTTATGATCCCTGCTGTTGCTACTATTGGACAAGTCAGATCGCAGAGTGAATCCTGGCTTGCTAGATCCAAACATGTTTTTAGAAATCGTGGAGGAAAATCTGCTGAGCAACCTTCAACACAAATAATAAAATATTTATTGAAACAAGAAAAATGAACTGCGTTACACCAGCCAAAAAAGTTGGAAAGATCTCAATACAAACATAAGAAGATGATTCAAATCCCCATTATTACTTTACCCCAGTAATATCTTTACAGGCACATAAACCAGTGAAGGATTACCACTGGCTTGACACTAAGGCTTCTTGCTTGTGACTGACACAGTTGCAAACGGTTTTCTTCTGGTGAATTCCTAAGCATTCACTTGATGCTTCTCATCCAGCTCCCTGAGACACCCAGAAACTGCAATCTTAACTCATTATTTCTTCAACTGCACAGCTAACAAATGAATTCCCTAACCTCAGACTTCCAGTAGCCCTTCCAGTAAACTGATAATTTTACTGAGTCCCAACATTATTCAATTAACTGCTGATTCACTTGCCTTGCAGCTTTTTCTTCTCAGAGGGCTTTAAATCCCTGTCTTCTTTCCCTGACAGGCATTCTGAACTCCTGCCTTTTCTGTGTCTGTGTCGCTGGGTCATTCTCACTAGGCAATGGTAAAGCTTTACTATTTTGTGTTTTGTTTCCAGAATCATAGAACTGTCAACCCTTTTTAACTCATCTCTTTAACTTCGGGGTTGTAAGATATCATTAAAAATGTACGGATACAAACAAATCCATAAAACCTGAAACCTTTCGGCACACGTCTATCCAAACAGCCAGGCACCAAGGTTCATAAAAACTCCTAAATGAAACAGAAACCATCTTTACCTTTCTTAACACACAAATCTATGTGTTAACTCAATATAAAATTATACCTGCCTCATAACACTTGCAAATAATTTTGGGCTAAAAGTCAAAATTCCACCTTGCTGCTTCAGATAGGCCCCAGGTGGGGATTTATCCAGGTGGGATATCTGTTTGCTATACCAAAGAGCACATGTGCCAATTACATGCCGGGTTCCAGTGAACACACAGCATGTGAATTCCTGATGTAAGGAGCCTCAGTTCTCCAGCTTGACCAATCCTTATAACAGTAGGCAATGTTGAGTATGGTGGGCGTGCTGTGCTGGCCATGAAATGGTGTAGAATAAAGCCTGGTCTCAACCTAGAATTCAGCAAGACTGGGTCTTGCACCAAATGCCAGCAGATTTGGAAGACTTTTGGCATGGTCAAACCATCCATCAGACTAACTGTCGATTTTTGAGGCACATTATTAAATAAAAACATAAAGAGCCAGGTTTCTCTCAGTCCACTGAGTCACAAATATATTTTTTAAATGCGTGGGTTAGAGATCAGGCCTGGTAAAGAGCTTAGAAACATAGAATCCCTACAGTGCAGAAGGAGGCCATTTGGCCTATCGAGTCTGCACAGACTCTTGGGAAAAGGACCCTATCTACGCCCTTGCCCCCACCCCATTTCTGTAACCCCACCTTACCTTTTGGACACTACAGGGCAATTTAGCATGGCCAATCCACCTCCATCTTTGGACTGTGGGAGGAAACCGGTGCACCCGGAGGAACCCAAGCAGACGCGGGGAGAAAGTTTAAATTCCACACAGACAGTCACCCATGCCGGAATTGAACCCGGGTCGCTGGTGCTGTGAGGCAGCAGTGCTAATCACTGTGCTACCATGTTACCCTTGTTAAATTGGGCAGATTATTTTGCACACATCCATGCCACTCCAATCATTTTCCTTTTTGCTATACACTGTGCTCCTGTGATCCATTGGCCTAGCCACAGTCGCAGGGAAATCTCCCCCAACAAGTGTGAAACAGGAAAAGGCTATTTGAAATATATTTCATTGTTAAATATTTTACTTCCACCAACTAGCTTTTAAATATTCTAAAGGAATATTCTGCAACAATTCTTTCTGATTACCAGAAGTAATATTAAGGACTATTGTACATCACCAATATTCAGGCCAGGTTTTCTGAGATTCATGGACCAAGGCTGCAAAGTAATGACTACATGTGTTAGAATTATGGATTGATTTTAACTCCCATTATGTTTCAGGTGGGCAAGGAAGAGGTGGGTGGAAAACACATTGGTAAGCCTACATTTGAGACCCAGGATATTTTAGCTCCTGGGCCTCATTTGTTTGCTGTAGGTCTTGCCCGCTGATTGCCTGACATCAATAGGAAATAGCAAAGGAAGACTGCCAACAAATAGGTACATTGCAGGGAAAGAATTTTGGGATAGTCTTGTGGGAAGGAGAGATGTGAGTGCGACACAGAGAGGTCATGATTTCCCTTGGATTGCCAGGAGGATCACCTTTATTCCTCTTGGCTGAAAAGAAGGGGCGTTTTTCACATACCTCAGAGTCTTTTTGTATTTCCAAACACCTATCTGCACCTGATGGGAACCTTGAAAGTTTCTCTACTCAGGCCCAAATTAACATTGAGGTCACATACTGTAACAGGACCATAATTGCATTAATTCTTGAGGCCCCAGCTTGCTCAAAGCAGACAATTGAGACACCCAACTTCAGCAATGTGCATCAATGTGTCAGCAGGGACAGGGCAATAAGGCATGCCATTCCATTTGAACATTTCTCTGCCGCATTCGAGCTTTTTAGAATCCACCTCAACATAGGTATTGGGGTATTTTTTCAATTTCCTGCTCAACTGCCACAGGAACTGCCTGCGAAAATCAGGCACTTTCTACAAAATGGCACACAATCCACAAGAATCGTTTTATATCCCGGTGGTAGATTGAAAATCTATCCCAAAGGTCCAGAACAAGTCAGCCAGCCTTATGTTCAGAGGAGGATAATATTCTTCCTCAGAATCTGCATAAAAGTATTGCACTGTTTCTTGGAAGGTCTGATGAAGTATAATTCTAGAATGGCAATTGCATTATGCCATTTTCTTTTTCCGAACCAATGATTTCAGATGTAGAAGTATGCAAGTCTCATGGCAGATTGCACTTTACTGCCTCGACAGAATAAAATTGATAAATCCATACTGTTACCAACAACTCTAGTATAACCATGATTGCCAAAACTCTGTCCTTTTGCTGATCCGATTTACATTGAAAGATTAACAGGAAGATCATTGAGCCTATTTAAACAAAGGAGCAAAGTATTTAGCAGTCAATACGTTCAATTTATCCCATCAAGAAGTCTTTTATTTTGGTATACCTTCCAAAACATTTTTAAACCACATGTTAACAAGTTGAATAGAGACAGGTGCAATGCTTTTTCGTTACATATTTAGGACTAGTATCCTGATGCACCAAGCAGAGCATGTCAATAATAATCCAAGATCAAAGAATGAAAAATGTCTCAGCAGTTGTAAAATGATTTGTTTCACTGCCTATCACCAATCGCAAAACTTAAGCAGTAAGCTGAAGAATGATTGTTTCCTTACTGACAGTAATTACTACCATTTCCAAATAATTGTTCTCAAGTTCAGCTCAAGGTCCTTCACATGAAATATGTTCACATGGATTGGTGCACTCAGTTCTGACAAGAAAATGGTGAAAAGATATGGGATCCTGAGCAGATAGAAATAACTAGCATGGTTTTGCTCATGTAGGAAGCACATGATGAATAACAATGAATTGGGAGTGATCTGTTTTCATATTCATTAAAACCGAGCCAGCAACAGTTAGCAAACTTCAAAGCAGCAGTATGTAATTACCTGGAATGAATCTCATCATCTGAGTTACAGTTTCAGAACCGAGTTACGGCTCAGCTTAAAAACAATTACATGGTATGAAAAAGAAACAGCAGTGAATATTTATCCTTATGGAAAGAAAAACAAATGCAAGTCACTGGTGCCATTTATAGAAAATACAAAGTAATGAAGAAGAGTAATCAAGTGAATGGCATCTGATCAATTGAAACTGATTATGTATCTGTTGAAGCTGCTGATCTGTTGGAGGAGAACAATGATTAGCGAGTTAATAGGAGAGTATGGATCTATTTTCAGTAATGCTGAAGTAAAGGAACAGATGTCCCTGAGTGATGGGATACCAGAGCATTTGCCATCATAATCTTACTCACAGATTAATTGATCCGAAGAAAATAAGTATCTGTATACAGTCCTTTGCAGTCCAGCAGTAATTGTGGCTATTGTGCCAGAGTGTAGCTTAAGTTTCCTGGTATAGATTTGTATCCAGTTCTATGCCACATATAGATAGCAGGATTTATAATATCTACATAGCTCGAGGTGGACCTATAGAGGTTTCACTACCTGATCACCATGATGAATGAAATAAATGTGTCAAATTTTATATATTTATTTGCAGTAATGTTATTAAAACCTGGGTTAAGATGCATACAGACAGCATGATTGCAATAGGAATGATTAAGATGTTGATAAGTGAGATAATCATTGATTACCGTCAAATAGATCTTGAGAACCATTTGCTTCTTTACAGATAGCTGTAAGCTATCGAGCGATAGCTCAAAGCAAAAATGGAGACTCCAGGGCATTCTGAGGTGACCCATGTCATGGAAACTGCCTGTTTTTCTGGGTCAGTTTGGGCCTTAACTAGAGGAAGTAGGATTAGAATTTCAAAACCAAATGTTTGCACTTATGGCTATTAAATCACAAAGGATGCTGAATTGTCTGTTATTATACATAGGCCCTTGTACAATCTCTAAAATCAAAACCATATAGTCGAGCTCTTACTATGAGCATTGAAGTCATTGCATTCTCATAACTTGCCATTCCAAAACTGTAGCCAGTTCTTAGCATCATCCTTTATCTCGAATAGCTCTTCAGCAATGCAGCGTCTTGAGGAGATGCTGCAGTACATTGTGCCTGCCATGATGCTCCAGAATCATGTCTGGAATTGTTTCTCAACTGCATTATCCCCAGGCTATGCATTTAGGATGCAGCTGGATTTTCTGAAAGAGAAATCTTGGTGGAATTTAATGCACTCCCCCATTCCACCCTCACTCCTCTTCTCTCCTCGACTCCCTCATTGATCCTGGCACTCTTGTGGATGCATTGACAACAGCTGCCAGCATTGTCAGTGGCGCTACTCTCCAGCAGGCAGATGGGACCCCTGTCACCTAACTTAAATTCTGTCCCTCAGTTCAGACATAAAAGGGGTGTGGGTATAGAGCCTGAAAGTAGGTAAAGGTTGCAGGTGGCAGGCCAACTTAGCAATTGGATCTCATTTTCATACATCCAACCTCATTTCTGCCTGAAATGAGCCAGATCCATCATAGGATTGAGCACAATGCAATAAAGCTATGGGAATGGTCCCGACACACAGTTGAAATAGGAAGGGAAGCCTGGAGCAAAGGAGACCCAGATCTTCTGCATGAAGGAAGGAACAATCCTGAACCTCCTGGTCCAAAAGACAACCTGAATGTAAACCTTAGAACCTGTATGTCTGGGTATTTTCTCATGATTCTCCAACCAGAGGAGAAATCTGTCACTTGGTCTCCAAGGAATGTTGCAGTGACCTAATCTGCAGATTTAAGGAAAAAAATAATTTCCTCCCTGGAAATCTGTCCACTGCACTTGCTCATATGCATAATCAGGAAACTTCAGCAAGGCCAAAAGATCAAATGGGGAAGTTACTATCTTCATTTTAACTGGCCTCAGATCAGCTTCTACCAGGCACGAGAGTTAAAAATAGGGCACATGTGTTTTCAGTGACAAAGTATAGTTAGGGGAATAGAGAGTTAAGTACATTCCTATCACACCCATTCACGTTAGAGTGATTTTGAAGTGTTGAGTGGGAAATTGACAGCACCTAACTCTCTTTGATGTGGTTGATGTTTGTAAACATTGCGGTTACAGCACTTAAGAGTAAAGGAGATGAGTGAAGCAAAGCTAACAGCTGGATTGTGGAAGCTGTCAATCACACAGCCCACCAACAGAAATGAACGAATGGCCTGCTTGCCATTGTGGCAATAATAATCTTTATTGCCACAAGTAGCTTACATTAACACTGCAATGAAGTTACTGTGAAAATCCCCGAGGCGCCACATTCCGAGGGAGAATTCAGAACGTTCAATTCACCTAACAAGCCTGTCGTTCAGGACTTGTGGGAGCAAACCGGAGCACCTGGAGGAAATCCACGCCGACCCAGGGAGAACATGCAGACTCCACACAGACAGTGACCCAAGTCGGGAATTGAACCAGGGATCCTGGTGCTGTGAAACCACAGTGCTAACCACTGCACTACCGCTTCCAGGTGAGTGTGACAACTGTAATTTGTTTCACTGCCCCTGTCTGGACAGCTCTCTAGCTTCCAGACTGGGGTGTGATTTCTGAGAGGAGTTTGTGGAGGGTCCCTTTAGTTAATGGGTCTCAGTGGTGGGTCGCTTTAGTTAAGGGGTGCCTCGGGGGGCCTCCCTATTTAGGTGCTCTTTATAGGGGTCACTCTATTTAGGGGATGGCTGTGGAGGGGTCCCTTTAATTGGGGGTCCCTGGGGATCACTTTAGTTAAGGTGTCCCTGGGGGTGGGTCCCTTTAGTTAGGGGTCTCTAGGGTGGTTCCTTTAGTTAGGGGTCCCTGTGGGGGGTCTCCATATTCAGGAGGCCCCTCGGTGGGGATTTGATTATTTAGGGGTCCCTGCGGGGTCGGTTGTGTCACCCCCATACTTGAATGAAGGGGGTGGCACACAGAAAACTTGGGGTGGGGGCTGCTTTGCGATGCCATGGGGGATTGATTTCTGGTGCGGGGGTGGGGGATGGTCAGCCGAGGGACATCGCTATAGGGCCACCCACTCAAAATGGTGGCCCAATAACGGGAATTCCTTGTCATGCATAAATTTGCTTGCAAAGGATACCGAATTGCTTCAATGGGAGTGCAAATCAATAGCAATTCTCCTGCGACAGGCGAACATCATATCCCAAACTGTTCTATATAAATGTTCTATATTGAGGGCATTTAAAAGTTTATTGGATAAACATATGGATGATAATGGCATAGTGTAGGTTAGATGGCTTTTGTTTCGGTGTAACATCGTGGGCCGAAGGGCCTGTACTGCGCTGTATTGTTCTATGTTCTATGTTCAAACGCAGAATCCTGCCCATAGTTACAAGGAAATCAAAACTTGGAACTAAATATTCAGAGATATGTGACTTTACATAAGGATAGGAAAAGGTGGTGGGCTTTGTTAGTACAAGATGGAATAAGTACAATATCAAAAAATTATGTACCAGAAGATGTAGAATCCATATGGTTGGAGGTAAGAAATAACAAGGGGAAGAAGAGTCTGGTAGGAGTAGTCTATAGCCCCAAGCAGTAGTGATACTACAGGTCAGAGAATAAATCAGCAGATAATAAAGGCATGCAATAAAGGCAGTACTTCAATCATGGGTGACTTTAATCTTCATGTAGATTGGGAAAATCAAATTTGCAGAGGTAACCATGAGGAATAATTCATATGAGTGTATTTGGGACAGTTTCCAAGAACAATATGTTGTGGATATAACCAGGGATCGGGCTATTTTGGATATGGTAATGTGTAATGAGGAAGGTTAAATCAATAATCTCAGAGTAATAGATCTCCAGGAAATAGTGGCCATAACATGGTAGAATTTAGCATTCAATTTGAGAATGAGAAACTTGAGTCTTAACCACTGTGCTGCACTTAAATAAGAGTCATTATTAAGAAATGAAGGCAGAGTAGGCAGGAGTGGATTGGGAAAAAAGTTCAGCAGAAAACGGTTGATCACTCATGGCAGATGTTTCTGACTCACAGCAAAGATATATCCCAGTATGGAAGACAGCTTCTATGAAGGGGATAAATCAACCATAGTTAACCAATGAAAGGAAGGATAGTATTAAACTGAACAAAAATACATATTATGTAGCATAGATTAGTGGTAAGTCAGAGGATCAGAAATGATTCAAAAACCAACAAAAAATGACCAGAAAAATAATTAAGAACAATGAACAAAGAAAAGTACAGCACAGGAACAGGCCCTTCGGCCCTCCAAACCCGTGCCGACCAAGCTGCCCGACTAAACTACAATCTTCTACACTTCCTGGGTCCGTATCCCTCTATTCCCATCCTATTCATGTATTTGTCAAGATGCCCCTTAAATGTCACTATCGTCCCTGCTTCCACCACCTCTTCTGGCAGCGGGTTCCAGGCACCCACTACCCTCTGTATAAAAAACTTGCCTCGCACATCTCCTCTAAACCTTGCCCCTCGCACCTTAAACCTATGCCCCCTAGTAATTGACCCCTCTACCCTGGGAAAAAGCCTCTGACTATCCACTCTGTCTATGCCCCTCATAATTTTGTAGACCTCTATCAGGTCGCCCCTCAACCTTCGTCGTTCCAGTGAGAACAAACTGAGTTTATTAAACCGCTCCTCATAGCTCACGCCCTCCATACCAGGCAACATCCTGGCAAATCTCTTCTACACCCTCTCTAAAGCCTCCACATCCTTCTGGTAGTGTGGCGACCAGAATTGAACACTATACTCCAAGTGTGGCCTAACTAAGGTTCTATACAGCTGCAACATGACTTGCCAATTCTTATACTCAATGCCCCGGCCAATGAAGACAAGCATGCCGTATGCCTTCTTGACTACCTTTTCCACCTGTGTTGCCCCTTTCAGTGACTTGTGGACCTGTAGACCTAGATCTCTTTGACTTTCAATACTCTTGAGGTTTCGACCATTCACTGTATATTCCCTACCTGCATTAGATCTTCCAAAATGCATTACCTCACATTTGTCCGGATTAAACTCCATCTGCCATCTCTCCGCCCAAGTCTCCAAATGATCTAAATCCTACTGTATCCTCTGACAGTCCTCATCGCTATCCGCAATTCCACCGACCTTTGTGTCATCTGCAAACTTACTAATCAGACCAGTTACATTTTCCACCAAATCATTTATATATACTACGGACAGCAAAGGTCCCAGCACTGATCCCTGCGGAACATCACTAGTCACAGCCCTCCAATTAGAAAAGCACCCTTCCATTGCTACTCTCTGCCTTCTATGACCTAGCCAGTTCTGTATCCACCTTGCCAGCTCACCCCTGATCCCGTATGACTTCACCTTTTGTACTAGTCCACCATGAGGGACCTTGTCAAAGGCCTTACTGAAGTCCATATAGACAACATCCACTGCCCTACCTGCATCAATCATCTTTGGGACCTCTTCAAAAAACTATATCAAGTTAGTGAGACACGACCTCCCCTTCACAAAACCATGCTGCCTCTCACTAATACGTCCATTTGCTTCCAAATGGGAATAGATCCTGTTTCGAAGAATTCTCTCCAGTAATTTCCCTACCACTGACGTAAGGCTCACCGGCCTGTAGTTCCATGGATTATTCTTGCTACCCTTCTTAAACAAAGGAACAACATTGGCTACTCTCCAGTCCTCTGGGACATCACCTGAAGACAGTGAGGATCCAAAGATTTCTGTCAAGGCCTGAGCAATTTCCTCTCTAGCCTCCTTCAGTATTCTGGGGTAGATCCCATCAGGCCTTGGGGACTTATCTACCTTAATATTTTTCAAGACGCCCAACACCTCATCGTTTTGGATGTGACCCAGGCTATCTACACACCCTTCTCCAGACTTAACATCCACCAATTCCTTCTCTTTGGTGAATACTGATGCAAAGTATTCATTTAGTACCTCACCCATTTCCTCTGGCTCCACACATAGATTCCCTTGCCTATCCTTCAGTGGGCCAACTCTTTCTCTGGCTACCCTCTTGCTTTTTATGTACGTGTAAAAAGCCTTGGGATTTTCCTTAACCCTATTTGCCAATGACTTTTCGTAACCCCTTCTAGCCCACCTGACTCCTTGCTTAAGTTCCTTTCTACTTTCCTTATATTCCACACAGGCTTTGTCTGCTCCCAGCCTTTTAGCCCTGACAAATGCCTCCTTTTTCTTTTTGACGAGGCCTACAATATCTCTCGTCATCCAAGGTTCACGAAATTTGCCGTATTTATCCTTCTTCCGCACAGGAACATGCCGGTTCTGAATTCCTTTCAACTGACATTTGAAAGCCTCCCACATGTCAGATGTTGATTTATCCTCAAACATCCGCCCCCAATCTAGGTTCTTCAGTTCCCGTCTAAAATTGTTCTAATTAGCCTTCCCCCAACTTAACACATTCACCCTAGGACCACTCTTATCCTTGTCCACCAGCACTTTAAAACTTACTGAATTGTCGTCACTGTTCCCGAAATGCTCCCCTACTGAAACTTTTACTACCTGGCCAGGCTCATTCCCCAATACCAGGTCCAGTACAGCCCCTTCCCTAGTTGAACTATCTACATATTGTTTTAAGAAGCCCTCCTGGATGCTCCTTACAAACTCTGCCCTGTCTAAGCTCCTAGCACTAAGTGAGTCCTAGTCAATATTGGGGAAGTTGAAGTTTCCCATCACAACAACCCTGTTGTTTTTACTCGTTTCCAAAATCTGTCTACCTATCTGCTCCTCTATCTCCCGTTGGCTGTTGGGAGGTCTGTAGTAAACCCCCAACATTGTGACTGCGCCTTTCTTATTCCTGATCTCTACCCATATAGCCTCGCTGCCCTCTAAGGTGTCCTCCCATAGTACAGCTGTGATATACTCCCTAACCTGTAGCGCAACTCCGCCACCCCTTTTACATCCCCCTCTATCCCACCTGAAACATATAAATCCTGGAACGTTCAGCTGCCAACCCTATCCTTCCCTCAACCAGGTGTCTGTAATGGCAACAACATCATAGTTCCAAGTACTAATCCAAGCTCTAAGTTCATCTGCCTCACCCGTAATACTTCTTGCATTAAAACATATGCACTTCAGGCCACCAGACCCGCTGTTTTCAGCAACATCTCCCTGCCTGCTCTTCCTCAGAGCCATACTGGCCCTATTCCCTAGTTCTCCCTCAATGCTTTCACCTTCTGACCTATTGCTCCGGTACCCACCCCCCTCCATACTAGTTTAAACCCTCCCGTGTGACACTAGCAAACCTCGCGGCCAGGATATTTATGCCTCTCCAGTTTAGATGCAACCTGTCCTTCGTATACAGATCACACCTACCCTGTAAGAGCTCCCAGTGGTCCAGATAATGGAAACTCTCCCTCCTACACCAGCTGTTTAGCCACATGTTTAGCTGCTCTATCTTCCTAGTTCTAGCCTCACTGGCACGTGGCACAGGGAGTAATCCCGAGATTACAACCCCAGAGGTCCTGTCTTTTAACTTTCTGCCTAGCCTGCTGAACTCCTGCTGCAGGACCTCATGTCCCTTCCTGCCTATGTCGTTAGTAGCAATATGTACAACAACCTCTGCCTGTTTGCCCTCCCCCTTCAGGATGCCCGCTACCCGTTCTGTGACATCCTGGACCCTGGCACCAGGGAGGCAACATACCATCCTGGAATGTCTTTCACTCCACAGAAGTGCCTATCTGTGCCCCTGACTATAGAGTCCCCCATGACTATTGCTCTTCTGCGCTTTGACTCTCCCTGCTGAACATCAGAGCCAGCCATGGTGCCACTGCTCTGGCTGCTGCTGTTTTCCCCTGACAGGCTATCCCCCCCCCGACAGTATCCCAGTGCAACCAACTGCTGCTCCAACTGAACCATGCGGTCTGTGAGGAGCTCTAGTTGGGTGCACTTTCTGCAGATGAAGCCATCTGGGACGCTGGAAGCCTCCCGGACCTGCCACATCTCACAGTCAGAGCACTGCACCCCTCTAATTGACATTGCGTTAATTAATTAGTAAATTAAATTTAACATTTGTATTTAAATAAGTTACTGTTAACTATATGTTTCCAAGCACTAGATTTCTACTATAAATCTCTGGCTTAGATACCCCTCTAAATTATAATTAAGTAATTATGTTTAATTAGTTTACAATGCTTACCTTTTTAAAAAAAATTTAAATAAAGAGGGAGAAGATAAACTATGAGGGCAAACTAGCAAATACTATAACAATAGACAGTAAGAACTTCTTCAAAAATATAAAATATGTCATGAATGGAGGAATTTCAGATACAGTGTATTATAAGGATTAGGCGAAGTAAGGGCTAAACGCCTGGGTTAGAGTGTGGTTGACTGCTGAAGTCACGCTTTAAAAGAATCTTGGTTTGAAAGATAGCAACATTTTTTGGAACCACTGTATAAAGTTTGGGTTAATGCAATTTTGTTTTGTTTAAGGGGTTTCCCTGTGGAGTTATTAGTTTTCAGCTTGGTGAGATTATGTAATTGCTGAGTGGAGCTAAGGCATCAGACTTTTTGAGAAAGCATTTTCAGTTCAGTTTTGATCTGGCTAAAGCTGTGTGCACAGTAAAACAGTCATGCTCTCACTATAGGTTAATTAAAAGCGATTAACAGAATTGAACCCGGGTCCTGGAGCTGTGAGGCAACAGTGCTAATCCTGGGGCTGTGAGGCAGCAGTGCTAACTACAAAACAATCACTAGGGAAACAGTACTAAGGAAACAAATGGGGCTAAAAACCAATAAGCCCAGCCCAGACCTAATGGGTTGCATCGCAGGACATTAAAGTAAGTAGCTACAGAGGTAGTGGGCTGGATTCTCCAATACTGGGGCTATGTCCCCACGTCAGCGTGGGAATGGTGGCGTTTTACGCCAGAAAAACCATACAACATGGCGCTGGCTGTGCGCAGACCCGACGTGCCAAATACTGCACCACAGGACAACGCCTGGCCACCCACTGGTCACCCCCCACCAGTCCCCCCAGCCCTCATGGAAGCCTGGCTGGACCAGCAGCACGGCTCCTGGCCGACTGTGGCGGCACTCGACACAGTCCGCGGCCACCAAGCCGGGTTACCAACCGCACAGACCACACGTCAACCGTGCAGTTGGGAACTCAGCCCATTGGGGACGGAGCATCGGGGAAGGCCTTCCAATGAAGCGCCTACAGCCTGCGCTGCGCGATTGTGCCATTTCGGAGGGGGTGGAGACTAGAAAACCGGTGTCAAACCAGTGCCGCCCCCGATTTGAGCTTCGGAAGGGATTCTCCGCCGGATCGCCAATTACAATATCGGTGTCGGACAACTGAGAATCCCGTCCACCATATAATCAAACAGAATCAGCATGGCTTCATGAAGGCATGGTAACACAGTGGATAGCACTTGTTGCTTCACAGCACCAGGGACCTGGGTTCGATTCCTGGCTTGGGTCACTGTCTGTGTGGAGTCTGCATGTTCTCCCTGTGTCTGAGTGGGTTTCCTCCGGGTGCTCCAGTTTCCTCCCAAAAGATATGCTCGTTAGGTGAATTATCCATTCTGAATTCTCCCTCAGTGTACCTGAACAGGCGCCAGAGTGTGGCAACGAGTGGATTTTCACAGTAACTTCATTGCAGTTTAAATGTATGCCTACTTGTGACACTAATAAAGATTATTATTAAAATTAAGTGGAAACATGCCTGAAAGATTTACTAGAATTCTTTGATGGGGTAATGAGCAGGACGTTTGAAGGGGAACCAGTAGATGTAATATACTTGGAATTCCATAAATAGTTTGATAAAAGTTTACTCAATAACCTAAGAGCCCGTGGTGTTGGAGGCAGTATATTCACATGGATAAAGGATTGGCTAACTTCTGGAAGACAGAGAGTTGGAATAAAAGAGATGTGGTGGCTCTAGACATACACTGGAGGCTTCCAGTAGCAAACAAAGGGGCTTATTGATGAAAGTCAAAGGCAGTTAACTAACACGCACAGAACAATATGCAACAGGTCTTTATACTTCTACTCCCAGGTCCACACTGTCAGGGTCCTTCTCTCGGGCCAGTTCAGTTATAGAGATAGTTAAAGCGTGGCTGTAGATTCGAAGGAAGTTCAGTGATTATGGTGTACAGAAAAAAATGACGATAGCCTCGATGTCAAACTCTTTCCATCTCACTTGAACATACTTGAACAAACATTGATGCAAAATGAACCTGATAGACTTTAATTTGCTGTCAAAATGCATATAAGTAAATCAATGCAGTTTGTGAATCTTTTGAATTATTCACCTCCTGCTTCTGGGTTTCAACAAAAATAACAAAGCCATTGATACAATTTGATATACATTCAATGTTGAAATCCACATCAATGACAGACAAGTTGATGTCTGGCCAGTTTCATAGACCAATAATTGATTATTTTCCTAAGCGCAATATATTTCCTTCAGAACTCACTCATCAAAGCCTGGAGATATTGACTTACAGACAGGGCATTTATGCCTTAAGAATAATGTGAATAATTTGAAATGTGGAGCACAAGTAATTAAGCAATTTCAAAAAGTTATGTCTTTCTTCTCAAAAGTCAGTCAACTCCAAATGGCGTTCTTAGTGGACTTAGGCAGCTCAATGTATTAAGTAGTGCACATTAAAAATCAAAGAGATAATTTGGACAGAAAATTGAAGAAAAACCCAACTCTCTGTGGCGAGAAAAACAGAATTAACATTTCAAGTCCGCATGACTAGTCACCAAGCCTGCTGAGTTTTTCCAGAATTTTTTGTTTTTCCTTCAGATTTCCGGCATCCACAGTATTTTGCTTTTATATTATTGAGATAATTTTGACTTTGTGCGGTAACGTGAAGAGAATTATAATGATAATGGATAATTCATTTTCACTTCCATTGAAGCCAATGGAATCTATTAAACTTGTGGATTGTGGCAAATTTATGAGTGCTTCCTTATATAATTGGCTTATATCTCACATACAGTTATTTATAGTGCGCGAGTTGATCTGTTGTGGCATTGCCCGTGACAATAATTCCAACTGGCACAATTGATAGGTGCAGACTGAACAGACTTACATTACATTCCAATGTACTTTGAATAGAGACAAATTATGCTCAACGTGCTCACATGCTCCAATGGAGAAGCAAATTGAACAAGTGTTGCCGATGTTGCCGATTTGGAATTGGCCTACTGCCCCCATAAACTGCACTCATCAATGTTTTTAACGTTGGAAGTAATAGACAGGTAGGTTCTAATATAGATGGTCAAAAACTTTGGAAAATCCTGATGAAAGGCCCTTTGGGAAGTCAGGACACTCCTTTGAATGATCCGTGCCTGATGTGCACGCCAATGACTCTCTCTCCAACTTGTAATTTGCATAACATACTCAGCTCCATCCAGCCCTTGACCTTTCTCCCACAAGCTGCCAGCAGCCAAATGAACGAATTAAAACCATATTGAAGCCCATTGAAGGAGACCGACCAAGAATTTCCAGTCGGTCTCCATGTGTCAACAGATGGCGATGGACAGTTTGATTCTTGGTGGCAGACTGGGGAATTAGTGTTGAACTTAAGACTCACATTAAGCTAAGTTTGAAAAATTCCTTTTTTGTGGGAGTTCCTTTACCACACTTCCTTAGAGGTCCTTCCTGCCTACCTTGGTTCAGCAGCAGCTGCATGTCACCCGACAGAAGGGCTCTCCCCCTACCATACAGAGGGGCTCCCCCCACAACCACCCACTTTTCCCCAAATCCGCTACCCCCTCTCTATAAAAAGCCTTTGTTTACCTCAATTCAAAAATCTCCCTCACTTACCTGCCATGGCGTCCTTCTGCTGTTCAAAACTGAAAGGTCACCTACTGGCCTTTCAGCTTCAGGAATCCACCAGACATTGTAAATTGGTCAGTGAGTCCACCCTTTGGCCAATTCGGGGAAAGTCACCAGTGAGTGATTGTTTCCCATGCAGCGCAGGCCCCTGACCCCCATTTGAGCTTGTCAATGGGATCCTGAAGCCAGCAAGGAAAATCATGCCCAGCCTTTCTGGTTGATATCCTTCTTCAGAACTGAAAAATAAAATTCAAATAATCATATTAACAGGATTAGAAAGAAATGAAAGGAAGTACCAGTGGAACGATTGTTTGATGAGGTAATGGATCTTCTCAGTGAAATTATGAGTAAAAACATTTTAGAGAGAGAAAATGAGGGCAAAGTTTTATGGACTTGCATCCCATGTTCCAAGGGTCTGTACCCATCCTGAGTCAGGAGATTTTAATCATAGCTGGTGACTGCCTCAAAAAGGCATTATGCCCTTTCATGTTAGTGAGTGACCAGTTTTGTGTTGCATTCTTGGAATTTTTCTGCTTTGCTTCATAAGCTCCAAGTGCTAAGTCAGCTTTTCTCAGGATTCGTTAGTCTACATGTGGCCTGATCAGTGCCCTTAATACACTTGTAAAACACCTTCGGATTTTCCTTCATTTTACCCGCCAGTGTTTCTTCGAGCCCCCTCTTCGCTCTCCCAATTTATTTTTAAGTAACCCCCCACACTTTCTACACTCCTCTAGGGCTTCTGTTGTTATGAGCCCTTGATAGCTGCCAAAAGCCTTCATTTTTTTCCTTATCCAACCTGTTTACCCCTTGACATCCTGGACTTGTTGCTCCCACCCTTCACCTTTACGGGAACATTCCACACAAAAGGGATTTTTCAAATTTAGCTTAATGTGAGTCTTAAGTTCAACAGAAATAAATATCAAGCTAACCAGTCGGATCCAATAACCTCAAAAGATGCAGGCCTTGTTGAAACTTTTTAAGTTCAATCAGTTTTACGAATATCATGTGTCAGTCATGTCAATGTGATCACACATTTCACATCACCTATGGCATGTTTTTATTTTAATCTGTGCATGACTAGGAGCCCGAGTTTAAGCTATAATAAGCTTTAATTTCTCTAGTCCTTTGAAATTACTTTGTTTACTATGATGGGCTTGTGGCATATCCTGTCAAATTCCATCAGCATCTCTTCTATAGTAAAACAGACAACAGTGCTAAAGGCTCCTGACTCCGAGCACTAGAGATGTTTTAGGATGAAGCACCCATGTGCGATATTTCGCACTTGTTCTTTTTGATGCGCAGCTGAAGTTAACTGTTGTTTTCATAGTTTCTCAAAGCAACATGCCTTTCCATGCGTGCATTTTAGTCTTGCGGGACAGCTAATTTTGGACGCATCAGGCTGATCTTTTTCCTTTGCACTGGATGGGAGGAATATCGCCTACAGTGGATGGTGAGACAATGGAGTATCAAAGGACACCATAGGAGTATCACCGATGGTGCACGGTGACACAGTAGTTAGCACTGGTGCCTCACACCACCAGGGACCCGGATTTGATTATAGCCTCAGGTGACTGTCTGTGTGAAGTTTGAATGTTCACCTCCGGGTGCTTCGTTTTCCTCCCACAGTCTAAAGATGTGCAGGTTAGGTGGGTTGGCCATGATCAGTGCACGGGTTACGGGTATAGGGCAGGGGATGGGCCTAGGTGGAGTGCTTTTTCAAAGGGTTGGTGCAGACCCGATGGGCGGAATGGCCTTTTCCTACACTATAGGGATTCTGATTCCGTGATTTCAGGTCGTTATGGAAAAGGCCAAGATGGATCAGAAATAAAGGTTCTGAATTGGGGGGGAAGGCCAATTTTAATAGAATATGACAGGATCTGACCAAAGTCGACAGGGAGCAACTAATTATCAGAAAAGCTACATCAGAGCAGAGGGATTCATTCATAAAGGAAATCGAGAGAGTACAGGGCCAACATGTTCCCGTAAAGGTGAAGGGTGTGAGCAACAAGTCCAGGATGTCAAGGGGTAAACAGGTTGGATAACGAAAAAAAGGAAGGCTTTTGGCAGATATCAAGGGCTCATAACAACAGAAGCCCTAGAGGAGTGTAGAAAGTGTGGGGGGTTACTTAAAAATAAATTGGGAGAACGAAGAGGGGGCATGAAGAAACACTGGCGGGGAAAATAAAAGGAAAATCCTAAGGTGTTTTATAAGTATATTAAGGGCACATGGATGACCAGGGAAAGAGTAGGGCCATTAGGGACCAAAGTGGCAATCTGTGTGTGGATCCGGAAGGCATAAGTGAGGTTTTAGGTGAGTACTTTGCATCTGTGTTCACTATGGAGAAGGACAATGTCGGAGTAGAAATCAGGCAGGAGTCTGTGCTGTACTGCAACAAATTACCATTGAGAGGAAGGAGGTGTGAATGTTTTTAGGGTGCTTAAAATTGAATACATCCCCAGGCGTAGATTAGATGTATCTCAGGCTTCTATGGGGGGCAAGGGAGGCGATTGCAGAGGCTCTGACAATAATTTTCAAATCTTTCCTGGCCACAGGAGAGGTGCCAGAGGACTGGAGGACAGCTAAATTCAGTTCTTGCTGCATCCTTTGCAAAGATTCCAAAGGTTTATTCTCGAGATCGCCGTGTTTAGTCTTTAAATGGCTTTGCAGTTTCGAGGGTTTTAAACTTTCATTTGCCAGTAATTCCCTGCAAGAGACATTTCACCACACACGGCATTCCTCAGAGACTCATGACAGACAAAGCTCGCCTATTCGTCTCCACTGAGTTTAGAAACTTTGCACATACATGGAGCTTTGAGAATATAATGAGCAACCCCCTATATCCACAGTCCAATGGTCTGGAGCAATGACGGTTTGCACAGATCAGCATCTTCTAGAGGAATGTACCCGGAATGGCACAGATTACTATGCTACACTCCTCAGCCTGAGAAATCTGCCACAACAGCGTCTACCTCGTCAGCACAATGAATATTTTCTAAAAGCACCAGGACCGCAATTCTTACTGCCAAGGCTCTGTCGCAACCCAGGCTTGAAACCAATGTTGGTGGGACCGTCATGGAACACCAATTGAGAAACAAAATGCACTATGATCACAATGCCCACAGACTCGACCCTCGAACATCTACTGCAGGTATCGGAACCTGCACCAACAGATGCCTCAGCGTCCCAGTCATCCACCTTACAATACACCAGTTGACATGGAGGCTCCTCTAGTGGCCTTCACAGTGAACACCGTATCCATTGAGCATACTTACAGAAGGCTCCAAGTAGGCCACTCAGAGGACTCAACCCTGAGAAAAACTACAGCGCAGCCCAAATGCACAATAACACAGTCGGGGTGTGTGACAAACACAAGGTCCCAGGACTACATCACAACTTGTCTGCAGCCAGCTTTCGTATCTCATCTTTACGCAACAAAAATGTGGAGGGGAAAGGAGACACGATGGGCCACAGCTTAGTCCATGATGCACCATAGGTATACAGTTATGTGTTATTAGCCTGTCCAATCTGTATGTTATAAAATGATTTGTACACAGATACTGTTTGCGCAGACTATTATATCTCAATACTACCGATTGTCCCAACTTAAATGAGGAAGATGTAAACCGAGTGGTCATATGATAATGTGATGAAGCAGCTACTGAAGGGGTCCTGTGTAACACAGGCAGAGTACAAGCAGAGAGTAGCTGTTCAGCTATTAAACAAAGTATTTTTTGTTATAAGTCCTTGGTCGCCAGTCTTTGGGAACCCAGCCCTTTTGCAAGACTAATCAAATTGACAAAGATATCCTTGAGGATGAGTTCATAGAATTTATTCAGGTCAGTTTCTTGGAATCATATATTTTAGAACTAACCAAGGAACAAGCTACTTCAGATTTGGTAATGTGTAATAAGTGAAGACAAATTAATGATAATATATTAAAAATCCTCCAGGCAAAAATGATCATTAGATGGTAGAATTTCACATTTTAAGAGTGAGAAACTTGTGTCTGAAACTAGTATCTTAAACTTAAATGAAGGCAATTACAAATGTAGGAAGGCAGAGTTGGCTACATTAGACTGGGAAATAGGGTAAAAGCTAAGAGTGTGGATAAGCAGTGACAGATATTTAAATATATATTTAATAACTTTCAACAAAGAAATATTTCATTAAGAAAGAGCAATAACATCTACAAGAGGAATGCTCTTGCAAGGATGGTATCAATTTGAAAGAAAAGGAGTACAGTGCTGTGAAGATTGGGAACATTTTAGAATCCATCATAGGATGAATAAAAAAATAATAAAGAGGGAGAAATTAAAAAAGCAGTAAACTAGCAAGAAATATCAAAACAAATGGTAAGAACTTCTGTAAGTATATAAAAAGCAACATAGCTGCCAAAGTACATGTTGGTCTTTTACACGATGACACTGGGGAATAAATAATGGGAAATGAGGAAATGGAAGATATTTTGAACAAGTATTTTGTATGCCTTCATGGTAGACTGCACTAAAATCATCCCAGGAATAATAGAAAATCAAGGGGCAAAACTGGGAGAGGAACTTAAACCACCATTATTACTAAAGCAAAGATACTTGAATAACTACAAAAGGCTGACAAATCAACTGGACCCATTCAGGCAAATTCAAGTGGACAATTGTATTGAGCTCTGGAGTATGTGTATATTCAGTTGTGCAATGGGATTTCAGAATGAGTTATTGGCTAAGCTCCAATCTTCACTAATGGATTTAACATATCAGGGAATGTTTACACAACTGTGAAGGGGACTCTGAGCTTTGTTTGATTGACAGTTTTATGAGTGGTCCCTCAAGTTAAAGTGTTTTGAAGAGGTTATTCAATGGTTGTTTAGTTTTATAGATTAATGAAAAGGAGAGAGACTTTTATCCCAAGGGGTGTTTGAATGGTTGTGCTTTATTGACAGTTTATGAGCTCCTGAGAGAAACAATTTATTTCAAGTGGAGTTTGAATGCATGATTGCTTATTTATTTATTGACAAGCATTATACAGACTTCTAATTGTTATTATGAGGCTCTTGAATTCTGTCCATAGTTGATGGTGGCTGAGTTGCTATGTTGGGGGACATGCGGAGGTTTGAGAGATGTGAGGTGGTATGGATGTAAAAATGGGAGCATGGAGGAGGCAAGGGGAATGAGGGGTGAGGGCTAGGTTGCCTAATACAAAACTAGGTCCAAGTCCCACAGAACAGATAAAAGCAAATTATTGCAAATTCTGGAATCTGAAACAAAAACAGAAAATACTGGACAATTGCAGCAGTCTGGCAGGGTCTGTAGAGAGAGAAGGGAGCTAATATTTTGAGTCTGGATGGCTTTGACAAAGAGGGATGCACTTAGGTCCCCTGTTGAGCATGTAGCCAATCAGCAGCACAATTCAAAATGATCTGTACGTCACAATCAGGTTGATGAGGAATCAAAGTTTATATGATGCTTGCGTCGCCTCAACTACGCACAGAATAATAAAACGCGATGATCCCCAAGTCTGCTTTTGGGCTTAAACAAAGATCTAGCCTATAGTTTCACAGTATTTGCTCCCAGGAATATGGGTCTGGATTCTCCAGTCGCTGACACCGAAATCACGTTCGTCGACCGGCTGGAGAATCCGAGTTCCCGACCAAATCGGGGGCGGTGCTGCTTTGGCGATGCTCCACCCCTCCAAAGCAGCATACTCGGAGAGTACGCCGCGCCGTGTATCGACAGCCTCAGGATGTTGCCCGAGGCCCGCCCCCCGATTCTCTGCCCCCAACCGGCCGAGTTGCCGACAGCTTGGGACACATGTGGTCTCACCCGTCGGCAACTCGACATGGCAGCTGCGGACTCAATCCAGAGCTGCCACAGTGGGGAGAGGGCGATCCGCGGGCAAGGGGGACATTATTCGGCGCTGGGGGCATTGTGGGGGGCGTTGTCTGGGGTGCGCGAGCCGGCCTAAGGGGGTGCACAATTTCACGGGCCGTGTCCACGAGCTGCGGCGCTATGTTGCGGTGCGGCCGCTGTATGCCACCACCATGCACATGTGCGGCCACGGACCCGGCAATTCCCCAGGGCATATCAGCAGCTGGAACCGGGTGCTCTGCACTGCCGCCCTGCTAACCCCCAGCACAACAGGGAATCGGTGGCCGTTTTGCGCCATTTATCCTGGCCTAAAACGCCACCGTTCCTATGCCAGCATGGGGACATAGCCCCCAAATCGGAGAATCCAGCCCACGATTGCATAAAATTGTCCCTTGCATGTAAAATGTTATTTGTCTCTGGTCACTACAGCAGAGTCTAACCCTATCTTCACATCAGCCTCGTCAAATCATACACACTTTTTCAGTTCAGAATCAGAATCAAAAAATGACCAGGGCTGGTTTCAAAGGAGGTGGGGAGAAAAAGCGTTACATCGTGGTTTCAATAAATAAAAGAATTATTGACATTTAATGATGGGTTAGCAGCTTGGGTCATGTAGATGAAATCTTTTGACAAAACTGGTTTTCTGTCGTTTTCAGGCTAGCATTTTAAATAATTTATCAAATCTAGTTGCGAAAGTTAATGTTGTTCTTGGGTTCATTTTCAAATTGTCTTGGGGCTTTTCACAGTAACTTCACTGAAGCCTACTTGTGACAATAAGTGATTATTATTATTATTCATGTGTGTTTACAGGTTGCCATCTTCCGGTGTCCTTTTTCAGAATCCTTATAAATGATAGCAATTGAGACCAGACTAAAACTTTAAATTTAGAATGATTAGGATGACGCAGGAGCAGTTAAACTCATTCTAAAGTAATACGGTATATGGTAGAATAATGGCTGTTATATATTTGTCTATTTACGCTCACTTTGCCTCCAGCCAAAAACAGAGTGTTGATGATTTCAGAATTGCACAGCACATGTTTGGGGAACTGAAACTGTTTCATACTTCAGGATGATGACAATTGTATTTGGTAATGACTCGTATCTCTGTGAGATATCAGAATATTTATTTTTATCTCTCTCACTCCTGCCCAATTAAAATTTACGTGAACAAAAATGATACCCTCACATACCATCTCTATTGTCCCATCATAACACTCAATCAAGTTGAATAAACACTATTTTACTTCAACGAATCTATACTGGTTTTCCCTACTCAAATTGCTCTTTTCCAAGCGACTGTTAGTTTTGTCCTGGTTTATCATCTCGAACGGTTCTCCCACCACCAAGGTTAAACTGACTCGCCTGTGGTCACTGGATTTCTCCTTCCACTCTTGTTTGAACAAATGGTGTAATATTTGTAATTCTCCAGTCCTCTGCACCATCCTTATATCAAAGGATGTTTGGGGGATAAGACCATAAGACATAGGAGCAGAATTAGACCATTCGGCCCATCGAGTCTGCTCCACCATTCAATCATGGCTGATAAGTTTCTCTTCCCCATTCTCTTGCCTTCTCCCCATAACCCCTGATTCCCCTTATTAATCAAGAACCTATCTATCTCTGTCTTAAAAACACCCAGGGACTTAGCCTCCACAGCCTTCTGTGGCAATGAGTTCCACAGATTCACCATCCTCTGGCTGAAAGAATTCCTCCTTATCTCTGTTTTAAAGGCCAATACCTTAACAATTTATTCCCTCACTTCCCGCAACATCCTCGTATAGGTCCTATCTGAGCCTGGTGTTGAATAAACATTAAATCCATTGGAGTACCTACTCTTTATCAATTTTACGCCACCCAGCACCTCAATTACCCTGGGCGGGATTCTCCGACCCCCGCCAGTTCGGAGAATCGCCGGGGGGCAGTGTGAATCAGCCCCCGCCGGCCGCCGAATTCTCCGGCACCGGAGATTCAGCGAGGGCGGGAATCCCGCCGTGTCGGTCGGTCGGTCGGCGGTCGGTGATTCTCCAGCCGGCGATGGGCCGAAGTCCCGTCTCTTCTATGCTGGTCCCGCCAGCGTGTATTGAACCAGGTCCCTTGCCGGCAGGACCTGGCGGCGCGGGCGGGCTCCGGGGTCCTGGGGTGGGCGCGGGGCGATTTGACCCCGGGGGGTGCCCCCACGGTGACCTGGCCCACGATCGGGGGCCCACCGATCCGCAGGCGGGCCTTTGCCGTAGGGGCACTCTTTCCCCTCTGCGTCGGCCATCAGCCTCCACCATGGCTGACACGTAGGTGACTCCCCCCCTGCGCATGCGCGGGGATGACGTCAGCAGCCGCTGACGCTCCCGCGCATGCGCGGACTCCCGCCGGCCGGCCGGCAGAGTCCCTTCGGCCCCGGCTGGCGTGGTGCCAAAGGCCTTCCACGCCAGTCAGTGGGGCGCCAACCACTCCGGGGCGGGCATAGCCCCTAAAGGTGCGGGCCTAGCCACTAAAGGTCCGGAGGAGTTCACGCCACTATGTCCTGCCGGGCCCCCCTTCCCCGCCGGGTAGGGGAGAATCCCGCCCCTTCGCTTTCACTTTGACCTGGGGAGCATCATCTTCCTTGTTAAAAAAAGATGAAAATATTCAGCTAATCCTTCTGCCTCTATGCACATATCACCTTTTGAATCCCTAATTGGACCCATACCCTCTTACTACCCTGTAATAATTTCTATACCTATGGAATATTTTTGGATTCCCTTGTTGTTGGTTGCCATCTCTTCTTATGCTCTTCCCTTTGCCTCTCTGATTTCACTTCCTCTCTGAACTTTCTACCTTCAGCCTGGTTCTCACTTGTGTAGGGCAGCACGGTAGCACAGTGTGTAGCACAGTTGCTTCACAGCTCCAGGGTCCCAGGTTCAATTCCCGGCTGGGTTACTGCCTGTACGGAGTTCTGCACGTCCTCCCCGTGTCGGCATGGGTTTCCTCCGGGTGCTCCGGTTTCCTCCCACAGTCCAAAGAGGTGCAGGTTAGGTGGATTGGCCATGTTAAATTGCTCTTAGTGTCCAAAAGTGCCCTTAGTGTTGGGTGGGGTTGCTGGGTTATGGGGATAGGGTGGGGTGGGGTAACTGGGTGATGGGGATAGGGTGGAGGTGTGGGCTTGGGTAGGGTGCTCTTTCCAAGAGCCGGTGCAGATTCGATGGGCCGAATGGCCTCCTTCTGTACTGTAACTCCTATGATTCTATGATTACAATCAAAATCCGAAGTAGGATAATTACAGTATCCTTATAATTACTCCATATAGCTGGAATTTCAGTCAGTGGGATCCTCCTTTTGCCAGCAACACACTCACGCCCGAGGATTTCCCGACGGCGTGGGGGTGCCCACAATGGGAAAACCCTTTGGCTAGCTGCCAGGAGATAGGAATCCGCTACTGGCGGGGGTGCGCCGCACCCTTTCTAGGTGCAGCGGGATGGAGGATCCCATCCATAATTCTTCTTTCACCTCTCTGTAATTTCCCTGAAAATATGTTCCTTTATATCTTTACCACTAGTTAGCAGTGTACAAAATACACCCACCAATGTTATTGAACCTTTCTTGTTGATTGGCTCCAGGAAAGAGTTTATTTTTGACACTTCTAGGAGATACTTGGCGGGATTCTCCATCAACGGGATTCTTCACTTCACTGGCAGCACACTCAAGCCCATGGCTTGGGGCTGCCCACAATGGGAAATCCCATTGGCTGGCCGGCAGGACGGAGAATCACACTACCAGCGGGGGTGTACCGCACCAGAAAACGGTTGCGGCGGGATGGAGAATCCCACCCCATTTCTCTCCAGCATTGTAATATTCTCCTCAGCCATTGCAGTCCCCGTTTCTATCCTTCTTTATATTTTCTGAATTTAATACTGTCGTTTGGGTCTTGCTCATTAGTTGGAGAATCAGTAAGAATCCTGCATCACCTTTCTCCAGTAGACCCAATGCTATTATCTAGTAATCAGGCACTTATCTGGACAGCGCCAGATTAAGCCCCCAGTAGGACTGAATTCCTGTCCCTGAGAGATTTTTAGATCTGAACTTTGGTTCGTGTATCTTACATGTCGTCGCACGGTATACACTACTCGTCAGATTATGAAACAGAGCTTCATGTATGAAGTAAATTGCTTTTATTCAGTTTGATTCAGATATCCCTTGATCAGTATTTTTTACTTGCAATACAGAGTCCTTTTAAAGTTTGTTTTGTCCAAGCAAATACAGAGTACTGAGCTGAATTTAATACAAATCAGAGCTCGAATGGTTCTTCTAATTGAAAATAAAACAAAATAGCTGTTCAAAGCGAAAGTGCAGGAAAGTAGCTTCAGAGATTAAAGTAAGTGATTCCAGAATGGATTGTTCAAACCGGCACGTATTTTTTAAAGATTATTGTTGTCAATAATGTCTCTCCCCTTTCTGGCTGTGATTGGGTTAAAGTTCTTTCATAGTTAATTCAATTCGATATGTATTTGTCCATCAAATTTTATCATGAGGTGATTTGAAATATGCCTTTCTTATGAATCTTTTTGGTTGCTATGAAAAGAGTTTCTGGGAGTGTTGCCCAAAATCTTTGGCTTGGCCAAATACATCCTTGGTTTGTCTTGGTTTATTATCTTGATTATTCTCATGGGAAACAGCATCTCTCACTGGCTGGTATATTTTACAAGAAGCCATTTTAAATCTTGGGCCACTTATTCCTTTAATTTGGTATGTACTAAAAGGTAGATCCTTCACTAAAAAGGTAGATTCTATCAGAGATGCAGCCAATCAGAGGAGCTCTCCAGTAATGGCGGTTTTGAGCAACCAGTGCTACACTGGGATCTTCACCAGGGATCGTCGCTGGATCCTGCAAGAGCAGTAAATGGGGAAGGATGGGGATCATAGGGAATGTATCACCAACAAAGAGAGGATGTGGGTTCGATAGGGGGGGGGCGGGGGAGTGGGGTGGTGGGTGGCAGATGCAAGAGTAGGGTGGTTGCTGCTAATGGGTTCCCCACCTCCAATGCCAGGTCCCTTGATTGGGCAATAAGCGCCTGTGAACAAAGGACCCTACTCTGCCAGGCCTCTGGCAAACTGGATAGGGCTTGCTGTGTGACTTTCTGATGGCATGGGACACTCGTGCAAGTCTTTTATAATTCCTGAGACATCATTGAATCCTGGTGAGCTCAGGAAAAAATCGGTTTTAAATGGATCATTAAGGAGCCTAATTGTTTTCCTGCCGTTATTGGGCGAGTTTCCTGCACCAGTCCCTTCTCGCTCTTTAACAAAAGCGGGACAGTTTTTCCACTGTCAGGAGTCAAACGTTTAACACCAAGTCCTGCTCCCTTTATGAAACACGTCTCTGTTATTGCCACAACATTGTATTCCCCATTGGCTATTTGTGCAGGCGCTTTATTTACCATCCTTCATGCATTTACATATTTGCTCCATGAACCTTATTTAGACCTATTGCATTCTCTCTTAATCTGTTCCCACCTAGTGCCTTAATTTTTCTTACTCCAGTGTCATCTACTTCTCCCAACATTTTGTGCACCTTGTTAATCCTTCCTATTGTTACATCCTGGTTCTCATGCCCCTGCGAAGCTATCCCAACAGCACTAGCTAACTGCCTCACGAGGGTATTGTTCCTAGTTCTCTTTAGGTACAACACATCAGACTGTCCAGGTCCCACTTGCCCAGAGCCAGTTCCAATGAACCAGGAATTTAAATTCCTCCCACCTGCACTATGCCTCCATTTCTATAGTCTATAGTGTGTGACATTGAGAGGAATCTACAGGTTACAATCTTAAACATCCTGCTAGTTAGTCCCTTACCTAGCTCCCAAAATTCTGCCTGCAGGACCTCATCTGTCATTTTACTTATGTCATTCAGACAAATATGAACCACAACCTCTGGTTGTTCACCATCACTTTGCAGAATGCTCTGCAGCCACTTGGTGACATCCTAAAACCTGGTACAAGGTACATCATACCATCCTCAAATCACATCGATGATCTTAGGAACTCCTCCTGCCTGTTCTTCTAACTACAAAATCACCTATCATAATTGCTTTCCCAACCTTCCTCCTGTTCCACTGTACAGCTGAGCCACTCATAGTGCCATGGACTTGACTCTGGCTGTATTCCCCACTGAACACTCATCCACCTCAGCAAAGCTGGCAGAGGACCTCAGTCTCCTGTGCACTACACCCTGCAATGCCCCTGCCAATGGTATCTGCTTCTACTCAGTAGTACTGGGTATTTGATCCTCTAACTCCCTTTCTCTCACAGCTGGGAGCCAGTCCCTGCGCTGGTGCGTGCAACTGAGCAAGAGTGTGTGCACTTCCCTTTCTCAAAGGGATTCTCCTTCCATGTGCTGTTTCCCTCTGTTGGTTGTAACTGCTGATGCTTCAGCTCAGAGGGCATCGTGATGTTGACACACCTCGATCTTGTGTTGTGCGCAGTCCTGCCTTGCAGGGAGATAGGGTGAGAGTATCTCCTACATTGGAGAATACACATTTGTGGGGCATCTGCTTGATGTGCATGTGCATTAAGCGCTTCTTGCATTGTACCCAGGTCCTGGGGTGATGTTCCTGAAGTTGACATTCTCATTAATTGCTCTTCAAACCTGGTACACTTCGTATTTCAGAGTTCTCCGCCCACTGACTGGAACTTCACTCCTGAACCTGACCTCCTTTGGTAGGACATCCCGGAAGGTTTCGGTGAAGTTAAGGTCTGCCAGAAACTCTTGAATCTGTTTCTTCCCAATTCATGGCAAAGTGAAATCAAACAAGAGGAGCGTAAGATCACCTATTCTCTAGTGCCATGGATTGGCACCATTTTGGGCGCCAGTCGGCGGACATCGCGCCGTTTCGGGAGAATTTCGCCCATGATCACTGCAGCCTAACACCATCTGCAATACCCACCCCATTTGCCTTACCATGTAAAAGAATAATTGTGCAATGTGTTGCCATTAAAAGGTTAGGACGACTTCTGACACCATTTGAGTGCATTACCACCCTGTTAACACAGATTTCAGCAAGTGCAAATTGACACCACACGAACAGACTTCAAAAGGTACCGAGTGAAGGTCAGTGATTACAGAAACACTGCATTCCTGCTTATAAAAAGTTATATAGGGCGCGATCCAACGACCACAACACGCCAGAAAAGTAGATCACTACGGCGCAGCATGGATGTTGAAAGTCGGGAGACGCCGCACCCAGGATCTACCTGGCTCGCACCCCCTGGGATTCAACACAATTCCACGATCGCACAATGGGATCACTTATTGGCAAATCTACATATTCAAGCAAGGAAGTAAACCTCACTCTAATGTGCAGATTCCCGAGGTACCTGAGGATTTGGGATTCAGCCCCTCCGCCTCAAAGACCATGGGCAAGCACCGTTCAGCACTGGTCCCCAGAAACGGAGGACCAGACGGAACAGCGCTTGTGGGGGTCTCCAAGGGGTTCGGAGGCCCCCAGCTGCATGCCCTTTGGGCAGCATGGTGCCCTAGCACTGCTGGTGTAACCTGGGTACTGTGGCAATGCCAGCCTGGCATAGGCATTGCCAAGGTGCCAGGTTGGTACTGCCAGTTGGCATTTTTTGAGAGTGTGCAATTGGGCCGGGGTTGCATAGCAGAGGGGAGGGCCTTCCCGTATTGCGTTCGAGCTTGGGGAGAGGTCAGGGATTGTTTTGGTGCCTCGAAGATTGGGACACCATTTTAAAATGGCATCCCAATCTCTCGCAGAGTTCCCCACTGTAAAAAATGGGGCAGCCTCCGCCGCGCATTCCCCCTTCAGGCTCCTTATTCAATGTGGATTGTGCTGAATAGCGATGTGTCTCTCGGCACTACGAGCACCGGAAACACACAGCTGAACACGCTCCCTTTTGCGCCCATGGTTTCCCAATGGATATTGATTTAAAATACAGGTTTTTGACAAATAACTTAGTTTCTACAGCTATTAAGTAAAATAAGCTTACAAAGTCTATGGTGTTATTTTATTGTGTTAAGAATAACCTGTCCTTCTTCAACTCCGAAATTCATTTAAATGCAAACTGAAACACACAATTAAATTCGATCATTTTTAAAGCAGGTAAGTTAATGTGTCATTGATAAATGACTTAACTGTTTTCCTCCCAAAATTTAAGGTGGCAATTTAAAATGATGATGTTGAAGTCACTTTCTTAAATCTGAACAATTTTTTTTAAGAATTGATAGTCAGTCCTATAGACTGACAGTTTGAGCATAAACAGTTTTATTATCGATATAATAGTCCAAATGGTTAAGGCGATGTGTAGGAAAGTGTCAGGTTGAATTCTCAATCCAGTTTCAAATGCACTGATGATGGGCACAACAGTTGGCCTCAGCACCTAAGGGTGCCTGCACCTTACTGGGAATCAGGGGCAGTATGGATGGTCATTGGATTAGAACACCATGACCAATTCATCAGTATGCTGCCTGATGCGGAGAAATAGAAATTTGTGAAACGGCTTGAAGAAAATGTGCATCTTTTTTTCATTGAAAATGCGCAGGATACGGAGCAGGATGGTAGAATAACTGCAAATTGTGAAAGGATGGAGCAAAGTAAATAGAAGCAGATTGTTTCCAACAGCTGAGTGGTCTAGAATGGTCTAGAAAGATTAATAATAATCTTTATTATTGTCAAAGTAGGCTTACATTTGCACTGCATTGAATTTACTGGGAGAATCCCCTATTCGCCACATTCCAGCGCCTATTTGGATAGCCAGAGGGAGAATTCAGAATATCCAGATTACCGAACAGCATATCTGTGGGAGGAAACTGGAGCACCTGGAGGAAACCCATGCAAATACAGGAAGAATGTGCAGACTCCCTCTGCACAGACAGTGACCCAAGCCGGGAATTGAACCTGGGACCTTGGCGCAGTGAAGCAACAGTGTTACCGTGTCAGGGTTGGAATCTCCAGTCCCCAGCATCGAGTTTCTTTGGCCTTGCCCCATTTGCCGGTGGTGGGGTTCTATCCTCTTGGCACTTGTCAATCTGATTTCCCATTGAAACCACCCCACGCCACGGCGAAACCCTCTGGCGGGAGTGCGCTGCCAGCTGGAAAAGAGAATCCGGCCAAAATATTATATGTAAGAGATTAGCACAAAGGGCAGGAGAAACATATTTATTTGGAGGATTGTGAAACTGGAATTCACTTCCAGGTTTCGTGGTTGAAGGGACAGGGAACGAAGGGATGTGGTTCTGGGGTGCATAAGTACGATTCGGACCATTTGCTCAATGCTTGGTAAATGCTGACATGGACTAATTAGACTAAAAGCCTTACTTTTGTTGTGTTTTTCAAAGTAAATTATATGTATAGGTTGCAATTGACCTGCCAATCAAACTGCACCCCTTCAAGGAATCAACTTCAGGAAAGAATTGGGGCTTGGGAGAAATTTGGCAGAAAAGGAGGAATGTTTTTTTTTAATGATTTTACAATGAGCCTATAACACAAGAAGATAATTGAAATCCAGATGTTCAAAGGCTTTAATTTATGATTAGTTGGGTGTTAGTCCACCACCGTGTTTCCCTCGGCAGCGATCCGGGCCCGCTGGGTGAATTGCTGTACAGGCCAAAATCGAGATTCACGGCGGGCGTGAACCGTTTTGCAATTCACCGAGTCTGCTCCTGATATTGAGATCTGGATCTCACCCAAAAATGGTGAGAAGCTCAGTAAGCCTAACTTGCATTCACTTCGATCTCATTAGCGAGATTGAAATAGATTGCAGCGGCCTCCCTGGAGTCAACCGATTCCCCAGCAGGAAGTCACGCAGGCATCGTTTAGTACCCCTTCACGAAAACATGAAGCTGGTACAATGACTACCATGGGGAAGTGAGGAGGTGAGTAGCCCTTTCCATTTACTGGCCTGCAGCTCACGGGCACTGAAGCTGGTGGGGTACGGGGGAGGGGGGGGGGGGGTCATCAGGGGTGTTGTGGTTGTTCGGGGGGCTGGAGGGGTTCCACCTCCTGAATGTTCAGATCATGTATCAGCACCACCTGGGGATGATGTACCTTTATGCCCACTATCCAGGGAATGTGCATGACAGCTGCTTCCTGAGGCACTCGGAGATCCCTGCTGTCTTCGAGCAAAACCCCAGGGTTGGCTCGTGGGAGGCATGCGATACCCACTGAATCATTGCTGATGATGCCAGTGTGGAGATCTGAGACCAAGATGAAGACCCGTTACCCGTTGCCACCCCTGCTGTCTTTGAGCGATGCACAGGCTGCTCAAGATGTGGTTCCGATGCCTTGTCCACTCTGGCTGAGCTCTACAGTACAGCCCTCAAGAGGGTCTCCTGCTTTGTGGTGGTCTGCTGTGCCCTTCCTAAAACTGGCACAACGGCAGGGCGACACGCTGGAGGAGGAGGAGGTGGACCAGGAGGGGGTAGAGAACAAGCCCAAGAGGAACCAAGGGAAGGAGGACAGGCGGCAGCAAGGGTCCGAGATGCCAGGAGGATCAGGGAGGTCCTCATTGTTTCCTAATTCTTCTGAGATGAGTCTGTGTCTGTCAGCTCAACACATCCCTCTGCCACCCCCAATCGCACCACCTCCTTCCCACCTTCCAGACCACCATGTTATCCCCTCCATGAGTCTATGTAACATCACTCCAGGGTGATGGGCCTGTATTTGCACTGTCAATAGGTCCCTATACAAGGCAAGAGATTGATGACCACTCACTGTGAGGAAAGCTCTGGTGTGCCTCAGAATCTGTTGAAGTCTGACTCCTGAAGACTAAAGTGACGAAGGCTTCACATGTATCAGGTGTGAAATGTTTTAATAAAGAACATTTTAACGTGACAGATTTCCATTCCCCCGAGCTCTAGATAGTGACCTCACCAATGCCCACTCAGTGCTCCTCACTCTTTTTGATCCTCCATGATCTAGTGATGAGTCTAGGTGTGTCCAGAAGATGCAAATCAGAAGTGGAGGCAGCCTGCTGCTTCCCATGCCCTATGACCTTTGATGCTCTTGGTGGATGCCATCTGCAGGGCATGGAGCCAGAGGGCACCAGCCAACATACCGGTGTCAGAGGCAACACCATGCCACTCTGTTCTGTTCACTGCCCTTGATATGCGCCGGTGTCAGGAGGGAGGATTCAGAAAGACTAGAGGCCACCTTAGTCTCATTGGTGGCGGGCCCTGAATGACTCTTTGGGATGAAGGGGCTCCAGAAGCCTCAGAGTTATCTGGCACTGCAAGCCCTGGAGACTCCCCATTGTCTGCACTATTGTGTTGATGCACTCAGCAATGGTCCTCAATGACTCGACCACACTCTGGAGTGTCTCAGCAATGCCCAACCGTGTCTGGTACATGTCCTTCATCGACTGGGATATGATGCCGAGACCCTCTCATCACAGACTGAGCCATGCTTTGGACACCAGCACTCAAAGTGCGGATGTCGTGCTCCAGGTTTCCCACTGCGGTCGACACCCTAGCAGTCATGGCCTGGGTGCCAAGCAATGCCGGCACCATCCACTGCATCTGAAGGCTTTGGGACTCCTCCAATCGGCCTTGCCGTCACTGGAATGTCGCTGACACCCCCTCCTGAATGTTATGGTTGTGTCCTAACATCTGCATCAGCTCTGGGAGAACCTTGTCCAGAGGCTCGACATCTGGCTGGGACCCAATTGTATGTGGCATCCAGCAGACCTCATACTGCTGTTTCCCTTGGATGTTCCTGCCTCCACCTGACGTGCATCAGCAGCTGTGTGGTGCTCACCAGATTTTGCCCCAGAAGCCTGTCCACTAATGTCGCCCACTGAGGTGTGTGTCTCTGCATTGGCGGAACGTGCAGGCGGCAGCTGTGACTCATTGCCACTGTTCTCCTCGGAGCTCACCCCGCCAAACTCACACTAGTTATTTTTTGGGTGAATTGCGCCCATTGCTTCTTCAACAAGTGCATTTTGTTATTTATTTTCATCACCTATCGGCATGCTATTGAGTGAAACAGAACACCAGAGTTTAATGGGGTTATTCCATTTTGCAGGAGGGGAAAACAGACTTAGGGAGCAATTTTGCAGCCATGTTTGCCGTGAGTGTAAAAGACAATATGGGCACAATATCTCATGAGAATCAGAAAAGGACATTTTCACCAGAGAGATTTTGTTTTCTGGTTTTCCTGATGCTCACCTGTGATATAACAAGGCTTCCCACCATATAAGAAATTCCCCACTCGCCAACACGATGTCACATAGGCAGTTTGCAAGAGCAATTGAAAAATGGGAAGCATTCGAGGGGAACCGTCTAGGGATTAAAAGGTACGTATAGCACCCAGGTGGAGAGGGACATGCCCTGGCAGTGCCAATATGGCAGTGCCAAGCTAGTGGTGGTGCCAGGGTGGAACTCCCAGCAGGCTGTGCCAGGGACGGACCCTCTGGGAAGCTCCATCGGGGATCTCATGTGTGGGGGGGGTTTGTTCTAGTGCTTGTCTGGGGGGGAGGGGGAGGCGTGGGGGAGGCTGTTATCCTAGTGCTTGTGTGGGGGTGGGGCTTTGCCCCAGTGCTTTTGTGGGGAGGGTGGTGGCATTCCGCCATTTCTTGTGAGGATCCCTCATGGCCTTGACAAGCGGATAATTGTTTCTTTTTAGTGCAAAACAGGGCCCCTGTTAAAAGGGTACAGACATCTCTGTGGACCCAGCATTGCCCGTTGTCTCAGGACCCACCAGGCCAAAATGACAGTGGAAACCAGGTCCCCAGATTTTCTGTGTATAGGAAGCCAGGGAATCTGAAGAGAAATCTCAACTGTACAGATGTAGAGCTACACATAGCTGTTATGGCTCTGCAATTGGGAGTGTCCCGTTAAGAAATGTTTTTGTCTTATCACATGGCTTCAGTAATGTCATTGTGTGGGAGGAGCTGGGTTGTGGCTCTGAGTTTTACTTTCACTTTGAGTTTGGACTGGTTTTGAACTGCACAGGTTGAAAGAAGTGTCACTCTATCTTCATTTTCAAAGCTGTTTGCAGATTACTTGATAACTAAGAAGAGAGAATTGCTTTCTGGGAGGAATTCAAACCTGCTGTTTGAGAATGGGAACAGAGTATCAATAACAAGACTTATACTCGTAAGAATGCGGTGTGCTGGGCCGCAGCTTTGAAAAGGGGTTTCTGGTTTTACTTGGATTTTGTTATTGAATTGGAACAGTTAAGGGGGAATTCATTAAGCGTTATACATAGATTACTGTAGCTGTATGGGGTCTTTATATCTGTAGTTGATCACAATGCTTACTGTGTGTTTATACAAATGTTAACTACATTCGTAGAATAAAGCTTGTTTTTTGATTAAAAGCTCCAAAGAACTCTGTTGACTAACACCTGAAAGGCAGGCTCTTGTGCTCATCGTAACCAAAATCAATGAACAATTATAGTCAGGTGAACTCCATGATATACTTTGGAGTTTTCTAAACCTTGGCCCATAACAACTCCCATATGAGAATCCCAACAATATTCAATTTGTAAGACTGTGAGGGAAAACTACTAAACGACAGGAGTGACAACGCTGGCCGACAGGTATCCTTTATGTCAAAACAATCTTTAATTTAAACACAGAATCATTCACATTAGCAACACAGCAATAGCTTTCCAATTAACAGTTAAAACAGTTCTTAAATTAAAGGAACAAATAGCTAACTTACTATCTACACCCAGCACTATATATTCCAATTAAGCAACACAATACAGTACTAATGTCACATATAAATAAAGTTGCCAATCAGGGTTACTTGCTTCTCTGCACAGACCTTTGGAGAGAGACCCTTTTAGGAATAATCTGAAAATCCTTCTGTCTTGTCAGACTAAAATCCTTTGGCAAACTGCAAAACTACAGATGGACCTGGCTCATCCCATTAATTACATCATCTGTATCCTAAGCATAAGGCATACTCCAATCTCTTCCCACCAAAATGTCCTACGACCTGCTTAACTAGAACCAAGCACAATCCCTCATAAATTAGCTACATCCCAGGTAACCTCCTAAACATAAATAATATTCCATTAGCCATCTATATGTAAACAAGTAAATAGTTAAAAATCAATGATCATCTCACCTTTATGACCTATTAATCACAACTTTAGCAAACATACTGCCTGTATATATTTAAACCGAAAGGTTTTCAATAACATTACTGCAACAACATATAACATAAAGGGCTGAATTCTCCATTGAGCCGGCAGCGCACTTATTTCCAGGGATTTCCCAACGGCGTGAGGCTGCCTACAATGGGAAACCCCATTGGCCGCTTGCTGGATGGAGAATCCTGCTGCCAGCGGGGGTCCGCCGCACCAGAAAACTCAGCATTTCTACTGTTTTCCACGTCAGACCACCAGCATGAAGTACTGAACAACCAGATGGGCCCCACTTCTATCTCTTTGCCAAGTCCGTACTGCAGAGTATTCTGGTGAGCAGATTTACAACACTATTCGTATACTACCTGTTTTCCTGCATTGCATAGTTTTAGAGCTAGGGAAAAAAAACTTACAATAATGTCACAGGGTTTCGCTTTCTCGGCAGAAGCACAATTTACAAAGAGAGTGCTCTGTAAATGAGGTCTGGAAGACATAAACTGAAAGTAAGAAAGAGGCTGCACAGTGGCCTAACAGCGCCAGGGACCCAGGTTCAATTCCGGCCTTGGGTGACTGTGTGGAGTTTGCACGTTTTCTCCATGTCTGCGTGGGTTTCTGCCAGGTTCTTCAGTTTCCTCCCATAGTCCAAAGATGGTTGGTTAGGTGGATTAGCCATGATAAATTGCCCTTTAGTGTCCAACAGTTAGGTGAGTTTATGCGAATAGGGCAGGGGAGTAGGACTGGTTAGGGTGCGCTTTCAGAGAGTGGGTGTAGGCTTAATGAGCTGAATGGCCTCCTTTTGCACTATAGGGATTCTATGGATGCTAAACAACAGCGTAATGAAAGGTATCAAATTCTTCATTGATAATATTTCACTGAAGTACTAACTCCATTATCTTTTTCCAAGCTTTTTAACAGAGGCCCCTCGCTATGCATATGATTATGTAATCTGATGTGTTTTCAATACTGTTTGCCCTACCGTTAAGTATGCTTAATGGTCAAGCTGAGAATCAATATATGAAGGATGAGAGGTTTTACTCAAACTGGGGGGATGTCAGCCTCAAATTATGCATCCTGCCCAAATTGTCACTGGGAAGGTAAATCTGACATGGGGGCCGTTCGGGGAGGGAGGAAGTTAACTGATAAGTACCGTCAATTCCTCCCAAAATTGGCAACCTGATCCAAGATTCTAGTTGAACAAGTGAACAAGCCTTGGAGATTGTAGCTGAACACCATTGCAGCACGGTAGCATTGTGGATAGCACAATTGCTTCACAGCTCCAGGATCCCAGGTTCGATTCCGGCTTGGGTCACTGTCCGTGCGGAGTCTGCACATCCTCCCCGTGTGTGCGTGGGTTTCCTCCGTGTGCTCCGGTTTCCTCCCACAGTCCAAAGATGTGCAGGTTAGGTGGATTGGCCATGATAACTTGCCCTTAGTGTCCAAAATTGCCCTTAGTGTTGGGTGGGATTACTGGGTTATGGGGATCGGGTGGAGGTGTTGACCTTGGGTAGGGTGCTCTTTCCAAGAGCCAGTGCAGTCTCGATGGGCCGAGTGGCCTCCTCCTGCACTGTAAATTCTATGTTATTGCATGAACTTATATTACCAGGAGTTTTATAACTACCACTGTGATGTGTAAATGACACCCTTCCTCTTATTCAATCAAGGACATGGACATTGCTGGCTAGACCAGCATTAATCACCCATCCCTAATTGCCCTTGAGATGGTGGTGATGAGCTACCTTCATCAACCACTGCAGCCCCTGTGGTGTACGTCCAAAATCCCAAGATTTTGATCCAGCGACAGTGATTATATTTTCAAGTCAGGATGGTGAGTAACTTTAGGGGGAACTTTGAGGTGATGTTGTTCCTGTCTGTGTGCAGCCCTTGTCCTTCTAGATCCTCATGGCCATGGGTTTGGAAACCATTCAAACAATTATGTCTTGTTACTCAACGTTTTACTTTTAAAACTAAATTTTCGATAGTGACATATTTTATTTTCCAATTAAGGGGCAATTTAGCGCGGCCAATCCACCAATCCTGCACATCTTTGGGCTGTGGAGGTGAGACCCACGCAGACACAGGGCGAATGTGTACACTCCACAGAAAGAGTGACCCGGGGCTGGGATCGACCCCGTGTCCTTGGAGCCATGAGGCAGCAGTGCTAACTACTGCGCCACTGTGCCGCCCCGTGATAATGACATAAATAAGTGGAATTAATATAGAAGCTAAAATAACAGAAAAACTTTTTTTAAATTAGTGCTTTAAAAATACATGGATTTTTATCAAAATGGAAAGATTTGACAAATCTAAAATCATTATTTTCAGGCTATTCGACTGTTTGGCATATGAATTTAGTACAATTTTTTAAAACCCTCATTCAACAAGGTTTTCTACAGGAGGCTAACAGCGTCAAAAAAGTGAGTTCTGATCAGGTCAGCAAATTCTAAAAGGATGGGTACCTAAATCGTGTACCTTCCGGGGCACCGTAGAATTGTGAATTCAACTTCTGGGGCGTCATTCTCCGACCCCCCGCCGGGTCGGAGAATGGCCGTTGGCCGCCGTGAATCCCGCCCCCGCCGAAGTCTCCGAAGGGAGAAAAGTCGGCGGGGCGTTAATGGCGCCGCTGCCGCGGAGAATGTCACGGGTCTGCGCAAGGCAGCCGATTTTCGGCCTGCCGATATTCTCCCTTCCGGATGGGCCGAAGTCCCGTCGACGTGATGACCGTTCACGTCGACGTCAATCAAACCTCCTTTTCATCGGCGTGACCCGGTGCTCCAGGCTCACGCCGACCAGCGAGGAGGTGAGTGACGGCCTGGGGGGTTGGCTCTGGGCAGGAAATGGCGTGGCCGCAGACTGATTGCCTGAGGAGAGGTGTGTCTCGGCTTGTGTGTGTGTGCGGCGGGGGGGGAGGGGGGGGGGGGTGGTTAGAGTAGGCTGGGCTCCGGGGGAGTGCCGGGAGGGGGTCCGTGCCGGGGTGGAGGTTGGGGGTTGTGGAGGGCGTCCGTGCCGGGGTGGAGGTTGGGGGGGGGGGTCCGTGCTGGGGTGGAGGTTGGGGGTTGGGGAGGGGGTCCGTGCCGGGGTGGAGGTTGGGGGTTGGGGAGGGGGTCCGTGCCGGGGTGGAGGTTGGGGGTTGGGGAGGGGGTCCGTGCCGGGGTGGAGGTTGGGGGTTGGGGAGGGGGTCCGTGCCGGGGTGGAGGTTGGGGGTTGGGGAGGGGGTCCGTGCCGGGGTGGAGGTTGGGGGTTGGGGAGGGGGTCCGTGCCGGGGTGGAGGTTGGGGAGGGGGTCCGTGCCGGGGTGGAGGTTGGGGAGGGGGTCCGTGCCGGGGTGGAGGTTGGGGAGGGGGTCCGTGCCGGGGTGGAGGTTGGGGGTTGGGGAGGGGGTCCGTGCCGGGGTGGAGGTTGGGGGTTGGGGAGGGGGTCCGTGCCGGGGTGGAGGTTGGGGGTTGGGGAGGGGGTCCGTGCCGGGGTGGAGGTTGGGGGTTGGGGAGGGGGTCCGTGCCGGGGTGGAGGTTGGGGGTTGGGGAGGGGGTCCGTGCCGGGGTGGAGGTTGGGGAGGGGGTCCGTGCCGGGGTGGAGGTTGGGGAGGGGGTCCGTGCCGGGGTGGAGGTTGGGGGTTGGGGAGGGGGTCCGTGCCGGGGTGGAGGTTGGGGGTTGGGGAGGGGGTCCGTGCCGGGGTGGAGGTTGGGGGTTGGGGAGGGGGTCCGTGTCGGGGTGGAGGTTGGGGGTTGGGGAGGGGGTCCGTGCCGGGGTGGAGGTTGGGGGTTGGGGAGGGGGTCCGTGCCGGGGTGGAGGTTGGGGAGGGGGTCCGTGCCGGGGTGGAGGTTGGGGGTTGGGGAGGGGGTCCGTGCCGGGGTGGAGGTTGGGGAGGGGGTCCGTGCCGGGGTGGAGGTTGGGGGTTGGGGAGGGGGGTCCGTGCTGGGGTGGAGGTTGGGGGTTGGGGAGGTGGTCCGTGCCGGGGTGGAGGTTGGGGAGGGGGTCCGTGCCGGGGTGGAGGTTGGGGAGGGGGTCCGTGCCGGGGTGGAGGTTGGGGGGGGGGTCCGTGCTGGGGTGGAGGTTGGGGGTTGGGGAGGGGGTCCGTGCCGGGGTGGAGGTTGGGGGTTGGGGAGGGGGTCCGTGCCGGGGTGGAGGTTGGGGGTTGGGGAGGGGGTCCGTGCCGGGGTGGAGGTTGGGGGTTGGGGAGGGGGTCCGTGCCGGGGTGGAGGTTGGGGGTTGGGGAGGGGGTCCGTGCCGGGGTGGAGGTTGGGGAGGGGGTCCGTGCCGGGGTGGAGGTTGGGGAGGGGGTCCGTGCCGGGGTGGAGGTTGGGGAGGGGGTCCGTGCCGGGGTGGAGGTTGGGGGTTGGGGAGGGGGTCCGTGCCGGGGTGGAGGTTGGGGGTTGGGGAGGGGGTCCGTGCCGGGGTGGAGGTTGGGGGTTGGGGAGGGGGTCCGTGCCGGGGTGGAGGTTGGGGGTTGGGGAGGGGGTCCGTGCCGGGGTGGAGGTTGGGGGTTGGGGAGGGGGTCCGTGCCGGGGTGGAGGTTGGGGAGGGGGTCCGTGCCGGGGTGGAGGTTGGGGAGGGGGTCCGTGCCGGGGTGGAGGTTGGGGGTTGGGGAGGGGGTCCGTGCCGGGGTGGAGGTTGGGGGTTGGGGAGGGGGTCCGTGCCGGGGTGGAGGTTGGGGGTTGGGGAGGGGGTCCGTGTCGGGGTGGAGGTTGGGGGTTGGGGAGGGGGTCCGTGCCGGGGTGGAGGTTGGGGGTTGGGGAGGGGGTCCGTGCCGGGGTGGAGGTTGGGGAGGGGGTCCGTGCCGGGGTGGAGGTTGGGGGTTGGGGAGGGGGTCCGTGCCGGGGTGGAGGTTGGGGAGGGGGTCCGTGCCGGGGTGGAGGTTGGGGGTTGGGGAGGGGGGTCCGTGCCGGGGTGGAGGTTGGGGGTTGGGGAGGGGGTCCGTGCCGGGGTGGAGGTTGGGGAGGGGGTCCGTGCCGGGGTGGAGGTTGGGGAGGGGGTCCGTGCCGGGGTGGAGGTTGGGGATGGGGAGGGGGTCCGTGCCGGGGTGGAGGTTGGGGGTTGGGGAGGGGGTCCGTGCCGGGGTGGAGGTTGGGGGTTGGGGAGGGGGTCCGTGCCGGGGTGGAGGTTGGGGGTTGGGGAGGGGGTCCGTGCCGGGGTGGAGGTTGGGGGTTGGGGAGGGGGTCCGTGCCGGGGTGGAGGTTGGGGAGGGGGTCCGTGCCGGGGTGGAGGTTGGGGGTTGGGGAGGGGGTCCGTGCAGGGGTGGAGGTTGGGGAGGGGGTCCGTGCCGGGGTGGAGGTTGGGGGTTGGGGAGGGGGTCCGTGCCGGGGTGGAGGTTGGGGAGGGGGTCCGTGCTGGGGTGGAGGTTGGGGGTTGGGGAGGGGGTCCGTGCCGGGGTGGAGGTTGGGGAGGGGGTCCGTGCCGTTGTGGAGGTTGGGGAGGGGGTCCGTGCCGGGGTGGAGGTTGGGGGTTGGGGAGGGGGTCCGTGCCGGGGTGGAGGTTGGGGGTTGGGGAGGGGGTCCCTGCCGGGGTGGAGGTTGGGGAGGGGGTCCGTGCCGGGGTGGAGGTTGGGGGTTGGGGAGGGGGTCCGTGCCGGGGTGGAGGTTGGGGGTTGGGGAGGGGGTCCGTGCCGGGGTGGAGGTTGGGGAGGGGGTCCGTGCCGGGGTGGAGGTTGGGGGTTGGGGAGGGGGTCCCTGCCGGGGTGGAGGTTGGGGAGGGGGTCCGTGCCGGGGTGGAGGTTGGGGAGGGGGTCCGTGCCGGGGTGGAGGTTGGGGGTTGGGGAGGGGGTCCGTGCCGGGGTGGAGGTTGGGGGTTGGGGAGGGGGTCCGTGCCGGGGTGGAGGTTGGGGGTTGGGGAGGGGGTCCGTGCCGGGGTGGAGGTTGGGGGTTGGGGAGGGGGTCCGTGCCGGGGTGGAGGTTGGGGGTTGGGGAGGGGGTCCGTGCCGGGGTGGAGGTTGGGGGTTGGGGAGGGGGTCCGTGCCGGGGTGGAGGTTGGGGAGGGGGTCCGTGCCGGGGTGGAGGTTGGGGGTTGGGGAGGGGGTCCGTGCCGGGGTGGAGGTTGGGGGTTGGGGAGGGGGTCCGTGCCGGGGTGGAGGTTGGGGGTTGGGGAGGGGGTCCGTGCCGGGGTGGAGGTTGGGGAGGGGGTCCGTGCCGGGGTGGAGGTTGGGGGTTGGGGAGGGGGTCCGTGCCGGGGTGGAGGTTGGGGGTTGGGGAGGGGGTCCGTGCCGGGGTGGAGGTTGGGGAGGGGGTCCGTGCCGGGGTGGAGGTTGGGGAGGGGGTCCGTGCCGGGGTGGAGGTTGGGGGTTGGGGAGGGGGTCCGTGCCGGGTTGGAGGTTGGGGAGGGGGTCCGTGCTGGGGTGGAGGTTGGGGGTTGGGGAGGGGGTCCGTGCCGGGGTGGAGGTTGGGGAGGGGGTCCGTGCCGGGGTGGAGGTTGGGGAGGGGGTCCGTGCCGGGGTGGAGGTTGGGGGTTGGGGAGGGGGTCCGTGCCGGGGTGGAGTTTGGGGGTTGGGGAGGGGGTCCGTGCCGGGGTGGAGGTTGGGGGTTGGGGAGGGGGTCCGTGCCGGGGTGGAGGTTGGGGAGCGGGTCCGTGCCGGGGTGGAGGTTGGGGAGGGGGTCCGTGCCGGGGTGGAGGTTGGGGGTTGGGGAGGGGGTCCGTGCCGGGGTGGAGTTTGGGGGTTGGGGAGGGGGTCCGTGCCGGGGTGGAGGTTGGGGGTTGGGGAGGGGGTCCGTGCCGGGGTGGAGGTTGGGGAGGGGGTCCGTGCCGGGGTGGAGGTTGGGGGTTGGGGAGGGGGTCCGTGCCGGGGTGGAGGTTGGGGAGGGGGTCCGTGCCGGGGTGGAGGTTGGGGGTTGGGGAGGGGGTCCGTGCCGGGGTGGAGGTTGGGGAGGGGGTCCGTGCTGGGGTGGAGGTTGGGGGTTGGGGAGGGGGTCCGTGCCGGGGTGGAGGTTGGGGAGGGGGTCCGTGCCGGGGTGGAGGTTGGGGAGGGGGTCCGTGCCGGGGTGGAGGTTGGGGGTTGGGGAGGGGGTCTGTGCCGGGGTGGAGTTTGGGGGTTGGGGAGGGGGTCCGTGCCAGGGTGGAGGTTGGGGGTTGGGGAGGGGGTCCGTGCCGGGGTGGAGGTTGGGGTTGGGGAGGGGGTCCGTGCCGGGGTGGAGGTTGGGGGGGGGTGGGGTCCGTGCCGGGGTGGGTGATGGGAGGGCAAATGAGTTGGTCCACCTGGCCAGGTGCCAGCCTCCAACAGTTGGACCCATGCGGTCCATGCCACCTGGCTGGGGGGAGGAGGGGATATGGGCAATGATGACATGTCGTCGTTCCCCTCCCCCCCACCAGGTCGTCATGTTTTCAGATCATCCAGCGATGTTGGCCGCCGTGGTGGCAGCCGCTCATGTCTATGTTGCCCTGGATGAGGAGGAGGAGGAGGAGGAGGAGGAGGAGGAGGAGGAGCGTGCCAGAGAGGCGGCGCAGGCTGCCGCAGAGGGGCAGGCGGCAGCCGCCCAGGCTGGAGGGACACCTGACCGACAGGACGAGGAGGGGGAGGAGGACGTCGCGGCCCCACGGCAACGGAGGCACCCGAGGGCGCCCCGTGTGTACCGGCCCCGGCAGTCATACCAGGACCTCACGGACCGGGAATGCAGGAGGAGACTCCGGATGAGCCGGGAAACCGTGGCACACATCTGCCACCTGCTGGCACACCTGTCACTGCGTGGCACTGGCGGGGGACACCCTCTCCCCGTGTCCGTCAAGGTTACGGTGGCCCTGAACTTTTATGCAACGGGGTCATTCCAGGCACCGAGTGGGGACCTGTCCGGCATATCGCAGACATCGGTGCACCGGTGCATCCGGGCAGTGACAGATGCCCTTTATGCCATGGCGCACCGCTACATCCGCTTCCCCGTGGACCGGGCCAGCCAAGATGCCCGGGCCGTGGGCTTCTCTGCCATTGCCGGGTTCCCCATGGTCCAGGGCGCGATCGATGGGATGCACGTCGCCGTGCGGCCACCTGCAGATAACAGGGCCGTGTTCACTAATAGGAAGGGGACCTATTCGATGAACGTACAGGTGGTCTGCGACCACCGCATGATGATCCTGCACGTCTGCGCCCGTCACCCAGGCAGTGTACACGACTCATTCGTGTTGTCGCGGTCATCCATCCCCGGCATGTACGAGGGACGCCATCCCCGGCTGAGGGGCTGGTTGCTGGGCGACAGGGGCTACCCATTGCGATCGTGGCTGATGACGCCTATACGGAGGGCACGCAATGAGGCGGAGAACCGCTACAATGATGCCCATGTAGCGACAAGGGGAGTGATCGAGAGGTGCTTTGGCGTGCTGAAGATGCGTTTCAGGTGCCTGGACCTCTCTGGGGGCGCCCTCCAGTCTCGGTCAGATAGGGTCGGCCGCATCATTGTGGTGTGCTGCGTCCTGCACAACATAGCCCAGCAGAGGGGCGATGTGCCGCAGGCAGAGGAGGGCGGAGTGGAGGAGCAGCAGGAAGAGGCCCAGTCCTCCCCAGATGAGGGGGATGGGGGCAATGGTCAGGGCAGACGGGGTAGACACAGACGGGTGGCTGTCCACCGTTACCGGCTGGCCCAGCGGGCACGGGACAGGCTGATAGCCGCCCGCTTCACTGACTAGATGGGCGTGGGAATCGGGTAGTATGGCCACAGACCGCACACCATGACAACAGCCGACCACCCACACCCCCCACCCATCCACCCACCCAGCACCCTCACCCCCCTCCCCAACCCCACACACCCCACCCGCATGCACACCACCCCCCCACTCCCAATTGCCGATCCACCGGCGGCACAACGGGCCGGGCTCACCCAGTTGCGGGTGGACGCGTGTCTATCGCAGGCCATGGAGAATGATGACAACCCGCCTCCGATGAGCTCCTGGCTCTACATCGTTGGACTATGTCTGACCCATGGCCACAGTACCACCATCCACCCGGACCATCCCTGCATGCGGCTGTGACACTGCAGCGCACGGTCCCGTCCTCTGCCCGGGGGATGTTGATGGCGGCCCAGGGGGAAGGGGGCAGACTCACCTGGGGCTGAGGTAAGACCACCCCTCACACACACACTTGCGCTCAACGTACATGACACCCCCGCACACTTTGGACAGAGCACAAAGGCAGCTTCGGTAGGTGTAACATTGACTTTAATAACCAAAGGAGTTCATGCATGTGCCCTAGCGCCTAAAACTCATCTGTGCCCTGCACCCGTGCCAACTTACTCAGTGTCTAATTGTTTGGCCTTACGGGCCCTTTGACTACGTCTACGTGGTTCCCCAGACGGTACAGCAGAACTGGAGGTGGACTCCTGTGATTCCTGCCCTCTGACACTGGATCCCTTTGGCGGCCGTTTCCTGGGGAGTCCTGGCCTAGATGGGCCAGGCTGCGGCCCGGGCGACTGGGATGGCGAGCTGCCAGCCTGTCCTGCCCGTTGCCCACCCGATGCACCTGGGACGGAAGGGGGGGAGTCCGAGGTGTCGCGGTGTACCGGGACCTCCCCTACAGAGGGAGCCGGGACGGACCACACCACCTCCTCCTCCCTCGGGGTGCCCGATGGCCCCCAGGCCTCTACATGGGTGGGGGATGCGAACGGACTGGCCATCCGACGCGCCCCCGACATCTGGCGCTGCCAGTCCTGGAGGCCCGTGCTGGTATCGACAGGGGTCTGCAGGTTTGCAGCCATGGAGCCCAGGGGGTTGTCGAACCCTGTCTGCGACAGTGCGACGCCAGCTCGCACATGGCCACTGGCGCCGATGCCCTCAGCGATGGCCTGCTGAGACTGGGCCATGGCCTGCAGAGACTGGGCCATGGCCTGCAGAGACTGGGCTATGGCCTGCAGAGACTGGGCTATGGCCTGCTGAGACTGGGCTATGGCGTTGAGCGCCTCTGCCATCTGGCGCTGGCACTGGCTCATGGCCTCCTGTGAGAGGGCAGCCATTTCCTGGGCCACAGACGCCGCCTGCACGGAAGGCCCCAGGCCTCGCAAACCGTTCCCCATGTCTGACACCGTCGCACCCATTGCCTCCACCGCGGACGCCACCCGTGCGGTGTCAGCCTGGGTGGCACGCATGACCGGGACCACTCCCAGCTCCTGGACGCGGGTGGACTCCTCCACCTGCGACCGCAGCCGCCGCAAGCCACCCGTCACCCTATTCGCTCGTCTCCGTGTCGGTGGTTGCATCGGATCTATGTGTGGGTGTGGTAACTGCAGGAACCCGGAATCCATCTGGGCGGCAGATGTTCGCTTGGCCTGGGCTGCCCTCCGACCGCCCGGTCCCTCTGCTGCTCCTACCTCCACCTGCTGTACCGGGACGGCTGTGTTGTGCGCACCAGTGAGTGTACCAGACGCCTCATCACTAAAGTGCCCAACCGTGGTGAGTGTTTCTGCGATGGTGGAGGGTGTTGGTGACAGCAGTGGCGTTGTGTCGTACTCTTCGTCCCACTCTGAGTCCATGGCACTTTGGGGTGGGGGTTCGTCTCCACCCATCCACTCTGAGTCACTGTCCGGTATTTCGTCTTCCCGGGTAGGGGTGTCCTGGGTAGTGCTGTCCCGGGTAGTGCTGTCCCGGGTAGTGCTGTCCCGGGTAGTGCTGTCCCGGGTAGTGCTGTCCCGGGTAGTGCTGTCCCGGGTAGTGCTGTCCCGGGTAGTGGTGTCCCGGGTAGTGGTGTCCCGGGTAGTGGTGTCCCGGGTAGTGGTGCCCCGGGTAGTGGTGCCCCGGGTAGTGGTGCCCCGGGTAGGGGTGTCCCGGGTAGGGGTGTCCCGGGTAGGGGTGTCCCGGGTAGGGGTGTCCCGGGTAGGGGTGTCCTGGATAGGGGTGTCCTGGGTAGTGGTGACCTGGGTAGTGGTGACCTGGGTAGTGGTGACCTGGGTAGTGGTGTCCTGGATAGTGGTGTCCTGGATAGTGGTGTCCTGGGTAGTGGTGTCCTGGCTCGGATGTGACGGGGGCCTGTGGCTGCCCCCCTCATCGCTGGGTGGTCGCTCCCGCACGTGACGGGGGTGTCGTCTCCCTGTTGCTCCAGGTCTCTCCGTCTCCCGTGGTCTCCGAGGGGCATCCTGCGGGCGTCGCATGCTGGAGGGTTCGGGTCTCTCCGTCTCCCGTGGTCTCCGAGGGGCATCCTGCGGGTGTCGCATGCTGGAGGGTTCGGGTCTCTCCGTCTCCCGTGGTCTCCGAGGGGCATCCTGCGGGCGTCGCATGCTGGAGGGTTCGGGTCTCTCCGTCTCCCGTGGTCTCCGAGGGGCATCCTGCGGGCGTCCCATGCTGGAGGGTTCGGGTCTCTCCGTCTCCCGTGGTCTCCGAGGGGCATCCTGCGGGCGTCGCATGCTGGAGGGTTCGGGTCTCTCCGTCTCCCGTGGTCTCCAAGGGGCATCCTGCGGGCGTCGCATGCTGGAGGGTGCGGGTCTCTCCGTCTCCCGTGGTCTCCGAGGGGCATCCTGCGGGCGGTCTGCATCTGCGGGGATGGGTGCCTGGACGTTTGGTCCTGCGATACACAATGAAGCATGCATGGTTAGACATCAGGCAGTGATCAGGTGATACGGGAGAGGGGGATATAGGGGAGGGGGGATATGGGGACGGGCTGTTGGTGGCTCACTTGCTCGTGGGGCCCCGACCTCTGCATCAGCAACCTCCTGGTCCTCAGGTCCGCCAGCCAGTTCCAGGGCCCTTTCCTCGTGTACGGTCAGTGGCCTCTCATCAGCGGGCCCTCCTCCAGTCCTCACATGCTCCCTATTGTTGTGTGCGCGCTTCTCCTGGGGGGGGGGGGGGTGGTGGCAGGGGTAAAAGGCAACAGTGTTAGGCAGGTATATGAATGCACGCCATCGGTTGCGCGTGCATTGCAGAGGTTAAGGTTAGGGCTGGATTCACTTGGGGATATGGGGGATATGGGGGAGGGGGGATATGGGGGAGGGGGGATATGGGGGAGGGGGGATATGGGGGAGGGGGGATATGGGGGAGGGGGGATATGGGGGATATGGGGGAGGGGGGATATGGGGGATATGGGGGAGGGGGGAATGTGGGGGATATGGTGGAGGGGGGATATGGGGGAGGGGGGATATGGGGGATATGGGGGAGGGGGGATATGGGGGATATGGGGGAGGGGGGATATGTGGGAGGGGGGATATGGGGGAGGGGGGATATGGGGAATATGGGGGAGGGGGGATATGGGGGATATGGGGGAGGGGGGATATGGGGGATATGGGGGAGGGGGGATATGTGGGAGGGGGGATATGGGGGAGGGGGGATATGGGGAATATGGGGGAGGGGGGATATGGGGGAGGGGGGATATGGGGGAGGGGGGATATGGGGAGGGGGGATATGGGGGAGGGGGGATATGGGGGAGGGGGGGAATATGGGGGAGGGGGGATATGGGGGAGGGGGGATATGGGGGAGGGGGGATATGGGGGAGGGGGATATGGGGGATATGGGGGAGGGGGGATATGGGGGAGGGGGGAATATGGGGGATATGGGGGAGGGGGGATATGGGGGATATGGGGGAGGGGGGGATATGGGGGATATGGGGGATATGGGGGATATGGGGGAGGGGGGATATGGGGGAGGGGGGGGATATGGGGGAGGGGGGATATGGGGGAGGGGGGATATGGGGAATATGGGGGATATGGGGAATATGGGGGATATGGGGGAGGGGGGGATATGGGGGAAGGGGGGAATATGGGGGATATGGGGGAGGGGGGATATGGGGGATATGGGGGAGGGGGGATATGGGGGAGGGGGGAATATGGGGGATATGGGGGAGGGGGGATATGGGGGATATGGGGGAGGGGGGATATGGGGGAGGGGTGATATGGGGGAGGGGGGATATGGGGGAGGGGGGATATGGGGGAGGGGGCATATGGGGGAGGGGGCATATGGGGGAGGGGGGGATTTGGGGGAGAGGGGATATGGGGGATATGGGGGACGCTCACCCTGCCTGCTCTGACGAGGTCGTTCACCTTCTTGTGGCACTGGGTGCCTGTCCGTGGTGTTAGGGCCACAGCGGTGACGGCCTCTGCCACCTCCCTCCACAGACGCCGGCTGTGGCGTGGGGCAACTCTGCGGCCATGCCCGGGATACAGGGCGTCCCTCCTCTGCTCCACCGCATCCAGGAGCGCCTCCACATCGCGTGACTCGAACCTCGGGGCTGAGCGACGGCCAGCCATCAAGTCGGGTGTTGCGGTCGGCTGTTCCGGTCGGGTGGGGGGGGAGCTGCGCGGCCTTATGAGCCGTCACGCCGTGCAGCGCGTATGACGCTGCACGGCGTGAACCACTGCGCAAGCGCGGATCCCGTTACGTCGCTGCTAGCCCATTTCGGGCCGCAGACTATCGGCCCATTTTTATGACGTGACGCAAGTGGGATTTGCGCCGTTTTTTGCGCCGATCGGCGGAGTTTCCGCCGATAACGGAGAATTTCGCCCCTGGGTTTCTACATTTAACTGCACATATGAGAGTTGCCGAAAACATACTTAGTTTCAGAAGAGACAGTTTTGCCTTCATTTGTACCACAAAACCTGGGCCAATAAAGCAACAAGGATTGAAAATCAATCTCTCCAAAATGTTCTGATTCTAACTCATTGAGGAATTTGGTCAAACGACCGCAAACTAGGTCAAATCTGGATGCATCTTATCTCAGCATCTCCAATGTTATTAGCCTTGTTTGGGGTGGAACCTCAATCCATCTCAAAGAAGGGTTGCAGAATTAGGGGGATGGTGCCACGATAGTGTGTCCAACATCTGGGAAACCCGATATCTCTGACCTGGGATCAGCACAATCAGCATTGGGAAAACTGAGTGAGCGGATTGATAGTTATGGATCCTACCTTATGGTTCAAGGTCTAGGATATGGCCTGGGTCCCAGAAAAAAAAATGTTAGTGATTGCTCGAGTTTCCCTACAAAGGGTGGAGGGGGGGGGGGTGGAGCTGGTGAGGAGAGTGTAGTTGGAGGGGGCAATAGATTCATATTATTTGTTATGTTGCTGCCTCCCAATGCTAGGTAAAAGGTGACTTTAGTGAACATAGCACCTTAACACCAACTCCAAAGGAAAACTGAAGGATATATCGTTGTCAATCAAGTCGCAGATCAGTGGGACCCCAGCAAAATTTCACCCATTCTTTTGTTCTGCTAGAACTGGGACCTTCTCGAGTGGGTTTGTTACATTTGACGGAACGAAGTTGGAAGAATCATGTTGCAATGTTAATATAGGATCTTACTCTCGCTGATAGGAGCCAGATCTTCTAGCAACGTATCAGGTTTGTTGGATCGCAGGGCGGCACATGGCACAGTGGTTAGCATTGCTGCCTACGGTGCTGAGGACTCGGGTTCGAATCCCGGCCCTGGGTCACTGTCCGTGTGGAATTTGTACATTCTCCCTATGTCTGCGTAGGTTTCACCCCCACAACCCAAAGATGTGCAGGTTAGGTGGATTGGCCACACTAAATTGCCCATTAGTGTCCAAAGATCAGGTGGGGTTACAGGGAAAGGGCGGGGCATGGGCCTTGGTAGCGTGCTCTTTCGGAGGGTCGGTGCAGACTTGATGGGTTAAATGGCCTCCTTCTGCACTGTAGGCATTCTATGATTCTATGATACCTGGACTTGTGTTCAGTCCCTAATGAATCTCTGATTTGATGAGCACATAATTCTTCACTGGCATCATCAATGCATAAGTGGTATGAAACTCCTTAACAACTCCCACAGAGAATTTATTTATAACATTCAGAATTCTCCAGTGATTAAGTGTCACAAAAATGAATATGCTGTCAATGCAACTTCAAAACTATAACTTTTTCCCTATTTTCCCAACTCTGTTTTAGTTGAATGAGAATCATTTGGAAATCAGTATCAAGAAAATAGCAACTCTTTCATTCAAATCCAGAAATCATGGATAACATTTTCATTTCAGTGACACATATTAAATAACTTTCAGTAAACTTGAGAAAATATGGAAAAAGCACAGAATAGAACACACACAGTACAAAATATATTTACCGTATATTAAATATCTTTACAGGGTCATTAACACCATTTCTCAGTTACTCTCTGACATTGGACCCAGTCATTCCTCTCTTAGAGGCTGCAGTTGAAAGTCTTGTTACAATTTCATAGAATTTCCCGTAACAGCCTCCCCGAACAGGCGCCGGAACTAGGGACTTTTCACAGTAACTTCATTTGAAGCCTACTTGTGACAATAAGCGATTTTCATTTTCATTTCATTTCAGAATGATCAAATCCCTACAGAGTGGAGGGAGGCCATTCGGCTCATCAAGTCCACATCAGTCCTTCGAATGAGGATCCTACCCTGGCACTGTGAGGCGGCAGTGCTAACCACTATGCCACCATGCTGCCCACTGTGCCGCCATGCCACCCTTTATTTCTTAAAATGCACCATGGGGGTAACTTTGACTTCACACAAAGTCTCTGGAAATAAAAGTCAGGACAGATTTAAAATAACTTGACGATTCAATCTCACTCATTTTGCGTGAGGGGACACAATCAAAGTGAACCCCCCCACCTCACCCTCACCCCCAACTCCCCACCATGGGTATAAGGGAAAGTTTTCAATATTTCCTTCAACATCTTCATTTAAGTAATTATTCCATAATGCCAGCACCATACAGCGGGAACAGAGAGGCCAAGGGAAAAGATATCTAGTGTTTAAGTACAAAACAGTTTCTGCCCCTTCGGCTCACCTAAGGGTCACATGTCACTAAATTAAACCATTTTGTCGTTGGGTTTGGTTGCCTTTGTGAGCATATCAGGGGATGCTGCAAGGGTTCAGGAAGAATGAAGGATCGCTTCATTTTTAGTGAGAGGTACAGCAAGGAGGTTTGTCATCTTTTGATTGGAAAGGCACTGTCACCAAGGGAGCTAGTTTAATCTGCAGAGAAATATGACAGAGCAGACAATACAGTTTCTGTGCTTGTCAATCCTCATTACAAACCTCAAGGTTAATAATACCTGCTGATTTTACCTTTTTTGGGTGCCATGATATGTTATAACAGAGCACTAACTTTCACTGAAACCAGTTGTGTCCTCATAAGACATTAATCATTGTAGAATGCCCCAAACTAACTTAAGCAATGTTTAGCCAACTCATGCATGCCACATCTTCGACATTCTGAGGATATAGTATATGTCACTGTACTTTTAGCAACCTATTTTAAAGAATGCTATTTGTAAACCTTTAGGAGGCCCCGTTACTTGATGGATTATCCATGGGATCAAAGTAGGTATTTGACAATTCATCGGCCGCAGCGAACGCTGTTGCTAGTTCACAATCCTAGAGAGATTCCGATTAATCAGATGAGCACCAAATGACTACATTTCAGAGCTTTAAGGAGTAGCCCTGCTTATTCCTCCCATTGTAGATATTCTATTAAGTTTAAGTCAGACAAATTACCATGTGGAACTCTTGTGGCACAATGGGTAGCATCCCTGCATCTGAGCCAAAAGCTTTGGGTTCAAGTCCCACTCCAGGACTTGATGGCCAAGGAAGGTGTGTTCATAACGCAGTCAAACAGGTTGAGTGTGTCAACCTGCAAATTCTTTCAACACGCCAATGGTTAGAAGTAAGAATGGAGAGACTTCTGGTCGGCTGCACTTGGTGTGGAATAGCGCCCGTCAAGCTAAAAGCCCCTGGCAACAGACTAGTGACCTGTTCCAGGAATTACTAGGTATCGAAACAGACAAAAGCCTGCCTTAGTGCTGCAATGGTGCAGGAAGAGAATTGGAAATCCCCATGTTAAACACTCTGACTTGTCACAGTAAAATTTCACTTTCGTAGAATTGGACAGTGGCATGGATCCATCGCTTTTTGTGATGCTCGTTCAGTTTGCCTTGTTTGTGATGGGGAGGAAGTTGAACAGTCAATATCAATACATGGTAGTTATCGTGGTGCTTTGTCAATGTTGGTAGACTTCTGCTTGTATTGTGCTATGAGAGATGACTCTCAGGAGTATTCCACCAGATTCTGGAGCCACATGCTGCTTGGCTGCGCAACCCCTTGTATGAATTTTGCCTCCGCTATCTATCAACAGTGGTATGTCTCTCCTTGTTACCTCTATCACTCTGTCAATATTTTCCTCTCTGCAGATTTGCCTGGTTTATTATTTGAGTGAATAATTCGAATTGGAAAGGCTCCAAACTGGAATTTGTATAAACTGTAATTCTTCTTAATAATCACATTACTTCAGAGCACATAGAACAGATAACTTATTTATTTAAAGCATTGCAAATATTTATGGTGATAATTTGTGCATATTCACAGACTATTGTTGACAAGCATTATACAGAAACATGTTATGCATCGCTTTATTGATATTATTTATTTATGAAGAAGAGGAACATCAGACATTATGTATAATCATTAAATATGATGTAACACTAGGCTCAGTTGCCTAAGTGCTACGTTCCTTGCTCTTGAGATTAACTATCAGCTTCTTAAACCTTGAAAGATATTTTGAAGTGTTCTGTTCTCCACTATTGATTTGCAGTGCATTGTATTTAAGGTTTTTATGTCATGCCTTTGATTTCATTAGCTCTTTTACTATATAGTTTTCACTATGACTATCATTATATTTTTTAACAGTGCCAATGCATGTTAATGGACCTGAACTCGTGTCGGGCAAAAATAATGCTCCATTTTTGGGCTATCAAACCAATGCAAATGTTGGGCACAATTTTCCCATCGTGGTTGCGCTTGCCACCGATCTCAGTGCGCTGGGTGTATCACAGGAGAGACCCAAGTTGGGCTTTCCGCTGGGCACAATACCGTGGGTGCGTCCCCCGACCCGCAGCATCTGGTGTGATCCTGATCATGCCCCGATAATCATATTTAAATGAACGATTGTCCTGGCTCCTAGGAGTCACCGGCCACACTCAACCAAACATCGATTAGCGGAGACCAGGTGTGATGGTCATTCCAGGGGTCTCAGAAGTCATTGGAGGCCCCCATATGGTCAGGGACAGAGCAGGGCCGTCCCCTGGCATTCCCCCTGGCTTTTGAACACCTTGGCAATGCCAACCTGGCACCCTGACAGTGCAAACCTGTCAGGGTGTGAGGGCTACTGCCCAGGTGGCAGGTTGGAATTGCCAAAGGTCTGGGCCTGAGGGGGGCCATTCCCATGAAAGGGGTGAAGGGAATGTATGAAGGTTGAGTTGGGTGAAGGGGGGTTATGAAGGGGCTACATAAAGATTGGGGACTAAAGGGTTGTTCCTGAAAGGGGTGTTCCTGAAAGGGGTAGGAGGGCATGAAAAGGGATGGCCTCAGAGACCCCATAGCAGGGTGTGCTCACAGGGGGCAGGGTAATGCCCATGTCTTATGGGGTGGCATTGTCCATGGGTGGTGGTGGTGGGGTGGGAGGGGAAGGGAGACCCTCAAGCTTACTTAGAGGGCAGCACGGTAGCATTGTGGATAGCACAATTGCTTCACAGCTCCAGGGTCCCCGGTTCGATTCCGGCTTGGGTCACTGTCTGTGCGGAGTCTGCACATCCTCCCCGTGTGTGCATGGGTTTCCTCCGGGTGCTCCGGTTTCCTCCCACAGTCCAAAGATGTGCAGGTTAGGTGGATTGGCCATGATAAATTGCCCTTAGTGTCCAAAATTGCCCTTAGTGTTGGGTGGGGTTACTGGGTTATGGGGATAGGGTGGAGGTGTTGACCTTGGGTAGGATGCTCTTTCCAAGAGCCGGTGCAGACTCGATGGGCCAAATGGCCTCCTTCTGCACTGTAAATTCTATGATATGATCGGGGCACTCTTTCAAAATGGGGCCCTGATCTCTGAGGAGCCAGTCTTACCAGTGAGTTCCTCTCTGATAAAAACATTTTTAACTATGGACTAGACCGGGAAGAACCTCCCCAAGGCCCCCAAAAATGGCTTACATGTGGTTAAATGCCAGTTAGAATCTCACCCAAAAAACCAGCACAAAACACTCCCCCACCAAACACGTCCCAATGACATTTCGGGCTTGATTCTTCAGCCGCGCCCGCTTCAAGATTGCCATGGATGGGACGGGGACCATGCAAATGTCCGTTATCTCGGGCGGGAATGTCTGGTCGGCAGGAGGGCGCGGTCGAAGAATCCCGCCCTTAGAAATTTTGGGGGCGAATCTCGCACGTTATATTTTGAAGTTTATCACAATTATATTTGCCTTTCTTTTATCCAGGAAACATTTTTACAGTGAGTGCAAATTGTTCTTAGTTATCAGAATTTCTATTTTCTGAAAGAAAGACATAAATGTTAATGAGGCTTTATTGTGGCCCAACTTGTGAGCAGTGGCAATGACCGTCATCAGATTGCCATTGCGATAAAAAATACCCCCGACCCGAGACTGAAGCTGTCCATGTCCAAATGGACAATTCCCAGCTTTGACTGACAAGTGGAAAAAGTAACATTTGTGCCACACAAGTGCCAGGTAATGACCACCTCCAACAAGAGTGGATCAAATAATCACCCCTTGACATCATCACCCATTGACACTCAATAGCATTACCATCGCTGAATCCCCATGGTCGCATAGTGATTAACATTGTTGCTTCACAGCATCAGGGTCCCGGGTTCGATTCCCGGCTTGGGTCACTGTCTGGGCGGAGTCTGCACTTTCTCCCCTTGTCTGTGTGTTTCCTCCGGATGCTCCGGTTTCCTCCCACAGGTCCCGAAAGACGTGAATGTTGGGTTAATTGGACTTCATTGCAGTGTTAATGTAAGCCCACTTGTGGCACTAATGAAGATTATTATTATATCCGCGGGGTTACCATTAACCAGAAGTTTAATTGGACTAGATAGATAAATACTGTGGCTACCAGGGCAGGTCAAAGGCTAGTAATCCTATGGTGACTAACGCTCCTGACTCCCCGAAGCCTGTCCACCAGCTACAAGGCACAAGTCAGGAGTTTAATGAAATATTCTTCACTTGCCTGGATGAGTGCAGCTCCACTAACACTCAAGAAGCTCAACACCATCAGGAACAAAGCAGCCTACTTAATTGCTGCTCCTTCCACAAACATTCATTTTCTCCTCCACTGACAAACAGTGGCAGCAGTGTGTACCAAGTACAAGTTACACTGTGGGAACACACCAAGGATTTTTAAGCTTCAATTTCCAAAGCCATGACCACGGCCATCTAGTACAGTATTTTACAAACTTTCTCCACCCCCCCCCCCCCCCCCCCCCGGTACCCACTTTTGCCAACCAGCTGACCTCAGGACCCACGCTAGCCGACATTCGTGACACACACCATGTTTGCTTACCTTTAATGCCTACTTGGTGAGCCTGCTTGGTCCTCACAATCTCGCTCCAATCAGGTTCACAGGAGGAGGGGGCAATGCACATATCAGGTGCAGATTTCAGCCAGCTCTTTTGTGCCATCTTCGTCTTTATAAAAATGTAAAATCTAATGTTGCACATGTATGTCGTTGTGAAGGGCAATAGCTACAAAGCACATGTTTTACTCAATACTGGATATTCCTGGGAAATGTTACACCAGAATGCTGACAGCCTCATGGGGTTTTGGCATGTTTTTAATGTGGTATCACAGATTCAGCAGCGTAGTTATTTAATTTGGAGTCAGCTCTAAATTAATAACTGACTTTGGGGTGTCAACCTCAAAATAAATTTTTCATCCACCACTTCATTTTCAAAATCTGAAACTTTTCTCATTTGCCAGTACTTGCTTGCAAATAATAAGATTGGGCTTGCATTGGCACAATTGACAAAACCATACCTCAAGAAATCATCCAAATACAGAGTTAAATTTCTGCTTTGTAGCCTTTTAGCCAGTGGCCCTGGAGCTCTGTACTGACCTAACACTGCTCTATCCTGCCCTGGACTCTCTTGAGCAGCTCCCTCCAGCAGATTGTGTTGTCAGTTCCTGTCTAATAGGTAATCTGCCCATTGGAGTCTCTGGCAGTCTCTTACCATTCAACTTCACAGTTCACTTGCATTGCTTGCCAACAGTTAGAAAATACAAGCAACATGGCTCCTTGATATGGCACCAAAAGCATGTACCTGGAGGGCACTTTACGTGAAGTGTACATACAGGGCCTGTGACCTGCTCTCTGCTGCCATTTCTGGCTGGAAGACTGCACACAGCCTCATGTATTTCTATTTAAAAGGCAGAAGAGGTTGGTATTCTCGATGTAAAAGCCTATAGCGGCTGTTGGGTGCTTCTCCCTCGATCAGCACCGTCATGGGAACGGAGCGACTGATCGCTGCGCAAACCTTCCGATGCCCACCCACAGTTAGCGACCTGCACTTGATCTGGAAGGATAAGAGCAGCAGATACGTGGGAACACTACGATCTGCAGGTAACCCTCCAAGTCACTGACCATCCTGACTTGGAAACATTTCAACGTTCCTTCACTACCACTGGGTCAAAAGCCAGCAATTGCTTCCTTAGTAACATTGTGGGTGTACCTACACCTCAGGGATTGCAGTAGCTCAAGAAAGAAGCTCACCACCACCTTCTGAAGGGTAACTAGGAATTGGCAATATATGCTGGCCTACCAGCGACGCCCACATACTGGAAATTTTTCTTTTTTTTAAGTTTAGTTCTTCAAATGAACTAATTTAGAAAATATTTCTTACCCACAAACCAGGATCGTAAAACCAGGATCAGTGGGCCTTTGGCTGTCCTGCTGCAGTCCCACCACAGTGGGCCCATAAAATCCAGGCCATTGTTTCATATCATCTTCTGTATTCAAACTCAAAAGCCTACTCCATACACAGTTCAGTGGAGAGGTGGACTATTGAGGAGACATGCCCAGATCCTAATAATATCTGGTTTGTATAAATGGTTAAAAGGGTTTTTTGAAGAGGTTAGGAAGGACACTAATATTCTCTGTTGGGTCCTTTCCCTCAGAAACAATTGGAACATTTCTTCAGATCCATTTAAATAGCTGGGGAGCCTGTCTGTCTTAACATTAGTGAGAATTATACTCCACATTATACTCCACTTGCCAGATCTTTGCCCATTCACTTGACCTATCTTTGTCCCCTCATAGTCGCCTTATGTCCTCTTCACAACCTACATTCCTGTCTTTTTATCATTCGCAAATTTAGTAACCATACCTTCTGTCACTTCATCAAAGGCATTTATATAAATTGCAAATACCTGAGTTCCCAGCACTGATTCCTGTGACACACCACTCAACACATCCTGCCAACTAGAAAAGGACCCATTTTTGGCTCCCCCGTGTCTCTTTTTAGCCAGCCAAGCTTTTACCCTTGCCAATATTTTACCCCCTCCACCATGAGCTTTTAATTTCTGCAGTAACCTTTGAAGTGGCTACTTATCAGATACTTTCTGAAAATCTAAATAGAATTTAGCACCAGTTCCCCTTTATACGCAGCACACGAGTTTATAAAGAACTTCAATGAATTGGCTAAGCATGATTCTTCATTCACAAAGCCATGTTGACTCTGCCTGATTGTGTTAAAATGTTCGAAGTGGCCTGCCATAATGGGCGAGATTCTCTGGCCTCCCCACGGTGTGTTTGGCGGGATCTTCTGATGTTGTTGCTGTCAATGGGATTTCCCATTGAATCCACCCACACCATCGGGAAATCCGTCACAGGGGTACACCGGAGACAGGATCGGAAGATCCTGCCAGCGTAAACAGCTGGAAGATCTCACCCAACATCTTGCTTGTAACACTTTCCCTGTGACGGATGTGACGGAGCATCAATAACCATGAGGCAACATTAGTGAGTGCTCTTGGTCCCACCATCTTCCTGGAAGCGAACTGGCCTGTAGTTTCCTGCTTTCTGTCTCCCTCCTTTTTAAAATAAAGAAGTTATGAAGTGCAAGGTGAGACTCGAGCTGAGAAACAAGTTAGCAATGCCTCCAAAAACAAAGAAAAGCTCATTAAGATCCTTGACAAGCCTAAATTAATGGAATTTTACATACATCTCATCAAAAATTGAAAGTGCTCTATGAATTTGTCACGAGATTTACAGAGCCCCCTGAAATCAGTATTTAACAATTCGCAGTTTTCAAGCACCATCTCGGACTTACAGTTCCAAAATTTATCTGACTTCCATTGAAGTGAGGTCCAGGAATCAGGGCAGAGTGATTCCAAACACACTGAAAAATCAGGGGTAACTCCCAGGGGCTTCAAAGTGGAAGGTCAGATCTGAAAAGCCTGAGGGGCAAGTGCCTCATCAAAAAGAAAAAGGAGGCATCTGTCAGGGCTAAAAGGCTGGAAACAGACGGAGCCTGTGTGGAATATAAGGAAAGTAGGAAGGAACTTAAGCAAGGAGTCAGGAGGGCTAGAAGGGGTCACGAAAAGTCATTGGCAAATAGGGTTAAGGAAAATCCCAAGGCTTTTTACACGTACATAAAAAGCAAGAGGGTAGCCAGGGAAAGGGTTGGCCCACTGAAGGATAGGCAAGGAAATCTATGTGTGGAGCCAGAGGAAATGGGTGAGGTACTAAATGAATACTTTGCATCAGTATTCACCAAAGAGAAGGAATTGGTGGATGTTGAGTCTGGAGAAGGGTGTGTAGATAGCCTGCGTCACATTGAGATCCAAAAAGACGAGGTGTTGGGCGTCTTGAAAAATATTAAGGTAGATAAGTCCCCAGGGCCTGATGGAATCTACCCCAGAATACTGAAGGAGGCTAGAGAGGAAATTGCCAAGGCCTTGACAGAAATCTTTGGATCCTCACTGTCTTCAGGTGATGTCCCGGAGGACTGGAGAATAGCCAATGTTGTTCCTCTGTTTAAGAAGGGTAGCAAGGATAATCCAGGGAACTACAGGCCATTGAGCCTTATGTCAGTGGTAGGGAAATTACTGGAGAGAATTCTTCGAGACAGGATCGACTCCCATTTGTAAGCAAATGGAGATATTAGTGAGAGGCAGCATGGTTTTGTGAAGGGGAGGTCGTATCTCACTAACTTGATCGAGTTTTTCAAAGAGGTCACAAAGATGATTGATGCAGGTAGGGGAGTAGATGTTGTCTATATGGACTTCAGTAAGGCCTTTGACAAGGTCCTTCATGGTAGACTAGTACAAAAGATGAAGTCACACGGGACCAGGGGTGAGCTGGCAAGGTGGATACAGAACTAGCTAGGTCATATAAGGCAGAGAGTAGCAATGGAAGGATGCTTTTCGAATTGGAGGGCTGTGACTAGTGGTGTTCCGCAGGGATCAGTGCTGGGACCTTTGCTGTTCGTAGTATATATAAATGATTTGGAGGAAAATGTAACTGGTCTGATTAGTAAGTTTGCAGACGACACAAAGGTTGGTGGAATTGCGGATAGCAATGAGGACTGTCAGAGGATACGGCAGGATTTAGATTGTTTGAAGACTTGGGCGGAGAGATGGCAGATGGAGTTTAATCCGGACAAATGTGAGGTCATGCATTTTGGAAGATCTAATGCAGGTATGGAATATACAGTGATGGTAGAACCCTCAAGAGTATTGAAAGTCAGAGAGATCTAGGTGTACAGGTCCACAGGTCACTGAAAGGGGCAACATAGGTGGAGAAGGTAGTCAAGAAGGCATATGGCATGCTTGCCTTCATTGGCTGGGGCATTGAGTATAAGAACTGGCAAGTCATGTTGCAGCTGTATAGAACCTTAGTTAGGCCACACATGGAGTATAGTGTTCAATTCTGGTCGCCACACTACCAGAAGGATGCGGAGGCTTTAGAGAGGGTGCAGAAGAGATTTACCAGAATGTTGCCTGGTATGGAGGGCATTAGCTATGAGGTGCGGTTGAATAAACTCGGTTTGTTCTCACTGGAACGACGGAGGTTGAGGGGCGACCTGATAGAGGTCTACAAAATTATGAGGGGTATAGACAGAGTGGATAGTCAGAGGCTTTTCCCCAGGGTAGAGGGGTCAATTACTAGCGGGCGTAAGTTTAAGGTGCGAGGGGCATGGTTTAGAGTAGCTGTACGAGGCAAGTTTTTTTTACACAGAGTGTAATGGGTGCCTGGAACTCGTTGCCGGAGGAGGTGGTGGAAGCAGGGACGATAGTGAAATTTAAGGGGCATCTTAACAAATACATGAATAGGATGGGAATAGAGGGATACGGACTCAGGCAGTGTAGACGATTGTAGTTTCGTCAGGCAGCATGGTCAGCATGGGCTTGGTGGGCCGAAGGGCCTGTTCCTGTGCTGTACTTTTCTTTGTTCTTTCACATCCAAGGCATTCAGGCAGTCATGGATGTACATCAGAAATTTGTGAATCATCCATAGTTCTGCTGTACCCATGAACAATGGAGGAAATGTGCACAGGGGACAACAGTAAAATGCAGAGTCACTATTGCCAGCCCCAGAACAGCAGCAGGATGTATAAGCTGCCGCTGGACAGGAGGTACCAAAAGACCAGATGGCTCAATAGCATGGGAGAAGTAACCAAGAGTTTTCAGGATCAGGATGAACTAACTTTTAAAAGAATATATTCCATGGGATGTGGGCAATTTTGCCTATGCCAGCATTTACTCCCCATCGCGGATTGCTGTTATGAAGGTGGTAGTAAGACACCTTCTTGAACTCCTGCAGTCTGTCTAGTGTAGGTACACCCACAGTGCTGTTAGGAAGGGAGTTCCAGGATTTTGACCCAGCAACAGTGAAGGAATGGAAACCTAATTACTTCAGAATTGAGATTCAGTGCATCTTGTGGATGGTACACAATGCTGCCTCCGTTCTTTGGTGGTGTAGGAAGTGAATGATGAAGGCGGATGTGGTGTCAATGAATGATGTCCAACGTCTTGCGTGTTGTTGGAACTGCACTCTTCCAGGCAAGTGGAGAATATCCCAGCACACTCCTAACTTCTTTTGTAAATGTTGGACAGGCTTTGGGGAGTCAGGAAGTGTGTTACTGAGCTCAAAATTGCAAGCCTGTACTCCTAACAGTCCTCCAACTGTTAGGGCCTTGGTTGTCACAGTCTGTCAGTTGCACTCATGTTTCAGTGAGGTGCTCAGAAGATTGTGACCATGAGCTGATTCATAATGGTAAACCCACCCATGTGATTGCATTTTTATTAATGCATGTGTTACGACATCCTGGGCGAGTACACAGTCAATTCCAGCCCCACAGACCCCGGTTCCAACATGAGTGAATTAATTAATAATGTGTTTTCCTGAGATCTTTAACCTTTGACTGGAGCAGTCATCAGATTTATCAGTAAAATATTAACAAACTGTTAATTAATAAGAAGAAATATATATATATATATAAAATCATAACAGGACAATGGTTTACCTGTCTACCTAATCCCACAACCTTCCCAGCTCTCACCCAGACACATAAAAGACAGCTGCATGGTAAGGGTGGGAAAGGATTTAAAGAAAATGGGGAATAAATGGAAATGTTTGAGGTGAGTCTTCACTGCTAGTGTTGCAGCCTCTGGGAATAGATTTGCTCCAGAAATCAGGTAGGCTCAGGTCTATCTTTCCACCACCGGAGGGAGCTAGATACAGGATGTTCAGGTCAGTGCAATTCCACCAGATAGAGCTGAACATAGAATGTTCAGATCAGGTTGATTCTGCTCTTTGACCACCAGATAGAGCATTCATCTCCTTGTGAAATTACTGGGCTTTACCTCTTGGATTAGCAGAGTTTCATCTGCCTGATTTCATGCAGGCTGCATTTTAAAGAGTGCTCTCAGTTTGAGCTCATTCCAGCCTTCCAGACAGAGGGTTAAAAGATTACAGACCTGGTGAGTGACTGCTTGCTTTCTTACTCCAGATGCCCTCCACAAACTGGGGTGCTGTCTGTGTTCTCATGAGGAGAGCCTTCACAGAACTGGCTTGGAGGTTTTTGAAATCGCCTGGCCAATAGAGAGAAAGAGCAGCAGAGAGAGAGTGCCTTCCAGCTGCGACCTGGCTGAAGCCTTCTCAGAACTGAGACAAACTGGAGCTCTTCAGATGACCCTCCTTGCTCCCCGGAAGATTCAGAATAGCTCAACCAATCACAGGCAACAATAAGAGATGGCTAAATATTCTACATTCACCGATTGGCTGCTGGCAAATTGATCAAAATGACATCATGGGCTCTGACACAGAACCCAAACGCGTTGTCTTGGCCTGATCCATTAAAACAGGGGTGTTTCAGTGTAATTTAAATGGAAATCTCAGTGTTGCAGGAGCTAGCAAGAAGACTGTGGATTAAAGGCTATCAGGACAGGAATTGAAAAAAGGAAACACAGAGCAGACAAAGGTTTTACAATAGTATCCTAACACATGGCACAGGGAAAAGATTTGATGCTGCATCTTTCGAGGTTTGGGCACTATCTTTCACCAAGGACTTTCAAAGAGGTTCACTGACAGCTTCTCACTGTCTCTCTGCAGAACACTGGAGTGATCTGGACCATGCTGACACTAATATCATAGAATCATAGAATTTACAGTGCAGAAGCAGGCCATTCAGCCCATCGAGTTTGCACTGGCCCTTGGAAAGAGCACCCCATTCAAGCCCACAGCTCCACCCTATCCTTGTAATTCAGTAACCCCAACTAACCTTTTTTTTGGACACTAAGGGCAATTTCTCATTTATCATGGCCAATCCACCTAATCTGCGCATCTGCTGGTGTATTCCTTTGTGTCCTTCTTGACAAAAACATTCTTGGATGTGACAACAGTAATCAGGATGAACTATTCATATACACAATAAGGGCTTTTAAGCCAGTTTGCATCAACAACGTAAGTGACAATACACAAACACATTTGAAGAGAGAAAGGTGCCACAAGTTATATTGGCAACACATAAACCAGCACAAGTTCAACATTGTACAGGTACTCAGTTACTTTGTGGGTGGCACGGTGGCACAGTGGTTAGCACTGCTACCTCACAGCTCCAGACACCCGGGTCCAATCACCCCACTCTGTGTGGCATTTGCACTTCCTCCCCGTGACAGCGTGGTTTTCTTCCGGGTGCTCCAGTTTCCTGCCTTGGAGATCTGCTGGCCAATCAGAACCTCGGAGCGCTTTGAGAAACATATTGGAGCGCTCTTCTTGAAAGGCTCAGCCAGTGGGACCTCATTTTTGACAACCCGGAGTTCTGCTTGTGGGATGATTGTGTGCACTGTAGTGTCTCTTGACTGGAGTTAGACCGTTTGTGGATGATATCATCAGCCAGGTTTTGAATGGATTGGCCAGTTACCCAGAATCCAACCCTGTGGTGCGCATGGACCTTGAATAGATGTAACCCCTGAGATTTTGAAAGATGTATGAATCATGAGAGCTCCCTGGGAACCGAGCGCACGTCTGGCGAATCTGTCTCCGGTGACTACTGATCAATTGAGTGAAACTCTTTTCTGTTTATGAAGGTTGAAGACTGGTCCCAGGGTGCTCTAACCACTCGGTGTGCAGTCAATAATCCCATGAGCTGTGAGAACGACGTGACTCCTTCGAAGCCCCTGGCGTTCTGGACCTGTTCTGACATGCACAAAATCTCCAGCACTTTTTAATGGCACATTGGCGTGCTCTCTGATGATTCAATGTGCAGCCGCCAGTGAGATGCTGCACATGTTCACCATAGAGCGTTGGAAGTGGCTGTTGGAGAAGGGTTAGGGTTAGGGTTGGGAAGAAATGGGCTCCCTCCCAGTCCAAGATGCTGCTGATCATTCCGGAGAGCACTCAGGTTAGTGACTACCTCTCTCAACATCCTTAGCTATCTTTGGCATTGTGCCTTCCTCATCTGCAAGAGGTTTAGGCATTTGCAGTAGATTCTAGGGCATGCCACTCCTTGTGTCACACTGGGACCTGGTTGTCTCCAACCTGATCAACCTCTGGTGCCATCAGCATCTGGTGCCACCCCTTTTTACCTTCTGCCCACTGTTATGCCTGACCCAATGCTGTCCTTCCTCTGTGGTATTCCACCTCCTCCCAGGAATACTGGGTGTATGAGATTCATTTTGGCACCAGAAAGTGAACGGAGGACAGAAGCCAAGCAGAGATATGTCCTCTACTTCTGAGCTGGCCCTTAACAAGAACACCATTCGTATGGTTAAGTGAAGCACCTCTGGTCTTCTTCGGCCACAGCTTTGTGATCTTTGACCACACCCTTGTTCCTTTCAAGCACAGTTTGGTCATGCTCACGATGCCCTTCGACCTTCCTTCGATCATGCTTAACATAGACATAGACATAGGACATACAGTGCAGAAGGAGGCCATTCTGCTCATCGAGTCTGCACCGACCCACCCAAGCTCCCACTTCCACCCTATCCCTGTAACCCAATAACTCCTACCCTTTTTGGACACTAAGGGCAATTTAGCATGGCCAATCCACCTAACCCGCACGTCTTTGGACTGTGGGAGGAAACCGGAGCACCCGGAGGAAACCCACACAGACACGGGGAGAACGTGCAGACTCCGCACAAACAGTGGCCCAGTGGGGAATTGAACCTGGGACCCTGGCGCTGTGAAGCCACAGTGCTAACCACTTGTGCTACCATGCTGCCCAAACCTTCTCTCAATCAACTTCAGCCCTCCCTCAACGGCACTCAATCTCCCCCCCCGCCCCCTCCCCCCCGGTCATCCTTGACCTTCCCTCGGTCACATTAAAATTAGTGTTCTGCCGTGCGTTGACAGCAATGCCTTCATGCTTCCATCCCAATGCCAGGAGGAGTCTGCAGGGTGTTGAGCCTGAGGATGGGAGCGTGAAACCTTCACTTCCCGCCCAATTCAGCACCCCCACCTGGTTCTATCTCCGCTCCCTTGACCAACAGTAAATTCCACCCAATGCATCCGGATTATCCACTTTGATCTGAAAATGTTGCGCACAGAGTCTTGATATGCTGAATTATGGCTAGTTATTAAGTTTATAATCCAGTCAATTCAGGAGATATTTAATTTTCCATTACAACTAAAGCCAGTTTGTGTGAAATTCAGTCCTATTCATAGTACATTTTAAAGCTTTGTTATCTACACGGTAAAAGGCAGATGAATTGTCCTCAGGAATATATATTCACAATGTCATGCATTATGAAACTCATTTCCATAGCAAGCACTTATGATTCTTGCATACATTTCTGTGCTAAAAGTTTTTATATGTGAGCTGTGTTAATGCTACTACTTTGTGTAAAGAGCATCTGCAAAAAAAAAAAGTGCTTTAAAAAATTTATAGCTCCAACTTCATTAATATGTAATGAAGACCGGATTAAAAGAGAGAGGGAGCACTGATGATACCAGCATCTCTGTTGTGCCAGTCTACCAATAAGACTCGAGCACAAAGTTTAGAGGCAATGTGAAGGAAATCTATCATGTTCAACCAACGGAAATGGAAAAATACAGTGCAATTTTTATGATAAATTAATAGATTAATGTTATAAAATTTTGGAATGCAGGGAAATTACATTGCAAACTTTATAATTAGTAACTGTAAAACAGATGTGTGTCCCAACAAATTCTAACATTATTTTAAAGCACTAAGATGGCACTATCAAAACTGCATTATCAAAGTGAACCGCATAATGTAGAAGAATTAGCATGGTTTTCAGATAGATTAACAACAATATATGTATTCTAAATGTATTGTGTCGTCTTTATATATGTACAGCTTTGTGCATTACAATTTGAGAACCTTTGGGAGGAATTCAATGGAGCCACATTTGGGAGTAGCCGGATTTGCTCTAAAATTTCCTTCATGTTATCCTCCGGCTATTGGTTTACAGACCTGAAAGTAACACCTTGAAACTGTGTTGAAAATTGTTTGAGGATTCTCGTCACGTGTGTGCCCCACTTAATCATTGAAATGACATGTTATGGCAATTAGGTTTCATGATAGTTTAAAATATTGTGCAGTGTACTTGTCTTTCCAGAAATAAAATTGAATCAGTATATGACTTTTAACCCGTGTGCTGAAGTTGGCCCTCCAGAATGGTCAATGCTATGGTAGAATTGATCCAAGGCCAGCATCTGATGTGTAGTTTTTGTGCTGCACAATGGAAGGTACTCACCATAAAGCACTGTTTCCTGCCTCTGAGTTCTGTCCCCTGGGGAAGCTGCTCACCTAAAAACCGTTCCATTTGTTTGGTCTTCTTCAGTCACATCTGTTCCTTCAGTGATGTGCAGAGACTTTTCCTTGTTCAGAGATGTCATTATTTCTCTGAACTTGAGGATTTTGACGTGGAGGAAGCTTATGGACATACAAAGTAAAATCTGTGAATACACAGAAGGACATAGTACAATGCAATTTTAAAGAAATTTGAACACAGCACTATGTTAATCATGCAGAAACAATGTATTATGGACCACCTTTGCAAATGCACAAAAGTACAAATGCGTTTATTATTGTAATGCATATTGCATAACTTGAATAACAATCTAACATCTGAATTGATATGATATACATCTAATAAATTAATGGAGCACCAGAACCACTAAAAATAGAAGAGCTATCAGGTCATATTCTGTAGAGTGGAGTGTGTAGAAACTCTTTGTCTGGAGGATTTCTCCCTGGTTCTTGTGTGCGTTGGATTGTGACTCATGTTAAGTTATGTGTTTGTTGCGTACTTTGTATGCCACTCCTTCATTTTCACAGTCTTCATCTACTCTGGGAACTTGATGCTGAATATCGACTAGAAATGCAATTTGTAATTACGCAAATTATTTAATCAACCGTACAGTACCAAATCGTAAAATTTCTGAACTTTCATTTACACTATTTATTAAAGCTCGACCACTTACTCATAAAGTGAACAATAATCTACTAATCTACAATCTACACTCAACTAACACTAGTCTCTACACTCTAACTATACCTATGCTCTCCTCTCCAGCCTTCGCCCACTGTGAGTCAGTGCTTTATATAGTTCTGCATCTAGCCCATCTTGGGTTAATTGTGATATGACATTTTCCCTTTGTATTCTGAACATTTCCCATAATGTCACAGTTTCCTCAGTATATCACCTAGAAATTTCAATACAGGAGCAGGTCATTTGACACAACCAACCCATGCTGGTTCTGCTCCTCTACATGAGTGTTCCCATCCCTTTATATTTATTTCCTTTGATCACCAATGCAATCTGTTCTGAAAGGTTGACATAGGCTGAATTTTTAGTCCCCAATGGGAGGGGGGTGGGGTGAGCACGGAGACGGGTGGACAGAGTATTTAATGCCACCAAACAGACTGTCAGGCTCCAATCTGCCCTTGGCCCTTGCACCATTTTCCCCGAGGCAAGATGTTGAGAGGGGTGGAGGGAGGCGCTGGAAGGACTACCTGACCACAAACGTCAGATAGCCAGTTGAGCCATTTTAAGGCCTGTATTCAGAGATCAACTGCAATTTTCCAGTCAGCCTCCAGGTCACCAGAGGCGTCAGGGACTTGGTCGACTGTCAAGGAGACCAGGGGCTGGCAGAATTCCAGATGGGCATAGAGGGCATTCCTGCCAGCAAGACGAAATGTCCCGTATTTTATGGGATTGCACTTATTTTGACTGTTGTTCCCTTACTTCTGGGACAATCAATGGGAACTTTAACTTGGGAGCCTGTTTTTCTGTGAGCTTGAGCACTGTGGCCATTGGCCACAATGGTGAGTTGTGGACACCAGCAGCCATTGCCCCTTACCTCCAATAGTCAACATCACCACTCCCCCACTGCCCTCCACATAGTGCAAGCTACTGACTCCCATTTGAGTTTGAAGGTGGTATCTGCTTCCGTCATTAACTCTGGCAATACATACTTCATATCCTTCTGCTAATAAAGATCACCTGCGCCTTACGTTAATTCACTTACATCGTATATCGATTTTTTTTCTCTAAAAAATCTTACACCTGTGTGCACTTCCAATCTACAACATCTTTCAGGCCAACTCAACCTGAAATATTGCCCGTAGCTTCCTGCAGGATTCGTGACTTAAGTCGCTGGTGCTCCACACATGCGCAATGTGACGACCCAGAAGTGCGGGCATTCAGGTATGCGTGCTAGAAGTGCACGGCATTGGGCAGCACGGTGCACAGTGGGTCAGCCCTGCTGCCTCGCGGCGCCGAGGTCCCAGGTTCGATCCCGGCTCTGGGTCACTGTCCGTGTGGAGTTTGCACATTCTCCCCGTGTTTTCCTGAGTTTCGCCCCCACAACCCAAAAATGTGCAGGATAGGTGGATTGGCCACACTAAAATTGCCCCTTAATTGGAAAAAATGAATTGGGTACTCTAAATTTATATTTAAGAAAGAAGTGCACGTTATTTAAACACTCGGTGTTTGTTTTTTTGTCTCACCAGTCACTCATTCATTAACACACTGAAAAGGTGGTTAAATGTCCTAAAACCTTTCAGTATATACGTAGACATTTACCAGAATAAGACAGCTAGTGCCATAAAAAGGGATGTTCCTTGCCTTCTTGTAATCCCTTGAACCATTTAATTTATCCAAAAAATGTAAATCCCTCCACCACCCCAACCTCCCTGAATGGCCACCTGTCACTTGTTCTTCAGTTTTTGGCCTTTCTTCTCTCATTTACACATCCATTATGCTTATCCTCAGGTCCACTTCCCCGCCTTATCCCCATGCCACTTAGAATCGCCACTGTGCAGGAGGAGGCCATTCGGCCCATCGAATCTGCACCGACCCTCCAAAAGAACAACCTCACCCAGACCAATACCTCACTCTATCCCCGCAACACCACCTCAGGACAATTTAGCCTAACCAATCCACCTAACCTACACATCTTTGGACTGTGGGTGGAAACCAGAGCACCCGGAGGAAACTCACGCAGACACGGGAAGAATGTGCAAACACTACACAGACAGTCACCCGAGGTCGGAATTGAACCTGGGTCCCTGGTGCTGTGAGGCAGCGTGCCTGAAGAAAGTCCAGAGTGATTCTCCTACCTGGAGGTGGCTAGCAGGGCCCCTGAGTAGTCCTCGCAGCTCCGACTGCCAATATGGGCCCTGCACTTCCGGTCGGGGTCTGCACATGCGCACAGCGGCAGCCTGCATCGGTCACCCCGCGCGACATGGCGGACCCACACAGCGGACCGGCACCGAAAAGATAGGCCCCCCCCCCGAGATCGCACGTGCCTGTGTAACGTTCGCCCCGATCGATAGCCTGGCCGTCTGTGAGGTGCCCCCCCCCTCTCCCCCCCGCCGTGAAGGATCCCCCCGCCCCCCACCAGGGCGGCCGCTATGCCGAGACCCCGACGGGTGGGAGCATGAGAGAACCACGCCGTCGGGAACTTGGTCAGTTACACTTGGAGAATCGCCACGGGGCCTCTGTCAATGGCCCCTACCGGCGCCGCATAGACCGCATGGGCTAGATTCACGGTGATTCTCCAGGGGCCGGAGAATTGCGAGAGCGGCATCCCGCCGGATTTTGGCGTCAACGTCCATTCTACGCCCCAGTGTCGATCGCGATTTTGCGCGGAGGCTCGGAGAATCCCGCCACTTCTAAGATATGTGTGGGAAAGTTGGCGGGAAGCATTTGGGAGGAGGCGAACACTTGCCAGCAGTGACCCGCAGTTTTAATGTGAAGCCATCAGATCACCAGATGCGCATGTGGTCCATAAGAGACCACTATCAAGACTATAAGTTGTTGAATTTTAGCTTACATTAATGTGGAGGCAGCAGGAGTGCTTGACCTGACCGAAACAGCACAAGAACAGACTGCTGATACTGGCCTGCACTCACCCTATTTCCAATATCACCAGAGCACCACCCCGCTGCACCCCAAACTCCTACCTAGTAACTGCACCATCTTACGGGTCTGGGTTTTGGTGGAATTATATTTGTGGCCCAAGTCTAATTTTGAAGGGACCTTTGACTTTTAACCTGGTCAGAAAGCGGACTGGCCATTTCATGCCAAAATTGTGTCAAAATAAATCTATCTTACCTTCATCTTGCAACAGTCTTTCCATATATACGTTACAGTCATTAACAACCCCATGATTTGACACTATCTAATTACGTTTGCTTGACTATGTCGATGATGTAGGAACTTCGCAAAATCTTATAAATTATTCTGCAGCTGCTCTTAAAAGTATGGTTTTTTGTGTTCTTAAATTTATGATAAACCTTATTTTCCACCTGGTGGATGCTGTCAAAATGTAACACTGGCAGATTTTCAACTCTTCACTCCTTACCAGCATGTGTGACGGCGTATAAACAACAGTTTAGAAAATACAGGAGGTCAATCGTAAAAGTAATTTTACATCCTTAGCACCAATGGAAACAATTTGGAGATTAAGATCCTGGACAAAGGACCCTGAAACCTCTGGTGTACTTATTAATGGATGTAACATTAACCATCTCAAGAATCCAGACCAGAAATATACATCTTCTGTCCAAACCAAGGAAAAGTGAGAGTTATGTCACATGACCCCTCACAAGCTTCTAGAACCTGTAATATTGCCTTGCAAAGCTAAAGGAGGCAGTCTGCCATCTTCCATTGAAAGAAAGCAGCAGAACCAGAGTGCTTTAAATTACCTGGCCTTCATCTACACTGTCTCTGCAGGAAGATCTGAGCTTCTGTACCAGTGCGTACTACAAGTCCAATTCACCTCTACGTGCTTCTCTCATCATGGAAGTCATCACTATGAGAAACGTGGATTACCTGCAGCAACTTCAACCTGCTAACGTCTCTGAAGCAATATACCATTGGACCTTTGATTCTGGGACTTTGGGCTCATGTGACACAATTATATTTATTTTAGCTGTGGTCTTTGGCTTGTTCTTCTTTCTTTCCCTTATCCCTCTTTTATTGCATTAATGTACCGGGGATTCCATAGCGAGAACCCTTCCCCGCATTCGTGTGTGTACGAAATAAACTAACCCTCTGATTTTACCCGATCTCAAGTTTTCTGCGGGACTATTAATAGAAGACTGTGTCAATCCAAAACAGATGGCCAAACCCTTGACTAGACCATGTATTAAAACCATGTCCCATGCCTTGCTGGAACATCAACTGAAGAGCCTGGCCCGTCAACAAGCAGTGCCCTACTGGTCACCCTCGACAGCACCTGGGAGGAGATCTCCGAGGAGGACACGGATGACGTGTTACAGTTTTCACCCACACAATCCCAGCACCTTGGTGGGCGAATTTAGCAGACAGACTTCTGGGTCACTTTGTGGTGAGCACCATACTGCTTCTGTTGCAGATCAGGTGGAGAAAGGAGCATCCCAAGGATTGGACATTTGGAGGTCTGCTGGATCCCAGGACTCTGCTGTACCCCAGCCAGGTGCCGTGCCTCTGGACACATTGGTCCCTAAGTCGTTGGGGATGCAAAGGCAGAATGCCAGAATACATTGTCAGAAACATTCCTGTGACTGCAAGGATGAATGGAGGAGTCCCAAAGCCATCAGTTACAGGCGATGTGCTGGCATCGTGTGGCACCCAGGCCAACAAGGCAAGTGTAGCAGCAGCAGTGCAAAGCTTAGGGCAAGATATTGAGCACGATATTTTAACTCCAAAGCACGACTCAGTTCCTGAGGGCTATGGCTGAGGACTTCGAGACTATGGTGCAGTCACAGAGGACCATTGCTAAGGGGTTCGACACCATGGTGCACATATTGGCAGACCTCCAAGACTGGCAGCACCAGATGACGTTGAGGCTTCTGGAGATGCCATTCCAACCCATGGAGCAATCAAAAGGCCCACGAGCACCTCGAGGGACGGGGAGGTGTTGGAACACATCTCAGGACCTTTCACCCAGGCAACTCTGGGAATAACCAGGCCTTCCGAATCCCTTCTTCTTTATACCAGCACTTCTCAGGAGAAGTGGACAGAAAACAGTGACCCGATAACATCAGTGCCGCCAGAAACTGGACAGGAGCCCTCCAAGTTCAGGCCCTCCAGGGACACCTGCAAAGGGCATCTCGGACAACAGGCCGTGGAAAACAGCAGGCTGCCTCCACGTCTGATGTGCATCCTGGGAATACACCTAGACATAGTGGCAAGGTTCGCAAGGCTAAGGAATTGTAGGCGCACTGAGTGGGCACGGTTGAAGTTAGGCACTGATAGCTGTGGGTCAAAGTCATTTGTCACAGTTGTACTTGTCACCTTATTAAAACCTCTTGTTTTTCACAACCTTAAAGCCTCATTCTATTCGACCCTCCTCCCACTGGGATAGGTCTTCACCTCTTCAGGAAGCATCTTTTCCCACAGTCCCTTGATGTGAGTGAAACGGTTAAGCCTACTCCAACGGAGAGTAACATACACCCTGGAAGGACTCTCCAGTTATTTAGTGAATTATAGACCCTAGCCCCTTAGTCCCCTAGACAAATGGGACAAATGGATGTGGCCCCAACACTCATTTGTACATGAGCCAGGGAATCAGCATGCTTGCAGCAGACAGACAGGAATCAGACAGACGCGAAAGAGAAGGAGCATCAGAGCTTGACCCACTGCAAGTCATCATCACCCTCCTGCATTGACATGCTAAACATATACAAGAACTCACCAGGTCCAGCACCCGATGAGGTGTTTTGTTGCGGACCTCTACCTTTGGACATGAAGGAGGTCCTAGAGCTGCCAGACAACATGATGTCTCTAGTGTGCAAACATGGAAGTGATGAGGGCATCACAGAATATTACAGTGCAGAGGAGGCCCTTGGCCCATCGAGACTGCACCAACACATGAAAGGCCCTGACCTGCCTACCTAATCCCATTTGCCAGCACTTTGCCCATAGTCTCGACTGTTATGACATGCCAAGTCCTTATCCAGGTACTTTTTAAAGGATGTGAGCAACCGGCCCCTACTACCCTCCCAGGCAGTGCATTCCAGACTATCACCATCCTCTGGGTAAAAAGGTTTTTCCTCAAATCCCCCAAAACTTGTCTGCCCTCGTAACTGACCCTTCAACTAAGGGGACAGCTGCTTCCTATCCATCCTGTCAATGCCCCTCATAATCTAGTACACTTCAATCAGGTCACCCCTCAGTCTTCTCTGCTCCAGAAAAAACAACCCAACCTATCCAACCACTCTTTATAATTTAAATGTTCCATCCCAGGCAACATTCTGGTGAATCTTCTCTGCAATCACATCCTTCCTATAATGTGGTGACCAGGATTGCACACAGTACTCCAGCTGTGACCTAATCAAAGTTTGATACAGCTCCATCATGACCTCCCTGCTTTTGTAATCTATGCCCTAATTAATAAAAGCGAGTGTCCCATATTCCTTTTTCACCACCATATTCACCTTCCCTTCTGACTTCACAGTTCTGTGGACAAACACACCAAGGTCCCTTTGTTCTTCGGAACTTCCCAGTCTCTTTCTACCCATGCAAACCCCTGCACCTACCTGACCTCTATCCTCTGGCTCATATTCTGCCCTTGTTCCACTCCCTCCTGGAGATGTTCTACTCCTCCTGGTCATCTTCATTGAGGCTTTTGCCCCGCTACTGCGCAAAGCTATGGAGCGCACAGCAGACCACAATGATGCGGGAGACCCTCTGGGGATAGCAGGGCCCCACCAGATGCGTCGAGGCAGTGGAAGCACAACTTCAGCAGCCCGATGCATCATTCCATCACAGACCAGTTAGCACTGTGAGCCTCGCTGTAACGGAGGTCTACCTTGGTGTCAAGTGTCCGCATGGGCATCATCAGCCAAAAAATTCCGCGGGCATCCCCTATCCCCAATGAGCCTGGGGTGATTCTCAAATATCCCTGGGATTTGAAACTGCCCAATGACGAAGCTATCATGCAAGCTCCCTGGAAAACATGCACACTTGTGGTGCATACACACCAGCTGCGCATTAAAAAGGTGTGGAACTCCTTTCTGTTAATATACACGAGTACCTGATGCCACAGGAGTGCCATTGATACCCCCCTGCACCTGTCGCAGACCAGCGATGGAAACAAATCCTGCAGCCCTCGCGTCCTGATGGGCCTGGTTGAAACTGATGTCGTCTGAACCACTGGCATAGAGTCTATCCATTATGTCATGGAGACATCTGTGGGTGGAGGACTGCAAGGTGCCACAAAGGTCACCCTTTGAGTCCTGGAACGATTCTGTAGAGTAACAGTTGAGTGCTGCCGTGACCCTCTGGGCAACAGGGGAGTGGGTGCCCTCCTCCTGCACATAAAGGCAAGTTTGAAAGAATGTCTCACGGGTGCCGCGCTGTCTCCCTTGTGAGGTGGAGTCTCCAGCGGCACATGCGGTCCAACAGTTTCATTGTGAACACTCGGTTCCTGTAAACCCTCGATCACGTTCATCTTCAAGCACCCTTTCAGCCTGAACTGCGGTCAGGCCTTGGGTCTGCCCTGTGCTCCACCTGGCCTCCTGGCGCTGGGTTCTTCCTGGGCGCAGCCTCTCCTATATGCCCCAGCGTCATCTGGCTCTGCCAGCCCTGGCGGTTCCCTAACGTCTGCAGCACAGTGTCAACAACCTCGGCGATGCTCCTCAGTGACTGGGACATGCTCTGGAGCGCCCCCGGTATTACCCACCTGAGACTAGGACATATCCCATAGCACCTCGGCAATGCCCACATGCGACTGGGAGACCTCCCCCAGTAACCAGGACACACTCTGGAGGGTCTCGGCAATGCCCACCTGAGGCTGGGACGTACTCCACAGCGCCTGATCAAAGTTCACCTCATACTGAGTGACGTCCCCCAGCGACTGGGACAGGCTGTCGAGGTGCTCAGCCATGGCCTTCTCTGACTGAGCCATGCCTTGGACACCTCCGGTCATTCTGCTGCCATCATGCATCAGGTTCTCCACTGCGGTCGCCAGCCTAGCAATGTTGGCCTCGGTGCCACTCATTTCTGGCACCATCTCCTGCCCCCGTATCCTCTTGGACTCCTCCAATTGGCTGTGGATCTGCTGGAGTGTCGCTGACGTCTCCCTCTGAATATCACAGTCTCACATTATTATTATTAACTGCATCAGCTCCGGGTAAACCTGGTGCAGCGGCTTGACATCCGACTGGGACCCAGCTGGGTCCTGGGATCCAGCAGACCTCCAACTGCTGCCTCGCCTGGGCGTTCGTGCCTCCACCTGATGTGCATCGGCAACTGTGTGGTTCTCACCAGAATGTACCCCGAAAGCCTGTGCACTACTGTTGCCCACCGAGGTTTGTGTCTCTGCACTGGTGGAGGGTGGGGATGAAAGCTGTGCCATCAATATGGTGGTGTCCTGGGAGCTCCCCTGCAAACTGTTCCCATAGGAGGCAGGGGGTGGGGGGCCATGCCGGAACGGCTGCCAACGGCGGATGAGGATCCTGCAGGAGTATGGACATGTGGTCAGTGTGAGGGATGGGTCAGTCTGCTTGGCATTAACAACTCACTTGTGACAGGTCATCTGGGTGGGGGTCAGTGTAACCTCAACACTGTGCCACATGCCCATCTGTACGTTGGTAACAGATCTGTCCTCTGCAACACCTGCGACCTCCAGCACCCATTCCTCATCGGGGAGTGAGGACTCTGAGGTCCGGCACCCTGCCACCCTTCTAGGCCCTCTCCCGCCTTGTGGGCCAGCAGCTCCTCTGGGAACACAGAGGCGGCAACGTGAACCATACGTGTCGTTCATTGCAGGGGTCGGCGGGGGATAGGTGAATGGGAAAAGAGGGGTTGGAAGTATGAGGGGGATGGCGAGTATGGGGGGGGTGGTTGAGGAGAGGGTGAATGGGGATTATGTGGGGAGTGGGGTCTATGGGGGTGGGGCAGCATTGGTGGCACTGCTGAACATGGATGGGCCAGAGAACGGTGCTGGGCGGGGAAGGTACCAGGTGGTGGTGGTGATGATTGGGGTGGGGGTTCCTGTGCCAACCCATCCGTGCGGCCAGGTGAAGGTTGTTGATCTTCTTACGGCACTGGTTGCCGGTCGTCCTGGTCACACTCCCCGAGCTGACGGCCACTGACACTTCCTCCCAGGCGGCACTAGAGGCCCTGTGGCTGACCCTCTAAGACTCTTGGGGAAACAGTGCATCCTGTCTGGTCTCTAACTCGTCCAACAATCTGCCCAGGTCGGCATCCCCGAATCGTGGAGCTGGTCTCCTCAGTGGCACGGCTGTGAGCTGAGTGAGGTTGACTGTGCAGGAGCGGTTTAAATGCTGCTTTCCCTGGTTAGCGAGCGGCTGGCGAGCCCGGTCCCAGTAAATCAGCCGGCAGGACCATCATTTGTGGCGTGAAGTCTGTGGGGCCTTGTTAAGTGGACCAATTAACAGTATATAGCGGTGATGGCCTCGCCAGACCGAACATCGGGAAGCTTGCGACAGTTCCCGCTCGATACTGCACTTAGAAACGTTTTAGCTAAATCGCGCCCTCCATCCTTTCCTGTCCCATTCTACTTACCTTTACCCATATTACTGCACTGTTTAATTGTCTCAGCTTTTCTCTTTGCATTTCTAAAACTCCAGATCCTAATTGCCCAGAAAGAAGTTACAGCTTGGAAACAAAAGAATTACTCACCAGCTAATGGAGAAAAGAATAAACATCAGCACCTCCTTTAGCAGATTCCCAACTTAGCACTCCGTTTTACAAGGGACTCTGTTTTTGGATAACCCTGTGCTTTCCCATTCCCAGCAGTCTGCTCCTTCTACCAAGCAACTAAAATGACAGGATGTGACTTCTCTGAAGTACACATTTCCACATTAAAATCTCTTGTTCAACATCACAAGGGGAAATAGTTTCACATTCGATATTGAGAATCATTGTGTCACTTGCTAGTATCATTGACATTGAGCCCGCTATTGCCTAACCAATTGAGTAACTCCTGCCAGTAGGTGGTTTATTAGCCTTTCCTGAATGATGATACGATGTGCAAAGCAAAACAGCAGTTTACAAATGGTCCAACAGTATATAATCGAACCTCCTTATAAATTTGTCTTTGCAGCCCTATGATTTATCAATATCGTATGTCTTTGTCTTGGCCTAATTATTATCAGTGCAAAGTATTTGGATGCAGTACTGCTTCAGTGTTGACATGAAACATGAGAGCATGATTTCAGAATGATGCCACTTAGCATATCTCAGGGTGTTACTTGGAAATGTATTTTTCAAAATTTAAATTAGCCTCGCTTTTTAAAATAATGTAACCGTTGGGGATATTATTACAAATGAGCAACACATTAGAAAATGTTCATTACTTCATCAGTGATCAGAGAAAAATAACATTTATTTCCTCATGAATTTGGGCAATTTGCATATGGCAAAAACCCAATTAGTTGAGAAAAGCATATGACAATTTAACCATAAATCAGAATTAACTAACGATATTTTGTTTAGAACTCCAAAATACAGTGAGGATAGATTTCTTTGCCCCCACCCACTTCCCTCACCACAGGCAGTTTAGGAGAGTTGTGGGAGGGGGGTTGAAATTAAAATTAACAACCTAAACCCAACCCATCTTCTTCTGGTTTAAGTGGAGGTAGGTTGGAGGCAAACAAACAGCCCTCTGAACACTCAAAGAATTGAGATGAAATTTAATGTGGCCTCCGAAAGCGGGAGATTTGGACTAATTGGACATGGTATGAAAGTTTGGTTTTCCGACAGCCGCTTGAGCTGCAGAGGTTAAGTCAGCTGCGTTACAATGGCGGTTCAGGCCTCACGCTGTTCAGTACTGGGGACTTATTCATACACTTTTTAATAAAACTTTGGAAAATTAAGGCCTCCCTTCAAGATTAAGTCAACAACACGTGGGAGATTGTTCGTTTAAAGGAGGCATGAAACAGTGGAGTTTGTCCAGTCTGATCAAAGGTGAGCGGTTGTCTGTGTTGAAGTCTGCAGCACTGGGAAGGGAAGCAGGAGAATGGCAGCTTGGAAGCAGCGTCAGGAAAGGTAAGGGCAATATGGAACTGAGGCAAGATTTTGAGTCAGCGGCATCGACAGTAGCCAGGAGGTTCAAAGCAGGGGAGTCAGGCCATGAAGAGGCGCAAGAGGTTGGAGAGTGGAAGTGAGCAACAGAAAGGGCCTGGTCTTGGGTATGGTTGAGGTGGAGCGAGAAGTCAGGAAATACAGAATGAGGAGCATAAAGAGCAGGTTCAGTAGTGTCCCATGTTCAGTCTTAGGTGTCTAAGTAAGGAATCTATCAGCCATGCGGAAGGTCAATATATACAGAGGGTAGTTTGATTCGGTAGGACAACATGTCCAGCTGAGCTCTAGGTACAATGTAAGGTCTCAGGGTGCGAGTTAAGGGATTGTCACAGCACATCAAGGATGATTGGGCTGGGGGGGCACGGTGGCACAATGGTTCGCACTGCTGCCTCATGACACCGAGGACCTGGGTTCTATCCCGGCCCCGGGTCACTGCCCATATGGATTTTGAACATTCCCCCTGAATCTGCATGTGTTTCACCCCCATAGCACAAAGATGTGCAGGGTAGGTGGACTGGCCACGCTAAATTGCCCCTTAATTCGAATTATTTTTTGAAATAGATGATGGAGGTGGATAGGGTCTAGGATCCAGAGGAGGAAGGTCAATTGTGAGGGGGACTGTAAGGTTAATTTTAAAAAAATTATCTTTATTGTCACAAGTAGGCTTACATTAACGCTGCAATGAAGTTACTGTGAAAAGCCCCTAGTCACCACATTCCGGCACCTGTTTGGGTACACAGAGGGCGAATTCAGAACGTCCAATTCACCTAACAGCATGTCTTTCAGTGCTTGTGGGAGGAAACTGGAACACCCGGAGGAAACCCATGCACCGGCTGCAGAGGTTACAAAGCATATGAGGAGAATGGTATCCTTGGGGGGGGGGGGGGGGGGGAGATTTAAAACGGATGCAGAACAAATGCTAAAATGTGGGATGACACCATAAAATAAAGGGCAGTTGGTCACCCTCCTGATGCCTGGTCATTCCAGCCTCGCTGCCTGTGATCATGTACCTGCCCTGCTCTGCTGTGATCTGTAGCACCTCTTACTGAGAAACACCCAGAACAATTCAGTTCAAGCCCTCAAGTTGGTCTGCAAGAAATATATAATTTAAACATTGATTCACAGGTGCTAAAAAGTAATAGGAATTTTGGGGGGTTGTACTACATACAGGCAACCAGCATTCATCTTTTGATAGACTTATATTCTGAGAAACCGGGTTACGGCACTCCCAAGGATTCTGATTTGATAAACTTTTACCATTTATAATTGTAACAAACTGAAGAAGGATATATTTTTAAAAACATAGATTTTTCATCCTTTGTCAAGGAAACTTTTCTTAATTCTAAATGTGTTGAGTGCAGATCATTTTGTTTTGTTTGTTGCAGACAAGAAAGACCCACAGTTCCTTGTGCAGCTCACTTGATCAATGAATGATGTAGAAATCGCCCTCAGGCTGATTAGTGATATAGCACAGGGTGTCAGGAACATGTTGGAAAATAGCATTCTGACATCTGTTAAGGTTTGCATTGTTAAAGTAACTCACAGCTCACTCAAGAAGTAACAATAACTTTTAAAATGCCTAACGGTAAGTTTTTTTTCTTTCAGCTGAGCCAAGATATTGAGCACAATTTTGACTTTAGGCAATAGTGCAAAGGCACAAATGATGGTTCAGGCATGTATTAAACTGCTCTCCTAAAAATTAAGGAGAGAGGGCTTGTCCTACTGCTCACATCAAACTGAATGGCCCAAGGACACAGGAGGACGTGTCGCACCTAAGAATAAGCAACGCACAACATTCAAGTGAAGAATAGGCGGTCTAATTCTCCATTCCTAAGTGTTGACGCCAGGACAAGATTCGTAGAGTTCTACGACAGCAAACGCGGTGCCGCACCTGGACCGATTCAGCGACCGTTAAGGGCAAGAACCAGTGCCACATGGGACACAATCGATTCCAATGAGAAACGGTGCGGGATTCATCAGGTCCATGATTGACACTCGGGAGGCTGACAAGCTGCAGCAGTACATACACACTTCACTACCCACACACACTCATCCCAGCCAACAAGATGGCAGTCAGACACGAGGCCCCGAGGTCCAGCGACACGGAACTGGAGACCCTGCTAGATGCCATGGAGGAGAGGTGAGTGGTCCTGTTCCCTGGTGTGTGAAGGAGGCTGCCAGCTGCTGCCATTCGCAGGGCCTGGACAGAGATGGCAGAGGTGGTCAGCGCTGTGGGCAACACTGTCTGGACCGGCCTGCAGTGCCAGAAAAATCTGCACAATCTCCTTAGGGCGGCTAAGGTGAGGAGGCATCACTGTGCCCCTGGCACCAACCCCTGTCCCAAATAGACTGTCTAACATTGTTGTTTTCTGATTCCACCACCCCGCCCCCTCCCCTGCCAGAGAAGGCTGCACATAACCACTGGGAGCAGGAGGAGGGGGACCATTGGACCTGCAGCCCTTGCCACAGCAGAGCAGAGGGCCCTGGACGTTGGCGGGGGGCCCGAAGAAGGTGCAGTCACTGGGGTGGGGATCGTCATCGTGCGAGGAAGTGAGACCCCACTGAGTTGCAGCTCCCCCTGGCATGTGTGTCACTACCCCCCACCACCACCCTCACAACACCTTCACACCCACTCCACCCCCACTCCAATCCCACTACCACACCACACCCCCACTTCACCACCACCAGCACCCCACGCCCCATCCCCAACAGACCCCCCCCCCACCACCCCCAACCCCCCCCCCCCCCCCACCCCCTCCCAGCCCGCGGTGCAATCATACGTCTTGTTTTGTGTCTTGCAGGAGTTGCTGGTAATGGGACGGGCCCTTGTGGTGACGTCTGCCCCCAACCCGAGCCACAGCCACAGCCAGAATCCAAGATGCCGATCAGTGACGAAGACAACACCGACACAAATGGGAGCACTCAAGCAGAATCCCAGGACACACCGGAGCTCGAGTCCGGGGATGACACAGATTTCCCGTCACAGCTGTCTCCAACACGTGATTTAGCACAGTGGGCTAAACAACTGGCTTGTAATGCAAGAGCAAGGCCAGCGGCGCGGGTTCAATTCCCATATCGGCATCCCCGAACAGGCTCCGGAATGAGGCGTCTAGGGGCTTTTCACAGTAACTTCATTGAAGCCTACTTGTAATAATGAGCGATTATTATTCAGCACGGTAGCAATGTGGATAGCACAATTGCTTCACAGCTCCAGGGTCCTAGGTTCGATTCCGTCTTGGGTCGCTGTCTGTGCGGAGTCTGCACATCCTCCCCGTGTGTGCGTGGGTTTCCTCCGGGTGCTCCGGTTTCCTCCCACAGTCCAAAGATGTGCAGGTTAGGTGGATTGGCCATGATAAATTGCTCTTCGTGTCCAAAATTGCCCTTAGTGTTGGGTGGGGTTACTGGGTTATGGGGATAGGGTGGAGGTGTTGACCTTGGGTAGGGTGCTCGTTCCAAGAGCTGGTGCAGACTCGATGGGCCGAATGGCCTCCTTCTGCACTGTAAATTCTATGATAAACTCCCTCTACCATCCCAGAGACACTCACATCGGCTGGGCACTTTAGTGAAGAGGCTCCTGGGACACAATCTGGGAGCTGGGCAGGTGCCAGAGCACCGCAGCGCCTCGACTCCCCTTCCTCCTGTCCCTCGCAAATCACATGGGCAGCGGGCAGCAGCACGCCACGTGGGACACCCGAGCAGCAGCCGGGCCCACCCGGCCCGGTCGCCCCAGAAGCCGCAGGGCGTGAATCACAGCAGACCACCTCCACGCCTGATGTACCATCTGGGGATCCACTTAGGCGCAGCGTTAGGGCCCGTAAGGCCAAAACATTAGACACCAGTTAAGTTGGCACAAATGCAGGGGACAGGTTAGCGATGGAGGATAGGGCACAAATCTGTATTTATGTTTTCACATTAAACACCTGTTTAAACACCTGTATGTGGAGCACCAGCTCTCATTGCAGAGCGGGTTGTCATCATCCTTCATCTCATGGACCATCCCGCTTTTACTGCCAACCCAGGTCCCGCACCTCACAGGGCAGGTATGTATCATAGAGTGGGTTGCAGGCGAGGGGGTGGCCTGGAGTGTATGGGGGGTGGGGAGGATGAGGTGTCCCTGCACCTTGCCAGTGCTCCCCGCCCCCTCACCCCCCAGTCGGTGAACATGGAGGTGATCAAAGTATTGGCTACTGCATTTCCGAATTTACAAAGTGACTACACTTCAATGTGTTTGATTGGCTGCAAGGTGATTTGTGACATCTTGTGAATAAGTGTTATTCTTCTTTGATTTTAAACAGTGAGGAGCATAATGACACGGTTCTGGAAGGTGGGGATATGTGCAATTGGCTGGCTCAAAGCAGATGAAATCAGAAAAATGTGAAATGATTAATTTTGGTCAGAGGAATGAGGAGAGGCAACATAAATCAAACGGTCTAAGTTTAAAGCGGACGCAGGAACAGAGAGACCTGTGCACACACAGATCAAAGTCTTTGAAGATGGCCACACAAGTTAAAAAGACGCACAGGAACTTGGCTGCGTAAAGGCACAGATTACAAAAACATGAAAGCTATACTAAACCTTTATACAATACTGGCCCCAGCTGGAGTATTGTGTCTAAATCTGAGCACCACACTTTAGAAAGAATGCAGGACATTAGTGAGGTAACAACTTACTTCTTAGTGGAGGGCACTTAAGGAAGCAGAGAGTTAGATGTATTCAAAACTTTTGTCAACTAAATAATGAAAAAATATTTCTCGTAACACAATGGTTGGTAACAAGAGGGCATATTTAAGGTTATTGTCAGAAGAACCAAAGGTTACATGAGATCTGGCTGAGGAATCATTGCTGAGACATTGCAATGTTTAAACAATAACTAGCTTATTAGATACACCGAACTGTATCCCGATGTATATAAATAAGTATTACTTTGCTGAAGCTCAGAACATTCTTCCTCACAACGGTTACTCATATGTTCTTTTCTACCAGCATTATGGGAGGTGCTATTTACACCGTTCCACACATTAACTCTCACAAACCCTAATACTACATCTCAACGGAAAGGGCCATCTTCACTTGAAACGAACACCCCTCCTCCCACCCCGCCACTCTGTCACTTCTGCTTCCCCCACATACTTTCTTCCACAGTCTCCATCACCTGTCTTGATTCAGGGGCTGACACAGTCTCAACAGTGCCCACTGCTGCCTGTGACACTGCTGGAACTGGAGTGCTGCCAGCCTGCTGGTTGCCCAGCAGCTCTTGGAGGTGAGACATCCTGCCTCAGGAGAGAAAAAGGTCACAACCTCAAACACAAGTCGCCTCAGCCAGGTAAAATACCATTGTGGTCCCCAGGGCCAGTGGGAAGAAGCTTCCCTGGCCTCCCCCACGCTCCTTCAGGGGTGTGGAAACCACCTCCATCTTAACTTCTGACCAATAGTCTGAGATCAAATCGGATGCACATTGTGGATGATTCGTGTGATTGCAAGGACACCATGGTGGATTTGAATTGCATTGGTATAATCTGATTTTGGAGTTGACCTCTGCTGTAAAAGTATAGTTTGCAATGGTATGTAAATAAAAATGACCTAATCTGCTTGTTTCACTTTGTTATATTGTTCATTTTACCCTTTAGTTATACAATTTCAAAATAGTTTTCCAATATACTAATTATACTCGTAGCAGTCAGGTAAGATTCATTGAAAAGTTATTCATTTTTTAATTTACTTGAATATAAGTAGATAAAAGCAAATTACTGTGGGTTCTGGAATTTGAAACAAAAACAGAAAATAGTGGACAATCTCAGCAGATCTGACAGCATCAAAGGGAGCTAACGTTTCGAGTCTGGATGACTGTTCTCTGAGACCAGGATCGAGAATCCTGAGAATCCCGAAGATTGTGTTGCCTGCCTTGTGTTTGAGTTTGGGACATCTCATCTGGGAGGCAGAGGAACTTGTAGTGGGAGGGTAAAGATCCAGTTGTCATGGTCCACGTAGGTATCAGCAGCAGATTTAGAATAAGGACGGAGGTTCTGCTAAGCAGAACCAAAAAGGTAATAATCTCTAGATTACACCCTGAATCATGAGCTAATTGGCATAAGATCAATAATATTAAGGAGGTTAATGCGTGGCTCAAAGATTGGTGTGGGAGGAATGGGTTTGAATTCATGGAACATTGGGAACAGTATTGGGAAAGAGGGGACCTCTTCTGATGGGACAGTCTTTATCTGAATCATGCTGGGACCAGAGTCCTGGTGAATCCTGGCCTCCTTCTGCACTGTACATTCTATGATCTATGATTCTATGAATCGCATAACTAGGGCTTTAGAAAGGGCTTTAAACTAAGTAGATAGTGGGGAGGGGGGGCAGGGTTTTGTTATACAGAGAATTAGAAAATCAAAGTTAAAGAAGGTAGAAGTACATTTTAATGACGAGGACTTTAAACTAGTTAAAGAGGCCAAGGGTTCAGAAGAGGTGTGGTAATACCAGGTATTGCAGTACCTGAGAGGTGGATGCCCATTGGCCAGACCTAGGAGTCTACCATTGGCCAACGTACATAGCTCCGCCCTGAGAGGCTCGGTATAAGGACCCATGCCGTCCCAGCCGCCCTCACTTTCTGTATCGGAGCTGCTGGGTACAGTTCTAGCTGATTAAAACCGATTAGTATGACTCTCCTTGTCTCACGAGTAATTGATTGTGCATCAATTTAATCAGCTATTACTTCTGAAAGGATGGACCTCCGCATCAAGCCAGAGTGCCTTCAGCTCAGTCCCAACGCAGACAACTCCGCTGGTATTTTTAAGCACTGGCAGGCGTGTTTTGAGAGCTTCATCGACACAGCCGCCGACACCCCCACGGAAAGGCAGAAGATGCACCTTCTACGCTCCCGAGTCAGCCCTGTAATCTACCCTCTGATCGAGGAGGCGGAGAACTATGCTGCAGCTATCACGCTGCTAGAAGGACATTACATCCGTCCCCTGAACCAGGTCTACGCCCGTCACCTGTTGGCAACTAGAAGGCAGAGCCCTGACGAAACACTGGAGGACTTCTATCGGGCCCTACTAGTGCTGGGCCGGAACTGCGGCTGCCCGCCAGTCACGGGGAATGAGCATACGGAACTTTTAATTCGGGACGCTTTCGTGGCAGGTATGTCTTCCCCCGATATCTGCAGAAGGCTCCTTGAAATGGGCACGCTGGGCCTCACAGAGGCACGGGCCCTGGCAGGGTCCATGGACGTTGCGTACAAGAACGCACTGGCTTTTGCTCCCGGCCGCACGGCACCCCCCTGGGCTGCGTGGCACCCCGTCGCGGCAGCCCCCCCAGTCTTTCCCATTAACCCCGCAGGCCTGTGCTGCTAGATGGCCCATTTTCACCTCCGGCCAATGCTGCTTCTTCTGTGGCCAGGCGAATCATCCGCGCGCGCTGCCCGGTCCGCACCGTCACCTGTAAAGGGTGCGGCAAGAAAGGCCACTATGTCCCGGTCTGTGGCAGCGGTCGCCAGCGACTATCATCAGCCTTTGTTCCAGGTCCCGGCCGTCCAAGGCCCACCGCCGCCCTCCTACCCGCAGGCAACGTGCGACCCATGGGCGTGGTCATTTTGCCCCCCGGCCACCACGCCGGGTGGATGGGCGCCGCCATTTTGTCCCTCGCCGACGCCATGGTCTGTATCCCCGGACTCCATGTGCGACCCGTGGCTGACGCCATCTTGGATGGGGCCTCAAGCCCCCAGCGCTGCCGACTCCACGCTGCCTGACCGGAACTCCCCCTTGCTGCAGCTTGCCTCCGTGACCCTGGTCCAGAGTCGGTCCCAGACGCTAGTGAAAGCCACCACAACGATCGCTATAAACAGCCATGTGACATCGTGTCTGATCGACTCCGGGAGCACGGAAAGCTTCGTCCACCCCGACACGGTAAGGCGCTGTTCCCTTGTCACCCATCCCGTAAACTAATGGATCTCCCTGGCCTCCGGGTCACACGCAGTGGAGATAAAGGGGTTCTGCCTAGCGAACCTCACTGTCCAAGGCAGGGAATTCCGCAATTTCCGCCTGTACGTTCTGCCGCACCTCTGCGCAGCCACTCTCCTTGGGCTGGATTTCCAGTGCCACCTGAAAAGCCTAACTTTGAAATTCGGCGGCCCTATTCCCCCACTCACTGTCTGCGGCCTCGTGACCCTTAAGGTCGAACCGCCTTCCCTGTTTGCGAACCTCACCCCGGATTGCAAACCCGTCGCCACCAGGAGCAGACGGTACAGTGCCCAAGACCGGACCTTCATCATGTCCGAGGTCCAAAGGCTGCTGAAGGAAGGGGTCATCGAAGCAAGCAACAGCCCCTGGAGGGCTCAGGTAGTGGTGGTAAAGACCGGGGAGAAACATAGGATGGTCATCGACTATAGCCAGACCATCAACCGGTTTACGCAGCTGGATGCGTACCCTCTCCCCCGTATAGCCGACTTGGTAAACAGGATTGCGCAATACACAGTCTTCTCCATGGTGGATCTCAAGTCTGCCTACCACCAGCTGCCCCTCTGTCTTGGGGACCGCCAGTACACTGCCTTCGAAGCAGATGGGCGGCTCTATCACTTTTTAAGGGTTCCCTTCGGTGTCACGAACGGGGGTCTTGGTCTTCTAGCGTGAGATGGACCGAATGGTTGACCGGTACGGTTCACGTGCAACGTTCCCGAATCTTGATAACATCACCATCTGCGGCCATGACCAGCAGGACCACAACACCAACCTCCGAAAATTTCTCCAGACCGCGCACCTCCTTAATCTGACCTACAATAAGGAGAAATGCGTGTTTAGCACCGACCGTCTAGCCGTCCTAGGCTACGTAGTGCGAAATGGAGTCATAGGCCCCGACCCTGAATGCATGCGCCCCCTCATGGAGTTCCCCCTCCCTCACTGTCCCAAGGCCCTAAAGTGCTGCCTCGGCTTCTTTAGCTATCATGCACAATGGGTCCCTAATTACGCAGACAAGGCTCGACCCCTGAACCAGTCCGCAACATTCCCCCTGTCGACGGAGGCCCGCCAGGCCTTCTGCCGCATCAAAGCGGACATCGCAAAAGCCACGATGCGCGCCATCGACGAGTCGCTCCCCTTCCAGGTCGAGAGCGATGCGTCCGACGTAGCTCTGGCGGCCACCCTCAACCAAGCGGGCAGGCCCATGCCTTTCTTCTCCCGCACTCTCCATGCTTCCGAAATTCACCACTCCTCGGTCGAAAAGGAAGCCCAGGCCATAGTAGAAGCTGTGCGACACTGGAGGCATTACCTGGCAGGCAGGAGATTCACTCTCCTCACGGACCAATGGTCGGTGGCGCTCATGTTCGACAATGCACAGCGGGGCAAGATTAAGAACGACAAGATCTTGCGGTGGAGGATAGAACTCTCCACCTTCAATTACGAGATCTTGTACCATCCGGGGAAGCTATCTGAGCATCCTGATGCCCTGTCCTGATGCCACAGCACAAGTGGACCGCCTCCCATCCCTCCACAAGGACCTCTGCCACCCGGGGGTCACTCGTTTCTTTCATTTCGTTAAGACCCGTAACATGCCCTACTCCATCGAGGAGGTCAGGACAGTCACCAGGGACTGCCAAATCTGCGCGGCGTGCAAATCGCACTTCTACCGGCCAGACAGGGTGCACCTGATAAAGGCTTCCCGTCCCTTTGAACGCCTCAGCATGGATTTCAAAGGCCCCCTCCCCTCCATCGACCGCAACACGTACTTCCTTAACGTGATTGACGAATACTCCCGGTTCCCATTCGCCATCCCCTGCCCAGACATGACCACAACCACCGTCATCAAGGCCCCCCAGCGTATCTTTACACTGTTCGGTTTCCCCGCGTACATACACAGTGAAAAGGGGTCCTCCTTCATGAGCGACGAACTGCATCAATTCCTGCTCAGCAAAGGCATCGCCTTCAGCAGGATGAGCAGTTACAACCCCCGGGGAAACGGGCAGGTTAAAAGGGAGAACGGAACGGTCTGGAAGATCGTCCTGCTGGCCCTTCGGTCCAGGAATCTCCCAGTCTCCCGCTGGCAAGAAGTCCTCCCAGTGACCCTTCACTCCATTCGGTCGCTGCTCTGTGCTACCACAAACCAGACATCTCACGAACGTCTCCTTGTCTTCCCCAAGAAGTCCTCCTCCGGGACCTCGCTCCCAACCTGGCTAGCGACACCCGGACCCGTCCTGATGCGGAAACATGTGAGGGCGCACAAGTTGGACCCGTTGGTCGAGAGGGTCCACCTGCTGTATGCCAACCCCCAGTACGCCTACATAGCGTTCCCTGATGGCCGCCAAGACACGGTCTCCCTTCGGGACCTGGCGCCCGCCGGAGTCCCACGCGCACCCGCATCATTGCCTCCACCCTCCCCGCAGCAACTGACCAGAGGGTCAGTACTGCCGCCGCCCCTACTCAGCGCCGAACAGGCACCGACACCCCCTACAGGCGCCCCTCCCCCTGCCCACTTTTCGCCCCAACAGCGCCGCCTAGGGGTGACGAAGCTGCCAGGGAGGAAGACACCACGTTCCCGTTCCCGGAGCCACAACCGCCGGGGCATACACCAGGATCACCGCTGAAGCCCAGATGCTCCAGAAGGACGACCAGGCCACCCGATCATCTGATTGCTGCACCATAAAACAATAAAAACTTTCTCTGTTACCCTCGACATTATGGTACCTGCAATACCTGGTCCTACCATGCAAAAGGCGACAGTAACACTGGCCATCACCCCGCTGGGTTCTTTTTTAACAGGGGGTGAATGTGGTAATACCAGGTATTGCAGTACCTGAGAGGTGGATGCCCATTGGCCAGACCTAGGAGTCTACCATTGGCCAACGTACGTAGCTCCGCACTGAGAGGCGGTGTATAAGAACCCATGCTGTCCCAGCAGCCCCCACTTTCTGTATCGGAGCTGCTGGGTACAGTTCTAGCTGATTAAAGCCGATTAGTATGACTCTCTTTGTCTCACGAGTAATTGATTGTGCATCAAGAGGCTAGTAAAGTTTCCAGAACGCGTCATAGAACAAAGAGTATAGAAGGGTCTAACCTCAGGCAGAGCAAAAAAGGGGACAAATATGAGAAGGGAGTCGGTCAATGCAGGACTGAGTATTTTGTACCTAAATGCACGCAGTATACGAAACAAGGTAATTGAGCTTGTTGCGCACATTAAACATACGATGTTGTGGGCATCACAGAGACGTGGCTGTAAGCGGATCAGGGCTGGGATCTAACTATTCAAGGATATGTGTCCTATCGAAAGGGCAGGCAGATGGTCAGAGGGAGCGGCTTGTGACACAGTCCAGTATGGAATAAACAATTCTGGATTTGGTGATGTATATTGAGGCAGACCTGATTAGGGAACTTAAGGTGAAGGAACCCTAAGCGGGCAGTGACCACAATATGATAGAATTTACCCTGCAGTTTAAGAGGGAGAAGCTGGAATCAGACATAACGGTTTTAAAGTTGAATAAAGGAAACTACAAAGACATGAGGGAGGAGCTGGCCAGAGTTGATTAGAAGGGGAGCCAAGCATGGAACAGCAATGGAAAGGGTTTTGGGGGGGTATTCGGGAGGCACAACAGAGATTCATCCCATGGAGGAGGAAACATGCTAAGGGGAGGACGAGGCATCCATGGCTGACGAGGAAAGTCAAGGGCAGCATGAAAGCAAAAGAAAGGCATACAAGATGGCGAGGATTAGTGGGAAGCCAGAGGATTGGGAAGCCTTTGAAAGTGAGCAGAGGACAACTAAAATAGCAATAAGGGGGGAAAAGATGAAATATGGGTGTAAGCTAGCTAGTAATATAAAAGAAGATAGCAAGAATTTTTTTGCAATGTGACAAAGGTAAGAGAGAGGTAAGAATAGACATCGGATCACTGGAAAATGAGGCTGGAGACTTAGTAATAGGAAACAAAGAAATGGCTGAGGAATTAAATAGTTACTTTGCATCAGTCTTCACGGTGGAAGACACAAGTGGGATATCAGAACTCCAGTAGAATCAGGGGGCAGAGGTGAGTGTAGTGGCCACCACTAAGGAGAAGGTTCTGGGGAAACGGAAAGATTTGAAGGTGGATAAATCACCTGGACCAGATGGACTACATCCCTGGGCTCTAAAGGAGATAGTTGAGGAGATTGTGGAGGCATTGGTGGTGATCTTTCAGGAATCACTGGAGGCAAAGATGCCCCAGAGGACTGAAAAATGGCTAATGTAACACCCCTGTTTAAGAAGGGAGTGAGGCTGAAGATGGGAAATTATAGGCCGGTTAGCCTGACTCCAGTCATTGGTAAGATTTTAGAATCCATTTTTAAGGATGAGATTGCAGAGTATTTGGAAGTGCATGATAAAATAGGACTGAATCAGCATGGCTTCGTCAAGAAGAGATCATGTTTGACAAATCTGTTAGAGTTCTTTGATGTGATAACAAAATAGTTAGACAAAGGAGAACCAATGGAAGTGGTCTACTTAGATTTCTAGGAGGCCTTAGACAAGGTGCTGTATAGGAGGCTGTTGAATAATTTAAGAGCCCATGGTGTCAAGGGTAAGTAAGATACTGGCATGGATAGAGGAGTGACTGATTGGCAGAATGCAGAGAGTCAGGATAAAGAGATTTTTTCAGGATGGCAGCCGTGGACAAGTGGTATGCCTCAGGGGTCAGTGTTGGGACCACAACCTTTCACAATGTACATTAACGATCTGGAAGAAGGAACTGAGGGCATTGTTGCTAGGTTTGCAGATGATACAAAAATATGCAGAGGGACAAGTAGTATTGAGGAAGCAGCGGGCTGCAGAAAGACTTGGACAGGCTAGGAGAGTGGGCAAAGAAGTAGCAGAAAGAATACAATGTGGAAAATGTGAGGTTAGGCACTTTGGTAGGAAGAATGGAGGCATAGACAATTTTCTAAATGGGAAAAGGTTTCAGAAATCAGAAGCACAAAGGGACTTAGGAGTCCTAGTTCAAGATTCTCATCAGGTTAATGTACAGGTTCAGTCAGCAGTTAGAAAGGCAAATGTAATGTTAGCATTCATGTCGAGAGGAATGGAATACAAGACCAGGGATGTAGTTCTGAGGCTGTATAAAGCGCTGGTCAGACCTCATTTGGAGTATTGTGAGCAGTTTTGGGCCCCGTATCTAAGGAAGAATGTGCTGGCTTTGGAAAGGGTCCAGAGCATGTTCACAAGAATGATCCCTAGAATGAAGAGCTTGTTGTATGAGGAGCAATTGAGGGCTCTGGATCTGTGCTCATTGGAGTTTGGATGGATGAGGGGGGATCTTATTGAAACTTAGAGCCTAGTTAGGGTGAACGTGGAGAGGATGTTTCCACGAGTAGGAAAATCTAGAACCCAAGGGCACAACCTCAGATCCTTTAAAACTGAGATGAGGAGGAATTTCTTCAGCCAGAGGGCATTTCTTCAGTCACAGAATCTGTGGAACTCTTTGCCACAGAAGGCTGTGGAGACCAAATCACTGAGTGTCTTTGAGACAGATATAGATAGGTTCTTGATTAATAGGGGGATCAGGGGTTATGGGGCGAAGGCAGGAAAATGGGGATGAGAAACGTACAACCTTAATTGAATAGATGAGCAGACTCAATAGGCTGAATGACCTAATTCTACTCCTATATCTCATGATCTTATGGACTCCTTGTCAAAGCTGGAGAGAACTGGAAATAGGGTTAGATTTATATGTTTGTGGGGGGGGGAGAGGGCTATATAGCCCACTGAATACAAATACTTGTTTTTATAATTGGTTCCCTGTTTTGCCTACCTAGAGAATATTAAATATATGTATTTTAGTAATTAATAACAATTATCCATGACATACTTAAGTGGCAAAAACATACTTAAAAATGTACATTTCACTCGAGACCAATGTAATTCAGGATTATATTCAGCACAAGACAAAGATCAATTCCTTAAGCCATCAGCAGCATACACAGTTGATGGTTTAATTATGTGCTGCTGTGGAAAAGAAAGAACTGTCCATTGTTACACTGTAAAACTTGGAAGATACAAGTACCTGAGTGATTTTAAATGGGAGCATTTTCCATATCAAGTCCTGAAAAATCATTGCAGTCAGCATTATCACTCTTGGTATCTTTCAGTGAAATGAAGCTGGGTGCACCTCAGAGATAAAGCTAATCAGAGCTACAAAAGATTGTGCACGCATTGACTGTGAGGTCTACAAATGAATAACAGCTGAGCATGAAAATTAAAGATTGCTTAGTAATGGTCAGTGTCTCTTTTGATTTCTGCAATTTATCTCAGCCGTAACCGAACTGTAATGGGGACAAGTAATAATTGGAGCTGTAATTGGACAACAATTTTGTGAGGAGATTTCCTCTGCCTCCTATGTGTATGCATTTGTTTGCAAAGAATGGCCCTGAAATCCATTTCTTCAAGAGTTCTGCTGATCTATCATTGACATTGCGGTGGACGGTCAAGAGAACCTTTGGGAAATTTCAGGGCCAATCGGTTTATTGATTTGTTATGCCTGAAGTACAGCGGAAATCTTTCTTCCCTTATTCTGGAGTGAATCAATAATGTTAGGTTGCCTTGCTAGAATACTTTCCAGTTCATATTTTCAGGAACAGAAGTAGATCAGTTAGCCCCTCTAGCCTGTTCTTCCTGACATTCAATGAGATAATGTCTGATTTGCAGCCTTACTCGGCAAAACTGCCTTGGCCCATATCTCTTACTATCTTTGAATAACAAAAATGTATTATCTCAGATGTAAAATTAAAGTCAATTGCTATTTTCAGAAGAGGGCTTGAAACATTTTACCACACTGTGTGTGTAGAAGTATTTCCCAATTCCACTCCTGAAAGGTCTGGCTCTTATTTTTAGACAATGACTCCTCGTCCTCGTTTTCCCAGCCAGTGAGAATAGAGAGATCGAGAGAAACTATCTGTTCCTCTTAATATCTTTCAGCTCAAATCAAATCACCCCTCAACCTTATAAACCTCAGCATATGCAACACTAGTTTGTACAATCTCTTCTTGTAACTTAACTTTTGAGATCTGGTATTATTCTCGTAAACCTCTGGTGCACTTCCTCCCAGGTCTATATATTCTCCTTAAGTTGTGATGCTCAGAACTGCTCACAGTGCTCCAGGCATGGTCTCACCAGGGCTTTGTACAGCTGAAGCATGACTGCTACCCTCTTGTATTCAAGTCATCGAGATATAAAGGCAAGGATTGCATTAACCTGCTTGATTATTTTCTGTATCTGTTCATGACAATATAATGATCTACAAACTCAGATTACAAGACTCTTTGGAAATCCATTGTTTCTAGCTTTTTGCCATTTAGGACGGACTCCTTTTTAAAAAAATAAATTTGGAGTACCCAATTATTTTTTTTTCCAACTAAGGGACAATTTAGCATGGCCAATCCACCTAACCTGCACATCTTTGGGTTGTGGGGGTGAGACCCACGCAGATACAGGGAGAATGTACAAACTCCACATTGACAGTGGCCCAGGTCCGGGATGGAACCCAGGTCCTCAGCGCCGTAGGCAGCAGTGCTAACAACTGCACCACCGAGAGAGTACTCCTTTTTAGGTCCAAAGTAGATGATCTCACATTTGTCGACATTGAAAAAAAATATGCCATGGTTTTGTCTAATCACTTTATCTATCTTTGTAAGTTTATGTTTCCATCTGCATTACTTGTAGTACCAAATATCTTTGTACCATCAGCAACTTTGGATATGTGGCTTTTTATTCCATCATCTAAGTCATTAACACATGCGTTCAATAGTTGAGGCTCCAACACAAATCATTGCAGGACAATCAGTAGGTATTACAAATTCATGGTGGCTGCCCCTGATCAGCTAAGCCTTTCACAATGTTCAGTCATTGTATCCTTAATTACAGATTCCAGTAATTTTCTTTTAACAGATGATAAGCTAACTGGTTTATAATTCTTTTAGTTCTCTTCTCTCACCTTTCTTCAATAGCTAATTGACATTCTCAGTTTTCCAATATAAAGAAACATTTCCTGAATAAAGAGAACTTTGGAAGATTATAGTTTGGGCATTTGCAATGTTCTTACCTACTTTCTTTAAAACCTTTTGATCTAAACCATCTAGTTTTTGTCACTTTTTGGTGTCATTATTTTCTTCATTTTTGTGTATTTGATGACATTAATTTTAGTACACTTCTATTCCTAATTCAATATTTGTTTCCTTGGAATGTCTGCTGTTCTGATCTCTTTTTCCACTGTCAATACCGATGCAAAGTAATTATTCAACACATTTGAACAGCAATTTCTTAGTTTCATTGACACTATCATCATTATCAGTTTTCAAGGGCCAAAATTGCTCCTAACCAACCTTTTCTTTTCTGACATAATTGGAAAATATTTTTGTATGCATTTTGTATGTCCCTTGCAGGCTTTGTGTCATATTCCTTTTTTGTGGCTCTTACTATCCGTTTGTTCACCCTTTGCTGTTCCTTGTATTTTTCCTATTTGCTGGGATCGGTGATGTTCTTTTTCTATGCTTTTCCTTTTAGTTAAATGTTATCTTTTATCTTATTAATTGTCCATGATGGTCTTTTTTGCAAGTAGAGCTCTTGCTCTTTAGGGATACAAACTGGTTGTGTATCACATTGAGATCTTATTTAAACACCTCTCACAGGCTTTCTGGGCGGGGTTATCCGAAATGGGGGCAGAGTGTCCGCACTGTCGTGAACCCCGTTGCGTTTCACGACGGCGCAAAACGGGCGCGGGCACTACCGATTCTGGGCCCCACAGGGGGCCAGCACGGCGCTGGAGGGGTTCACGCTGCTCCAGCCACCCTTCCCGGCACCAAATGGGCGCTGCGCCAACCCGCGCATGCGCAGTGGCGCCGCGCCAACCGGCGAATGCGTGGGGGACTTCCTCAATGCGCCGGCCCCGACGCAACATGGCGCGGGGGTTCAGGGACCGGCCGCGTCACAAAATAGGGCTGGGGCAGGAGAGGCCGGCTCACCGATCGGTGGGCCCCGATCGCGGGACAGATTGTATTGGGGGCCCCCCATGGTGAAGGAGCCCCGCACCCCCCCCCCCACAGGCCACCCCCCGATCCTGCGCGCACAGTTCCCGCCGGCTGCGAGCAGGTTTGGACGGTGCCGGCGGGACTCTGCCATTTCCACGCGGCCGCCTGGCCCATCAAGGCCGGAGAATCGGCGGCCTGCCCGCGGAGAGCTGCTCTCTCCCTCTCCCTCCTCTCTCTCTTCTCCCTGTGGGCCCTAATGGAGATTAGCTCTCCCCTGACCACCGCCTTCAGCGCCTCCCAGACTACCCCAACCTGCACCTCCCCGTTGTCGTTGGCCTCCAAATATCTTTCAATGCACCCTCGCACCCGCCCCACACCCCTCATCCGCCAATAGTCCCACATCAAGGCGCCACAGCGGGCGCTGGTCCCTCTCCTCCCCCAACTCCAGCTCCACCCAATGCAGGGCGTGGTCCGAGATGGCTATGGCCGAGTATTCCGTTCCCTCCACTTTCGGGATTAGCGCCCTACTCAAAATGAAAAAATCTATCCGGGAGTAGTCTCTACGGACGTGGGAAAAGAAGGACAATTCCCTGGCAAGCGGCCTGACAAACCTCCATGGGTCCACTCCCCCATCTGGTCCATAAACCCCGAGCACCTTGGCCGCAGCCGGCCTCTTACCCATCCTGGACCTAGAGCGGTCCAGTGCTGGGTCCAGCACCGTGTTGAGGTTCCCCCCCCCCCCATTATCAAGCTTCCTACCTCCAGATCGGGAATCCGACCCAGCATGCATTTCATAAATCCGGCGTCATCCCAATTCGGGGCATATACGTTCACCAGTACCACCCGCACCCCTGCAACCTACCGCTCACCATCACATATCGACCTCCATTATCCACTACAATATTCATTGCCTCAAACGACATCCGCTTCCCCACCAGTATTGCACCCCTCTGTTCTTCGCATCCAGCCCTGATTGGAAGACCTGCCCTACCCATCCCTTTGTCAGCCTAACCTGATCTGCCACCTTCAAATGTGTCTCCTGGAGCATAACCACATCTGCCTTCAGTCCCCCCTTTCTGTGCGCGAACACCCAGGCCCTCTTGAGCAGCCCGTTCAGGCCCCTCGCATTCCAAGTTATCAGCCAGATTGGGGGGCTGCTCGCCCCCCCCCCCCCGCCGACTAGCCATCTCCTTTTCTAGGCCAGCTATGTGCCCGCGCCTCCCGCACCCTCCAGTCCCTCAGGCGGCAGACCCCGCCCCAACTACCACTCCTACTTCCAGCTCCCTTTTGGCCAATGCAGCAGCAACCCAGTTCCCCCCTCTCCCCCCTCCCCCCCTCTCCCCTGCTAGATCCTCATCTAGCTATTTTGCACCCCCCATAACACTCCCGTAAGTCAGCTGACTCCTGCTGACCCTGGCCTCTCCCGCCATTCCATCGACCTCCCAGTGTGAGAATCCCCCCTCCCCTTGGCAGTCAGTGTGCGCTCCTCTCCAGCACCCCCCTTACCCCCCCCCTCCCCCCCGGCCCCACGCCCGTCCTTCCCTAACGTGGGAAAAAGCACGCGCTTTCCTGAGCCGGCCCCGCCCCCTCTGGCGCAGCTCCTTTTTGCGGCGTTACCCCGACTCTCCATCCCCGGGCCTCCGCTCCCCCTCTTCCTCCATGGGGGCCTGCCCCTCCAACACCGACGCCCACACTCTCCCACAGCTCCCACATCAAATCCATTCACCCACCCCCACCCAGCACTCAAACCAAAAGAACATTCCCCAAACGTAATAAACACAGTGAACACAGTAAACATCCCCCCACGACAAACCCTCAATTTGAGTCCAACTTTTCAGTCTGTATAAAGTTCCATGCCTCATCGGGCGTTTCAAAATAGTGGTGCCGATCTTGGAACGTGACCCGCAATCGCGCTGGCTGGAGCATACCGAACTTCACCCCCTTCTGATGGAGCACAGCCTTAGCCCGATTGAAACCAGCTCTCCTCTTAGCCACCTCCGCACTCCAGTCTTGGTAAATTCGGATCTCCGTGTTCTCCCACCTGCTGCTCCGCTCTGTTTTGGCCCATCTCAGGACACACTCTCTGTCCATAAAACGGTGGAACCGCACCACTACAGCCCTTGGCAGCTCGTTGGCTTTGGGTCTCCTTGCCAGGACCCGATGAGCCCCATCTAGCTCCAGGGGCCTCGGGAAAGCTCCCGCGCCCATCAGCGAGTTGAGCATCGTGCTCATATATGCCCCAGCATCGGGCCCCTCCACTCCTTCAGGGAGACCCAGAATCGGAAGATTCTTCCTCCTCGACCTATTCTCCAGGTCCTCAAATTTTTCCGCCCACCTCTTGTGCAGCGCATTGTGCGCCTCCACCTTCACCGCCAGGCCCAAGATCTCATCCTCGTTCTCCGAGGCTTTTTGCCGCACCTCCCGGATCGCAGCCCCTTGGGCCTTCTGGGTCTCCACAAGCTTCTCAATCGCCACCTGCATTGGCGCCAGCATTTCTGTCTTCAGCTCCTCAAAGCAGCGTTTGAGAAACTTCTGCTGCTCCTGCGACCACTTCGCCCATGCTGCTTGGTCTCCACCCGTCGCCATCTTGCTTTTCCTCCCTCGCACTTTTCGCTGCCCCAAGATCACTTTTTTCACCGCTCCTCTCCTGGTCCAATCCATATAATGTCGGGGGGACCCTGCTGTCACCTTCCCACACTGGAAGCCATCGAACAATTGCCGTTGGGGCCCCTCTGGAGAGCCCAAAAGTCCGTTCCCGGCGGGAGCTGCCGAACGTGCGACCTACCTAGGCATAGCCGCAACCGGAAGTCGAAGGAGGACCCTCATGAGGCCCACTCACCAACCTGTGTCGCTTATCACTGCTGTGGAGTTTTAGTTACAGGTGTTCATTAGTGTGGGCTCACCTGCACGGAAGAAAAGGAATGATAATGACCACCTTTCACATCGAAACGATTTGATTTCCCCGCTGAAGACTGTTAACTCACTTGCATCCCTCAACAATTTCCACTGCGAACAGTGGAATATAAAAGATTATATTCACCCAAATGGTCTTGGGCTGAAAAATGTACTTCCATGCAATTCTAGATTGTTCTTAAGTGGCAGTGGAGACTGCATTTGGAACACGTATTAGTCATTTGTTTGTGACTGCAAATAAATAACCAATTTGTCCAGTCGAAAAATGGAACAGGAAGGGCATCTAGTGGTGAAACACAGAGATTGCCCCACAGACTAGACCAGTCCAAAAAGATCACAATTGTTTCCTTTCATTGGTAACATTTGTGGCTGCCCAATTATGGTAATAATAATGCAATAAATATTGGATAATTTCATGACATTTTTATTTTTAATTTAATTGTTCAGCAAACATAAAACATTAGCATTATAGAATAAACGTTGATAAGCAATGGAATCATTTGGACCAGTAATACATAACTGATGTTTCATAAGATTTCTGATAACAAATGATTTTGAACAAATAGAACATAGAACATTACAGCGCAGTACAGGCCCTTCGGCCCTCGATGGTGCGCCGACCTGTATCATGGACATTTTCTCATCTCTGCTTTTGTAAATGAGTTAAAAAGCAAAATATTAATTTCCCCGTGTGAAATTAATAGTTTCTTGGAGGGGATGTAATCTTTTCAGGACAAAACTATTGGGATCCCAAATCAGATTCAAGATGAGGCCAGTAATGGCTTTAATAGAGTTGATTTTAACGGTTTACTGATCGCAGTGAGCAACATAATTTTTATCTTATGTAATATTTTCAGTAAGATGATCAAACATTTTTAAGGGGCATTTTAGTGTGGCCAATCCATCTACCCTGCACATCTTTTTGGGTTGTGGGGATGAGAACCACAGAGACACAGGGAGAATGTGCAAATTCCACACGGACAGTGACCCGGGTCCGGGATCGAACTCGGGTCATTGGTACCGTAAGGCAGCAGTGCTAACCAGTGCACCACCGTGCCGCCCTAAGATGTTCAAACTTGTTTGAACTCATCCAGTGTCTCAGTAAGTGTAGTGTATTGTTGTGGTTTCTCTTCCCGCACTCTTAGAGGGGCACAAGGCAGATTTTCATCTCTTCCCATAGTAAGTTTTTAGCTGGAATAGGTCACTAGCCCACCACCAGATGCTTATCGATTGAGGCCGCAGAGCTGGGGGCCCCACTCCGCATCAGGCATGGCTGACCAGGAGTCTATTAGCATGTTGGATGTTGGAAGGATTTTGCAGATTGATACTCAACCCGTTGGCCACATTATGAATGCACCTTGCTTGGTGCATATAAACCAATAAACCAATCCACTTAGCCATGGCGTCCTATGGTGGGAATTGAACACAGAGCTTCTAGTTCAGAGGCAGGAACACCATCCGCTACACTTCAAGACCTCCTATCGTGTATGGCCCACAGCGGAATTAAACTATATAAATCCAGTATGCTCAATCCTCAAACTGTGCTGAATGAATTGGTCTCGTCTACAATGGCAGGAAAAATGCAGTTTGCTCCAGCTACAGGCTGGGGAGGAAACAAGTCAATGGTTCTTCTAATCATTGCCTGACAACATCTACTGGGAATTTTCATGTGTAATATCAGCTTGTCAATATTCACTGTCTGGGCGTTACTTGAAGATGGCAAGTTACTGTTGGACACCTGTAGGGAATTCTCTGGAGAAGAATGTTAAGCGGGGGCGGGGGTGGGGGGGGGGGGGAATAGAGATAGGTAATTATTAAAGAAAAGAAGAAAAGAAAACTATAGGTTAGTATTTGTTTCATTAAATATTCAACAAAATTCCATTTCAGCATATTTAGAAACAGGGTGAAGATGCAATATGAGTCTGGTTATGCCTGTAACAAGTACAAACTGGATGGACAGGGAAGAAAAATTCAGGAGGAACTGTTTTATCCAGCGATAATATGACCATCTAAATGTGGACAGGAGAAAAAGAATGAAAAGCAAATGATGTGAATATATTATGCAACATATTTGCCGTCATTTACATCATGGTAATACTAACTGCTAGGCATGTCAGCATGTCACTCGCATCTAGCATTGCTACAGCTTGCAAGAGGGATTTGTTACATTTTGAATAGACAGTTTTCCTTATCAATCTCAGAGTGTCCAATTGTGTTAGGGAAACTGCCATGTTTGAAAATGGACAAGTTTTTAACGTTTTAAAGACATAGACCAGTTCATGTTGTGAAATGTTAGCATAGATATTCCACACCTCCATCACCAGCGCCTGCATGCTCTCACTACCATGGTTGGCATCACCGGCAGCCTTAAATATTCAAACACCTCAATACTGAGTGCTGTCAAAAGACCATAATTATTCTTCATGAGAAGTTCTCCACCGCAGTATTTTGAGGTTACTCAGCCTTTTCAACCTTGCTCCTCATCTGAGGTGTGGTGATCTGTGATCATGTGCATAATATAAGTTTGTACATAATGTTATGCATGATCTCCGCCCATTAGGTGGCATTGTAAATACATCACGTGGCCATGTGATCAGGGAGTTGGGAGTTGCCTGTGATGGGAGATCTATGTATTTGCAGTAGTTCCACAAGAGTTGCTTGGTGTTAGTTTGTTAGTTTATTTTTCCTAGTTATCTTTCCATGCAATTTGTTCTGTAATTAATTATTCTAAACTACATGTTCTGTAGTTCATCATTCACTTCGGCCAGTCTACAGAATATGACAGTGATCCTCAGGTTAAACCATCACCAGTCAGCTCTCCCCCTCAAAGGGGAAAGCAGATTATGGTCATCTGGGACAATGGAGACTGTACTTTCTTTATTTTGTATTGTGCCATCCCACTCAATCATAAAACATAAGTACACAGAAAATATGCATTCTTTACCTCTCCAAACAGCAAGCACAAATTCTTGCTTCGGTACACTTACCCAAGATGAGAGTTTTGCACTTTATTGTTTTACTTTTTTAAAATTCATTCATGGGATGAGGACGTCACTGGCCCGGCCAGCATTTATTGCCCATCCCTGAGGGCATTTAAGAGTCAACCACATTGTTATGGATCTGGAGTCATATGTAGGCCAGAGCAAGTAAGGTTGACAGATTTCCTTCCCCAAAGGTCATTAGTGAACCGGCTTTTTATGTCAATTAGCAATTATTTCATGGTTATCATTAAACTTTTGATTCGAGATTTTTAATGAATTCAAATTTCACCATCTGCCATGGCGGGATTCAAACCCAGGTCCCAGATAATTTCCCTGCGTCTCTGGATTATTAGTCCAGCGACAATACCACTACGCCACTGCCTCCACTGATTATTTACTCAGTTTGTGCTGATCAATAAAATTGTGAAAATTATTGGGTTAAAACAGCAAAATGCGAAAATTATTGGGTTAAAACAAAATGGCAAATCCTGAAATTAAACAAAAACTGAAAAATGTTGAAATATTCAGCAAGCTATTCAACATGTGTGGAGAGAATCTTTGACAAAAGATTCATAGCTGAACGTAACTTGATGGTCTCTTCCTTTATGAGGAATTGACAAAGTTTAATGGAGTCGGATTTTCACAGAGGTTCTCCCAGTCGTGCAATGAATCTTCAGGGTACCTGCACATCTTTTTTTATCGCAGGCAACAATGAGGAGACCTTCCACTCACTGCGCCCATCCCCCTGCAATGGAAATTTAACCCCAATTGCTCTGATGTTGCTGGTGTATACCAATACTGAGTATTCTAATTGAGGCAAAAACAGGCGCTGGACAAACTTAGCAGGTCCGGGAGCATCTGCTGAGAGAGAGACAGAGTTAATGCTTTGAGTCCAACATGGCTCTTCTTCAGAATTGAGACATTGCCCCGCAGATTAGTATTGCAATGAAGTTCACTTTAGTGTTGCTGAATTATGAGACAGTTTGCAGAGAGCTGAATGACAAGAACTTTAACCTATTATTATTGATCTCTGTCAGTGTAAGTAAGGCACTTCATGGTTATTGATTACATTTTTGACAACCTGGCTCTTTTTTCTTGAATGATCATTTGACAGCAAGCTGGGATGAAATATAAATTTTCCTCTCTTCTTCCCCCAAAGCAAACATTCTACCCCAGAGTAACCAAGCGCAATATCTAACACCTTCTTGAAATGTTTTGACCTCAACTGCTTTCTGCGGCAGTGAATTCCACACACTCTCCACTCTGTAGATGGAGAAATTTCTCCTCACCTCAATCCTAACTGATTTACCTTGTGATAGACTGTGCCCCGTGGATCTGGACTCCCCTACCATCAGGAACATCTTTCTTTCATCTGTCCTATCTAGTCCAATTCAACTTTTATAGGTCTCAATGAGATACCCCCCTCATTCTTCTAAACTCTAGTGAATACAATTTTAATTGACACAACCTCTCCTCATACATCAGTCCTGCCGTTCCAGGAATAAGAGTGGTAAACCTTTATTACACTCCGCCTACAGTAAGAAAATCCTTCCTCAGATAAGGAGACCAAAACCTCACACAGTGGTCTCGCCATGGCCCTGTGTAATTGCAGCAAGTATTCTGCCTGTATGCTCATAGTTACTCTGAAAGAATTAGAAGGAAAATAATTGGAAGGGAGAAAAAGCACTTCTAATGTCAGAGTCACTACCTTAAATACCAAGACTGGGCCCCGCACGAGACACCGCTGACCCCTCCCCACCCTCCCCCTCCCCAAGGGACTTGCCACACTCCACTCCTCCCCGCCAACTAAGCTCCACAACCCCCAAAGTATTCCTCACCTGAACAGGATTCCCCACCAAGTCGCCTTAACCTGATTCCCAGCCCTGAACCGTCCATTCAAATCCCCACCTTCCCCGTGACCTGACACAGCCCAGCCCCATGAGCCAAACACCCTCCTGACCCGATCCACACCGCGCTGATATCTGACTGCCCCATGGTCCGACCGGCACCCCCTTGATGTCCAACCCCCATGTCTGAATGCTCACCCTGATGAACGACTCCCAGCCCCAATAGCCAAATCCTCCACCAATGCCTGAACACATCACCGAATGTCCGACCTCCATGTCTGAACCCCCAACACCCCCATGTCTGACACCCTCTGCTGATGTCCAAGCCTCCACATCTCCCAACTACATTCCCAATGTCCGAACCTTGAAACTCCCCATGTCAGGCTTCCCCACCAATATTCAAAGCCCCACTGCTCCATGCCCGACACCCCGCTGATGTCCGAATCCCCTATGTCAGACTCCCCACCCAATGTCTGACTTCCCCCTGCACTGTCCAAACCTCACCGGCCCCATGTCCCACTCCCCCTGGTGTCCGAACCGCACAAATTCCCATGTCCGACTCCCCCAATATCTGAAACCCCCATGTCCGAGCCCCCCGCATGATGTCTGAATCTCCATGTCCCACATCCCATTGATTTACCTTTGACACTTCCCGTCTCCCTGGCCTGTTATTTTCAATGGGACATTTAAACTTTTACCCAGTTAGTGCAAAATAAATGGGGGCTTGTCATCCTTCACTTTACCAGAGCACTCGGAGGAAACCAACGGAGACATGGAAAGAACAGTGGGGCACAGTGGCACTGTAGTTAGCACTGCTGTCTCACAGCACTAGGGACTCGAGTTCAATTACGGCCTCTGGTGACTGTCAGTGCGGAGTCTGCATGTTCTCCCCATGTCTGCGTGGGTTTCCTCCGGGTGCTCCGGTTTCCTCCCACAGTCCAGTTAGGTTAGGTAGGATTATGGAGATAGGGCAGGGAAGTGGGCCTAGGTAGCGTGATCTTTCAGAGGCTTGATGCAAACTCGATGGCGTGAATGGCCTCCATCTGAATTGTAGGGATTCATGAAAATTCCACCAAGGCCGAAATTGAACCTGGGTCCCTGGTTGTGAGGCAGCAGTGCTAACCACTGTACCACCATGACTCCCTCATAGTTTCACCTCCTGGGATTTCCATTGTCTCTGCATAACAAGACTTTAAAAAACTCCCATTTTATCCCCATGCTGACCAGCGCACCACCTCACAGCCAGTGTCAAGTGATCCCAGTGATTGGCTCTGACTGTTACTATCCTAATTTGATTGGTTTTGTTACAAATTTGAATTGATAAGACATTTCTGGGGTTGTGGAACAGAATGCAATCCATGTTGTACAAAGTCATATTCACTTCCACTGGTAAAATGTTCATCCCGTACAAAACACTATTCATTCTCGCTACCACCACCTGGTTGGCCGTTTCAAGAGGCTGTATTTTCCATTCCCCCCCACCCTCCTCGACTAAAAGAGAGTCAGGAACCTGTCCTGCAACCATTTTACGCCCAGCAGGGCATTAAGTGGTTTCGGGCAAGACTGTTGCCCCATCTGTCTCAGAGAGCTGCCGGCCACCTTTATTGGCCAGCAGCTCTGTCGTCCAAGCAGCATTACGTTTGAGCGTTGGAACTGCTGGAACTAAAGGCAATCCCTGAAAAAGAGGAAGTCATGGAGGGTGGACCTCAGGTAATCCAGGGCACCGGTTGACAGACCCCAGCAGTGTGGGTAAGGGATCTGGGGTTTGACTTGAGAGGCCGAGGGAGAGGGTCAAAGGGTGAGTCTGACCTTTGGATTGGGGTGGCACAAAAGTCGTCCCACTCCACCGTGCCTACCATATAAAAATATGGCGGGCTACCCACTTGGCATGCGCCTACCCCTTCCACGGGTAAAATACTGGCAGGGGAGTATAAGGCACTGAAGAGGCCATTCATAAAGATGCCAAGTAAGAGTCTCCATAGGCTCAAGTGTGGACAGGATGTCCAAAGCCTCCACCTCCCACTGTGAAATGGAAGTCAGGTGAGGGCCACGCGCTGCATTTTATGAACGGCCTCACCACCTTCAAACATGCCAATGGGGTGGCCGGGGTGCGAGGCCCTGAAATCCAACCCAAAATCTCGCTGGGTGTTATTGGATTTCACAATGCCTCATGTACACAGCCATATACATACGTCACAGTACATTACATCTATTGTTCAAACTTCAACATTAATAAAGCTGATTAATCAATGCTACAGTTTATTCAATACATGCATCACTTAATTAAGGCTTTAGGATTAAATGTGACTGATTGATTTTTTTCTTAATACAGTGATGTAAAATAAAATTGACTGTTTGACCAATGTGATAGTGTGGGACGGCACGGTAGCACAGTGGTTAGCATTGTTGCTTCACAGCACCAAGGTCCCAGGTTCGATTCCCGCTTGGGTCACTATCTGTGCGGAGTCTGCACGTCCTCCCCGTGTCTGTGTGGGTTTCCTCCCACAAGTCCCAAAAGACGTGCTTGTTAGGTGAATTGGACACTCTGAATTCTCCCTCAGTGTACCCAAACTGGTGCCGGAGTGTGACAACGAGGTGATTTTCACAGAAACTTCATTGCAGTGTTAATAGAACAAAGAACAAAGAAAGGTACAGCACAGGAACAGGCTCTTCGGCCCTCCAAGCCTGCGCCGACCATGGTGCCCGTCTAAACTAAAATCAGAGACACTTCCGGGGTCCGTATCCCTCTATTCTCATCTTATTCATGTATTTGTCAAGATGCCCCTTAAACTTCACTATCGTCCCTGCTTCCACCACCTCCTCCGGCAGCGCGTTCCAGACACCCAGTACCCTCTGTGTAAAAAAAAAATGTAAGCCTACTTGTGACACTAATAAAGATTATTATTATAATGAAGCTAAACCTCACCATTCAAATCTACCTACCAGGTCCAAGTCACAACCAGCTTTCTCGACTCTTCCACTGTTCTTTCACTGGTTTTCACTCCAAACTCGATTCCCTAGCTACCAATGTTGCCAATCCCAACAGAGTCGCCAATAATGTTGCCAATTAGTAATGATGATCTTTAGAGTCGCCAGGTGTCAAATGATACCACCACAAGGCTTTACCAGATATCGATCAAAGGACCACAGAACCAGTTAGTCAGTTCAAGTTCAAAGGTGGTTTATTTACACACAAGGATTACTTTGACATGCAGCACTACAAGTTAAACTACACCCAACAACTACAATATCCAATACTTAACTTCAGGGCAACCGGCTCTATGCAGATGGACAAGGCCTTTGTCTGGATCTTGCGTGGCTGGGTGGAAGAAGTGGCTCAATTTCTGCTGGGCTGGTCTTGAACTTGTCTGTCTGGTTGTTATGCTGAACTTGGGTTGGCGTAGGCCGGATCTAAGAGAGACTGAGCACATGGCTGTGTCTCTTCTTATCCCTCTGGGATTTTGCGCTCTTTGGGGCGGTCCTTAACTTGGACCCAATAATTCGACAGGCTTCGATCACTGCCTTCGATTTTGGCCAATAAAGGGGCGGGTGCCTTGATGGCTGGGCGTGTCCTTAGCGGTCATTAACCTTGGCTGTTTGGGCTCCCTGAGTAAAAGGGAGTCTGTATCTGTTACCTGAGTACAGTTCTTTTGTTCTGGGGAAATGGGCCATTAGAATGCAAACGAGCGGGGGTTTCGATCACGTCTCGCTATCTGGGTTGCAAATACACACACAATCTCTGAGTCTGTCTGAGTCCTGGGTTGGCCATAATTCCCATGGTCCTTTGCAGGTGGCCATCTGAGATGGAGACACCAATTCTATTCCTCTCCTTGGCAACAGTCTGCAATTAAGCACTCCAGATACTGGAAATCTGAAACCAAAACAGAAAATTCTGGAATTACTCAGCATATCTGGCAGCATCTATGGAGAGAGTGAACATTTTCATTGGAATTGGTTCTGATGAAAGTTCACAACCTGAGATTAAGCCAATCTGCTTGCAAACTTAATGTCACATTTGACTTCAACATGAGCTCTTGGCCTCATATTTATCCCATCACACAGGTCACTTGTTTCTAACTCTGTAACACCACACAACTTTGCCCTTTCCTCGGTTCATCTGCTGTACCCAATTCATTTTTTTCCAATTCAGGGGCAAGTTAACATGGCCAATCAACCTACCCTGCACATCTTTGGGTTGTGAGGGTGAGACCCACACAGACACGGGAAGAAAGTGCAAATTCCACACGGTCAGTGGGCCGGGATCAAGCCCGGGGCCTTGACGCTGTGGGGTAGCAATGCTAACCACTACACCACCATGCCGCCCGTGTTCATGACTTTGTTACCTCTGGACTTCGCTTTTCAAATGCAGTCCTGGCTGAACTTTCACCTCCTAATGTCTGTATACCCTCTATATCTCTGTCCAAAGATGTGTAGGTTAGGTGGATTGGCCATGTTAAATTGCTTCTCAGGTACCAGGGATGTGCAGGTTAGGTTAAGGGGATGAGGCAGGGTGGGCAGGGGATTGGACCTGGGTGGACTGCTCTTTCGGATGGTCGGTGCAGACCGATGGGTGGAATGGCCTCCTTCTGCATTGCAGGGATTTTATGACTCTCTATGATTCTACACTTGAGGTCATCCAAAACTATGCTGGCCATGTCTTAACCCATACCAAGTTCCATTCCCCTATCACCCCTCTACTGGCCATGTCTTAACCCATACCAAGTTCCATTCCCCTATCACCCCTCTGCTGGCCATGTCTTAACCCATACCAAGTTCCATTCCCCTATCACCCCTCTGCTGGCCATGTCTTAACCCATACCAAGTTCCATTCCCCTATCACCCCTCTGCTGGCCATGTCTTAACCCATACCAAGTTCCATTCCCCTATCACCCCTCTGCTGGTCATGTCTTAACCCATACCAAGTTCCATTCCCCTATCACCCTTCTGCTGGCCATGTCTTAACCCATACCAAGTTCCATTCCCCTATCACCCCTCTGCTGGCCATGTCTTAACCCATACCAAGTTCCATTCCCCTATCACCCCTCTCCTGGCCATGTCTTAACCCATACCAAGTTCCATTCCCCGATCACCCCTCTGCTGGCCATGTCTTAACCCATACCAAGTTCCATTCTACTATCACCCCTCTGCTGGCCATGTCTTAACCCATACCAAGTTCCATTCTACTATCACCCCTCTGCTGGCCATGTCTTAACCCATACCAAGTTCCATTCCCCTATCACCCCTCTGCTGGCCATGTCTTAACCCATACCAAGTTCCATTCCCCGATCACCCCTCTGCTGGCTGACCTACATTGATTTCTGGTCTAGCAAAATCCTAATTTTAATAGTCTCATTCTTGTCTTCAAATTCCTCCATAGCTTCGCTTCTCACTATTTCAGTAATCTCCTCCAGCCCCCAATCCTCCAAGGCATCTCCTTTAATTATAACCTGTTGAGCATTCCCAAATGTAATCCCTCCACCACTGGTGGCTTTACCTTCCATTGACTAAGCCCTGAGATCTGGAATATCCTCCTGCACCGCTCCACCTGACTTTACTACTTTAAAACACTCCTTAAAACCTACCCCTTCGAACAAGCATGTGATCATCTGATCTTATATCTCCTTCTATAACCTGGTGTAAAATTTTGTTTCATATATCTCCAGTGAAGAGATGTGGGACATTTTATGAATTAAAGTTGTTATATAAATATGTCGTGGCTGCCAGTCCTGAGCTACAACCGTGTCTTTGAGGAGTAGGTGGGTTTAATGGTCAATGCTCAATGTGGGAGGTGGGATTGGATAAAGCATGGCTGACAAGGTTGCAAAGATGTTGGGGTTTGTGGGAGATCAAGAGAGATATCTGGGATAGAGTAAAGCTGAGGGGGCTTTAGAAGTTTTCTTGTCGGGCTGTGTGAAAACAGTCCTGCTCCTCCTGACCCACAAGCAGTGCTTCAAAGCCATTGTCCATTAGAATGTAATAGAAATATTGCTAGAATGGAGGCATGGAGCATCCTTAAGTGTTCTGAGGGCCAATCCACTTCCTGAGAGCAGATAGATTGCTGAACCCTCGCCCCACCTCTTTTACAAACAGAAGTGAGTTTGGGATGAGTTCGTTTTATATTAGAAATTTTAAGTATTTTCACTATCTACCTAACCCAAACCCACATATAGTGGGAGGGTTGCTTGCCTTTTTAAAGTCTCTGAACAATTATCTTAACCTTTAATTTTGTGCACTATATTGTGGAGACCAAACTTACTCACCATTCTGAAAAACGGCATCACAGGTTTGCCATTGGGAAAACGCCTAAGCTTTGTTTCTAGGTATGGAAACAGAAGGGATGCCAGAACAACTAAACTGCCCGTTGGTACACCCACACCAGAAATTACGGACTAGATTTTCCTGTCTCCTGGTGTCCCAGAAGCAATGATTTCAGGAGCTGCACTTAATAAAGATTCCATCAATTCACCATGACCTACAATGCAGTCCCACCACCGCTACAATGCCAGTGGCTTTCAAGGGCGCAACAGCACCAATTGTTCTGTCATGTAGCCATTCTAATTTTCAGAGAGGTGATGTGTTGGGTGCTCTGCTACACAGACGAACCAACACAGTTGCGAATGGCACAACTCAGTTTTATTACTAACATATATTTACAATGGTAAACTGGTTACTGAGATTCAATCATAACCCTTGAATCTGTGGACCTATTCCTAACACTATCTTGGAGTGGCACTCTGCACATGGTGGATGTCTGAGTGGCTCGCTGTGAGCTCTGTGCCCTGAGCTGTCTCCTGCTGGAATGAACGGGAAGTGTCGTGTTCCCTGTTTTGTAGTGTGTATGCTCTTGCCTGTGATTGGCTGTGGCGTTGTGTGTGTGTTGATTGGTCCGTTGATCTGTCCATCAGTATGTATGTCTGTTTGCACCATGATGTTCACCTGAATATCATGACAAGAGGGATGTCTAGAACATTAACCAATTAGCTATGTGTAAATACAATACTTACAGATTTATTGCATTTTCTTCCACAGGAACAACCAGCAGCAGCACAACAGGGTGATGAAATCTAACAGAGCATTAAGCTCCAAGGAGTCATCCACGCGGCCTGTGGTTAGGAAAAGTGAAAAGCTCGTGCTGACAGGAGTGAACATTTTGGCCTAAGTTCAATACTTTCTCTGGGAATTGTCACTTTGCACAGTAACTTTCAAGTGCCTTGGAGCCGACTAAGTTGTATTCCAACTTCTTACCTGTGAGACTTCCCTGCGATATGGGAGCTACCTGTAAATCTGAGGAGGGGTAGCAGTTTGATCTAGCCCAGCAGCTGCAGTGATGGGGGCTGCAACTCCAGTCGCAGCAGCAGCAACATCTGGAGTGAGGTGCAGCCAGAGAGAGTTTTAAACTCCTGAATTTGAAGCAGAGTAGGAATTTGGTGCAGAGTGGGAAGAAGTGCTCTTTGCTCTTAGATTTTTGTCTTTGCTTTGTAACTTTTAAATCTTCAGAGAGGGATCTTCCGTGCTGCAGCTGAGGCTACAAGGGAGAGAGCTGATTTGTAAGTCATGGGTAAGGTCAGCACATCTTTACAGTTTTTATCACTTATAGTCTGAAAATACTTTTTGTGGTTTATAACCTGTAAGGGCTATAATTGGTACTTTCAAGCACAAGGAAAGAAGAGCCATAGAGAATTGGAGGCCGGGAACATTTCCAATGCCCGGGACCAGCATGTGTGCAGGAAGAGTCTCCAGCTATAGTTCCTGGAAGCCCGGGTTTTGGAGCTGGAGCAACAGGGGGCACTGTGGAGCATCCGTGAGACAGAGAATGTCATGGATAGCACGTATAGAGAGTCGTATGGATAGCACGTATAGCAGGCTCAGAGTCCGTAGGCAGGAAGGCAATGGCTGACCACCAGGCAGAGTAAGAGAGCTAGGCAGACAGTGCAGGAATCTTCTGTGGCCATTTCACTGCAAAACAGATATACCATTTTTGATGGTGAGGCACATGATGGGAGAAAGGTGGACAGAGACACATGATGGGGGAAGGATGCACAGAGACACATGATCGGGGGAAGGGTGCACAGAGACAAATGATGGGGGAAGGGTGTACAGAGACACATGATGGGGGAAGGATGCACAGAGAAAAAATGATGGGGGGAAGGGTGCACAGAAACACATGATGGGGGAAGGATGCACAGAGAAAAAATGAAGGGGTGAGGGTGCACAGAGACACATGATGGGGAAGGGTGCACAGAGACACATGATGGGTGAAGGATGCACAGAGACACATGATGGGGGAAGGATGCACAGAGACACATGATGGGGGAAGGGTGTACAGAGACACATGATGGGTGAAGGATGCACAGAGACACATGATGGGGAGAAGGGTGCACAGAGACACATGATGGGGAAGGATGCACAGAGACACATGATGGGGGAAGGATGCACAGAGACACATCATGGGAGAAGGATGCACAGAGACACATGATGGGGGGAAGGGTGCACAGAGACTCATCATGGGAGAAGGATGCACAGAGACACATGATGGGGGAAGGATGCACAGAGACACATCATGGGAGAAGGATGCACAGAGACACATGATGGGGGGAAGGGTGCACAGAGACACATCATGGGAGAAGGATGCACAGAGAAAAAATGAAGGGGTGAGGGTGCACAGAGACACATGATGGGGGAAGGATGCACAGAGACACATGATGGGTGAAGGATGCACAGAGACACATGATGGGGGAAGGATGCACAGAGACACATGATGGGGGAAGGGTGTACAGAGACACATGATGGGTGAAGGATGCACAGAGACACATGATGGGGAGAAGGGTGCACAGAGACACATGATGGGGAAGGATGCACAGAGACACATGATGGGGGAAGGATGCACAGAGACACATCATGGGAGAAGGATGCACAGAGACACATGATGGGGGGAAGGGTGCACAGAGACACATCATGGGAGAAGGATGCACAGAGACACATGATGGGGGGAAGGGTGTACAGAGACACATGATGGGGAAGGATGCACAGAGACACATGATGGAGAGAAGGGTGCACAGAGACACATGATGGGGGGAAGGGTGCACAGAGACACATGATGGGAGAAGGATGCACAGAGACACATGATGGGGAAGGGTGCGCAGAGACACATGATGGTTGAAGGATGCACAGAGACACATGATGGGGAAGGGTGCGCAGAGACACATGATGGGAGAAGGATGCACAGAGACACATGATGGGGAAGGGTGCACAGAGACACATGATGGGAGAAGGATGCACAGAGACACATGATGGGGGGAAGGATGCACAGAGACACATGATGGGAGAAGGATGCACAGAGACACATGATGGGAGAAAGAAGCACAGAGACACATGATGGGGAAGGGTGCACAGAGACACATGATGGTTGAAGGATGCACAGAGACACATGATGGGAAAGGGTGCACATAGACACATGATGGATGAAGGGTGCACAGCCACACATGATCTGGATAAGGGTGCACAGAGACACATGATGGTTGGGAAGAGTGCACAGAAACACATGATCGGGTAAGGGTACACAGAAACATGTGGACCGGGATTCTCCCCGATGGGCTGAGTGGTCGCGAGTTCGGCTGAGTCCCGCAGGCGTGGATTACTCATCTCCTACACGGCGGGTCCTGGAAGGTGAGTGTGCGGGGGTCGTCCTGGAGGGGGGGCGGCGGGGTCTGACCCCGGGGGGGGGGGGGCACGGTGACCTGGCCTGCGATCGGGGATGACCGATCGGCGGGCGGGCTGGTTCCGTGGTGGCCTACTTTACTCCGCACCGGGCCCCGGTAGGGCTCCGCCATATTGCCCGGGGACCGGCGCGGAGAAGGGAACACCACGCATGCGCGGAAATACGCTGGCCGTTCTGCGCATGCACGGAAATACGCTGGCCTCTCCACACATATGCAAACTCGCGCCGTTCCGCGCTGGCTGGAGCTGCAGGGACCACTCTGGCGCCGACCTAGCCCCCTAGGAAGGTGAGAATTCCTCACTTTCGGGGGCGGCTGACACTAGAGTAGTTGGTGCCGGTTTTCACGCCGGCGTGGGGACATAGTGAAGGGGAGTGTGACACTGGGCTGGATTCTCTGGTTCTGGGGCCCTGTCCCACGCCATGTTTTACGCCAGAAAAACTGGCACAAAGTGGGTTTCCTCCGGGTGCTCTGGTTTCTTCCCACTCGTCCCGAAAGACGTGCTGTTATGTAATTTGGACATTCCGAATTCTCCCTCTGTATACTCGAACAGGCACCAGAATGTGGTGATGAGGGGCTTTTCATAGTAACTTCACTGCAATGGAAGCCTACTTATGACAATAAAGATTATTATATTTAGCGAGACTCACAATTAGTCCAGTTTGCCCTGAATGAAGCCAGCCAGGCAGCCAGAGTAGTGGAGTTTGCAATGATCATCGGCTTCCCAGAAGTGCAGGGTGTCATCAACAGCACACAGGTGGCTTTAAGGGCTCCCTGGCAGCAGCCACTATGATTCACCAACAAAAAAGGCTTCCACTTTCTCAATGCGCAGCTGATCTGTAACCACCAGGAGCAGATCATGGAGGCCCCACTATGCTTTTTGTCTCCTCCTGTGGGGCAGGTGCACCCTCCTTGGCCTGAGTAACTAGAATAACAGACAGAAGAGACTTTGAGTGAATGGGCACCCAGGAAGATCCTGGTTGTATTGTCCTGGGGGTGCCCAGCTGACACTCATCCCTTTTGTGAGTGCTCAAAGGCACTTCCCTTACTCTTTGAGGAGAAGGCAATCTTGGAGGGAGAGAGAGGTACCCAACCCCGCTCCCACCTAGCCATCGCTGGAACATTCTCATGGTTGAAGCAATGGTGTGCCGGTCCTCTCATACATCCAAAAGAAACTACTGAACCAAGGTCTCCAAAGTGGGCACTGACCTTGATGTGCTGGCGTGCTGGGGCCAAGACATCGGACTGAACGCGGACAAACTCCATATCCTGCTTTCTAACCTGGTGATGGCCTCTGAGAGTGAGCTGAGTTTGACAAATTTGACTTACCCTGGTGGAGCAGATGAGACCATTCATCTTCTTCCTGTACTGGATAGCGGTCCTCTTCTGAAGAGCATTGACTGGCGCTGATGGCACTGCCAACCTTCTTCTAAGCCTTGGTGGTGAGCTTGGTGGACTACCAGTTCCCATCATGGGGCTAAAGGATCTCTTGGTGGCACCGCCAGTGACTTGGCGCTGAACATGGGGGCACTATGTAATGGCGTGATGGATGAGTCCCAACCTGCCTCACCACGAGATACATTCTGTGCTGCATGTTTAGGCATACATAATGAGTTATGAAGCAGAGAAGCAAACGTGGCAACCTGCCGCAAGAGCCGGATGGAGCCACACCATCTTTTCTACCTGATATCACACTTCGTTCCCAGAAGGGAAAATTCCACTCTCAGTCTGGAAACTTCTGCCCAATAATTTAGCCATGTGAACTGTAGCTGCCCTAATGCGCCCACCCACCCCCATGTTTTAACCAATTAGGTTTTTGCACTTCCGCTGATAAATCGCTCTTCATGTTGCTGGCACTGAAATTAATTTTCCTTCCTTTTAAAGACCAGATAATGTTTTTTAGCTAGATTAAGAATTTGATCAATCTTTCAAGATTCCATTCCATTCTTGGAGTTCACTCTCTAAGACCTCCAATGGCTTTAATGATAGGCCACAGAGTTGAAACCAAGTTTTCTCTTTCCAGCATCCTTTATCCAGTAGCCCGAGGCCAGATTTGCTACCTGCTTTCCGCTGGGGGCCATTTGTGCTGCAGGTGGGCTCATGCTGACGCAATGCCGCCTGACTGGCTGAATGCTGATGGGTATAATCCTGCTGCAAATTGTATTTCGGGATCACAATGTTAGAGCTACTTCAATAATGTATAAAATTTCTATTTTCAGCCTTTACTTGCACAACAAAAATCAAACTACAATTTTACAATCTATCCTTTTTTGTTGATAACACATTGCAATTGAAGCAGCTATCTGGTAGGAAAGGGGAAAATGTTTATTCAGCGGGTGGTTCACAGGTTCTAAGAACAGTTGAAGCTGATTATTGCAATCATATAGCTTATTGAATTATGACAAATTGCCATTTGAGGAAAAGTCAATTCAGTGTTGTTGTTGTCTCTCTTCACCAACAGGTAGTGCATAAAGCAGACTTTCATCTGTTTCCATAGCAAGCTATTTTTACCTCGAAATTCTCCTACCCGCCCCGCCACATTTCTGCACCGACCGGCCGGCGGGAGTCTCCGTAACACCGGCCGGTCAATGGGGTTTCCCATTGTGGGGCAGCCCCACGGCGTCGGGAAACCCCCGGGCGCCGGCAAAACGGAGACTCCTGCCGGCGGAGAATGATGCCCCAGAGGCGGATTTACAATGAAAACACCATGCCTAGGCACAGGGCCCCAATGGGAGGAGGCCGATAAGAGCTTGGTTACTCTGAATTTGCTGATCAGCTGGCAACGCAGAGCACAAAAGTCTGAAAAGGCAAGAAAACACTGGTCCCAAATCATACAAACAATAAACTTGACGCACACACACAGGTGCAGGTTCGCGGCCCACCAAGGGCAGGCCAGTAAAAGCGAGGTGCGATGCCCTGAATCAAACCTTAGCTATGAGGAGACAACGAGTGAGGCAGGGGGCTGTCTTGAAGACCCCAGATGAATGAGGTTATGAGAATGGGAGAGTGTGAGAGATGATGGGGTGGGGGGGGGGGGAAGGAGACTGTGAGACTGTGAGGGGATTAGGGGTGGGGGGGGTGGAAGATTGTGTGAGGGGGAAGAGAGTGTGTGAGGGGCTTAGCCAAGGTTGCAGACTCGTAGGGAGGGGTTGTGTTTTGGAGGGAGGGCGATTTTGTGATGGATTGCAGGTCCACGGGGAGGGAGAGTTTGTCTGGCGGGGTAGGGATAGAGTGAGGTTGCAGGGGGCAAGGAAATGAAAGTGAGCTGGGGGCCCCACGAACTGTAAATCCACCTCTGCCTGGGCAGATCACTAGCCTGTCACCAAAGCTTGAGGGGTGTCACTTCCACACAAAGCATGGCTGACCAGGAGTCCCTCCCGCTATTACTGCCTGCCATTGGCATGTGTTGGAAGGATATTTCAGGTTGGTGCTCAATCTGTTGACTTGCGTTGTGAACACATATGTGTACCAAATAGTCAATGGAGTATTGCATAGATAAATGAACATGAAAAGACTGTACATTGAAACTAAACTGGAAGGCGCATTCATTTTCAAGAAGTAAGTAGAAAGATCCTTGTGCGGAACTGTATCATGGGGCTGAATGATAAGTGAGGTGTTGGGTGCTCTGAGGTACAGACAAACCAACACGGTTGGGGTTGGTACAACGCAGTTTTATTCCAGCCAACTATTTATACATCAGACTTGGTACTCAGCACGTTGTGACTGCGTGAGTGTCTTGCTAATGAGGTCCTGGCCCTGTGCTGTCTCTAGATGGACTGCCCAGGAAGTGTCGTGTTTCTTGTCTTATACTGTGTCTGCTCTTGTCTGTGATTGGCTGTCGTGTTATGTGTGCTAATTGGTCCGTTGGTCTGTCTGTCATTATGTATGTGTTATGATGTATGTTTGAATATCATGACATCCCCCCTTTTTTACAAGATTATGTGCCTACGTGGTTATAAATATAAATGTGTCCTGAGTGCAGCTAAAGGTGTGTGTGCGTAATATTTACATCATGTACATGGGGCTTAACTTTATACAAGGGGCGATGTCAGGTGTGACATGCTAACGAGGTTGTACCATAACAAAAGAAGAACAACGTTGAAATTTGGAACGATCAAACGAGGCCTGGAACAATAAAACAGTGACATGGTACAAAACAGTAGTTGCTAAAGTTTGACGTGTGAACAGCCTCATAAGTCCAGTCTAGTAGGTGGGCGACGAATTCGGGTTGACCGCCTCAAGGGTGGGTCGAGAACCACCGGCTGAGGTGCGAGCCTGGCCACGGGCAGTGACAGAAGGGGCATGGTATATGGCAGCTCCACGAAGTCGCTATCAGGAACCAGTGGATGACACGGCGCCTGTGTAGGGTCCCGTTGCGAGCGTGGAAGTAAGCGAAGGGCTTGGCGATTGCGCCTACACACGGATCCATCCGGCATGCGTACCAGGAACGAGCGGGGAGCCACGCGTCGGAGAACTTCGGCAGGTGCTGACCAGCCACCGTCTGGTAGGTGGATGCGGACGTTGTCTCCAGGGGCCAGGGAGGGAAGATCAGTTGCCCGTATGTCTGTACGATCTCTTCTGGCGATCGCGCTGCAGTTGCATCCTGTGCAGTACCGGAGCATGGTCTATTGCTGGTGCCAGGATGGAAGGCACAGTGGTTCTGAGGGCGCGACCCATCAGCAGCTGTGCTGGTGAGAGACCAGTGGCTAGTGGGGCCGAGCGATAGGCCAGCAGGGTGAGGTGAAAGTCCGATCCGGCAGCAGCAGCCTTGCAGAGGAGCCGCTTGGCAATGTCAACGCCCTTCTCCGCCTTTCCATTGGACTGGGGATGCAGAGGGCTGGACGTCATGTGTGTGAAGCCATACGAGGCTGCAAAGGACGACCATTCATGGCTGGCAAAACAGGGCCCATTGTCCGACATGACAGTCATCGGAATGCCGTGGCGAGCAAAGGTGTCTTTGCAGGCCCTGATGACAGCAGACGACGTCAAATCGTGCAGGCGTATGACTTCTGGGTAGTTTGAGAAGTAGTCAACTATGATGACATAGTCCATGCCGAGCGCGTGAAATAGGTCGACACCCACCTTCGCCCAGGGGGACGTCACCAGCTCATGGGGCAGAAGCGTTTCAGGAGGTTGCGCCAGCTGAAACCTTTGGCAGGTTGTACAGTTGAGCACCATGTTGGCAATATCGTCACTGATGCCCGGCCAGTATACTGCCCCTCTAGCCCTCCGTCTGCACTTCTCGACCCCCAAGTGGCCTTCGTGTAGTTGGCCGAGAACCAGCTGGCGCATGCTGTGCGGAATCACAATCCGGTCCAACTTCAGAAGGACACCATTAATGATGGCTAGGTCGTCTCGTACATTGTAGAACTGCGGGCACTGCCCTTTGAGCCATCCTCCCGTCATGTGGCGCATTACTCGCTGCAGAAAGGCGTCAGCCGCAGTCTCTCGGCGGATACGGGCCAGACTGGAGTCGTCAGCCGGCAGATTTGCCGCTGTAAAAGCCACCTGGGCCTCGGCTTGACATACGAACCCCTCCGCATCTGGCGGCGTGCTCACTGCTCTGGATAGGGCATCCGCCACGATGAGGTCCTTCCCTGGAGTGTAGACCAGTTGGAAGTCGTACTTCCTGAGTTTAAGTAGGATGCGCTGGAGGCGAGGGGTCATCTCGTTCAGGTCCTTGTTTATTATGCTGACCAGGGGGCGGTGGTCAGTTTCGACCGTGAACCGTGGAAGACCATAGACGTAATTGTGGAACTTGTCTAAACCGGTTAGCAAGCCCAGGCATTCTTTTTCGATTTGCGCGTAGCGCTGCTCTGTGGGGGTCATGGCCCGCGATGCATAGGCCACTGGGGCCCATGATGCCGTGTCATCCCTCTGCAGGAGCACTGCTCTAATGCCGGATTGGCTGGCATCAGTTGAGATTTTGGTGGCACGAGACGTGTCAAAAAACGCCAACACTGGTGCCGTAGTGAGTTTGCGTTTGTGCTCCTCCCATTCCAGCTGGTGTGTGCGTTGCCACTGGAACTCTGTGGACTTCTTGACCAGGTGGCGCAGAGCCGTCGTGTGGGAGGCAAGGTTGGGAATGAACTTCCCCAGGAAGTTGACCATGCCTAGGAAGCGTAGGACAGCCTTCTTGTCAGCCGGCTGCGGCATGGCTGTGATGGCGCTCACCTTGTCTGCATCCGGACGGACCCCTGACCAGGAGATATGGTCCCCCAGGAACTTCAACTCGGTCTGGCCAAAGGAGCTCTTGGCTCAGTTGAGGCGCAGGCCGTTTTCCCATATGCGGGCAAAAACGCGTTGGAGACGATGTATGTGCTCCTGCGGTGTGGTGGACCAGATGATGACATTGTCCACATATACGCGCACCCCTTTGATGCCTTCCATCATCTGCTCCATGATTCTGTGGAAGACCTCGGATGCCGAGATGATGCCAAATGGCGTCCGGTTGTAGCAGAACCTGCCGAAAGGGGTGTTGAAGGTACATAGCTTTCGGCTGGACGGGTCCAGTTGGATCTGCCAAAATCCTTTAGAAGCATCCAGTTTCGTGAATATCTTCGCTTGGGCCATTTCACTGGTGATCTCCTCCCGTTTGGGTATGGGATAATGTTCCCGCATAATGTTATTATTGAGGTCTTTGGGGTCTATACAGATGTGGAGCTCGCCAGAGGGCTTCTTGACACACACCATGGAGCTGACCCATGGCGTGGGCTCCGTGACCGTGGATAAGACCCCTTGGTCCTGGAGATCCTGCAGCTGCTGCTTGAGGCGATCTTTAAGTGGCGCTGGGACCCTGCGAGGTGCGTGAACGACCGGGATGGCGTCCGGTTTGAGGCGAATTCGGTAGGTGTATGGCAGTGTTCCCATGCCTTCGAATGCCTCCTGGTTGTGGTCGCGGGGCGATTGGAGCTGTGCGTTGAACTCAGCATCCGGGAAGTCAGACGTGCCGTCTGGAGAGAGAGAGAGAATTCATTGCACAATGGAGAGCCTTACATGCCTGTGCGCCCAGCAGGGAGACCTTCGATGAGCCAACTATCTCGAACGAGAGTGTGGCCGTGTGTGTTTTGTGTGTCACTTGGAGCTGGCAGGATCCCATGGCCGGGATAACGTTCCCGTTGTAGTCGACCATCTTGCACCGGGATGGCTGGATTGGTGGTCTGACCTTCATGGCATAGAAGGCTGACCATGCTATGAGGTTGGCGGAGGCGCCAGTGTCCAGGCGGAAAGTGATCGGCGATCGGTTGACAGTTAGGGTGGCACTCCATTCATCGCCCGGATTGATGGTGTTGACACGGTTCGCATCAATGACCGCAACCCGGAAGGCGTCTTGGTCATCTGTGTCGTCGGTTTGGATGTCGTGATGTGGAGGCTGAATGGTCCGCACGTTCCTGCGAGGTTGTCGGAGATGTGGAAGATCAACAGGTTGAGCCGCTCGACAGTAGGTAGCGTATTGGCCCATCTTGCCACAGTGTAGGCATTGTCGGGTTTTTGCAGGACATTGCCCTTTTAAATGTGCAGCTCCACAGTTGCCGCACGTCATGACGTCATGGCATTCGTTACGCCACTACGCATGCGCAGTTCGGTCTTGCGTCGGGCGCGCCTGCGCAGCACGTCCCTCAGTGTTGCCGTAGGTTTTGGTGCGCACAAACGCGGGAGGCCTTAAAAAGCGTACGAAACGGCCGCCCTTGTCCGGGCCGCGGGCCGGGAGAAACTCGATTGCCTGGATGCATTCGGCCTCGTGGGCGGCCTGGCTTGCCGATTCGATCGCATGGGACCCCCTCCGAGCCGATTTGGTCGCCTGAAATTGGGCATAGCGGCTGGTCGCATTCTCATGCAGGACACAGGCTTCAACTGCAGATGCTGAGGTCTTTAATTTTTAGAAGCTGCTGGCGTAGGCCACTGGAGGCAATGCCAAAAACGATCTGGTCCCGGATCATGGACTCTGAGGTGGTGTCGTAACCGCAGGACTGCGCGAGTATGCGGAGGTGCGTCAGGAAGGACTGAAAGAGCTCATCCTTACCTTGCAGGCGCTGCTGAAAGACATACCTCTCAAAGATTTCGTTGACCTCAACGTTGAAGTGCTTGTCGAGCTTGAGGAGGACCGTGTCATACTTAGCTTTGTTCTCGCCTTCCGCGAACACCAAGGAGTTGTATACATCGATGGCGTGCTGACCTGCGTTTGTGAGGAGCATGGCAATCTTTGTTTCGTCCGAGGCGCCCTGTTTTTCATTGGCTTGCATGAAGAGTTCGAATCGCTGCTTGAAGAGCTTCCAATTTGTGCCCAGGTTCCCAGCGACTTGCAACGGCTGCGGTTTGTTGCGGGTGTCCATGGCTCAGGATGGCAAATTTGCCGGTAGGTATCGAGTCACTCCTGGTATCATGAGGTGTTGGGTGCTCTGAGGTACAGACGATCCAACACGGTTGCGATTGGTACAACGCAGTTTTATTCCAACCAACTATTTATACATCTGACTTGGTACTCAGCACGTTGTGACTGTGTGAGTGTCTTGCCAATGAGGTCCTGGCCCTGTGCTGTCTCCAGATGGACTGCCCAGGAAGTGTTGTGTTTCTTGTCTTATACTGTGTCTGCTCTTGTCTGTGATTGGCTGTCGTGTTATGTGTGCTATTGGTCCATTGGTCTGTCTATCATTATGTATGTGTTATGATGTATGTTTGAATATCATGACAATAAGGAGGGGGTGTGGAGGGGTGCAAATGGCAGTCCTCCAAAAAGCTCCACACCGACCCACCCCGCAGCCATAAAGTGCTGTGGGGCAGATTAATGAGGGCTGAGTGGGACTCCACGTTGGGCAGAGGTCCCCCCTTCTAGAGTTGCTGCCATTCTGATTGACCAACAGCTCCATCAGTCCCGGCAACGGCAGGAAGGCATCAGAGGCCATTGCTGGGACTGCTGAACAAGAAAGGATCCCGAGACATTAGATCCCCGGAGCAGATAACTTCTGGGTCTTGGGTTTTGGCCCTTTAATCATTTTAGGTTAAAATGCTTGTGCTCTGATGCCCACACTAAATGCTTTATATTATGGGCAGCATATTATCAGGGTCAATTGGCTTGATGCCAAACCTAATTGACTCTTGCTTCCTCATTTAAATATGGTGGGTGAGCTGTCAATTTTGCCATCTGCCTGTCCACCTCATCACCTTTTTTCCCTCCCCCACCTCCCCATATTATGGGGGTGAGTTCAGGGATGGGCGAGAAGGTGGTGGGATTGGTAGCCCCCTCCCCTCCGCAATTCTACATGCCATAAAGTGTCCCCCTCCCCCAACCAAAGGAAATGCACCTGCTGTGGGGTATGAACACTTCAGCCCAGGACAGATTCTATTCAAACAGTTTCGAAGAACAAATTGCAAATCAGTGAAGTTGAAAATGAATTAAACTACAGAACAGAGTGAAGTAAATTCAGCTTTCTACAGCTCTCCATTGAATATTCTATTCATTTTATGTTTTTACCATAAATGTGTGATCACCTGGTTGGAACAAAATAAGTTTGATTTTATTTGTAGCAAAGTTTTGAATTTAATGAGGACTGTTGCAATTTCAAATGCGTCTTTTATCATATAGAATCATAGAATTTACAGCGCAGAAGGAGGCCATTCAGCCCATCGAGTTTTGCACAGGCCTTTGGAAAGAGCACCTTACTTAAGCCCACACCTACACCCCATCCCAGTAACCCCAGCTAACCTTTTTGGATACTAAGGGCAATTTAGCATGGCCAATATTTGCTTTTCCTATTTCGGGGTCGATAACACACTCCAAGCAATGTGGCTACCCCTGTTATATTTCTGAGCTCAACCCATATGGATTGCAAATAGACATACCCAGACTGCGCGTCCCACAAGTGTAAACAGAAACAAAATGGTTTCCCTGGACGTGTAAATAGTTCTTTCCTCTCTCACTAAACGTGGAAAAGTGGGAGACATTCAATTTAATGGCTGAGACATTTAAAAGGTTAATTACCATGGGCAAAAGACAATGAATAGAACTAGGTGTAGCGCAACAATTAGTCACTCAAGTCGAGAAGTGATGAAGTCAATCGAGGCTTTATTAAGCAAGACTTGTTCCCCAGCAGCTCAGTTACAGAATGCGGCTGCTGGGAGAACTCGCGCTCTTACACTCCGCCTTTCTGGGCGGAGCCAGCAGGCGGCAGATCCAAGCAGGACCCAGGACCTATCAGCCAATAGCCTCTCGGCTTCGCAGGTACCGTACTACCCCTAATACATACCACCACATTCACCCCTTGTTAAAAAAGAACCCGGCGGGGTGGTGGTTCACATGGTGGTAGGGGTTTACAAGGCTGGTCCTGGAACTAATTTCATACAGTGGCTATGCATTTAGCCCAACAGTTAACTATGTACAGGTTTTGTCAGAATTATTGACAGATTTTTGTCACGCGGATTCCACGAGTCGAGCGGGTGCCCAGGTCGTCCTTGTCGATCACCTCAGCCCCGGTGGTGGTGCAGGTGCTGGCTCGGGCACTGTCGTCTCTGGGAGTGTTGAGCTGTTCGTCCCTGTTTCTTTACTCCTGGGCGGGCACGGGAGGAGGACCGATCCACCCGGGAAGGGAGCGGTTGTGGGGTGCGCTGGTGGGAGGGAGGGGGTGATTGGTGTTGGGAGTGTGTGTGTGCTTCCGGCGGGCGCCAGGTCCCGCAGGGAGACCATGTCCTGTCGGCCGTCGGGGTACGCCACGTAGGCGTACTGAGGGTTTGCGTGGAGAAGGTGAACCCTCTCGACCAACGGGTCCGATTTGTGCGCCCGCACATGCTTTCGGAGCAAGATGGGTCCTGGGGCCGACAGCCAGGTCGGCAGCGACGTTCCGGAGGACTTCCTAGGGAAGACAAGGAGGCGCTCGTGAGGCGTTTGGTTAGTGGTGGTGCACAGCAGCGACCGGATGGAGTGGAGGGCATCCGGGAGGACTTCCTGCCACCGGGAAACTGGGAGATTTCTGGACCGTAGGGCCAGTAGGATGGTCTTCCAGACCGTACCGTTCTCCCTCTCTACCTGACCGTTCCCCCGAGGGTTGTAACTGGTTGTCCTGCTCGAGGCAATGCCCTTGCTGAGCAGGAACTGACGCAGTTCGTCGCTCATGAAGGAGGACCCCCTGTCGCTATGGATGTACGCGGGGAAACCGAACAGTGTAAAGATGGTGCCGAACGCTTTAATGATTGCGGCCGCTGTCATGTCGGGGCAGGGGATGGCGAAGGGGAAACGGGAGTACCTGTCCACCACGTTTAGGAAGTATGCGTTGCGGTCGATGGAGGGGGGGGGGGGCCTTTGAACTCCAAATTGAGGCGTTCAAAGGGACGGGAAGCCTTTATCAGGTGCGCTCTATCTGGCCTGAAAAAATGCGGTTTGCACTCTGCGCAAATTTGCCAGTTCCTGGTGGCTGTACGGACCTCCTCAACAGAGTTGGGGAGGTTGCGGGACTTCACAAAATGGTAGAATCGAGTGACTCCCGGGTGGCAGAGGTCCTCCTGGAGGGCTTGGAGGCGGTCTACTTGTGCATTGGCACATGTGCCGCAGAATAGGGCATCGGACGGCTCGTTCAGCTTTCCGGGACGATACAAGATCTCATAGTTATAGGTGGAGAGCTCAATCCTCCACCTCAAGATCTTGTCATTCTTGATTTTGCCCTGCTGTGCATTATCGAACATAAAGGCTACCGACCGTTGGTCAGTGAGGAGAGTGAATCTCCTGCCGGCCAGGTAATGCCTCCAATGTCGCACAGCTTCCACAATGGCTTGGCTTCCTTTTCCACTGAGGAGTGGCGGATTTCTGAGGCGTGGAGGGTCCGGGAGAAAAAGGCCACGGGTCTGCCCGCTTGGTTGAGAGTGGCTGCCAGAGCTACATCGGATGCGTCGCTCTCGACTTGGAAGGGGAGGGACTCGTCGATGGCGCGCATCGTGGCCTTCGCGATATCTGCTTTGATGCAGCTGAAGGCCTGTCGGGCCTCTGTCGACAGGGGGAATGTAGTGGACTGGATTAACGGGCGGGCCTTGTCTGCGTACTGGGGAACCCACTGGGCGTAATACGAAAAGAAGCCCAGGCAGCGTTTCAGGGCTTTGGAGCAGTGGGAGAGGGGAAATTCCATAAGGGGGCGCATGCGTTCAGGGTCGGGGCCTATCACTCCATTGCGCACTACGTATCCCAGGATGGCCAGGCGGTTGGTGCTAAACACGCATTTTTCCTCGTTATAGGTGAGGTTCAGGGCGTTAGCGGTCTGGAGGAATTTGCGGAGGTTGGAGTCGTGGTCCTGCTGGTCATAGCCGCAGGTGGTTACATTGTCGAGGTATGGGAACGTGGCCCGCAAACCGTGCTGGTCAACCATTCGGTCCATCTCCCGTTGGAAGACCGAGACTCAGTTCGTGACGCCAAATGGGACCCATAGAAAATGGTAGAACCGCCCGTCTGCCTCGAAGGCCGTGTACTTGCGGTCACTCAGGCGGATGGGGAGCTGGTGGTATGCGGTCTTGAGGTCCACGGTGGAAAAGCCCTTGAACTGTGCAATCCGATTGACCATGTTGGATATGCGGGGGAGAGGGTACGCATCGAGCTGCGTGTACCTATTGATGGTCTGACCATCCTCTGCTTCTCCCCGGTCTTCACAACGACCACCTGGGCTCTCCAGGGACTATTGCTGGCCTGGATTATGCCTTCCTTCAGCAGCCACTGGACTTCAGACCGGATAAACGTCCGATCCTGGGCGCTGTATCGTCTGCTCCTAGTGGCGACGGGTTTGCAATCCGGGGTGAGGTTCGCCCCTTGAGGGTTGCGAGGCTGCAGATAGTGAGTGGGGGTATTGGGCCGTCGAATTGGAACGTTAGGCTCTGGAGGTTACACTGGAAATCTAACCGTAAGAGAGTGGGAGCGCAGAGTTGGGGAAGGACATAAAGCCTATAATTCTTAAACTCCCTCCCTTGCACCGTTAGGTTCGCAATGCAGAACCCTTTGATCTCTACGGAATGGGATCCCGCTGCCAGGAAAATCTTTTGGGTGCTCCGACGAATGGAAAGAAAACAGCGTCTTACCGTATCCGGGTGGATAAAACTTTCCATGCTCCCAGAGACGATCAGGCATGGCGTCTCATACCCGTTGACCAGCACCGTTGTTGTTGCCGTTTGGAGCGTCCGGGGCCGCGATTGGTCCAGGGTCACCGAAGCCAGTCGTGGTTGTTGCATCACGGCGTTTTCTTCAGACCCCGTGGAGCCGTCTATGCTGGGGTCCCTGGCTATCAGCCAAGATGGCGGCGTCCATGGATCGCACGCGGTCAGGGGCGGACAAAATGGCCGCCCCCATGGATCGCACGTGGCCAGGGTGGGTCACAAGATGGCGGCGCCCATCCTCCCCGCGTGGTGTCCGGGACTCAAAATGGCGGCGCCCACGGGCCGCACATGGATCGTTGGGGGGGTTGAGTCTGCTGTCCCCGTTCTCCCCCGGAGATTGCGGCGACCCCCCGGGACTGGCACACCGCTGAGTAATGCCCCTTTTTGCCGCAGCTCTTACAAATAGCTGAGCGGGCCGGGCAGCGCTGCTGGGGGTGTTTCGCCTGCCCGCAAAAATGGCAGCGGGGCCCACTGGCATGGTCTGGTTCTCTAGCCGCACAGGCTTGCGGGGGGGTGGGGGGTGCCGGGGAGTCGGTCGCAACGGGGGTCCACGGAGCCCAAGGGGCTGCCGCGCGGTCGGGGCCATAGGCGCGGGCATTTTGTGAGGCCACTTCAAGGGAGGCCACAGGGGCCCGTGCTTCTGTGAGTCCTGACGAGTCTCTCTCTAACAGTCTTTGCCGAATTTGAGAAGAAGTCACACCTGCCACAAAAGCATCCCTGATTAGTAGCTCCGTGTGCTCGATCGCGCTCACCGACGTGCAGTTGCAGTTCCTTCCCAATATCAACAGTGCACTGTAGAACTCGTCTAGCAATTCTCCGGGGATTTGCCGTCTCGTCGCGAGTTGGTGGCGTGCGTAGACCTGGTTTATGGGCCGAATGTAGACTCCTTTCAGCATGGTGAGCACCGTTGGGAAATCCTCCGCGTCTTTGATGAGCGTGTAGATCTCCGGGCTCACCCTGGAATGCAGGACCTGCATTTTCTGATCTTCCGTGGTCCGGCCGGGGGCCGTTCGAAGGTAACCTTCGAAGCATGCTAGCCAGTGTTTAAACACGGCCGCCGATTTTGCTGCATGGGGACTGATTCGCAGACACTCCGGGGCGATCCGGAGCTCCATAGTCTTTTTAAGTCTGCTTAATAAATTGTAGCGCAACAATTACTCACTCAAGTTGAGAAGTGATTAAGTCAATCGAGGCTTTATTAAGCAAGACTTGTTCCCCAGCAGCTCAATAACAGAATGTGGCTGCTGGGAGAACTCGGGCTCTTATACTCCGCCTTTCTGGGCGGAGCCAGCAGGCGGCAGATCCAACCAGGACCTGGGACCTGTCAGCCAATAGCCTCTCAGCTTCACAGGTACCGTACTACCCCTAATACATACCACCACACTGTGATTTGGCCTGGCCTAACCCAACAGCTAAGAATGGAAGCATGATTCGACAGTTTGGGTAGCAGCCATTTTGAATTTTGAACTGCACAAAGTCTATCTGAGAACAGCCATTTTGTGCAGGGAATGCGAGAAAGACCTTGGATCATCTGAGAGGGTTCTTGGTCAAAGGATCATTTCAGTGCGTTTTTGGCTATCATTAGCCACAAAAACAAATCTTACAGCTCCATTCAGCAGTATGTGTCTGTAAATCTAACTTCTGATAACATAAGAATAATGAACTTATAAGAGGACATTTACTCCATTAAACCCAGTTTTTTCAGCAGACCATTTACAGTTTTTCTTGTCATATGCACCAACTAATGTATATCATTGCCAGAGAAGAATAATGACAAAAATCAGAAAAAGTGCCCGGAACATCACCCAAAAAGATAATAAAGAGAAAATGGCTACTGGAAGTAAAATTAAATTCATTGAATCTTAGTCAAGGAAATGTGCCTTAGAAACACAGAGTTGCTAGGTTTGAAATCAGCTAATAGGGAGTTTTTGACAATTTCAAACTCCTTCTGCCAATTTTCATTCACTGGAATCACTTATCAGGAATGTAAACATGGAGGTCACTGTGAGCCATAAAATTTTTGTTCTGCCAATTTTATGTATTTTGACAAATAAATAACGCTCAAATTCCTGATATGAAATCCCATTAGGATGTGAAGTTGAAGATTATTCTGTGTTTCAATTTTGCGCACATCGTAGTGATTCATTGAATGAATTTCTAAAGTATATACTTTTCACCCTGTCATTTCAATAAAAGATGAACTGCAGGATTCTCCATCAGCGAGATCCTCCGCCCCGCCAGCAGCGCACCCGATGGGGTGGGGATGGCCACAATGGGAAACCCATTGGCAAACTGTGGGAACGGAGGGTCCCGTTGTCAGCGGGGGCGCTCCTCGCTGGAAAACGACAATGAGCAGGAGCAATAGCTTCAAAAGTATTTGATTTGCTCCTTCAAGTAATTGAACTTGTAATCTCATCCTATTGGGAACAATCATCTGTTTGCCATTTCTAGTAAATGTATAACCATGATCTTTATGCATGTCTTGGCAACAAGTAGCACGGAAAAAACCTTTCCCCTGTCCTCTAACTCAATTGCACAATAAATCTTTGAGCTGCAGTGATGAGATTAAAAATTAATTAGCCTGGGCTCCAGGTGGCTGTATGGTAACTCCGCTGTAAAGTATGCATGTGTGATCTTAAGATGAGGATGGCACCGTGCTAGACTACGATGCCCCGAGAATTGAAATGCCAACCTGCACTCATTTTCTCGACTCACTTGTGAAAACTGGTTGCTAATGAATAGTGGTTGGCGCTCTGAACTATATGCCAGCAAAATCAAACACCTGTTGAGAGAAAATTAGAACAGGTAAAACTAACAAGATGGCCAGAATTCTCCAACTGTTGCGATTCTCTTTTCCCACTGGCAGTGCACCCCTGCCCACTGGTTCCCGGTGGCATGTGGTGGCTTCAATGGGAAATCCCATTGCCCAGCGGCGGGAAAAGGGAATCCTGCCAGCATCAAATGGCGCGCCACTGAGAAATCGCAGCTGGAGGACCAGAGAATCCTGCCCGATGTATATATCAAATTTATTCTTATTTACAGTTTCCTCTTCCTTCATCGGTGCCAGTGTATCAGTTTCAGAAAGTTCTGAAAATTTGCCTCGAATATATGTAGCAATTTAGGCTAAAGAGGTCGACCAATCATAGAATCTCAACAGTGCAGTAGGAAGCCATTTGGCCCATCGAGTCTGCACCGACCCTCTGAAAGAACACCCTACCTAGGTCCATCCCCATGCCCTATCCTCATTACCCCAGCTAACTTTTACATCCCTGGACACGAAGGGCCAATTTAGCATGGACAATCCACCTAGCCTGCGCAGCTATGTACTGTGGGAGGAAACTGGAGCACCCAGAGGAAACCCAGGCAGAACAGGGAGAATGTACAAACTCGACACAGTTGCCCAAGGCCAGAATTGAACCCGGGTCCCTGGTGTTGTGAGGCAGCAGTGCTAACCACTGTGCCACCCAATATAGAAGCAAAGTACTGTGGATGTTGGAGATACGAAACAAAAACAGAAAATGCTGGAAATTCTCAACAGGTCTGGCAGCATCTGTGGAGAGAGAAACAGAGTTAATGTTTTAAGTCCCTATGAATCTTCTTCTGTCTATGGACTCAAAGCCTTAATTCTGTTTCTCTCTCCATAGATGTTGCCAATCTGCTGAGTCTTTTCAGCATTTTCTATTTTTACTGAAGGTTAGTTAATATGTACATGGATTGTTGCATCATGTGCTGTGTTTTGCAATCATAACGGTCCTGGAAAAATATGGACTTGACTATATTAACAAAGAGTTATCATAATTCGAACAGTTGTGAGCCGACTCAATCAATTTGCTGCAGATGTCCTTTCAGATCAGCATAAATATGTAAAGAAAACCAGTTGAAATAAAAATCTGAAATCATTTATAAAAGCAAAAAAACCCAGAAGATGCTAGAAATGCAGACGAGGTTATCAAGCGATTTGAAAGATCTAGCTCAAAAGTTAATCAATGCAACCCTGTCAGATGCTGACTCAAATGCTCTCCGTTTCCACAATGTTCTAGTTTGAATCTCCTGCTGAAGAAATGTATTTCCCTTTCCTACCTGACAGCTGCTTCAATTGCAATTTGCTATCAACAGAAAAGATTAGATTTTAAAATTACAATCCAATTTTTGTTGTGTGAAGTGGAGGCTGAAAACAGAAATTGCATGAATTATTGAAGCATCTCTAACATTGTGCTCCTGAAATACAACTTAAAGCAAGATTGCACCCACCAGCACTAAGCCAGCTAGAGGGCACCGTCAGCATGGGCCTGCCTGCAGCCTAACGGGTCTATTTTGTGTACCCACGATTTAAAAGTTGGTAGCAAATCTGGCCTCCGGCTGCTGGATAAGGGAGACTGGAAAGAGGAACTTTGGCTTCATACTGCACGTATTGTAAAGTAATTTCTGTAATCAGAAAAAAATATTTCCGTACTGGATGGATTCAAGGTCTATTCCCTCATCAGGACTCCCCTGGTTGGGCCGACTTGGGCTAAACAAGACAAATACCTTGGTCCTTACGCGATTAATAATCTTTATTGTCACAAGTAGGCTTGCATTAACACTGCAATGAAGTTACTGTCAAAACCCCTGTGAAAATCAGGTGACACATAGAATCTTTCTGAATGCATTATTACGCGCATAGATATACTAAATGCATCATTCATCAATTTTTAACTTTTTCATACATTTCAGCAAATGTAAAATTATTTAGAACTAACCCAGAGGGGGGAAAAAACAGTTTGGACCAGTATTCTTATTTCCACGTTTTGCTGTTTTTCCTTATAATCCTTGATCATCTAACTAACTACTTTTTTCTGCTCTGTTGTTTGTTGGTGGATATGGGCATCACCACCAAGACGACAATTTGTTGCCCATCCTATGTTGCCCTTGAACAAGTGGCTTGCCACACCATTTCCGAGTCAACCACAGTGCTGTGGGTCCGGAATCACATGTAGTCCAGAACAGGTAAGGATGGCAGGCATTGGTGAACCACATAGATTTTACAATAATGCTTTCAGATTTATTAACTGAATTTAAATTTCACCAACTGCCACGTTTGGATTTGAGCTTATGTCCCAGAGGATTAACCTGGGAGTTTGGATTACTGGTCCAGTGACATAGCATCTACACCACTGTCTCCCTATATTATTATTAAGTATTGTTTAAGGATGATGTTACAGTTCTAAATATAAAATATATCCTGGATGGTTCTGGCCTGAATCCAATAGATTCAAGTAGAGAGACTCGTATCAATGATTTGGATGTGAGAACCAAATGTTATAGAACATAGAACTGTACAGCACAGTACAGGCCCTTCGGCCCACGATGTTGTGCCGAACTCGTCTGAAACTAAGATCAAATCAACCTACTCCCAATCATTCTAGTGCACTCCATATGCCTATCCAATAACCGCTTGAAAATTCCTAAAGTGTCCGACACCACTACCATAAAATTTACCATCTACTACCACCCTCTGTCTTCTATGTGATAGCCAGTTACTGATCCAATCGGCCAAACTTCCCTCTATACCATGCCTCCTTACTTTCTGCATGAGCCGACCATGGGGCACCTTATCAAACACCTCACTAAAATCCATGTATACGACATCAACTGCTTTACCTTCATCTATGTACTTAGTTACCTCCTCAAAGAATACAATCAAACTTGTGAGGCACGACTTACCCCTCACAAATCCATGCTGACTATCCTGGATCTTATATTTGAAATGAAAATGAAAATCGCTTATTGTCACAAATAGGCTTCAAATAAAGTTATTGTGAAAAGGCCCCGGTCGCCACATTCCAGCGCCTGGCAGGAACGTGTGTTATGAGAAAAATGTACATCAGCTACAGGAGGACTTGAACAGACTTAGTGAGTGGGCAAGAACATGGCAGATGGAATATAATGCACAAAAATTGAGGTAATCCACTTTGGTAGAAGGAAAGATGTGCAGAATATTTCCTAAATAGTAAGGAATTAGAAAGCGCAGATGCACAATGGGACCGGGGTGTCCTTATTCATAAGTCACTGAAGGCTAACATGCAGGTGCAGGAAGCTATTTGGAAGGCTAATGGAATGTTAGCCTTTATTATTTTTCTTTATTTGTTCATGGGATGTAGGTGTCGCCGGCTGGGCCAGCACTTATTGCCCAGTTCTGAGGGCATTTCAGAATCAACCACATTGCTGCAGGTCTGGAGTCACATGTAGGCCAGACCAGATAAGGATGACAGATTTTCTTCCCCAAGAGACATGAGTGAACCAGATGGGTTTTTATGACAATTGCCAATGGTTTCATCATCTGCCCTGGTGGGATTCAAACTTGGGTCCTCAGAACATCCCCCTGGGTCTCTGGATTTTTAGCCCAGTGACAATATCACTACGCCATTGCGTCCCCTTAAATCACAAGAGGATTTGAGTACATGAGTAGTGAGGTCTTGGTTCAATTGTATGGAACTCGGTTAGGCCACACCTGAAGCACTGTGTACAGTTTTGGTTCCCTTACCTCAGAAAGGATATTATTGCCATAGAGGGAGTGCAGCAAAGGTCCATTAGACTTGTCCTGGGGATGGGGGAATTGAAATACAAGGAGACAATGGGCAAACTCGGCTTCTGAGTTCTAAAGTTTCGAAGAATGAGAAGTGATGTAATTGAAACCTACAAAATACTTAAAGGAATAGACAGGGTAGGTTGATGGAAGATGTTTCCCTTTGATGGGGAGTCTAGAACCAGGGGGCACAATTTCTCAATAAGGGTTTTGACATTTAGGACTGAGATGAGGAGAAATGTCTTTATTCAGAGGATTGTGAAACTTTGGAATCCTCTACCCCAAAGAGCTGTGGAAGCTCAGTCAGTGAGTATGTTTAAGGTAGAGATCGATAGATTTCCATGATTAACAGTAACATAAAGGGTGTGTATGTAGAGTGTGTAAAAGGCATTGAAGTGTCCAATCAGTCATGATCATATTAAATGGCGGAACAGGCTCGATGGGCCGAATGGCCTACTCTTGTTCCTATGCTCCTATGTTCTTATCAGACAATGGAGGAGCTATTGTTGGGAGGGTTTTTTCCATAGAGCTCCAAACAGCAAAAATGATATAAATGAGCAAATTTGTCACCAAGTTTTAATGATGTATAACAGAACTAGAGAGTAATAGTCAAAGAATTGAATTATCCAAAGAAAGACTGACATAACGCTAAGGGTAGTGAAGAATGATGACAACTTGTCCATCAAGCTGTATTACTTGTCGTATGAGCAACATTTGAGGACTCTGGGTCTGTACTCATTGGAGTTCAGAAGGATGAGAGGGGATCTTATTGAAACTTACAAGATACTGCGAGGCCTGGATAGAGTGGATGTGGAGAGGATGTTTCCATTTGTAGGAAAAACTACAATCAGAGGACACCATCTCAGACTAAAGGGACGATCCTTTAAAACAGAGATGAGGAGGAATTTCTTCAGCCAGAGGGTGGTGAATCTGTGGAACTCTTTGCTGCAGAAAGTTGTGGAGGCCAAATCACTGAGTGTCTTTAAGACCGATATAGATAGGTTCTTGATTAATAAGGGGACCAGGGGTTATGGGGAGAAGGCAGGAGAATGTGGATGAGAAAATATCAGCCATGATTGAATGGCGGAGCAGACTCGATGGGCCGAGTGGCCTAATTCTGCTCCTATGTCTTCTGGTTTATGGTCTTAAGCTTCAGTCACAACATCTTAATGATGAGGCAGAAAGGAAGCAAATCCTGCACTGCAGATTCCACCACCTCATGGGACATCCTGCCCCATGTGCCCAAAGATCTTCAGGTTGAAAATCAGGTTGTTCAGTCTCATGAAGACCCATGGCAGAAACTCGTTACTCTGAGCAGATGGCATCCTCAGAGTGTGGGTAAAGGTTATCTATTCAGAGTGACACAATGTGGAAAATGTTGTTCCACAGGGATTGGTGTTGAGACAACAGTCATTCACAATTTACCTAAACAATTTGTACCTGGGAGTTGGAAGTACAATTCCGAAATTGTTTATGTCACCAACTTGGGGCTTAGAGTAATACCAAAACGTCTTTGACAAATTACAAGAAGAATGCATTCGTAATTAGCAAATTAATTTCAATGTAGGTAACTGTGAGGTGGTATGTTTCAGAAAGAAGGCTAAGAGGCCATATAAAATAGATAATGAGAGTCTAAATTGGAATAGAAGAGCAAAGAAATCTAATGATAAAGATAGGTATAATGCGAATATCAAGAGTATTGAAATTGTATTATGCATCTCAGAGAGGAACAATTTGTATGGAGAAAAGTTGAATTCTATTGCAGTTTCTCTAATATTCAATTTGAAATGTTTTGAGCTGGGGCAGTATGCCTGACATGGAATGTATTTTGTAAATATCAAAAGCATTGCAATCGTATTAAGGCACCTTAGAGTGGAACATGCAGTATGGTGAAAAGTTGAATTTTATCGCACTTACTATAATGTTCATTTTGAAATGTTTTGAAGTGTACTTTAACAGATTTTTGTGAATAAAGCATATTTTTTGTGGGGAAACAATGTATCTGGAGAGAGATGCAGTGGTTTGTGCTGAGGTTTATCCCGAGCTGTGCGTCCCTGGCTGTTCCCAGGGACGCACACCAAGATCAACATCAACTGTGGCTAGAGGACCATCAAAACAGTGAAAGACGCTCTTTCCTCTCCCTGAAGATTGCTGGTATTAGAGTGTGAAGAGTTGCAACCCGAGTGAGTTACTAGGTTACAGGGATAGGATGGGGCAGTGGGCCAAGGTAGGGAGCACTTTTGGAGTGTCGGTGTAGACTCGATGGGCTGAATGGCCTCTTTCTGCAGTGTAGTGATTCTATGAGTGTTGCACACTGGCAAATTCCAGGGTAAGGACTGTATGCTGAGGGATGCACTAAAGCTTGAGGCAGCCGCGACAAAAGTGCAATGGGGAAAAGTCACTGTCTCAGGCCTTTCAGCCACAGTACACATAATGTACTTTTACAAATTTTATGAATAAGGTATATTTTTAGTTTTAAGATCCCAGCTGATGTTACTACTGGACAGAAGGATCCCAGAGCAGATTCCTGGCTTAATGAATCATAGCTTTCAATTTTTATTCAGAGGTATGGATGCACAGGACTGCCAATTAACTTTTAACAAAAGAGTGAAATATTTATTGCACAAGAAAAGATTAATTATAATACCTCAGCTGTATCCTACAGAGTTGTACACAGATTTACAAGGGCAACACAAGTCACAATTTATTTTATATACTGTAATGTTCTCAGTAAGTACTTAGTCCATGCAAACCAATAGGTGAAATGTGGTCAGCCACCGCCCTTTGAAACCAAGTGACAGATGCTACCCAAAACAACTTCTGTAGATATCTCCTCAAATCCCTTCAGATTCTTGTTACACTGTGAGTCAACTGGTCCTCGCGAGAACTCTGTCTTCCAAACAAGGGTTTCCAATCACTACTCTCGAAGGACAGACTTTGAAATCTTCTCCCACACAAGACCTTCTTTTGGATGCTTTTACCAAGACTCCACATCCAGGATTTCAACCTCTTCTTTCAGTATTCCTCTTGCCTGGATTGCCACATGTATTCAGGCTTCCAGGTACCATCAGAACACCACTGCTTCACAGGCTGCATTAGGATGTCACCAATCTTGGCTTCCTTCAGATATCTGGCTTCACACTCGCCAAATTCATCAGTTCTTCACCTTGCAACTCTCCCTTTAAGTGGGAGCGTCTCTCTTCCCCTGACTTCACTGAACAATACTCTTTTCCAGGTTTCTGTTCTTTATTCCTTTAAAGGGCGAAGCCAGGCAGGTAATCCTGCTCAAGCCTCAGATGGAGTGGGGGCTTCACTGGACATTTTTTGAGATCTGGGGCGTCATTCTCCGACCCACCCCCCGGGTCGGAGAATGGCCGTTGGCCAACGTGAATCCCGCCCCCGCCGAAGTCTCCGGTACCAGAGATTGGGCGGGGGCGGGAATCGGGCTGCGCCGGTTGGCGGGACCCCCCCCCCGCTGGATTCTCCGGCCCGGATGGGCCGAAGTCCCGCCCAGAAATTGCCTGTCCCGCCGGCGTAGATCAAACCTGGTATTTACTGGCGGGACCAGGCGGCGTGGGCGGGCTCCGGGGTCCTGGGAGGGGCGCGGGGCGATCTGACCCCGGGGGGTGCCCCCACGGTGGCCTGGCCCGCGATCGGGGCCCACCGATCCACGGGCGGGCCTGTGCCGTGGGGGCACTCTTTCCCTTCCGCCTCCGCCACGGCCTCCACCATGGCGGAGGCGGAAGAGACTCTCCCCACTGCGCATGCACGGGAAACTGACAGCGGCCGCTGACGCTCCCGCGCATGCGCCGCATTTCCGCGCCAGCTGGCGGGGCAAGAAATGCCATTTCCGCCAGCTGGCGGGGCAGAAATCCCTCCGGCGTCGGCCTAGCCCCTCAATGTCGGGGGGGGCTAGGCCACCAAAGATGCGGAGCATTCCACACCTTTGGGCCGGCGCGATGCCCGTCTGATTGGCGCCGTTTTTGGCGCCAGTCGGCGGACATCGGGCCGTTGGGGGAGAATTTCACCCCAGGTGCCTTCCACAAAGTCTGGACCCCTCACACATACCCCCACCCCCTTCTCCTCGAACGCTTAGCCTCGTCTCCCCTCCTTGCTGTGAGACAACGGATGTATCTTTGTTTAAGGGAGGCAGAACTTCCAGTGTTGGCATGTAGGAGAAGGTAGCACATAAGGTAGTTTCCACCATGGCCCTTGCCTTTTGGTCCTTTTTCCTAATTCCCGGGGGAAATTGGTGGACAAATCCGACTCGTCTAATTGTATTTGATGAAAATATGTTGAATGCCGTGAAAAAGGCTGTTGGAAAGAAGGGTACAAGTGGTGGTCCTACGATGGAGCCAGAGAGAGTGCTAATCTCATGGGGAGGAAAATGGCGCAGGTGACCTCGGTAGGTGTGGCCACTCCTATCACAGTGGAAATGTTGACTGGGATAATGGCACTCAAATTGAAAAAGCAATTTGTTTAAGGAAGGCAGTCAGTCGGGTAGTGGTATTATCATTGGACTGGTAATCCTTGATGTCCCAGGAGGGCCTCTGCATACTAAACAGTAGTTTTTTTCAGTCTATAATTGCTTTTAAGTCTTAAAACCTCAGCTATAATGCAGGAAACAATTTAAAATGAAACCAAAGCCCACAGACATGCAGGCATCTTTGTTTAACATGAAGCTAACTAAAGTTTCAACCCTTTCCTGGAACACAATTACAGAAACACAAATTAGTCTTAAATTTTAACTTATATTTATACCTTGGGCTGGATTCTCCGCACTCCAACACCAAAATCACATTCGGCAACGGGGCAGATAATCCAGTTTCCCATATGAAATCGGGACTGGCAACGGTTCCGCGATTGTCCCGCCTCCCCAAAAAGTGGGGTACTCGGGGAGTACGCTGCCCCAATTATCCACCGCCTCAGGCCATTGCCTGAGGACCCCCCGCTATTCGCCGTCCCCAACCAGTCGAATTCCTGACGGCGTGGACCAGTCATGGTCCCCTGTCCGTGATACCTGCATGACAACTGTGGACTCAGTCCGGGGCCACCACAGTCGGGGTAGGGACGATCGGAGAGCAGGGGGGCCTCATTTGGGACTGTTTTTTTTTGTGCGGGCAGTCCAGGTTGGGTAAGTGGCCAATCGACGGTACTATTTCCGCCATCCAGGTCCGCGGGCAGAGACCTCCATGGAGCACGGCGTGGCTGCTGGAGGCCTCTGCCCCGGAAGTGTGGGGAGCCGCATCGGCAGCTGGGGCTGCGAGCTCCACAACAGCTGCCTGCTAGCCCCTTCCAGGGCTGTGAATCTGTGGCCTTTTGATGGCAGTTTTTCTGCCATAAAAGACCACAGTTTTCACGACGGTGTGGGGACATAGTCCCAAAAACAGAGAATCCAGTCCCTTATTTCTGACCCCACGAATGGAAATAACAATTATTGAAGCCAGTTCTATTCCCTAACGTATAGATCGGCAACCACAAGAAATAGCAACACAGGTTAATAAGATTTTTTAAAAAGCAAACCAAATGAACTGTGATTTATTTTCAAAGGGGTGGAAGCAAAAAGCAGCAAAGTGATGTTAAATTATTATAAAAAATTAGTTTGACAACACTTGGGCAGGGTTTTTGTGCTTGCGTTCAGGGCTACCGCAAATGGCTCTGGCATCACAATTGTGCACAGGCTTCCCATCCACTTCTCCTACCTTCTCCACCTCACCTGAACCCCAAACCCACTGCCAGCTTCACCCTGCTACCCTCTATCCTCCCACACCCATCAGCCCCCCCAAAGCTATTGCCAACCATTCACAGCTCCCTCTTATGCCCTGCCACCTGCTATCTCCCGCTCAACACTCACAAGGTGAGTTACACAGGAAGCAGGGAGCGCAGTGGAAGCAATGATGGGAGCACCAAGTGGGAGGAGCATGGAGAAGAGAAGGGATGAGTGGGGAGCAGCAAGAGAACAGTGTTATGTCTTTTTTTTCTGTTTGTTGTATCTGTACCATCTTTGATGCAGATGACGGCCTGAGACACCAATGTCTATTAGACATGGTGATGTGATTGGACAGCACTTGCTGAACAATCCTGAATGCATTAGTTGCTGCACTAAAAACAAATTTAAGATAATCAGTCAAACTCTTAACCTGGCTCATTTATGGCTGCTAGAATTGACATACATTCATACACAGGGACCTGTTCTCTGGAAACAAATCATATATGTTCAAGCCTTGCATCTTTGTTGAATTACCTGGGAACTTGGGGAGCCAATGGCATTGTCTCAACCAATCAGAGTTGACTTGCCAACCAATTAGCACCCTTTTCTCCAGTAGTAGAAATAGTCACCATCATTAGAAATTTGATATTCTTGTCTTTGTCCAGATGTGTGCAAGATTTAAAGCTTCAGCAACATGTTTCCCTTTTCAGTAATATTAATGTGGGAATAGTCTTCTGTAAGAGAATACTTCTACAGATAAGTTAAGCTAAATAGGCTGTTGTTATGCTGCAGTCTTTAATATTGGACAGCATAAGCAGATCCATGTTAACTTTCATATGAAATTGAAAATCTTTAAATCAGACCAGGGCCCATTTTATTTTCCTCCTGTAAAAATGATTGTTAAAGTTTGTTCATTTCTGTTCACAGGTATCACAAATGAATGAACAAGCGAACACGTCTGACGTTCTTTGGGCAGGAGTTTTCAGTCCCGAAATTCTCGGCCAAAATCAATGGACGTTTGGCTGCCTCTCTGAAGTCTCTGTCCCGCCCATGATGGGTCCTGCCCCTAGGCGGGACCGCAAAATGTCGACCTCTGAGTTGAAGTTTTGAGACATTAGTTCATTAACCTCTGCAGAAATGATTCAATCTGCATATATCTGCATTCATACTCATTTACATACTTCTCCAGCATTAATCAATTCTTAATAAGCACATATTCAGAACTAAGTATAGCTGTGCAGTGAGGAAATCAGAAGACACCGGGAATGGCTGCAAGCAAGATATAAAAACCCTGAGATGATGCTGTTTTGACAGGATACAAATATATTTTCACAATTTATTTTGGTACCACAGGTCAGTCCACCAATCGAATTTAGAGTTTGTTTGGTAAAATGTGGTTTACTCCCCATGTCAACAGGGACCAGAGACCCAGAGTTCCTGGAAGATTGTTTCTTTTGAATAAGTAGCCTCTTGGGAATAGGCACCAAAGTAAAATGGAAATTCAATCGCGAAAGCTGCACTCTGTATGCACATGTTTCAATGTTGATAGCTTATGGCATTGCACATGTCTTTGGATGCCCTGCATAATCCTGTGCTGAGACAGTTAAAACAGTAAAAATATCTGAATGAAAAGGGTGTTTGTTTAAAAAGTGTCTCATAGGATTTGTTTTGTTCATGTTGTGATTCTGCAGGAAAATGATTGTAGCTTTGCTAGAAGAGTTCGGTCAGAAATGTCAATTCATGTTATTTCACATAAAATAAACATGATATATGCCACGGCAGTATTGTCAGGTCAGCTCAATAGTTGCACTTTTACCTCTGGTTTATACATTTGTAGTTTCAAGTACTATCCCAGCACTTAAGTACATAACCTGGACTGACTTGTAAGAAGTGCTATCTTTTGGCTAAGATGTTAGATGAGGCCCGATCTGTCTGCTCTGGTAGTTGTAAAAGATCCTGGCTTGAAATTGTGATTTAAGTTTGGTGCTGACATTACTCCTCTGGCGGTCCAGTGGGCCTGCCATCAGAATTCTCGTGGAAAACAAAGAAAGCTTTTCAGAGCATCAGGGTGAACATGGCACAATTTGGAAACAAATAAGTAGATTTTCTCGCCGACATCTTTCTCTCAACCAACACCGGCAAGACAGTCTAATCGCCTCTTACCTCATTTGCTGTTTGAGGGACCTTGTCACACACAAATTAGTTGCTGTGTTTTCCTACAAAACCCAGTCGTTATATTTCAAAAGTAATTTGTTGACTTTGAATCACATTTGAGCATCAGAATATGCGAGAGGCAGGGCAGCACGTTGGCACAGTGGGTTATCACTGCGGCCTCACCCGCCAAGGTCCCAGATTCGATCCCGGCTCTGGGTCACTGTAGGTGTGGAGTTTGAACATTCTCCCCGTGTTTGCGTGGGTTTCGCCCCCACAACCCAAAAACGTGCAAGCTAGGTGGATTGGCCACGCTAAATTACCCCTAAATTGGAAAACATGAATTGGGTACTCTAAATTAAAAAAAAAACAATATGTGAAAGGCACTTTACAAATATAAGTTCTTCTGCTTTATCTGAATGTTGTCATTATTTACTGCAGCTGGTTGGGGGCTTCTCTGCGATACAGTTTTGCTGCCTGGTAAAGTTCACCAATTATTGGTGCCATTATAATCTCTTCAGATGGCTGACTGGAGAATAATAAGTACAAAACAAGCTTCAAGACACAGTTGGAAATTATAAGGCTGACTCAGGCCCAAAAAAACACGACAGCATAGTGGTTAGCACAGTTGCTTCACAGCTCCAGTGTCCCAGGTACGATTCCCGGCTTGGGTCACTGTCTGTGCGGAGTCTGCATGTTCTCTCCGTGCCTGCTTGGGTTTCCTCCGGGTGCTCCGGTTTCCTCCCACAATTCAAAGATGTGCAGGTTAGGTGGATTGACTCTGCTAAATTGCCCTTAGTGTCCAAAAAGGTAAAATGGGGTTACGGGGATAGGGTGGAGGTGTGGGTTTGGGTAGGGTGCTCGTTCCAAGGGTCAGTGCAGACGCGATGGGCCGAATGGCCTCCTTCAGCATTGTAAATTATATGATTCTAAACCGAAAAATATGAGGCAACTTGAAAGACTATTTAAAGCAGAATGTTGAAGTAAAATGAAAGTGCGATTACCAAAGCTGAAGGAAGCACTTCCTGCAAAAAAGGTCACAAAAATATAAAATGAAGGGAAAAAATAAAATTAACTAAAGCAAGTGAAAATCAGGAATAAATAAAGGGGAAAGAGCTATAGAAGATCCTAAAATGTAGAAACGTCGAAAGAAGCAATAGGGCAAGACAGTTTGCGAGAAGGCTCGAACACTTTGACAATGCTTCCGAATAGCTTTTAACAAATATTTAAATTGGACAACCATTTAAAAGAGGGAAGTAAATAAATCACATTTAACGTTCCATTTAAAATCTTCTTTGCATTTAAAGCCCAGGTTGATCTTAAAATATAATATACTTCACCTAGTCGTAAATAATACTTAGTTCTTTTTCTGCTAGTTTGTCTGCAAGCTATCACAGGATTAAAGAACCTTCCAGTGATGAATACTTCATGAGTCATTCCCTGTCAGAGAATTATTATGTTTCATCTATCATTGTCATTGAAATCTCTGTAATTATGATAGAAGAAATAAAGCAATGATGGCATCCCAAATCCACTCCTGCAGCAACAAGTCATAACAGAAGGTAGGAGATTTTTAGAGATGATACTAATAAAATCAATGTTCAGGAAGGAAGCATTTGCTCTTTATTACTATCTCATCTATTTCACTGGGCTGGATTCTACACTCCCCTACCAGCAGGTATGGAGACAGAGAGGGGAGGGGGTGCATGCAACATGCCGTGGGTAACCTTCCCACTGCTCACCCACCCACCGCTAATCTGTCTGAAATTCTACAGGGTTGGGAAAGACGTTGAGTGGTCTGTCCACCCAGGGCCCTATTGAAGCCCTTACGACAATTGATGGCCATCCATGCCAGTTTATACCTGCCGTGGGGGGGGGGGGGATGCCCACACCATGCGGTAAGGCCAGCAGCTTCAGCTACACAATGTGGGGTAAGGCATGGGGGGAGTTTCCTTTGGTGGCCCTCAAAACCCAGTGGAGGCACTACCGCCAAAGGTAATCCCCTCCCCTTTATTCCCTCCCCACCGAGCCTCTGGAATCTGGCACCCCACTCCGTGCCCCATCGCTCACCACCCCCGCCCCCCCCCCCCTCCCCCAAGATTCCTGACCGCAGACTTGACCTGGATTCATCAGCATGGTGGGACTGCCTGTCGTCCCAGCACTGGCCACTGCTCCCAACTGGCACTGCTGGGACAACAGAGCTACAGAACATCTGATTGGCCAGCAGCTCTCCCGAGATTGGAGCAGAAGTCTCGCCTTAAAGCAATTAATGCTATTCCCAGCTTTAAATTGACACAGGGCAACTGTCAGGATAATGGCAAACTCCCATCAATAATTAGCCGGAGGGATAGGGACAAATCTGTTGATTTGAAAATTGTAGAGATCAATGTTACAATAATAGAGGGATTAGAGCTACAGCACTAACAACAAGTTCCCTTATCAAACTGATGCTCCTATAGTTGTCCTTTAGTCTCCTTCCCAAGAATGATGCATCTCATTGTTGCCAAGAAAAAAAAAGAGCGATATAGCGAGGTAATTGTTGGACTTTTCAAAAAGACGATTAATGCTTCAAATCCTGACGCAGTTAGCGTTCCTTTCTGAAATCAGCATTTTTCTCCTAAGCCTCTGCTTTGTCTCCCTATAGCTGCTTTTCCTGCACCCAAGGCTGCAACGAATGAAGCCCTCTCACAAATTAAATATGATCTTGTACTCATAACTTGGAAACTCGATATGAAAAGTGACAAAATAAGAGCAAACCTACATGACTTACTGAAAGCTTACATAAATTAGACTTGAATTCCTTTGAATATAGAAAACTGAGAGCTGAACTAATCGAGGTAATTAAAGTATTTACATCGAAACATTGAAGATAGGGGTATGAGTAGGCCAGTCAGCCCTTTGAGCCTGCTCCACCATTCAATATGATCATGGCTGAGTCTTTATCTCAACACCACACTCCTGTACTTTCCCCATGTCAATTGACACCTTTAGAGTCCAGAAATGTATATATTTCCTTCTTAAATATCTTCAGTGATTTGGCCTCCACAGTCTTCTGTGGCAAGGAGTTCCACAGGTTCACCACCCTTTTAGTGGAAGCATTATTCCTCATCTCAGTCCTAAATGGCCTGCCCCATACCCTGAGACTTGGTCCTTTGTTCTAGACAGAGGGATCAACACCCTTGTGTCCAGTCTGTCCAGCCTTGTCAGAATTGTATCTGTTTCAATTAGAAGCCCTCTCATATATGGTAAATAGAAGCAGAAGGATGCCATTCGGTCCTTTGAGCTGCTCTGCCATTCATCATGATCATGGCTGATCATCAAATTCAATACCCTGATTCAGCCATCCCTCCATATGCCTTGATCCCTTTAGCCCCAAGAGCTATATCTAATTCCTTCATGAAATCACACAGCACTTTGGCCATCAATTCCATAGATTCACGACTCTCTGGGTGAAGAAATTTCTCCTCACCTCAGTTCTAAACGGTTGACCACTTTTCCTCACACTATGACTCCTAGTCCTGGACTCACAACACATCGGGAACATTCTTTCTGAGTCTACCCTGTCTAATCCTGTTGGAATTTTATAAGTTTCTTCAGATACCCTCTCACTCTTCTAAACTCCAATGAATATAACCCTAACCAACTTTGTCTCTCCCTAGGAATCAGCCTGGTAAACCTTCACTGCACTCCCTCAATAGGAAGAACATTCTTCCTCAGATAAGGATACCAAAACTGCACACAGTACTCCAGGTGTGGCCTCACAAATTTCCTATGCAATAGCAGTAAAACATCTTTATTCCTATACTTAAATCCTCTTGCTATGAAGGCCAACATACCATTTGCCTTCTTTACTGCCCGCTGTACCTGCATGCTTACTTTCAGCGACTGGTGCACGAGGACACCAAGGTCTCGGTGTATCCACCTCTCTCAATTTACACCCATTCAAATAATAATCTGCCTTCCTATTTTTGCTACTGAAGCAGATAACCTTACATTTATCCACATTATACTGCATCTGCCATGCATATGCCCACTCACTCAGCCTGGTCAAAATCCCGCTGAAGCTTTTCTGCATCCTCCTCACAGCTCACCCTCCCGCCCAACTTTATATCATCTGCAAATTTGGAGATAATACATTTAGTTCCCTTGTCCAAATCATTAATATATGATGTGAACAGTTAGGGTCCTAGCACAGATCCCTGCAGTATCACTAGTCACTGCCTGCCAAGCGGAAAAAGACCCATATATTCCAACTTTTTGCTTCCTGTCTGCTAACCAGCTTTCTATCTATCTCAAGACACTGCCCACAATCCCATGCACTTTAACTTTACATAGTAATCTGTTATGTGAGACCTTGTTGAAAGCCTTCTGAAAGTCTAAATGAACCACATCCACCGATTTCCCCTGGTAAACTCTACTGGTTACATCATAGAATTTACAGGTCAGAAGGAGGCCATTCGGCCCATCGACTCTGCACCGGCTCTAGGAAAGAGCACCCTACCCAAGGTCAACACCTCCACCCTATCCTCATAACCCAGCAACCCCACCCAACACTAAGGGCAATTTTGGACACTAAGGGCAATTTATCATGGCCAATCCACCTAATCTGCACATCTTTGGACTGTGGGAGGAAACCGGAGCACCCGGAGGAAACCCACGCACACACGGGGAGGATGTGCAGACTCCGCACAGACAGTGACCCAAGCTGGAATCGAACCTGGGACCCTGGAGCTGTGAAGCAATTGTGCTGTCCACAATGCTACCGTGCTACCATCTTCTAAGAATTCTGGTAGATTTGTCAAGCATGATTTCCCTTTCATAAATTCATGCTGACTTTGTCTGATTGTACCACTGCTTTCCAAATGTTGTGGTATGAAATCCTTGATATTGGACTCAAGCAATTTCCCTATTTTTGATGTTATGCTCACTGGTCAATAGTTCGCTGTTTTCTCTCTCGCTCCCTTTTTGAATAGCTGGCATACATTAGCCATCCTCCAATCTGTAGGTACCATTCCCAAGTCCAAAGACCTTTGGAAAATGACTACCAATGAATGGATCTACTATTTCTCGGGCCATTTCCTTAAGTACTCTGGGATGAAGATTATCAGGCCCTGGAGATCCATCCACTTCAATCCCATTAATTTCCCCCAAACCATTTCTCTACAAATACTAATTTCCTTCAGCTCCCCACTAAAGCTGGTGTTACTCAGAACTTCTGATACATTATTTACATCTTCCTTTGTGAAGACAGAAGCAAAGTAAAAATTCAGTTCCTCAGCCATTTCTTTGTTCCCCGTTATGAATTCTCCAGTTTCTGACTGTAAGGGGGTCTACATTCATTTTTTAATCTATCTTTTTCTCTTTACATAGCGATAGAAACTTTTACAGTCAGTCTTTATGTTCCCTGCCAGCTTATTTTCATATTGTATTTTCTCCTTCTTAATCAATCCCTTGGTCTGCCTTTGCTGAATTTAAAAACTGTTCCCAATCCTCAGGTTTATTGCATTTTCTTGCTAATTTGTATGCCTCTTCTTTGAATCTAATGCTATCTCTAATTTACCTTGTGAGCAATGGTTTGGTCATAGTTCTCTTTCTACTTTTGCATAATAAGAAATAATGAACTTTTGGAGTTCTCATTCTTCTAAAATCCAATGAATATAGGCCCAGTCGACCCAATCGTTCCTTAGATGACAATCCTGCCATCCCAGGATTCTGTCTGGTGAACCTTGGCTGTACTCGTTCTATGGTAAGTATATAATTTCTTAGATAAGAGTACCAAAACTGCACACAATACTCCAGCTGTAGTCTCACCAAGGCCCTGTACAGCTGTAGTAAGGCATTTTTGATCCTGTCCTCCAGTTATCTTTGTTCTTTGTTCTTTGAAGGCAAACATGCCATTTGCCTTCCTAACTGTTTGCTTGTTTTCAGTAATTGGTGTACTAAGACATCCAGGTCCCTTTGTACATCAACATTTCCCAATCTGTCACCATTTAAATAATACCCTGCCATTCTATTTCCGAGCCCAAAGTGGTTAACTTCACATTTATCCAGGTTCTACTGTATCTGCCATGTATTTTCTCACTCACTCAATTTGTCTAAGTCAGCTTGAAGCCTCTTAGTATCCTCCTCACCACTCACCTTCCCACCAATTTTCATGTCATCAGCAAACTTGTAAATGTTACATTTGGCTCCCTCATCAAACCATTGATTTATATTGTGAATAGTTGGGGCCCAAACACTAATCCCTGTGGAACCCCACTCGTCACTGGCTGCCACTTCAAATAAGACCCATTTATTCCTGTTCTCCCATTCCTGTCTACTAACCATTTCTAAATCCATGCCAACATATTACCCCCAACCCCATGTGCTTTCATTTTTCATACTAATCCCTAATTTGGGACTTCATCAAAAACTTTCTGAAAATCCAGATACACCACATCCACTGGTTCACCTATATCTATTCTAATAGTTGCATCTGCAAAAAACTCCTGTGGTTTGAAAAACCTGATTTCCATGGTGACTTTGTCTAATCCTATTTATATTTTCTAATTGTCATGTTATTGCATCCTACTGATGTTCAGCTAACCAGTCTGTAATTCCTTATTTTCTCCCTCCCCCCTTCTTTAAATATCCGTGTTACATTTCCCATGCTCCAATCTATTAGGATTGTTCCAGATTCTGCGGAATTTTGAAAGATGACAACCAATACATCCTCTTTTTCCATGGCTACCTCCTTTAGTACACTGGGATGTAGATGATCAGACCCTGAGGATTTATTAATTTCTCCAGCGCTATTTTTCTATTAATACTTATTTCCTTTAATTACTCATTTTCACTGGGCCCTAGTTCCTTCACATTTCTGTGAAGTTATTCATGTCTGGCATAACTAAAGTCGTTGTTTAATTTCTCTACCATTTCATTGCTCTCTATTATAAATTCTCCTGTTTCAGACTGTAAGGGACCTACATTTGTTTTCACTAACGTTTTTCAATATACTTACGAAAACTTTAAAAATCCATTTTTATGTTACTTGCAAGTTTAGCATCATACTCTATTTTTCCCCTCTTAATGAATCTACTTGTCCTCTTTTGCCGAATTAAACAAAGTAAATTTTAGAAAATTATTTCATCAGGTGGGTGCAGTCCAGGACAAGTGAGCATAGACTTAAGGTTAAAGTTAAATAACTTGGAGAGTGAAATGGGGAACCACTTTGGCAGACAAAAAGTAATGGAAAGTTGAAACTCTCCTATCATAGCATAGAGTTATCATAGAATTTACAGTGCAGAAGGAGGCCATTCAGCCCATTGAGTCTGCACCGGCCGTTGGAAAGAGCACTGTCCATAAGCCCAGGCCTCCACCCTATCCCCGTAACCCAGTAACCCCAGCTAACCTTTTTTGGACACTACGGGCAATTTAGCATGGCCAATCCACCTGACCTGCACATCTTTGGACTGTGGGAGGAAACCAGAGCACCCGGAGGAAACCCACGCAGATACGGGGAGAACATGCAGACTCCGCACAAGCAGTGACCCAAGTTGGGAATCAAACCTGGGACCCTGGAGCTGTGAAGCAACTGCGATAATCACTGTGCTACCGTGCTGCCCACTCTTCTCCCTCAAAAAGCTGTTCTTCTTGAGTTCCCTGCTGAAATGCTCCAAGGCTCTGTTACAACCTTCCCCAAGTGTAGAGTAAGCAGGCAGGTTCAAACCTTCCCCAGTCAGGATAAAAATCAAACCCTGTGCGTTTGGCACCAATGTGATCCACTCCAGCTGTCCAGCCAACTGCTTCCTCAAAGAGTCCAAGTTGCTTTGGTAACATGTACTTTTACTTGTGTGTTGTAGCTCTGGAACTATGGATAGTGATGGTAGTGGCTCCAATTTCTTCCCATCGCATGGCTTACCAGGAATCTCTCCCACTCTTACCAGTTGCAAGGTATTATGAGTTGATACTCAAGCTGTTTGGTTCCATTTTGAATGTACCTTCCTTAACCATCAAGTCCTGGAGTGGGATGTGAACCCAGTGCTCTTGACTCAGAGGCAGGGACATTATACACTGTGCCACAAGACCAGCTATGAAAAGCTGTTACACCAGGTTAATTGAAAAATTCAAAACATAGATAATTTTTCATCAATAAGGGTATCAAGGGATATGCAGAAAAGCTGAGTAAATGGAGTTCAAATACAAATCAAGAATGAGCTAATTGTTGTGGTCAAGTTTGTAAGTTGCAGTAACTGAGACTTTATTCAAAAACATATTTGAGAGTCAGAGCCCTGCCCCTAATGTTGTCCGACTGGTACCAATGTTGTGTAATGCAAGTACATATTTTGGTTATAGAAAAACAGGAGTCTCACACATACATCAATAAATCAGAGCTTATACAGATGGCCTCTTATCTCTGTAGTGTGACCTTCCTGACTCACAGCAGGGAGTCTGTCTGCTTTACCCTGTCTGCTTTACTATCTCCTTAATGCCGTGTTTTGGCTGGATTTTCCAACATGCCTGAAAGGCTCCCAGAGCTGACTTTAAAACTATTAATATTCAAACTATATTCATCTACTTCTAAAACTGTAAATGTACATGCTAATATGAGTTTCAATATCAAATTATTTAAATTATGCCACTTCATAATCGAATAGTGTGAGAGACTTGAGGTGTTAATTGGAATGTTATTATTCCAATGGAAGATATTTGGCAAAATTGCCATAATCATTGGACTGAGTTTTATGGCCCCTGCTGGCAGCTTTTGAAAAATTGGGAGAAGTATTGGTTGGGGACCAGTAAAATGTGGCCTTCCCAAACTCACCCAAACCTCTTTGCAATTTTATAATGCGCTATATGTGCCTAGGTCAGGTGGCCCACCAGCTCTTAGCCTAATTGAGGTCCTTAAGTGGCCAGATATTTGTAACTTGAGGGCCATTTACCACCCAGCATCAATTTTCAGGCTGGTGGGTGGCATTCAGGAGCAGAGTGGAAACTTCTAAAGTCACCTTGCTCAAAACCTGACAGGAAGGTGGTGGGCCACCTCCATCGACAGCACTTTCAACATCAGGCCTGCCCCCCGCAGATGATGATTACACTCATACCCACCGCCCCTGCCCAGCCTCTCCATCAACAACACAGTCCCCCCTTCCCAAATCCTCGGCTTCATCTCTCCTTCCTGCCCTTTTCTCCTGGCACTTACCTTGTCTTGCACTTGAGGACTAAGACTCTGGGAATCATTTATTGTTCACCAGTGGCCACTACTGCCTCTAACACTGCTGGGAGTATGGAGTTGCCAGCTAATCAGATTTGCCAACAGTTTTCTGAGGCTGGATTCCCTCTTGACTCCAGCCAACCAACTCTCCCTGAAGTGTAATTAGTTGTTGTCACAAAGAGAAAAGGAAGTAGCGGTACCACACTTTAGTTTGTAAAAATAGAGTGCAGAATTTATTAAGAGATGTTGTTTGTACAGGGGTAAGGTGATGAACTCTTTGAAAGCCTGCAAAAAGCTCCACTTAACGTGACTGCATATCACATGACATTTCATTAGCCAATAGTGTTACTTGAACACATAAGACCCTTCCTCCTTTCCTCCTTTAGTGCTAATGACTTTTCTTTAAAGCACTTAAACATTAGATCCAACACAATATTCAATACATTACACCATAATGTTATTTATGCATATATTCATCAGTAAGGCAGTCTCTTTGGTCATCGTCGGTCTCATTTAATTAAAATCCCATGTTCATGAATTTGGCTCTTTGAGATCACGGTGGTACATCTTGTGAAACTAACTTAGTATCTCTCAATCTGTCTCTTTAGTGACAGATTCAGTAATTTCTCCAGTGGTAGATCTCAGTTCTGTCGTATCACTGTCCATACACTCCAATGTGAATATTTCTGGTGAAGACACGATGTTCACTTCATCTGTTTGAACTGTGTAAGATATTGGACCTGCCTTTGGTAGAATGATGTCTGGAGTCCATTTTTCATACGTGGTATAATTTCTAGCTAGAAGACGTACTCCACGGTTAAAGACTCTACTCTTCGAGTTTTACTCTCTTCTAACCATCTGTGTTTGATGCTGTCGCCAATATTTCCGAAGTTGTAGGTGGTGTCAAGAGGTCAGATTGCATTCTCAATTTCCTCTTGAATAGTAGCATCGCCAGTGAGCTTTGCGTTGTGGGATGCACAGAATTTCTATAGGACATTAGAAAGTTGTTAACACATCTGGGTAAAGAACCTTGATCTCTCAAAGCCTTTATTGTGTGTTTGGGCGATTGCATAAAGTGTTTGGTCAACCTGTGGTTGCTGGGTGATACGGAGCAGAGTTGATGTGTGAATATCAACACCCTTCGAGTAATCTTTGAACTCGGTTGAGTCCCATTATCACTCCGAGGTTGCTCCTCAACTTCATGATTGCAACTTCTGGCCACTTTGCGTGTGTGTCAACCATCACCAAGAACATATGCCCTTCCATGTCTCTGCAGGCCATTCCCATGGATGAAAAGGTTGCAGAAGTGGCGTATTCCTTGATGTAGCACAGAGGCATAGCCCCACCATCTCCTCAATTTGGGCATTTAATCCAGGCCACCAGAGGTAACTGTGTGCCAAGTTCTTCATCCTAAACCACACCAGCATGTCCTTCATTTATATATTTCCTCACCACCCTGACTTGGAAATATATCGCTGTTCCTTCGTTATCACTGGGACAAAAATCCTGGAACTCCCTCCTTAACAGCACAGTACCTACTTCAGGACTGCAGCGGTTCAAGATGGCAACTCACAACCACCTCCTGATGGGCAGCTCGGGATGGGCCATAAATGCTGGCCTAATCAGCGATGCTCGCATCCTGTAAATGAATTTTTTAAAATGTAGCTGCTCAAGGATTCTGTTTCGTAGACATGGTGGAATGATCACTCGAATACCTGAAGCAGAACTCCACTCTGAACTGTCAATTCAAGTTGCCTAGTGATTCAGGGCTTGCGGTCTGGATTCTTTCAGTGCACATTAGTTAAAGTGCCTTTTTGGGCCATATCCATAACTTTCCCCATGACTGGATCGGTTCTTGTATATTTCTGTTTCTGTGCTTGAGATGAAGTCACCAGTGTGTTTTCAACATGAGAGAGATACAAGTTAGTTTGAGATTTTCATCAAATTCTTGTTTGACTTCCTAATCTTGTTTAACTTGTAGCGGTAGTGCATATTGTTCTGACTTACAATACTGGACGTCATAATCATGTGCCCACAAGATAAAGGACCATCTTTTTAATCCACTCGTTGATAAAGAAGGAATACCGTTACGTTGCAGAAAGATTGTAGTTAAGATAAATGGCTCAAAAAAGTGTAAAATGACATACAGAAAGAAAATGGTGGAACTTTTTTACACTGAAAATGATGCTCAAAGCTTCTTTTTCTACTTGGGCATAGTTTGACACAGCAATAACTAATGTTCTAGAGGCAAATGCTATTGGTTGTTCCTCTCCTGAGGGCATTATGTGCGAGACAGCTTCACCAACTCCATAGAGCGATAAATCGCAAAGAACCTGTAACCTCAGCTTTGGATTGTAATGGGCCAATAACGCCGACATTTTTGAAACTTCTTTTTGATAAGCATTTTCAAATTCTTTGGCCCAATGCCAAGCTTGTTTGACACAAATTAAAATGTATGATGGCTTCAGCCTCGTTGCTAGATTAGGAACGGGTTTGCCATAATAATTGAGCAATCCTAAAAACCTCAACTGTGCCACATTCTGTGGACGTGGAGCTTCTAGGATCTCAGCAAAGTTTTTTGGTTCTTTATGTAACCCATCTCTGTCAATGATATGACCCAGATAGGTGAGACAAGACTTTAAGAATTCACACTATTCTTTCTTGACTCTAAGATTATGATTTTGCAAACGTGCAAGAGTAGTTGCCAAATTCTTCATCTTCGAACCTGTAATTAGAATGACATCTAGGTAACATTAATAGCCCACTCAGAATTTGATCCATAGATCTCTGAAAAAGAGCAGGTGCTGAAGTTATCCTAAATGGAAGCCGTCAATAATGAAAAAGACCCTTATGTGTCACCATGGTAAATAACAATTGTGACTCTGCAGCCACATTCATCTATAGATATGCCTGTAAAGATCTGTTGCTAAATTATTGGCCTCATGAGAGACGGGCGAATAAATCTTCGATAAGTGATAGAAGATAATGTTCAGAACTCAAAATTGGGTTGATTGTGGGGTTTTAAATCCCCACATATTATTACTGAACCATCCTTTTATATCACAGGAATGATTGGTATCACCAAATCACTGGTGGTAACAGGCTCAATGACTCCTGTCTCAATTAACCTTTCAAGTTCTTCTTCCACTTTTGGCCAGATGGCATCGGATATGGTACGCACTTTAAGACACTTAGACACACTGTCTGGCTTGATCTTGAATTTCGTTTTCACACCATTCAGGCATCCAAGTGACTCTTCAAATAGCTTAGCACACTTATTCAGACGTGGTTGTAGATTGTTCGTAGAATCAGTGAGTTGGTTCACAACAGTTCAGTTGAGCTTTATCTTCCGCAATCATGATCTACCAAACAATGCTGGAAAGTTTCCTTGGAGAGCCAACCCCACTTTTTTTGTCTCTTTTATTTATTTTTTAAGTTTAGAGTACCCAATTATTTTTTTTCCAATTAAGGGGCAGTTTAGAGTGGCCAATCCACCTAACCTACACATCTTTTGGGTTGTGGGAGGTGAAACCCACGCAGACATGGGGAGAATGTGCAAACTCCACATGGACAGTGACCCAGGGTCAGGATTCGAACCCGGGTCCTCAGCGCCGTAGTCCCAGTGCTAACCACTGTGCCACATGCCGCCCTCTCAACCCCACTTTATGACCATTAACTTCCACATTCACCTTGTTGCATCCGTTCGGTGGCACAACCTCTTTGGTGTATGTCTTCAGGATTACAGCTGATTGTTATAAAGATAGATGTTTTAGCTTCTGACTGCATATTGTCTCAGGTATGAGTAATACTGTAAGCCCATAGCCACTTCCATCTTGATAGTGTTTCCATTAAGTTGTGGATGAACCCAAAAGCGTAGCTGATCTCCTTTAACTGAAAAGACACCATGCCTGAATTCTTTAAACTAACTTGACACAAATACCCGATTGAGCCTTTAGTTCCATCAATGAACTAATAAACTCGACCAGCAGAGTTTGCTGTGTATTTCTTGGTACACTTAATTTGTGCTGATGAAAATTGGTGTGACCAACATGCTCTGGTGATGTGGTCTACATGACGACAAATTTTGGATTTATTCTCCTTGCTCAAACACTCCCATGCTGAATGGCTCACCTGATACAACAATTACACTTTTAACAGCCTCCATCTTATGAACTTTTGCTCGGACTCCAATCAACAAAGCCTCTTTTGCTGAAAGTTCCATGGATGTAGTGATCTCCACAGCAGTTTTCAGGGTTAATCCACATTCAGTCAACAGTTTCCTTTGAATGGCTTCATATCTGAGACCGCAGACCAGTCTGTCTCACACTATGTTGTCAAGTGTTTTACCAAATTCACAGTACTTGGCTAATTTAAGATGTGTTTCTATGAATTGCAAAATGCTTTCCCTTTCCTCTCGTGCTTAATGATGAAAGCGGAATCTTTTACCTGTCAGCAGCGGATGGGGAGAGAAATGTCCGTCCAAGTTTGGCATCAATTCTTTGTAGGCCTTTTCTCTTGGTTTAGCTGCATGGACTCGATTTTATAACAATATGAATGTTTTTTGCCCAACTGGGCTGAGAAAAGCTTTCCTGAGTTTGATTTGCTACAAGGTACAATTGGAACCTTTCCTCATAAGAACACCGTGGCTCATAAATCTCATCAAACATGTCCAAAGCGCAACATTTGCCCGCCATTTTTCAGATCACATGGTGGGGGCAGGCCATTATCACCCTGGAGATTCTCCTCCAGGAAAGGCAGGAGGTGTGTTTCCTCAGGATGGCAGCATCTGCGACCTGGAAGGAGGTCACAGGGGTGGTTAGTGCCTTTGGGGCCCAGAAAGGAACCAGACTGCAGTGCCAAAGATGATGAATGATCTACTGCGACGTTATGTTCATCATCTACTCACTACAAACTGGCACTTTTATAAGGGCATCAAGGAGTATAAGGGTAAAAGTGCACAGGGGAATCAAACACAACCAGTAGATGGGACACCGGCACTAAATGTGTGCCAGCCACTTTATGCTCTCAATTTCATATCAGTTGCAGGACAAATGGCTCACCAATCACTTAATGGGTGGAACTGAGAAGCGGAAATAGGCATGCATGCTTCTGAAATGAGCATGCAATGATTGGTATGATAATCAACACCTTCAGTCTTTCTACCGGACAAGAATGTCCACGAGCAAGAGCAGAGGACTGAGATTCGAGTCCTCAGCCCCTTTTTGGGAACAGCCACTGATCTATCTCAGGGTGAGTGTTACTGTACCTGTGCAGAAGGAGAGATACGACCTCCTCAGGAACTGGGTAAGAATGCATCCACTCTGCAGTTCTCATATAGGTGCAAAGACTGGGAGATCTCCTTAAATTGCTGAGTCAATTTCTAAATCTCTCTTTTCTATATTCCAGGTACCAGCAAGAAACAGAGGAAGACTGCAAGCTGGACCAACCACAGCCTTAGCGCCAAACCAACTCTGAAGCGAATGCCTCAAGAGATGCACTGACACGGAACTTGGCTGTACCCTCCTCAAGTGCAGATATATTCTTCTTGATTCACAGTCTGGTGAGTGCATTACAGACATGGGTCCACAGCTGACAGGGAAAGTTACAGTTGAGATCTCTGACAGTTGGAGGACTTCTGGAGACATGGGTCCCTTCTGCCCTAAGCAGATGACGAGCCTCTGAAGTTTACCCTAAGAGACCTGTTGAAGGTGGAGAGAAAGGCAAGGAAACAGAGGCCATTCACAGACTGGACTGAAGGCTGGAGGAGTTTGATCATATTCTGTCTGCTGGCATTGCTCCGGCATGTGAGTCCTTGGCTTCCTCCATAGCAGGTTAAATCTGCTACATGAGTGGCAAGGTTCAATGTACATGCCTTTCAGGTGTGACAGACTTCGCTCGACACTGTCCTCTTAACAGTAGAAAACCAGAGGCTGCCCTAACCTTCTGGAGGAGGGTATAGGGGCATGTTCAATAGTGAATGGCCTTCCTTGTTGATTTTTCATTTTGAACTTACATGTAGCTGAACGAAGCATGTAAGGAGGCTGATGAGCCTTTATGGCAAGATCGATTCGAGTCTAGGATTTAAGAGGGGTGTGCATTTGCTGGAAGTCTTTTGTAGACATTACTTTGAGGTTTGTGCGGACAGCCATGATCACGGGTGTCAGTAGACCTTGCATAAAGGGTTAGCAACTGAATTGATTGACCTCATTAAATGACAAGACTCAGTGAATTAGGGGAAAAAGTGTAGAATGAGCCTGTGTGCTGGATCATCTTAAAGACTATGTAGCTATCAATGTGATGCATCATCAGCTCTACCAGGCTTCTGCAGGGTCCATGCAGGAAAGATTTCTCCCTTGGCTGGTACCCACAAAGATGGATTTTGGTCTCGAACTAATGCAAAAGTCATTTAGAATTACAGATGTGGGGGCTCTATAATTGAAGGTTGCTGAGAGTGATTGGACCTCAAAAACACATTGTCCAGGTGTGGCACTCTCAGTGGGCATACTGTAAAGTTACATCGCGACTTCTCAGTATGATTAATATGTCAAGGGATATGGATTTCTGATGAGTGCGAGGCAATCGGGGCATGAGGGCGATCATCCCACATCAATTTGCATTGAAAAGAAATCTGTCGAGGAAGATATTGTTCCACACTGTTCCTTCCTGTTGGCTCGTCTATCTGGTTCTGTCTGAAAGAATTCTTCGCTTGGCCAATCCCCCTTTTGGAAGTAGGTGCGAAAGTGACATCAGTGCATCCCTGGTATGTTTTGGTGTCAAACAGCGTATAGGTTTCCATGCATGCTGACTTTGTGAGGTGTTACGAACAGATGAGGAGTGAACTATCTCCCCTTTATTCAGCCCACTTAGTTGGTCACAACAAAGGGTTATAAAAATGTATTTTCTTTGTAAATACCTTTTACAATCCAAATGTATTTACTTTGTAATAAGGAGCCAATCAAACCAGCTTTTCTTGAGTCAAACCTAAGAACAACACACACACACAGATCTCATAAGTAGGAAAAGTTAAGTCCAAGTTAAAGTTAAAAGAATATCTGATTAAGTCCTTTGCTTCTCGTTAGGCTGTAGTTGTTGAATGCTGTGACTGTTTGAAGGTAGCTGGTTTCCTCTAAAATCATGTAGTTCAAGTAACTGAACTCTGTTGGAGTCAATCTTAGCTTCCGAGATAGAGAGTGAACTCTCACTGCTTCCCTCAGTTGCTTGTCCAGATGACTTTGATTTTTCTGATTCTAGGCTTGGAAAAAACAATTATTAAACCTCCTGTCTGTATATCCCAATCCAAGAAAAACATTGATTAAAATGTCTTGCAGTCATTGTTGCAGAAGAAGTAATCACATTTTTGATCTTTGATCTCAGATCCTTTGACATATTTCAAGAAAGTAGAATTAACAGGAGATGGGGTTACTCCGTCCTCCACAGGGGATTTTGAATGTCTGTTGAGTATTTGGCTGGTTAGCAATCCCCATTGTCCTGACAGAATTACAATTGATTCAAGTCCAGCTTTTCACATTTTTAACACCTTCTGTTCAAGAGAGTCTTTATGAACTAGACCTGGACAACCCCAGGCGTGGAATTCCATGAGCAACATATTAGCAAGTCTGCAGTGAAATCCAAAGAGTAACTTTCCAGAAAATATCAACGTACAATCCCAAACATCAGGTTATTCATGGCAGCTATTTTGGCCAGTGTCTTTTCTATGTATTTTCTTGTATTTTGAAAGAAAACAGATCTTCTTTAAACAATTCTACATGTTCACTCATGAAGCTGTATGTAGATCTCACTCAGTCACAATTCACCATTATTGTGTCAGAGGGCATGTGGAAAATCAATATTCTAAGTAAAGATGCCTCAGGTCATGGGAGAAGAGCATGCTGTTTAGGTTCTACAGTAGTCATTTTCCAACAGATCTGCATTTTACTATTGTTTAGCTTATTCAAATGATCAAACTGACATGAGAGCAGTTGGTAAGTAATGCTATTTAAGCCATAATCTCAGAAATCATAGAACATTGCAGAGAATTAATGTCAGTGAACAAAAAGTGCTGAGGTCTTCCAGCCAGTAAAGGAGTGAAAACCAAAAGCCTCAACGAATGTTTTAGCAGCTTACTCTGCCTAGTCTGGTAGCTACCCGATTGTCTTGAGAATGTCTGCCATATCGTAGACCCGCTATGGCCTCTTCATGTGGCTCATGGACATTCTGGCACTCATCAGTTCCATTCCCTTCACCGTTCTCCTCATTGGAGGAGATATGTTGCTCCTCCATGTCTCCCTCAGGCAAGTCATTCCATTTGTAGTGCTAGGTTGCACAGGGCATAGTAGAGAATAATAATCTGGGACACTCTCTGTGGTGAGTATTAGACAGCCCCACCTAAGCGGTCCAACCATCTGAACTTCATCTTTAGGAGGTTTGTCATTTGCTCAATCATGAACCTGGTGGAAGCATGTGCAGCATTATACCACTCTTCAGCAGAACTCTGTCAACAACAAATTGGCGCCATCAGCTATGTCTTCTGGGGCTATCATTTGTCCCTGAGGAGTCAGCCCTGCAATGGTTGGGGTCCTTCAAAAATCTGAGGTACCAGCAAATGGCTCAGAATGTAAGCATTGTGAAACATATGGAGTCAATTGTGTCCTGCAGTTGTGGGAAACCAAACATCACTACTAATCCCAGTGTTCTGGTAGACTGGTTGTCAGCATTCATATGGAATTGGATGAAGTGATGCACTCTTGTGAACAGGACATCTGTGACCATCCATATACATTTGTGTGTCGCTGAGTGGGAAATGCCATACAGGCCCCCAGTCACCTAGAAGGATCCACAGGCAAAAAAGTTCACTGTGGCAGTGACTTTCAAAGACACCAACATGGGATGCCCGCCAAGTCCTTGCGGCCTCAGCTCAACTTCCTCCAAAGCTGGCCCCTAAGATTCACCCAGCACTGACGAGTCTGTTTCTCCTCTCCAAAATACAAAACCGAGGAACACACTGTCCTGACAAGCAGGCTGCTTCAGTTTGAGTCTCTGCTTAAAGGCACATTCCAATTATGGGTCCATGGACCAAAAATAATAAAATAAAATGGGAACAAAGGAAATTAACAGAAAGGTCTCTTACAATATGAGCACTGCCTGTGATACATGCATAGTCTCCATTACATTTGCCTCTCCTCACCAGCATCTTGACATTCTTGAGGCCCCGCTCCCTCTTGCTGCTCAGACCATTGCTCCACCTGCCCTGTGCCAATCTGTGATGGGCCCTCCTTCTTCTCATTTGGATAAGAGCCAGAATCACGAGTTGCCTGCAGCCTGCATCTTTGATGCCTCTTTTAATATGTGAATTAATCCATTTTATATATTAAGTGTTTTATTAACAGGTTTCTCTCCATTTCAAACCTAAACCCTTAGCCTGGCCTTCATCTAGACATGACATCCCCATCCCACCTTGTCCGGGAGGACCTGAGATGGGTTTTCCTCCACTTCATACATGACTATGCATTGCGACATTCCGCATTGACCGGGGTGATAATCATCATATGTGAGAACCCTCCCTCATTCAATTTTTAGCTTGCAGCCATTACCCTAAACACTCGATAAAGAGACCATTGCCTTGGCATTTAGGAAAAATCTTTAGCCAAGAGATGAAATTGCAGAGCCGTTGGCAATGATCTTTTCGTCCTCACTGTCAACAGGGGTGGTACCAGGGAATTGGAGAGTGGCGAATGTCGTGCCCCTGTTCAAAAAAGGGACTAGGGATAACCCTGGGAATTACAGGCCAGTTAGTCTTACTTCGGTGGTAGGCAAAGTAATGGAAAGGGTACTGAAGGATAGGATTTCTGAGCATCTGGAAAGACACTGCTTGATTAGGGATAGTCAGCACGGATTTGTGAGGGGTAGGTCTTGCCTTACAAATCTTATTGAATTCTTTGAGGAGGTGACCAAGCATGTGGATGAAGGTAAAGCAGTGGATGTAGTGTACATGGATTTTAGTAAGGCATTTGATAAAGTTCCCCATGGTAGGCTTATGCAGAAAGTAAGGAGGCATGGGATAGTGGGAAATTTGGCCAGTTGGATAACAAACTGGCTAACCGATAGAAGTCAGAGAGTGGTGGTGGATGGCAAATATTCAGCCTGGATCCCAGTTACCAGTGGCGTACCGCAGGGATCAGTTCTGGGTCCTCTGCTGTTTGTGATTTTCATTAATGACTTGGATGAGGGAGTTGAAGGGTGGGTCAGTAAATTTGCAGACGATACGAAGATTGGTGGAGTTATGGATAGTAAGGAGGGCTGTTGTCGGCTGCAAAGAGACATAGATAGGATGCAGAGCTGGGCTGAGAAGTGGCAGATGGAGTTTAACCCTGAAAAGTGTGAGGTTGTCCATTTTGGAAGGACAAATATGAATGCGGAATACAGGGTTAACGGTAGAGTTCTTGGCAATGTGGAGGAGCCGAGAGATCTTGGGGTCTATGTTCATACATCTTTGAAAGTTGCCACTCAAGTGGATAGAGCTGTGAAGAAGGCCTATGGTGTGCTCGCGTTCATTAACAGAGGGATTGAATTTAAGAGCCGTGAGGTGATGATGCAGCTGTACAAAACTTTGGTAAGGCCACATTTGGAGTATTGTGTACAGTTTTGGTCTCCTCATTTTAGGAAGGATGTGGAAGCTTTGGAAAAGGTGCAAAGAAGATTTACCAGGATGTTGCCTGGAATGGAGAGTAGGTCTTACGAGGAAAGGTTGAGGGTGCTAGAACGGAGAAGGATGAGGGGCGACTTGATAGAGGTTTATAAGATGATCAGGGGAATAGATAGAGTAGACAGTCAGAGACTTTTTCCCCGGGTGGAACAAACCATTACAAGGGGACATAAATTTAAGGTGAAAGGTGGAAGATATAGGAGGGATATCAGAGGTAGGTTCTTTACCCAGAGAGTAGTGGGGGCATGGAATGCACTGCCTGTGGAAGTAGTTGAGTCGGAAACATTAGGGACCTTCAAGCAGCTATTGGATAGGTACATGGATTACGGTAAAATTATATAGTGTAGATTTATTTGTTCTCAAGGGCAGCACGGTAGCATTGTGGATAGCACAATTGCTTCACAGCTCCAGGGTCCCAGGTTCGATTCCGGCTTGGGTCACTGTCTGTGCGGAGTCTGCACGTCCTCCCCGTGTCTGTGTGGGTTTCCTCCGGGTGCTCCGGTTTCCTCCCACAGTCCAAAGATGTGCGGGTTAGGTGAATTGGCCAATGATAAATTGCCCTTAATGTCCAAATTGCCCTTGGTGTTGGGTGGAGGTGTTGAGTTTAGGTAGGGTGCTCTTTCCAAGAGCAGGTGCAGACTCAAAGGGCCGAATGGCCTCCTTCTGCACTGTAAATTCAATGATAATCTATGATTAATCTAGGACAAAGGTTCGGCACAACATCGTGGGCCGAAGGGCCTGTTCTGTGCTGTATTTCCTATGTTCTATGTTCTATGATCATGTAGCTCGGAACATGGAGGTTTAGAGTGCCCTTTTGAGGAATTCACCTCCCTCCCTTCACCCTGCCTCTGGCAGGAGCAGATGGCGAATCACACAATCTCAACTCCAGCTCCATAACTGGATGGACTCTCACGGGAAGGTGACCCATTAGTCATGGAGTAACGCTCCTTTAGTGGGTGTTGGAAGCTCAAAAGCAGTACTCAGCTGAGCAATGTACTCCATGGAGTGAACTAATAATTAATAGGGTACCCGTCAGCTCGGCCCCCAAAGCTGACTCCCACTGAGACCCCTCCCATATTGTTTTGTAAAATTTTTGTGATCACGCAATAATTTTCTAGATTGGAAGATGGTGGGTATCTGATTTGTGAGTTCTTCCAGCATCTTCCATCATTCCCCTGTCCTAATCCCCCCATTCTTCTCCACAGTCACTGCCTCCTAATTACTCTCCCTCCTTCCACCATCAGCCTCTTCCGTTACCCTTTACCCCATTATGATTTCTGTGGATATTTCTGTTCTACCCCTCTTCCCTCCACTGTTGATTTGTCCTTGCCCCTCTTGACCCTGACCCCTCCTGTTCTCAAAATCAACTGTACCCTGACTTTCCGAGAAGCCCCCTCCTGAGACCAGCCACTACCCGCCCATGAATCTTGGACTTTGTTTTTTTTCTAAATTTAGGCTACCCAATTCTTTTTTTCCAATTAGGAGGCAATCTATCGTGGCCAATCCACCTACTCTGCACACCTTTGGGTTGTGGGGGTGAGAGCACGCAGACCTGGGGAGAAATTGCAAACGCCACATGGACAGTGACCCAGGGCTGGGATCGAACCCGGGTCCTCAGCCGTGAGGCAGCAGTGCTAACCACTGCGCCGCCGTGCCGCTCCGAGTCTTGGACCTCTACCCTACCGAATCTAACTGCTTCCTCTGATAGTGATAGATCCTTTCTGAAGGGCGATACCTTTCTTCCAACCCTCAGAAAAAAATGCAGTAACTCACAGACCGCACACTTCAGACACATATCTCGAAGACAGTCGCTGTTCAGAGAGACCTTTGACCACCCAAGTACAGGACCTAGGCATGCGTGACATGCTGAGCCCTTGAACATCCCGGGGAAGTCTGCTTTCCTTCCCAGGGCAGTGTTCTAAATATGCCCAAGACAGTCCGGTTTCCTTCCCCGGATAGTCTCTCCATCACCGCCCACCCCTTAACCTGCCTCCATCCCACTCTTCCACACTGGTCTCTTCCGCTTTCGCCTTCCTCCACCCCACTCTTCCTCACTGATCCCTCCTCCCTTGTCCAGCCTCCATCCCACACTTGCTCACTGGTCCCTCTCCCCTTGTCCTGCCTCCATCACACCTTTCTGTGCTGGTCCTATCTCCTGTGTCCAGCCTTGGCACAGCTTCTGCTATCGACGCACAATAGAAAGGAGACCGAATGGTCTCCAGGCAAAAGCAGCATCGATTGATTCAAAGTCAAGGTTGGAATGAAGATATCAGGTGTGCACCACTTATCTACAATCCAGGTCACTGAAAGTTCTCATATCGCAATGGCGGGGAATGTAATTTTGAAGGTGGCATTTTAAGGAGCATACACAGATGCTAATGGATGCAAAAGGGCTTTGTTCAGTGCGGTGCTCAAGCCACCTTTAAAGTCCTGAGAACAAAATTCAGTTAGTTCATACCTTTATCAGGAAGCAGATTTTTTGCCTCCTGCCAAATTCAGTTCACCGCCCGTTATAATTCCCTCTGCTGCTTGTATCAGTCCCATTGACTGGGAAATTCAGATTCCACAGTACTCCCAGTAAACCTCTTGCAGGTTTTACTCAAGGTAATTATCCAAATTTCTTTCAAACTTGCAATTGAGTACTTCCTTATTGTACATCCATGTCTGCCAGATTACTCCTCTATGAAATGCCTTGGGAGATTTTATGTATATTAAAGGTGCGACATACATCCAACTTATTGTTATGTTCTAATCTCAGAGAAAATAAAGAATTTATGTTCTTTCACAATTTTGTATTATATTCGTGAGCTATTTCAGAAGGTACACATGAGCATGGAGTTTTGCACAGTGAGAACCCCAGTGCAGTGAATATGTTCATGGAGATAGGGTCTAAAATGTTCTTTGCCATGTTAGCTTTGAGTGAAGACCCATGCTGGGAGATGACTATGTTATTAATTTAAATTTTACTCCAATAAGATTCCTTGTTTCTTGAGTTGTTGAACCCTTTAAAATAACCACGGTACAGTGCCAATCTCCAGCAACACTGGATGTTCACTTTGTATGGACAGGAAAACAAATTAGGTATACGTGAATATCTAAACAACATCAATTCAAATTAATCCTTTACATGCTTCAGGCCAGAACTTTCTGTGCTCATGAATTCCCCGACTGGGAATGGACATAGTCTGAAAAATGGTTGGAGGTCTGGCCTGATGAGCCAGATGTTTTGTGATGGCCAATGCCCACTCTGTACACAAATACCAGCTGTCATTGATCAGAAAATATAGGGTCATGATTAATGGAACATGTAAGAGATTGTTACATTTTTCTAACCTATCCAACCAAAATGTTGACACAGTTTAACCAGAATCGCACTCAAATATTGGTGTCATACTTCCCTGCGGCACGAAAAGAACTTCGCTGCTTGATTTAAAATAGCGTGCCACTGATACAAATTTTGCATGTCTCATATTAAGCGCAAGACTGGAAAATTATTTTTACATCGCTGCCAATAAAAGCCAAGTGGCCAAATGCAGTCAGGTTTTATATGTATTTTTGTCACAGACAAAAATTTTCGAAGTATTCATAACAAAACATTTTTAAACCCTTCCTCATGATCTACTCATTCTCCGTTAATCAAACTGTTTTTCTTTTGTTATTCTATCGCATGTCTCATTTTCTAGAGATTCCACCTGACAGCATGGGGAAAGAATAATAGAAGCTGTGATAATTCCCTATGTACAGCTCATCCGTTTCAGGTACTGTAATACTGACTGCTTTTGTCACTACATTTACAAAAAAGCATGTTACAAATACAATGATTATGCACTGAACAATTAAAAAAGTGCCCACGCTCAGAATAATTGCGCATTTACATTTTCGCTGTCTGAAAGTAACACTCCTACCAGATGACCCCTGCTCTGATTTCCTCCACGCAGCCGATGCAAGTAGCCGCGGGCTATAAATCTTGGAGTTGGTGATCAGTCTTTTCAAATTTTCCAGTTCTTTCAGCAGAACAAGTCATGAGGAAAAGCAATACAGACATGCCTAGCTATTAGCAAGGTCTTCTAGATTCCAGCTCATTGAAGGGCACATTTCCAAGATCCCACAGCAGCAATGGGGCATCACTAATGGACAGGCAAGCAGCAAATGCAGACAGAAGCTGCCCATTGATTCAAATACCTAACCTTCCTGGTGCCACAGGGTCTCACAAAACCTTCCCCTCAACGGTGCAGCTCCAGCTAAATATCACTTGAGCGCAGAGTTAGCCTCTGACTTGACACTGCACTCACTGAAGATGAGTGAGGATACTTGGAGGAAATAGTTTTATTCTGCTTTTCTTTAGAACTAATTTGTGCCTTTATACCTGATTTACACTTCACAGAGTCACAAGTTGGTCGTGTCCTCAAAATGAGATCAGTGGGCTTATCTCCCCAATAGCATCAGCGACGGGCGTTTGCCACTTTTATATCGAGCTGTACCACTGGGCAACCTAAGCATTGTTTCAGGCGCAGGGCACTTTTAGTATGAAAAGCAGAGTCCTATGATGTACATAGGACTCTGATTGCTATTTTAGTATAGAATGGATTGAGCATTGGAAGTGGACTCTTCAGCCTGTTTTCCACGCAATAGAGTTAAAAAGGCACTGGAAAGGTAAATCTTTAGTTATTTCTATAGTGCTGCTCTAGGCCCAGAGATATAACCTGGGAAGCTCCTATCCTCTGCACAAATGCCAGTCCTGTCTGCTGTCAGGACTTACTTCTCGTCATCTGATCAGTCCATAGGTTCATCCAATATTTTTGCCAGCCTAAGCATGTTGAGCTACATTGAGCACCCATTTGGCAACCACACTTTATTGTTTCTATTTAAATTTGACTTCAAAAAGATTCTAGCCACTTCATTGCCAGTACGACCGAGTTGGCCAAGAGACCCTCAACTGACCCACACAGGTTTAGCATATGTCCACTGTGTAAAGATTCTTCCTTCCTATTTATTCCCTGTCTATTCCTCTATTCCCTTGCTTCCCCCTTTCCTTTACTTTTGCCAGAGCATTTTTGATCCATGGATGATTTATAAACATGTGACTTTAAGACAGCCTGTCATTTTAATTATAACCCTCAACACCGGGGCCCTGCAAGGCTGCGTACTTAATAATAATCATCTTTATTAGTGTCACAAGTAGGCTTAGATTAACACTCCAATGAAGTTACTGTGAAAAGCCCCTGGTCGCCGCACTCCGGCGCCTGTTCGGGTACACTGAGGCCGAATTCAGAATGTCAAATTCACCTAACAGCACATCTTTTGGGACATGTGGGAGGAAACTGGAGCGTCCGGAGGAAACCCATGCAGACACGGGGAGAATGTGTAGACTCCACACAGACAGTGACCCATGCCGGAATTGAACCCGGGTCCCTGGCACTGTGATACAACAGTGCTAACCACTGTGCTACCGTGCTGCCCATCCTTGAGAACACCACCACCTGGAGTTTCCCCTCCAAGTCTCTCACCACCTACTATACTCCGTATACACACACGACCGTGAGGCAACATTCGCCTCCAACTCCATCTGCAAGTTTACTGATGACACAACCGTAGTAGATTGGATCTCAAACAATGATGAGTGAGAGTACAGGAGGTAGATATAGAACCTAGTGGCATGGTGCAATGACAACAATCTCTCCCTCAACACCAGCAGAACTAAGGAGCTGGTCATCGACTTCAAGAAGTGAAGTGTCGTACACACACGTGTCTGCATCAATGATGCCGAGGTGGAGTTGGTTGATAGCTTCAGATTCCTAGGTGTGCACATCACCAACAAACCAACAATCTGTCCAGGTCCACCCATGTCGATGCTGCGACCAAGAAAGCAGAACAGCGAGCGGAATTCTCCCCCCCGCCCCCCCCCCAACGCTGGGTGGGAGAATCGCCGGGGCACCGCGCGAGTCCTGCCACGCCACCCCGACACCCGCACGTGATTCTCCCAACCCCCCCAAACTGGCGCGGCGAGAATCCCGGCTGGCCGCTGGGAGAATCGCCGCTCGTCGTTTGTAATGGGCAAGCGGCGATTCTCCGGCCCAGATGGGCCGAGCTGCCTGCCCAATACGACGGCTTCCCGCCGGTGCCATCCACACCTGGTCGCTGCCGGCGGGAACAGCGCGGGAATGCTGGGGGGGGGGGGTTCCTGCACCGGGGGCGGCCTCAAAAGGGGTCTGGCCCGTGATCGGTGCTCACCGATCGGCGGCCCGGCATCTCTGAAGGAGGACCTCCGTTCCTCCACAGCCCCGCATGATCTATCTGACATCTTCTTGCGGGGCGTCCTCGGGGAGTACGGCAACCGCGCATGCGCAGGTGACGTAATTTACGCGCCGCCGCTTTTATGCGGCGCCAAGGCCCGGCGCGCGTAAATGACGCAACGCTGCTCCTAACCCCCCGGAAGCGGGATAATAGGGGGCTGGGAGCGAGCTCCGACGCCGGAGTGAAACACTCCGGCTTTCACTCTGGCGTTGGGACTTAGTCTCCCGATGGGAGAATTGCGCTCAGCATCTATACTTCCTCAAGAATCTAAGGAAATTCAGCATGTCAACATTGGCTCTTACCAATTTTTACAGGTGCACCATGGAAAGCATCCTATCTGGCAACATCACAGCCTGGTATGGCAACTGCTCGGTCCAAGACCGTAAGAAACTACAGAGAGTCATGAACACAGCCCAGTCCATCATGCGAACCCGGCTCCCACACATAAACTTTGATTACAACTCCCTCTGCCTTGGGAAAGTGGGCAGCATAATCAAAGATCTCTCTCACCTGGGTTATTCTCTCTTTCAACCTCTTCCATTGGGCAGAAGATACAAAATTCTGAGACTACGCACTAACAGATTCAAAAACAGCTTCTTCCCCATTACCAGAATCCTGAATGACCCTCATATGGACTGAACTGATCTCTCTACGCATCTTCTCTACTGTATTTAGCACTGTACTCCGCATGCTTCACCCGATGTCTATGCCTATGTGTTTACATTGTGTATTTATCGTATGTCTTATGTTTTTCATGTATGGAACAATCTGCCTGGGCTGTACGAAGAACACTTTTCACTGTACCTCGGTACACGTGGCAATAAATTTCAATCTAAATCTAATTCAAGCAGATGAAAGCCATGGCTTTTGCCTTTAATTCAAACAGCAGAATCCAGAAGGTTGTGCTGTTTCAGATTGGTGATTGGATCTTGGCTGACCTCAGTGATGACTCAGTTTCATTAGTGCAGCTGGTGGTCAATGAATTGACCCAAAAGGCTGTGTTGTGCCTGTTAACAGGTGGTGATTGGGTATTATCTCTCTGGAATGTTTCTCAGAGCTAGCAGGTTCCATTTGAGTTTCACTTCTGATTCTGGCATCAGAGATGAAAGATCCAGCCAAATCCACTCCAGAAAATAGCTGCTAAGCCTCTTCAGAAAAGATCCACCGAACCCTTTCTTATACCCAGGGTGGCGAAACAACTGATACTAAAATTAGAATGTGACTGCATCCTTAAATGTACTGAAAGCAGTTAATCAGCATACCAGAAACATCACTGTCTGTACATCTTGATTGGTTCACCTTTCGTTCACACATCTTGCAGAAATTGCCATACTAAAAGTGAGAATATTCTTATGTTCCATTAGCACTCTCTCAGAAATGTCTCAACAATACAAAATGATTAGAGGAAAATATATTTGTTTCCTCCCTTTTAAATAAGTTCCAGCATTTATCATGGCAATCTATTTCTCAATTCTGTCCATCACATTTCAGAGAAAGTGCAGAATTACGGTCAGTCTTACGTACTGAGCAGCTACTTAGATTGACTAAGAGTATTTTTAATATTCTTTTCCAACCTTTCAAGTGATAAAACGCTAATGATTTCTAACTTTGCATATATTTAAGCAACTGCTCAAGAGATTGCCTCCATTCTGCTTTGCTCATCCTCAAAACTGCATCAAACAGCATGGTGCAAACTTTAAATGCATTCCGGAAAGTTCTTTTCTTAAAATTAACCACAAAGGATAGAGCAGATGCTTATAATTCTTTTCATCGTCGTATTAGACATGGTCACCCTTACATGACAGATTGTTCAGACAGTCTTTCAATAATTCACAAGGTGATGTCTACTTTATTATGCTTTTTAAGATTCTTGGATGACTTGCTACAATTAATAATGAATTCAACAAAATGAGTGGAACAATTGTCCCTTCGAGAGAGTGCACTATGATTATAAATGGGATTTTAAATTGCAATTATTAGCCGTGCAAAGATTATATACATTTAATGAATTGTAGATTAATCAAATGGCATTTTAATAGTTAAATAGCCAATACTGATTGACCTTTTCAGATCTCAGAATATCGCATCTGTTCAGTCCTGATGAAGTAAAATTAGAGTGTTCTCTAATAAACAAAATATGGGGACGTTTAGTTTTTTTGAGAATACACATCTAACTCAGCAGATCAACATAAGTACATTCATCAGCAAGAAAGATTAGCAACTTATATTGTGCATTTTCCTCAATGTGTACCTCTATTGCCCTGTAATTGGAAATGACTGTAAATTTGGTTTAAAGGCAAGAAACAGCAAAACAGTTAAGGGGCGTCATTCTCTGACCCCCCGCCGGGTCGGAGAATCGCCGGGGGCTGGCGTGAATCCCGCCCCCGCCGGTTGCCGAAGTCTCCGGCATCAGAGATTCGGCGGGGGCGGGAAACGCGCCGCGCCGGTTGGCTGGCCCCCCCGCTCGATTCTCCGGCCCGGATGGGCCGAAGTCCCGCCGCTAAATTGCCTGTCCCGCTGGTGTGGATTAAACCACCTTTTGAACGGCGGGACAAGGCGGTGTGGGCAGGCTCCGGGGTCCTGGAGGGGGCACGGGGCGATCTGGCCCCGGGGGGAGCCCCCACGGTGGCCTGGCCCGCGATCGGGGCCCACCGATCCGCGGACGGGCCTGTGCCGTGGGGGCACTCTTTCCCTTCCGCCTCCGCCACGGTCTCCACCATGGCAGAGGCGGAAGAGACTCCCTCCACTGCGCATGCGTGGGAAACTGTCAGCGGCCGCTGACGCTCCCGCGCTTGCGCCGCCCCGAGATGTCATTTCCGCGCCAGCTGGCGGGGCAACAAAGGCCGTTTCCGCCAGCTGGCGGGGCGGAAATTCCTCCGGCGTCGGCCTAGCCCCTCAATGTTGGGGCTCGGCCCCCAAAGATGCGGAGCATTCCGGACCTTTGGGGCGGCGCGATGCCCGTCTGATTGGCCCCGTTATGGGCGCCAGTCGGCGGACATCGCGCCGTTTCGGGAGAATTTCACCCAAGATGTCTTAATCTAACCTGTACATATAGAAATACATTGAAAAAGGGAATAATGTCATGTATGTAAGAGAAATAAGTCTTGTGCATACTGAACATGTTTGGCATAATATTCTTTGTGTGAAACACAGAGAACAATTTAACTCTTGTTTAACTTAAGTTTAGAGCAGTTCTGGAAAAGGATAAGAAGCAATCACACATGAAAATACCCTACCCAACAGAGGAGGTATAATTTCAGTAAGTTGAGAGGGGATCTGGTCCAGCGGGATTGGAATCAAAGATTGGCAGCTAAAACTGGAAATGAGCAATGAGAATCCTTCAAAGAGGAGACAGTTCAAATACAGATTAGACACACTCCCACGGGGAAAAAGGCAAAGCATCTAAATCTAAAGCTCTCTCGATGATTAAAGATATAGATAAAAACAAGACTGAACAAAGATGCTGTGATAAATGTTAGATTCACAATAGAGTTTGAACGAACTCGGGTAGGAGGAGCTTCGGAACATGTAAGCATTAATAACTTACCTCGGGGATTCGTGACCTAGTTGGCAGGGAGCGGAGTTTGCACGAACTCGGGGATGAGGAGCTCCGGAACAGTAAATATTAATAACTTACCTCGCGGATTCGTGGCCTAGTCGGCAGGGAGTGGAGTTTGCCCGAACTCGGGGAGGAGGAGCTCCGGAACAGTAAATATTAATAACTTACCTCGCGGATTCGTGGCCTAGTCGGCAGGGAGCGTAGTTTGCACGAACTCGGGGAGGAGGAGTTCCGGAACAGCAAATATTAATAACTTACCTCAGGGATTTATGGCCTAGTCGGCAGGGAGCGGAGTTTGCAAGAACTCGGGGAGGAGGAGCTCCGGAACAGTAAATATTAATAACTTACCTCAGGGATTCATGGCCTAGTCGGCAGGGAGAGGAGTTTGCACGAACCCGGGGAGGAGGAGCTCCGGAACAGTAAATATTAATAACTTACCTGCTGGATATCGGGGACTGTGAAAAAAACAGAAAAATTACGTCACAATAAAGCTGAGACCTGATTGGCTGGTTGGGAATCTGTTCTAAATTTGAAAAATTAGAGTAATTAACTAAGTAGAAGAGTAAATAGGAGATTAGTGTATTTCGCATTTAATATTTATCGGAGAAATCTAACGCAAGGAAGCATATAGTTAATTTTAACTTAAATTTAATAACTATTTATTTTGATGTAATCAATCAATTAATTAATTAATTAACTCGAAAGAGTTACTTGTGGGGAAACCTGCAGAAGAGCAATGGGGGGTGTTCAAAGATGGGGAGTGTACAGACCCAATCCCTCTTGGGTAATTGGAAGGTGTAACAAACCCAGGGAACCATGGGTGACCAGAGACATCCAGGATATGATCAGAAGGGAAAGAGAGGCTTTTAAGTTTAAGGGGAGCAAATCTGCAGAGGAATTAGTGGAGTACAGAAAGTGTAGGATGGAGCTTAAGACATCAATTAGAAGAGCAAAGAGGGGATATGAGAAAGCTCTGGCTGGTAAAAGTAGGAAAAATCCCAAGATATTCTATCACCATATCAATGGGAAGAGGATAACCAGGGAAAGAGTAGGCCCCATTAAGGATCAAGGGGGAAATGTATGGGTGGAGCCAGAGGACATTGGTAGGGTGTTGAACGAATATCTTCACCCAAGAGAATGAGAAGGAAATTATGGAACTCGGGGATTGCTAGGTTCTTGAGCAAATTATCATGGAGAGTGCCAATGTAATGGAGGTATTGGCGGGCTTAAAAGTGGAAAAATCTCCAGGTCCGGATGAATTGTGTCCCAGGCTGCTGCGGGAAACAAGGGAGGAGATTGCAGGGGCTCTAACCCAAATTTTTAATTGCTCTCTGGCCACGAGGGAGGTGCCAGAGGACTGGAGAACAGCCAATGTGGTTCCACTATTTAAGAAAGGTTGTAGAGACAAGCCAGGGAACTACAGACCAGCGAGTCTCTCGTCAGTCATTGGGAAACTACTGAATAAGATTCTGAAGGAGAGAATCTACCTCTACTTGAAGAGGCAAGGTTTGATCAGAGATAGTCAGCATGGCTTTGTCAGAGGGAGGTCGCGCCTAACAAATTTGATTGAATTTTTTGAGCATGTGACCAAGTGTGTAGATGAGGGTAGTGCATTGATGTAGTTTACATGGATTTCAGCAAAACCTTTGACAAGGTGCCGCATGGGAGACTTATTAAGAAGACAAATGCACATGAGATACAGGATGATTTGATAAGGTAGATTCATAATTGGCTTAGCAGTAGGAGACAGAGAGTGATGATAGACGGCTGCTTTGGTCTCTGGAAGCCAGTGACCACAGGAATCCATGCTGGGCCTCTTATTATTCATCATTTATATCTATGACATAGATCAGTGTTCTTCAAACTTTTTTTCCAGGGACCCATTTTTACCAACCGGCCGACCTTCGGGACCCAACCCGGCTGACCTTTGCGACCCACGCCGGCTGACCTTTGCGACCCACCATTTTCTCTTACCTTGTTTGCTGCTCTCAAAAATGGGGGAAATGGTTTTGGGTCCCTTTGGCCCTCGTACACGCTCCTCCAATGGAACCTGTTGGATGAAGGTGAAGCCTTCCTGTGTCGGAAAGTATGAAGTCTCCATCTGTCCAAAGTTCTGAATTTTTTTCCTGTAAAATTTTATCAAATAAACCCCCCCCCTTGAACTTGTAAAAAAAATTAAAAATAAAATGAGTAAAATAAATGAAAAAAATGAATAAACCCCCCCCCGAACTTGTAAAAAAAATAAAATGAATAAAATAATTGAAAAAAATAAAAATTAAATGAATAAAATAAATGAATAAATGAATAAAAACCACTACAGAACTTGTAAAACAAAAAGCTGCAACTGTTTAAAAAAATAGTGGCGGCACTGCACGTGCACCGATCATCGTGCGCTCATGCGCAATGCGGCCGAATGATTTTTTTCCCATGTTCGCGCCGTTTGCAGCCGGCGTCATGAAAAGCCGGCTGCTGCGCGGGGATTTGCGCTTTCGGGAGCGCCGCAGACAATGGATCCGCGACCCTCCCGACACCCGCCTGTGACCCACCTGCGGGTCGCGCCCCCGACTTTGAAGAACACTGAAATAGATGACTATGTGGGAGGTAGGATCAGTATATTTGCGGATGACAGAAAGATTGGCCGGGTGGTTAACAGTGAGGTTGAGTGGGTTACAGGAAGCTATAGGTGGGATGGTCAAAATGGGTTGATAAGTGGCAGATGGAATTTAACCCTGAAAAGTGTGATGTGATACTCTTTGGAAGGAGTAATTTAACAAGGAAGTATACTATGAAAAGTTAGACACTGGGAAGTTCCGAAGTGCAAAGGGACCTTGGCATGTTTGTCAGTACACCTCTGAAGGCAGAAGAGCAGGTTAATAGGATGGTGAAAAAGGCATATGTGACATTCGATTTTATCAATCGGGGCAAAGATTACAAAAGGTCATGATCGAGCTGTGTAGAACTTTGGTGAGGCCACAGCTGGAGTACTGTGTGCAATTCTGGTCCCCACATTATAGGAAGGATGTAATTGCACTGGAGAGGATGCAGAGAAGATTCACCCAAATATTGCCTGGTATGAAACATTTCACTTATAAAGAGAGGTTGGATAGGCTTTGGTTGTTTTCTCGGGAGCAGAGAAGATGTGACCTGATTGAGGTGTACAAGATTATGAGGGGCATGGATAGGGTGGAGAGGGAGCAGCTGTTCCCCTTAGTTGAAGGATCAGTTACAAGGGGACACAAGTTCAAAGTGAGGGGTGGGAAGTTTAGGAGGAACTTGAGAGAAAACCGTTTTCCCTCAGAGGGTGGTGATGGTCTGGAATGCACTACCTTGGAGGGTGGTAGAGGTGGGATGCCTCATATCCTTTAAAAAGTACCTGGACGAGGGCAGCATGGTGGTGCAGTGGGTTAGCCCTGCAGCCTCACGGCGCCGAGGTCCCATGTTCCATCCCGGCTCTGGGTCACTATCCATGTGGAGTTTGCACATTCTCCCCTTGTTTACATAGGTTTCGCGCCCACAACCCAAAGATGTGCAGGGTAGGTGGATTGGCTAAATTGTCCCTTAACTGGAAAAAATGAATTGGGTACTCTAAATTTATTTTATAAAAGTACCTGAACTAGTACTTTGCATGTCATAACATTCACGTAAGAAGTCTTACAACACCAGGTTAAAGTCCACCTGGTTTGTTTCGAATCACTAGCTTTCGGAGCTCCTTCATCAAGTGAACACTGACGGACACGGACGGGGTGGGGTTTGGGGGTGGGGGCGGGATATGCGGGGGCGGGACCCGCAGTGCCAACCGGGGCCACCATGTAGACTATCGAAACCAGTTGGGCACGGATGTATGCGCCATGCTAACTTGTTAGCCTTTCACCCCCTGCAGACAATTGCGTTTGGTTTTCAACCAGCAATGCTGGCCGCCATGGTGATGGTCGTAGTTCTGTGAGATGCCATGCGGCCGCGTGAGCGGGGGTTGCTCGGAGAGGAGGGGGAAGCTGCAGCAGCGGACCGGGCTGCAGAGGACCGAGATGCAGAGGACCGGGCTGCAGAGGACTGGGCTGCAGACGACCGGGCTGCAGAGGACTGGTCTGCAGAGGACTGGGCTGCAGAGGACTGGGCTGCAGACGAATGGGCTGCAGAGGACCGGGCTGCAGATGAACGGGCTGCAGATGAATGGGCTGCAGATGAATGGGCTGCAGTTGAACGGGCTGCAGATGAATGGGTTGCAGAGGACCGGGCTGCAGATGAACGGGCTGTAGATGAACGGGCTGCAGGTGAACAGGCTGCAGAGGAACGAGCTGCAGATGAACGGGATGCAGATGAACGAGCTGCAGATGAACGGGCTGCAGATGAATGGGCTGCAGTTGAACGGGCTGCAAATGAATGGGTTGCAGAGGAACGGCTGCAGAGGACCGGGCTGCAGATGAACGGGCTGCAGGTGAATGGCTGCAGATGAACGGGCTGCAGATCAACGGGTTGCAGATCAACGGGCTGCAGATGAACGGGCTGCAGATGAACGGGCTGCAGATCAACGGGCTGCAGATCAACGGGCTGCAGATCAACGGGCTGCAGATGAATGGGCTGCAGATGAACGTGCTGCAGAGGTCTGGCTGCATAGGATTGGGCTGCAGAGGGCCGGGTTGCAGAGGACTGGGCTGCAGAGGACCGGGCTGCAGAGGACCGGGCTGCAGAGGACCGGGCTGCAGAGGAGCGGGCTGCAGAGGACCGGGCTGCAGAGAACCGGGCAGCAGAGGACCGGGCTGCAGATGACCGGGTTGCTGAGGACTGGATTGCGGAGGACCGGGCTGCAGATGACCGGGTTGCTGAGGACCGGGTTGCAGAGGACCGGGCTGCAGACGACCGGGCTGCAGAGGACTGAGCTGCAGACGACCGGGCTGCTGAGAACCGGGTTGCAGAGGACCGGGCTGCAGATGACCGGGCTGCAGACGACAGGGCTGCAGAGGACCGAGCTGCAGACGACCGGGCTGCTGAGGACCGGGTTGCAGAGGACTGGATTGCGGAGGACCGGGTTGCTGAGACTGGATTGCAGAGGACCGGGTTGCTGAGACTGGATTGCAGAGGACCGGGCTGCAAATGAACGGGCTGCAGAGGACCGGGCTGCAGATGACCGGGTTGCTGAGGACTGGATTGCAGAGGACCGGTCTGCAGACGACCGGGTTGCAGAGGACCGGGCTGCAGAGGACCGGGCTGCAGAGGACCGAGCTGCAGATGACCGGGCTGCAGAGGACCGGGCTGCAGACGACCGGGCTGCAGAGGACCGAGCTGCAGATGATCGGGTTGCCGAGTTTGGATTGCGGAGGACAGGGCTGCAGATGAACGGGCTGCAGATGAATGGGCTGCAGAGGACCGGGCTGCGGATGAACGGGCTGCAGACGAACGGCTGCAGGTGAACGGCTGCAGATGAAAGGGCTGCAGATGAATGGGCAGCAAAGGACCGGGAAGCAGAGGACTGGACTGCAGAGGACAGGCTGCAGAGGACCAGGGGCTTGATTAGCACAGGGCTAAATCGCAGGCTTTTAAAGCAGACCAAGGCAGGCCAGCAGCAAGGTTCAATTCCCGTACCAGCCTCCCCGAACAGGCGCCGGAATGTGGCGACTAGGGGCTTTTCACAGTAACTTCATTTGAAGCCTACTTGTGACAGTAAGCGATTTTCATTTCATTTCATTTCATTTCAGAGGACCGGGCTGCAGAGAACTGGGTTGCAGAGGACCGGGTGCAGAGGACCAGGTTGCAGAGGACCGGGTTGCAGAGGGCTGGGCAGCAGAGGACTGGCTGCAGAGGACTGGCTGCAGAGGACTGGGCTGCACAGGACTGGCTGCAGAGGACTGGGCTGCAGAGGACCGGGCTGCAGAGGACTGGCTGCAGAGGACTGGGCTGCACAGGACTGGCTGCAGAGGACTGGGCTGCACAGGACCGGGCTGCAGAGGACCGGGTTGCACAGGACCGGGCTGCAGAGGACCGGGATGCAGAGGACCGGGCTGCAGAGGACCGGGATGCAGAGGACCGGGCTGCAGAGGACCGGGATGCAGAGGACCGGGCTGCAGAGGAACAGGCTGCAGAGGACCGTGCTGCAGAATAACGGGCTGCTGATGAACGGGTTGCAGATGAATGATCTGCAGATGAACGGGCTGCAGATGAACGGGCTGCAGATGAACGGGCTGCAGATGAACGGGCTGCAGAGGACCGGGCTGCAGATGAACGGGTTGCAGATGAATGGGCTGCAGAGGACCGGGTTGCAGATGATCTGGTTGCAGAGGAACGGGCTGCAGATGAACGGGCTGCAGATGAACAGGCTGCAGATGAACGGGCTGCAGATGAACGGGCAGCAAAGGACCGGGATGCAGAGGACCGGGCTGCAGAGGACCGGGTTGCAGAGGACCGGGCTGCAGAGGACTGGCTGCATTGGACCGGGCTGCAGAGGACCGGGTTGCAGTGGACTGGGCTGCAGTGGAGCGGGCTGCAGAGGTCCGGGCTGCAGAGAACCGGGCACAGAGGACCGGGCTGCAGAGGACCGGGTTGCAGAGGACTGGATTGCGGAGGACCGGGCTGCAGAGGACTGGGCTGCAGTGGAGCGGGCTGCAGAGGTCCGGGCTGCAGAGAACCGGGCACAGAGGACCGGGTTGCAGAGGATGGGGCTGCAGATGAACGGGCTGCAGAGGACTGGATTGCGGAGGACCGGGCTGCAGATGAACGGGCTGCATGGGACCGGGTTGTAGAGAACCGAGCTGCAGATGACCGGGTTGCAGAGGACTGGATTGCGGAGGACCGGTCTGCAGACGACCGGGTTGCAGAGGACCGGTCTGCAGACGACCGGGCTGCAGATGATCGGGTTGCTGAGGACTCAATTGCGGAGGACCGGGCTGCAGAGGACCGGGCTGCAGATGAACGGGCTGCAGAGGACCGGGCTGCAGATGATCGGGTTGCAGAGGACCGGGCTGCAGATGATCGGGTTGCCGAGTTTGGATTGCGGAGGACAGGGCTGCAGATGAACGGGCTGCAGAGGACCGGGCTGCAGACGACCGGGCTGCTGAGGACCGAGCTGCAGATGATCGGGTTGCTAAGGACTCGATTGCGGAGGACCGGGCTGCAGAGGACCGGGCTGCAGATGAACGGGCTGCAGATGAATGGGCTGCAGAGGACCGGGCTGCGGATGAACGGGCTGCAGATGAACGGCTGCAGGTGAACGGCTGCAGATGAAAGGGCTGCAGATGAACGGGCTGCAGATGAATGGGCAGCAAAGGACCGGGAAGCAGAGGACTGGACTGCAGAGGACAGGCTGCAGAGGACCAGGGGCTTGATTAGCACAGGGCTAAATCGCTGGCTTTTAAAGCAGACCAAGGCAGGCCAGCAGCAAGGTTCAATTCCCGTACCTGCCTCCCCGAACAGGTGCCGGAATGTGGCGACTAGGGGCTTTTCACAGTAACTTCATTTGAAGCCTACTTGTGACAGTAAGCGATTTTCATTTCATTTCATTTAATTTCAGAGGACCGGGCTGCAGAGAACTGGGTTGCAGAGGACTGGCTGCAGAGGACTGGGCTGCACAGGACTGGCTGCAGAGGACTGGGCTGCAGAGGACCGGGCTGCAGAGGACTGGCTGCAGAGGACTGGGCTGCACAGGACTGGCTGCAGAGGACTGGGCTGCACAGGACTGGCTGCAGAGGACTGGGCTGCAGAGGACCGGGCTGCAGAGGACCGGGTTGCACAGGACCGGGCTGCAGAGGACCGGGATGCAGAGGGCTGGGCAGCAGAGGACTGGCTGCAGAGGACTGGGCTGCACAGGACTGGCTGCAGAGGACTGGGCTGCAGAGGACCGGGCTGCAGAGGACTGGCTGCAGAGGACTGGGCTGCACAGGACTGGCTGCAGAGGACTGGGCTGCAGAGGACCGGGCTGCAGAGGACCGGGTTGCACAGGACCGGGCTGCAGAGGACCGGGATGCAGAGGACCGGGCTACAGAGGACCGGGTTGCACAGGACCGGGCTGCAGAGGACCGGGATGCAGAGGACCGGGCTGCAGAGGACCGGGATGCAGAGGACCGGGCTGCAGAGGACCGGGATGCAGAGGACCGGGCTGCAGAAGAACGGGCTGCTGATGAACGGGTTGCAGATGAATGGGCTGCAGATGAACGGGCTGCAGATGAACGGGCTGCAGATGAACGGGCAGCAAAGGACCGGGAAGCAGAGGACCGGGCTGCAGAGGACCGGGCTGCAGAGGACCGGGCTGCAGAGGACTGGCTGCATTGGACCGGGCTGCAGAGGACCGGGTTGCAGTGGACTCGGCTGCAGCGGAGCGGGCTGCAGAGGTCCGGGCTGCAGAGAACCGGGCACAGAGGACCGGGTTGCAGAGGACTGGATTGCGGAGGACCGGGCTACAGACGACCGGGCTGCAGAGGACCGAGCTGCAGATGATCGGGTTGCTGAGGACTGGATTGCGGAGGACCGGGCTGCAGATGAACGGGCTGCATGGGACCGGGTTGCAGAGAACCGAGCTGCAGAGGACTGGATTGCGGAGGACCGGTCTGCAGACGACCGGGTTGCAGAGGACCGGGTTGCAGCGTACCGGGCTGCAGATGAACGGGCAGCAGTGGACCGGGCTGCAGACGACCGGGCTGCAGAGGAACGGGCAGCAGTGGACCGGGCTGCAGACGACCGGGCTGCAGAGGAACGGGCTGCAGATGAACGGGCTGCAGAGGACCGGGCTGCAGATGACCGGGCTGCAGATGACCGGGCTGCAGAGGACCGGGCTGCAGATGAACGGGCTGCAGAGGACCGGGCTGCAGATGAACGGGCTGCAGAGGACCAGGCTGCAGACGACCGGGCTGCAGAGGACCGGGCTGCAGATGATCGGGTTGCCGAGGACTGGATTGCGGATGACCGGGCTGCAGATGAATAGGCTGCAGAGGGGCAGGTGGCGGCCGCACAGGCTGGAGGTCCGGCCGCCCAAAAGGCCGAGGAGGAGGAGGTGCCAAGAAGGCACTGCATGAGGCCTTGTGTGTACCGGCACGCCTGTCATTCGAGGACCTGCCAAACCGGCCATGCCGTCGGAGACTCTGACTGAGCAGAGAGACAGTGTGACACATCTGCCAGATGATGGCACATTTGGCACCGCAGGGGTATGGGGGAGGACACCCGTTCCCGGTGACCAGCAAGGTGACGGTCACACTGGTCCCCTGCATCGCGCTGCCAGTCCTGGAGGACCCCTCTGGTCTTGACCAGGGTCTGCATGCTCTCAACCATGGAGCGTAGGGAGTGGATTATCTCCATCCTACCTCCACCTCCTGTACCGGATGTGATGTGTGGTGCATACCAGATAGTGTCCCAGAAGCCTCTTCACTAATGTGCCCAACCAAGGTGATAGTCTCTGAGATGGTGGCTGAGGGCAGCACGGTAGCACAAGTGGATAGCACTGTGGCTTCACAGCGCCAGGGTCCCAGGTACGATTCCCCACTGGGTCACTGTCTGTGCGGAGTCTGCACATTCTCCCCATGCCTGTGTGGGTTTCCTCCGGGTGCTCCGGTTTCCTCCCACAGTCTAAAGATGTGCAGGTTAGGTGGATTGGCCATGATAAATTGTCCTTAGTGACCAAAAAGGTTAGGAGGAGTTATTGGGTTAAGGGGATAGGGTATAAGTGAAGGCTTAAGTGGGTCGATGCAGACTCGATGGGCCGAATGGCCTCTTTCTGCACTGTATGTTCTATGTTCTATGTTCTGGTGGAGGGTGTTGGAGACAGCTGTGAAGGAAAGTCGGACGGAGGGCTGTTGTTCAGGCTGCTCTGCCCGTCAGTGCTCAGACGTCTGGTTGGCATTGGCTCTGGCACTGACTGGGGGCGGGGGACTCCGGATGGATCGGCCCCATCTCCGGCAGGTCATTTAAGACACAAGACGGCATGTATGATTAGATAGCAGGCTGTGGGGGTGGGTGGGGTGGGGGGATGAGGGGGGTTTGGGGAGCAAGGGGGGGTGGGGGGTGAGGGAAGTTTGGGGGATGAGTTCGCTGTGGGGAGTGAGCGGGGTGTGAGGTGGTGTTTGGGGGGGGTGGGGCGAGGGGGTACGGGGGTGAGGGGCGAGGGGTTGAGGGGGTTGAGGGAGTTGTGGGCGAGGTGGTGAGGGGATGATGGGGGTGCGTGGGGGTGAGGTGGGGGATGCCCACATATGTGTCATGGGCAACCACTACTCAGCGGGGTCTCACTTGCTCGCCCATAACGACCCTCCACCTCGGCGACATCCCTTTCCTCTGGGCTACCGGCCACATTCAGGGCCCCCTGCTCGGGCATGGTGAGGGGCCAAAGTTCTGCTGGTCCCCCTCTGGTCTTCTCCCGCTCCCGGCGGTTGTGCACGGCCTTCTCCTAGTGGGGGGAGAAACACAAACAGCTAAACCGTTAGACGGTCCGCGCATGTAGCCCAGAGGTTGGGTAGATGATGGCCTCAGTGATGAGGGCACCTTGCCATGGCAGTTGGCATGGGTGCTGGCATGTGGGGCAGGATGGGGTGCCGGCCGTCCCCTGGAGGGGAGGGGCCGGGTTACGGATGTGTGGGAGGCGAGGTTAGTGCCAGAGGCATGGACCAGCCAATTCACACTGGCCGCCCTGAGAACGTTGTGAAGTGTCTTGCGGCACTGCATGCCAATTGCACATTGCCCACAGCGCTGACCGCCTCTACCAACTGCGCCCAGGCATGGCGGGCAGCCTTTCTCCCGGGCCAGGGTATAGGATCATCCTCTCCTCCACCACGTCCAGGAGAATGTCCAGCTCAGCGTCCCTAAACACTGGTGTTGCTCTCCTTCCAGCCATCTTGATGGCTGGGACGGTGTGTGTGGGGGGAAGACCGTTTAAGTGCGGGTGAGGCGTGTAACCTCATGTGCGCCAATCACAGACCCAATGAATCCGGCACCGTTGTCCATGGAATTGATTGCATTCCACGTGACGATGCTGCTAGCCCATTTAAAGTAGCTGAATCGGTACAGCTGTTGCGCCATTTTTTTCTGTCGTAAAACACCACACTCCCTCCGCTGGCATCAACACTTAGCCTCAGAAACGGAGAATCCAGCCCGGGATCTTCTCGAACCTCTGTTACATGCAACAATCAAAAGAAAGAAAAATCAGCTCTACTACTTCGCTCAATACGCTGAAGATGAACAATTTATCATTGCCATTATATTACACTGCAAGTCTTTAATAAGATTTTGTGCTATATTCTGTAATATAAATATCACAATAATAGGGCCTCATGATGCAAAAGAAGGAAAAGTAAAAGTTTAATCAATTAATTATTAATCTATTGTTCCAGGGCAATGAATTAGATAACCTGAAATTTTCATAAAGTGCTCATTATAAATAGATGGCAGAATAATGTTACAAATATGTTAATAGAATTTAAAAACGATTCAAATTAGCTGTCATATTTTAAATTAATAGATTTTAAAAGTTCTGCTGGATTCACAGAAATAAAAATACTTCCGTCAGGTAATTAAAACTCCATTCATCGAAAACTGAATCAATGGTGAGCATGCTTCAAAGTTTGAAGCATAAAGACTGACCTCCTCTTAAAAAATTAATACATTTTAAAATTCGCTTCAACATTCCACGCAAAGCATCATTTCATCATTTATCATAAAGATTCATCAACGCCAATGGCGTATAAATAATGTGCATCATAAAATTCTCACAAAGACTGGTTAATTTTGTTTTAAATAGTGAAAAAGCATTCCTGGTTTCAATAGACGTCAGTTTATTTCTCTTCAACATTTTCAGTTTAAAATTTTCACAAAATGCTGCTACATTTTTTTCTAATTTAGAGTACCCAATTCATTTTTCCAATTAAGGGGCAATTTAGCGCGGACAATCCACCAACTTTGCACATCTTTGGGTTGTGGGGGATGTAGCCAGTTAAAATGGCTAACTCCCGATTTAGAATGGCCAACCCCGATTTAAAATGGCGAACGGAAAAGGCTGATGGGAAAATCAGCCAACAGGACTAAAAACAAGCAGCTGCAGGTAAAACTGTGTATTCGCCTCTAGGAAGGCCAGACAAGATCGATACCTGCAGCCATCAGCACAACAAAACACCAGCCATCTGAATATTAATGAGCAATCCCCAGGAACAATGTGCAACATTTTAGACACAAAGCCAACCCAGACTTTTCGGCGCCAACAGGAGCCTACACAAAGAGAGGTGAACGACCACCCCAAAACCGCCCATCGATCAAGGAATCGCTCCAGCATTGGAGAATATCGAACCAAGTGATTGGGACAAAGTCCAATCACTTGGAACCAGGTACAGGGTCCGCTCCAAAAGGCGGGAACCCCCTGGGGATTATAAGAATAGAGTCCAAGTACAAATCGACCCTTCTTCACCCTGCTGCAACCCTTGCTGCCTTCTGCTGACCTTCTGCAACAACCGCTCAAATCGTAAGTCTTACTTCAACGCTCGCTACGAGATAGGCGCTCCTAGCTATCGATCTGTACCAGCTTCGAATCCCGCAGGCTCAGAACCCAAACGAAAGGCCATTCGTTTCCCTGACCTGGTGGGCCATTTCCAAGTTAAGTATTGACCTGTTAGTTGTAGGAAGTAGCTTAGAAGTAGAATTTATGCATGAGTATTGATTACTGTATATAATAAATGTGCGTTGATTTAACTCTTACTAAGCGGTGTGTTGGATTATTGATCATTACTCGGACTTGAACCATGTGGCGGTATCAGAAAGATACCTGCCGACTCAAGAGCAAAGGTGATAGAACAGAGCAATTAAACTAAGGCTAAAATTAAGAGCAACAGGGCGAAACCCACGCAGACACGGGGAGAATGTGCAAACTCCATACGGACTGTGACCCAGAGCCGGGATCGAACCTGGGACCTCGGTGCCGTGAGGCAGCAGTGCTACCCACTGCGCCACAGTCTGCTGCCTAAAATGCTGCTCCATTAACTAAATTGTGGATGGGTATTTTATTCTGAAGGTTATTTATAGGTAAACCATCCATGTCTTTTTGCAGCTATTTATAATTTTACTGCAAATACAGAAGATAAACATTTGTTCTTGATTTGGGGAAACAAAAGGAAGGATTTTGCCTCACCTTTGGTATTATTGTGAAACTATGCTGCGCACCCTCTACGGTTTTAATGTCCTGTCTGAAATCAGGTGCCTAAGAACACACACAGTACTCCAATTATATACAGAAGTTAGCCTAAACATTTTTTGGCTTTATCTGCCAGCAATTATACTTACAGGGGATTTGGAATTTACATTTTCAGGTCTCTATTTCTCCAAACTTTCCAACATCATTAGATGTGTGTAAACTTCTATTCCTTGTTCTTCTCCCCAATATGTATTACCTTACACTCCAAATTAGCCACCTCTTTGCCTATTCAGTTAACTTACTGTGGTAGTCTGTGTAGAGGTATTACGGTACCTGGTAATGCTGGAATCATTGGTAGATATTGTATGTTTCCTATTGGTCAAGCTGTATGGTAGCTCCGCCCTGCAAGGTGTGGTATAAGAGCCCGTGCCGCCCCAGCAGCCTTCTTTCTGTACCTGAGCTGCTGGGGGAAACATCTAGCTTATTAAAGCCTTCAGTTGGACTACAACCTCGCTTTAGTGGTCATTGATCGTGCATCAATTTAATAAGCTAGATTTAAAAGGATGGAGCTCCGAATCAAGCCGGAGTGTCTGCAACTCAGCCCCCACTCGGAAGACTCAGCGGCAACCTTCAAGCACTGGCTGGCGCGTTTTAAAGGATATCACGGAACGGCCGAAAACACACCTACGGGAGAACAGAAATTGCAAGTCCTGCACTCGAGGGTGAGCCCGGAAATTTACACCCTCATCGAGGGCGCAGACAACTTCGATGCAGCCATGGAGCTGCTAAAAGGACATTATATTCGCCCGGTAAACAAGGTCTGTGGTAGTATGTATTGGGGGTCATGTGGGACTGGAAGCCCTAATGTCATTGGCTGACAGATCCCGGGTCCTGGTTGGCCGTTGACCTCATACTCCGCCCTGAAGGCGAAGTATAAGAAGCCGGTGCCTTCCCCCGCATGCCAGTTTACTATCGGGCTGCTGGGGAACAGACACGCTTAATAAAGCCTCATCGACTTCACTCTATTTGTCTCACGGAGTCTTTGTGCGCCACAAGGTCTACTCCCGACATCTGCTAGCAACGAGGCGACAAATCCCTGTGGAATCGCTGGAAGAATTCTACCGTGCATTCCTGGTGTTGGGGAGGAACTGCAGCTGCCCGCAAGTTTCGGCGAGCGACGACACAGAACCTTTGATCCGGTACGCTTTCGTGGCAGGTATGCTGTCCTCCCAAATCCGCCAGCAATTGCTGGAAAAAGACACCCTAGGCCTCAAGGAGCCATATGCAGGCTCCCTGGATGTGGCCTCCTGAAACGCCCGCGCTTACGTTCCCGACCGCGCGGCAGCTCCCTGGGCAGCTTGGAACCCCTCCGCAGCCGACCCCGAGACATCTCCCATCCCCCCACAAGCTTGTGCTGCAAGGCGGCCTGGCAACCTCGGGGGCCCTGCTGCTACTTTTGTGGGCAGGTCAAGCAACCCCGGCAGCGCTGCCCGGCCCGCGCATCCACCTGCAAGGGATGCGGTAAAAAGGGCCACTACATGGTGGTATGCCAGGCCCGTGCGGTCGCCGCGGTCTCCGGTGGCAAATGCGGACCGCAACCACAACCCTCTCCACGGTCCCCGTGCAGCCAGTGGGCGTCACCATCTTCCTCCTCCAGGGCCACGAGCAGGCCCCAGGCACCGCCATCTTGTCACGCAGACGCCACGTGCGATGGATGGGTCCCGCCATTTTGTGCACCTCCAGCCATATGCGACCAATGGGAGCCGCCAACTTGGATGGACTCCCAGGACCCCAGCTCGGCTGACCACACATCACCCGAAGAGAACACTCAACTGCTGCGATTAGCCTCGGTGACCCTGGACCAGTCCCGGTCTCGAACACTCTCAACTGCTACAACAACAGTACTAATCAACGGGCATCATGAGATGTCCTGCTTAATCGACTCTGGGAGCACGGAGAGCTTCATACACCCCGACACGGTAAGACGCTGTTCCCTCCTCGTCCACCCCGTTAATCAAAAAATCTCCCTGGCCTCCGGTTCCCACTCAGTAGAGATAAAAGGGTTTTGTGTAGCAAACCTCACGGTCCAGGGAAGGGAGTGTAAAAATTACCGGCTCTACGTCCTTCCCCACCTCTGCGCGGCCACACTCCTAGGGTTAGACTTCCAGTGCAATCTCCAAAGTCTAACTTTCAAATTCGGCGGCCCTATACCCCCCTCACTGTCTGCGGCCTCACGACCCTCAAGGTCGATCCGCCTTCCCTGTTTGAGAACCTCACTCCGGATTGCAAATCCGTTGCCACCAGGAGCAGATGGTACAGTGCCCAGAATTGGATCTTTATTAGGTCAGAGGTCCAAAAGGCTACTGAGGGAAGGAGTCATTGAAGCTAGCAACAGTCCCTGGAGAGCTCAAGTAGTGGTGGTAAAGACCAGGGAGAAGCATATGATGGTCATCGACTACATTCAGACCATCAACAGGTTTACGCAGCTGTGCGGACAAGGCCCGTCCCCTGATCCAATCCACAATTTTTCCCCTGTCGATAGAGGCCCACCAGGCCTTCAGCCGCATCAAAGCAGACATTGCAAAGGCCACAATGCACGCCATTGACGAGTCCCTCCCCTTCTAGGTCGAGAGCTACGCGTCTGACGTAGCTCTGACGGCCACCCTCAACCAAGCGGGCAGACCCGTGGCCTTCTTCTCACGTACCCTCCATGCTTCCGAAATCCGCCACTCCTCAGTCGAAAATGAGGCCCAGGCCATAGTAGAAGCTGTGCGACATTGGAGGCATTACCTGACCGGCAGGAGATTCACTCTCCTCAATGACCAACGATCGGTCGCTTTCATGTTCGATAATGCACAGCGGGCAAGATAAAAAACGATAAGATCTTGCTGTGGAGGATCGAACTCTCCACCTATAACTACGAGATCTTGTATCGTCCCGGGAAGCTAAACGAGCCTCCTGATGCCCTGTCCCGCGGCACATGTGCCAACGCACAAGTGGACCACCTCCGAGCCCTCCACGAGGACCTCTGCCACCCGGGGGTCACTCGCTTCTTCCACTTTATCAAGACCCGTAACCTGCCCTACTCCATCGAGAAGGTCAGGTCAGCCACCAGGGTCTGCCAAATCTGCGCGGAGTGCAGACCGCACTTCTACCAGCCAGAAAAAGCGCACCTTATAAAGTCTTCCCGTCCCTTTGAACACCTCAGTATGGACTTCAAAGGCCCCCTCCCCTCCACCGACTGCAACACGTACTTCCTGAACGTGATTGACGAGTACTCCCGGTTCCCATTCGCCATCCCCTGCCCCGACATGACCGCAACCACCGTCATGAAGGCCCTCCATAGCATCTTTACGCTGTTCGGTTTCCCCGCTTAAATACATAGTGATAGGGGGTCCTCCTTTATGAGCGACGAACTGCGTCAATTCCTGCTCAGCAAGGGCATCGCCTCGAGCAGGACGACCAGTTACAACCCCCGGGGTAACGGTCAGGTAGAGAGGGAGAATGGAACGGTCTGGAAGACCGTCCTACTGGCCCTACGGTCCAGGAATCTCCCAGTCTCCCGCTGGCAGAAAGTCCTCCCGGATGCCCTCCACTCCATCCGGTCACTGCTTTGTACCACGACTAACCAAACACCTCACGAACGTCTCCTGGTCTTCCCCAGGAATTCCTCCTCTGGGACTTCGCTCTCGACCTGGCTGGCAGCACCCGGACTCATCCTTGTCCCAAAACACGTGTCGGCGCACAAGTCGGACCTGTTGGTCGAGTGGGTCCATCTTCTCCACGCTAACCCCCAGTACACCTACGTGGTGTACCCCGACGGCGGGCAAGATAAGGTCTCCCTACGAGACCTGGCGCCCGCCGGATCCCCACGCACACCCCAGCCACCAGTCCCAACCTCCCTCCCACTGGTGCACCTTACAGCCGCCCCCTTCCCAGGAGGATCAGTCCTTCCGCCGGCCCCGTCTAGGCCGCCCCCACCCACCGACGCACCACGCAGACGCTCCCTTCCCAGGTCAACCGTTTCCCCCACCAGCGCCATCTAGGGGTGTCGAAGCTGCCACAGAGATCGAGGCCACGCTCTCGGAGCCACAGACACCCGAGCCTCCACCGGCGTCACCACCAGAGCTTCGACGATCACAGAGGCCCCGATCGACTGATTGCTTCATTTTAAAGTGTATATAGTTAATTGTGAATCTGTAAATAGCACGATAATAAGACAAAACACTGTATGGCGGTATTACGGTACCTCCATAACTATAATTTCTAACACGTTACCATTTTGTAATATCAATCCACCACTCCCGCCGGACTCTTTTTTAACAGGGTGTGAATGTGGTAGTCTGTGTAGAGGGATTACGGTACCTGGTAATGCTGGAACACCATTGGTAGATATTGTATGTTTCCTATTGGTCAAGCTGTATGGTAGCTCCGCCCTGCAAGGTGGGTTATAAGAGCCCGTGCCGCTCCAGCAGCCTTCTTTCTGTACCTGAGCTGCTGGGGGAAACATCTAGCTTATTAAAGCCTTCAGTTGGACTACAACCTCGCTTTAGTGGTCATTGATCGTGCATCACTTACCTATACCCTCCTGAATTATTTTACAGTGCTAATCATTTGCCAAACTAATTACTTCTGTCTCATCAACACATTCCAAGAATATGCACTCTACCCAGGTCCAAATCATCTATATAAATTGAGAACAAAAGTAGACTCAATATTGACCTTTTAGTTCCTTCACTGCTCACCCTTCTCTAATCTGAGCAGCACTCGTTTACCTTTATTTATTTGTTTCTTCTCTTTCTTCCCATGTTGTATCCATTCTACTATACTACCATACTTGGGGGTCAGTTAGCTCAGTTGGCTGGTCATGATTCAGAGCGATGCCAACAGTGCAGGTTCAATTTCTGTACCGGTTGAGAATATCCAAGAAGGCCCCGCCTTCTCAACCTTGCCCTACGCCTGAGGTGTGTGACCCTCAGGTTAAATCACCATCAGTCAGCTCTCTTTCAAAAGGGGAGAGCAGCCTATGGTCTTCGGGAACTATGGCGACTTTACTTTTCACTACCATATATATACCTGATTTTTGTAACAGGCAACCTTTTGGTACTTTACTGAATATTTTCTGCAAAACCAAATACAATAGATAAATTTCCTCCATACACTGAGTGGGGATGATTTTAAACCCTCTCTTTCCATCTGTGAGGAACTCGGCACAGGCTCAAAATCCGGAGAGGCAAAAGATACGATTCTCTCTGGAGTGAGTGGCTTTTGGAATCTTGGAATCTGCCGGAGATGATTGTTGGGGGGAAGAACCCCGAGACCTCCGAGATGTGGCAAGGGTGCTGTTCGGCTGCAGAGCTGGTCGGCCACCCTTTAAAGATGGCACCTCGATCAGTTTGAAGCCGGTTCCCGCCTCGCCAGCGTGACAGCATTAATTACGCGCACTCACTTTTTTCTAAAAGGCTCAAGGCTCCATGAGACATCAGCTGATTGTCTTCATGCAATCTAAGCTGATTGTCTTTGATTACCTCATGTGTCACCAAATGGTTGCGCATTTGATCTTGAATTATGGCATCTAAAGGTTTGCCCACAACTAATATGAGCGCACTGAGTCTGTAGTTATCCCATTTATTGTTCAAACTTGTATATGATCACACATCCTACTCGCTACAGTGCCGTAGGTCATGAAGAGTTCAAGATATTTGTAAAGAATCTCTTTGCATATCTACAGAGGACTGAAATTATTATCAGACCCTTTTCCGTGTTCTGTATGACTTCCTTCAGTAATATAGGTGCTAAGTACAAAGTTGCCTTTGTCCCAGATGACCATAAGCTACTTTCCCCTTTGAGGGGGAGAATTTATTGGTGATTAACCTGAGGATCACCACACCTCAGGCGAGGGACAAGGTTGTGAAGACAGAGCCTTCATGAATAACCTCAGTAATTCAGTAATATAGGTAGCATGGCATTGGATCTCATTAGCCTGTTGGAGGCAATTTACCTGCGCCCCCTCTCCCCACATGCACTCAGGACATGGAGATTACTGATTTACTCAGAAATCTGCTTATGTGACTGAATCTTCTCTGCTGGGGCCTTTCGCATTGGGGAATAGCATATGAAGTGTTGCACACATAATTTGGCAACAATGGTGCATTTGGTCTCCCTCTGTAGCTATTTAGCAGCATTTACCTGCACTTTGACAAGTGTTAAGAAAATTGAAGGCCTTATACCTTCTTTAAGTATTTCCTCTCATTAATAAGCAATGTTAAATTCATCATTAGTCTGCCCATAGCCAACAAGCCGGTATTGTTAAATAAGTGACTTTTAGTTGAACTTTTGAATAATTACTTGAAAATTTCTATAATGACTGTCTCTAATCAAATGTCATATCAAAATAGCATTAAGTCTAGAAATTCACCATTATTTCATAGCATGAGGCAAGTGACCAATTATTATTTCTTTATTGCAAGTTTTTTCTTTTGCGTTTTTGTACGCACATTGACTTTGGAGTGTTTCTTTCCTGCTGCTGGTGCCCATGGTTACCATCATTACTGTTCACATGCATGAGAATTCAAATGTCCTATAAATGTTTCAAAGAGGTGGGAAGAGTTGATCTACTGGGCTAGATATTGCAACTGCATCAAGGGATTGTGTGAGGTGAATTTATTCTCTGCATATATCGTGCTCTGTCTTTATAGACCTATTGTTCCATCCAGCGAAATGTAGTTGGCTTCTAAATTATCCTAAAGTGAGCTTCTCACTGATGACATCAAATTTGGTGGTGTGGTAAATCGCCGGAGGGAAACCTTAGAAGACAGGATGATCAGATGGTCAGATAGGCAGAATAGGAATTTAACCCTGAAAAGTGTGAGGTGATGTAATTTGGGACAACTAATAAGGCAAGGGAATAAACAATGAACATTAGGACACAAAGAAGTACAGAAGACCAGAGAGACGACCTTGTGGTGCATGTCCATAGATCCCAGAAGGCAGCCAGGCAGGTAGATAACATGTTTAAGAACGCATATGAGATATTTGCCTTTATTAGCCAAGGCATAGAATATAAGAGCAGGGTGGTTATGATGAAGCTGTGTAAAATGCCTGTTAGGCTACAGCTGGAGTGCTGAGTGCAGTTCTGGTCGCCACACTTTCGATTATCCTGGGAAGGCTGGTTAAGCTAGGGTTGTTTTCCTTAGAACAGAGAAGGCTGAGGGGAAGACCTGATTGAGGTGTACAAAATTATGAGGGGCATAGATAGGGCAGATAGGAAGAATCTTTTCCCCTTAGTAGAGGGGTCAGTTACCAGGGGCCATAGATTTAAGGTAAGGGGCAGGGGATTTAGAGGAGATTTGAGGAAACACTTTTTCACCGAGAGGGTGGTGGGAATCTGGAACTCACTGCCTGAAAGAGTGGTAGTTAGAACATAGAACATACAGTGCAGAAGGGGGCCATTCGGCCCATCGAGTCTGCACTGACCCACCCAAGCCCCCACCTCCACTCCATCCCCATAACCCAACAACCCCTCCCAACTTTTTTGGTCACTAAGGGCAATTTAGCATGGCCAATCCACCTAACCTGCACGTCTTTGGACTGTGGGAGGAAACCGGAGCACCCGGAGGAAACCCACGCGGACACGGGGAGAACGTGCAGACTCCGCACAGACAGTGACCCAGCGGGGAATCGAACCTGGGACCCTGGCGCTGTGAAGCCACAGTGCTACCGGGCTGCCCAAACCTTAGTTGCGGGAACCTTCACAACATTTAAGAAGCATTTAGATAAGTGCTTGAAACAACATCACACGCCAAAGTGCTGGAAAATGGATTTAGAATAGATAGGTGTGTGATGGCCAGCGCAGACATGATGAGCTGAAGGGCCACTTTTTGTGCTGTAACACTCTTCCATCCTCGCTTGTGGCTTGAATTTTCCGATGCTGCTGAAAGTGAATGGACATTTGGCTGGGACGCCAAATTTGCCATTCTTGCTGGCAACGGATCCCGTCACGGATGAGTATGGATAATTCCACCCACAACTCTCTGACACTAAACACCCAATGAATTGACTTAACCAGACACTCAGACGTAAACAGTTCATGGAATGAATAAATGTCTTGCTGCATTTGCTTCAATAACTCTCCAAACAGTTTCCCTTCCCAAGCTCGTCTTGGTGTCTCTGTTATATTCTATCTCATACTGCACTCTTTGTTCTCTTCTGTTCGTTATTTAGATACTACCTCACAGTAACATCGTCCACAAACACATGGTCAGTTTCTATAGACAGAAAGGTGACATCTACCTCCATCTCAGTACACCGACACTAAAACTCATGAACTGTACTTTCTATCTAACTATCTAAGTTATGGAAATGGAATCATATGAAATTCAATTGCCTTTATGATCTTTTATATCTGTGCATCCAGCTGTAAACATTTATGACTCTGTATCTTTGCATCTCTGATCCTTCACTCTGTTAAAAGTCTCAGGTTTACAGTACACAATCTTTTACCCTTCATTGACTGAAAAATGTGCCATTTTTCTACATTCATCCAAACCTGCAACCCATTGGCTCTCTCCCCAAACCTGCCTACATCCAAATTGGGGTCAGTGTCGATGCTGGCTCTCATCTGTGCTGAGCATCTGTTTGTGCCAGTGAGATTAGATGCCACATTCGAGGTGGGAAGGGAAGGTGATGGAAAGAAGTGGGCGACATGTTCCTGGAGGGGCAGTTAACCAGTCTGGAGGAGCTGATGGAAAGGTTTGGGCTCTCGGGTTCAGGTTCATTCACATGTCTTCATGTTTGCAATTTGCGAAACAGATTTTCCAAGTGATGCACAATCAAATGACCACTAAAGCGAGGTTGTAGTCCAACTGAAGGCTTTAATAAGCTAGATGTTTCCCCCAGCCGCTCAGGTACAGAAAGAAGGCTGCTGGAGCGGCACGGGCTCTTAAATCCCGCCTTGAAGGGCGGAACTACCATACAACTTGATCGATAGGAAACGTCCAATATCTACCAATGGTGTTCCAGCATTACCAGGTACCGTAATACCTCTACACAGACTACCACATTCACCCCCTGTTAAAAAAAGAGTCCGGCAGGGGTGGTGGCTTGATACTACAACATGGTAACGTGGTAGAAATTATAGTTATGGTGGTACCGTAATACCTCTGTACAGCGTTTTGCAACTATTTACAGATTCATAATTAACTATACACTTTAAAATGAAGCAATCAGTCGATCGGGGGCCCTGGTCGTCCTCTGTGATCGTCGAAGCTTCGGTGGTGACTCCGGTGGAGGCTCGGGCGTCTGTGACTCCGGGAGCGTGGCCTCGATCTCTGTGGCAGCTTCAACACCCCTAGATGGCGCTGGTGGGGAAAACGGTTGACCTGGGAAGGGAGCGTCTGCGGGGTGCGTCGGTGGGTGGGGGGGCCTAGACGGGGCCGGCGGAAGGACCGATCCTCCTGTCAGGTGCACTGGTGGGAGGGAGGGTGGGATTGGTGGCTGGGGTGTGTGTGGGGATCCGGCGGGCGCCAGGTCTCGTAGGGAGACCGTATCTTGTCGGCCGTCGGGGTACGCCACGTAGGCGTACTCGGGGTTAGCGTGGAGAAGGTGGACCCGCTCGACCAACGGGTCCGACTTGTGCGCCTGCACGTGTTTTCGGAGCAGGATGGGTCCGGGAGCTGCCAGCCAGGTCGGGAGCGAGGTCCCAGAGGAGGACTTCCTGGGGAAGACAAGGGGACGTTCGTGAGGTGTTTGGTTGGTCGTGGTACAAAGCAGTGACCGGATGGAGTGGAGGGCATCCGGGAGGACTTCCTGCCAGCGGGTGACTGGGAGGTTCCTGGACCGTAGGGCCAGCAGGACAGTCTTCCAGAACGTTCCGTTCTCCCTCTCTACCTGTCCGTTACCCTGGGGGTTGTAACTGGTCATCCTGCTCGAGGCGATGCCCTTGCTGAGCAGGAGGACCCCCTATCACTATGTATGTAAGCGGGGAACCCGAACAGTACAAAGATGCTATGGGGGGCCTTGATGGCGGTGGTTGCGGTCATGTCGGGGCAGGGGATGGCAAATGGGAACCGGGAGTACTCGTCAATCACATTCACGAAGTACGTATTGCGGTCGGTGGAGGGGAGGGGCCCTTTGAAGCCCATTGTGAGGCGTTCAAAGGGACGGTAAGCCTTTATCAGGTGTGCTTTCTCTGGCCGGTAGAAGTGCGGTTTGCACTCCGCGCAGATTTGGCAGACCCTGGTGGCTGTCCTGACCACCTCAATGGAGTAGGGCAGGTTGCGGGTCTTGATAAAGTGGAAAAAGCGAGTTACCCCCGGGTGGCAGAGGTCCTCGTGGAGGGCTCGGAGGGGGTCCACTTGTGAGTTGGCACATGTGCCGCGGGACAGGGCATCAGGAGGCTCATTTAGCTTCCCGGGACAATACAAGATCTCATAGTTGTAGGTGGAGAGTTCGATCCTCCAGCGCAAGATCTTGTCGTTTTTTATCTTGCCCCGCTGTGCATTATCGAACATGAAAGCAATTGACCGTTGGTCAGTGAGGAGAGTGAATCTCCTGCCGGCCAGGTAATGCCTCCAATGTCGCACAGCTTCTACTATGGCCTGGGCCTCCTTTTCGACTGAGGAGTGGCGGATTTCGGAATCATGGAGGGTACGTGAGAAGAAGGCCACGGGTCTGCCCGCTTGGTTGAGGGTGGCCGCCAGAGCTACGTCAGATGCGTTGCTCTCGACCTGGAAGGGGAGGGACTCGTCGATGGCGTGCATCGTGGCCTTTGCAATGTCTGCTTTGATGCGGCTGAAGGTCTGGCGGGCCTCTATCAACAGGGGAAAAACTGTGCAATGGATCAGGGGACGGGCCTTGTCTGCATAGTTGGGGACCCACTGGGCATAGTAAGAGAAAAACCCTAGGCAGCGCTTCAGGGCCTTAGAGCAGTGAGGGAGGGGGAACTCCATAAGGGGGCGCATATGCGTTCAGGGTCGGGGCCTATAACTACATTTCCCACTACGTAGCCGAGGATGGCTAGGCGGTCGGTGCTGAACAGCATTTATACTTGTTATATGTAAGGTTAAGGATCTTTGCAGTCTGGAGGAATTTTCGGAGGTTGGTGTCGTAGTCCTGCTGGTCGGCCCGCAGATGGTGACATTATCGATATACGGGAATGTTGCCCGTAAACCGTACCAGTCAACCATTCGGTCCATCTCGCACTGGAAGACCGAGACTCCGTTGGTGACACCGAAGGGCACCCTTAAGAAGTGATAGAGCTGCCCATCTGCCTCGAGCGCAGTGTATTTGCGGTCACTAGTGCGGATGGGGAGCTGGTGGTAGGCGGACTTAAGATCCACCGTGGAGAAGACCTTGCAATGTGCGATCCTGTTTACCAGGTCAGAAGAGGGTACGCGTCCAGCTGCGTAAACATGTTGATGGTCTGACTGTAGTCGATGACCATCCTTTGCTTCTCCCCAGTCTTTACCACCATGACTTGAGCTCTCCAGGGACTGTTGCTGGCTTCAATGACTCCTTCCCTCAGTAGCCTTTGGACCTCTGACCTAATTAAGATCCGATCCTGGATACTGTGCCATCTGCTCCTGGTAGCGAAGGGTTTGCAATCCGGGGTGAGGTTTGCAAACTGGGAAGGCGGATCGACCTTGAAGGTCGCGAGGCCGCAGACAGTGAGGGGGGGGGTATAGGGCCGGCGAATTTTAAAGTTAGACTTTGGAGATTACACTGGAAGTCTAAACCTAGGAGTGTGGCCGCGCAGAGGTGGGGAAGGACGTGGAGCCGGTAATTTTTAAACTCCCTTCCCTGGACTGTGAGGTTTGCTACACAAAACCCCTTTATCTCTACTGAGTGGGAACCGGAGGCCAGGGAGATTTTTTGATTAACGGGGTGGACGAGGAGAGAACAGCGCCTTACCGTGTCGGGGTGTATGAAGCTCTCCGTGCTCCCAGAGTCGATTAAGCAGGACGTCTCGTGCCCATTGATTAGTACTGTTGTTGTAGCAGTTGAGAGTGTTCGAGGCCGGGACTGGTCCAGGGTCACCGAGGCTAATCGCAGCAGTTGAGTGTTCTCTTCAGGCAGTGTGCGGTCAGCCGAGCTGGGGTCCTGGGAGTCCATCCAAGATGGCGGCTCCCATTGGTCGCACATGGCTGGGGGTGCACAAAATGGCGGCACCCATCCATCGAATGTAGCGTCCGCGGGACAAGGTGGCGGCGCCCAGGGGCCGCATTTGGCCCTGGAGGAGGAAGATGGCGGCACCCGCTGGCCACATGGGGACCATGAAGAGGTTTGTGGTGGCGGTCCGCATTCACCGCTAGAGACCGCGGCAACCACATGGGCCTGGCATACCACCACGCAGTGGCCCTTTTTACCGCATCCCTTGCAGGTGGATGTGCAGGCCGGGCAGCGCAGCCGGGGGTGCTTGGCCTGCCCGCAAAAGTAGCAGAGGGGCCCCCCGGGGTTGCCAGGCCGCCTTGCAGCACAAGCTTGTGGGGGGGTGGGGGATGTCTCGGGGTCGGCTGCGGAGTGGTTCCACGCTGCCCAGGGGGCTGCCGCGCGGTCGGGAACGTAAGCGCGGGCGTTTCGGGAGGCCACATCCAAGGAGCCTGCAAGGGCCCGTGCCTCCTTGAGGCCTAGGGTGTCTTTTTCCAACAATCGCTGGCGGATTTGGGAGGACAGCATACCTGCCACGAAAGCGTCCTGGATCAAGAGTTCTGTGTGGTGGCTCGCCGAAACTTGCGGGCAGCTGCAGTTTCTCCCCAACACCAGGAGCGCACGGTATAATTCTTCCAGTGATTCCCCAGGGATTTGTCGCCTCGTTGCTAGCAGATGTCGGGCGTAGACCTGGTTTACCAAGCGAATGTAATGTCCTTTTAGCAGCTCCATTGCTTCATCGAAGTCGTCCGCATCCTCGATGGGGGCGCAAATTTCCGGGCTCACCCTCGAGTGCAGGACTTGCAATTTCTGTTCTCCCGTGGGTGTGTTTCCGGCCGTTCCGAGATATCCTTTAAAACACGGCAGCCAGTGCTTGAAGGTTGCCGCTGAGTTGGCCACATGCGGGCTGAGTTGCAGACACTCCGGCTTGATTCGGAGCTCCATCCTTTTAAATTTAGCTTATTAAATTGATGCACGATCAATGACCACTAAAGCGAGGTTGTAGTCCTACTGAAGGCTTTAATAAGCTAGATGTTTCCCCCAGCAGCTCAGGTACAGAAAGAAAGCTGCTGGGGCGGCACGGGTTCTTATACCCCGCCTTGCAGGGCGGAGCTACCATACAGCTTGACCAATAGGAACCGTACAATATCTACCAATGGTTTTCCAGCATTACCAGGTACCGTAATACCTCTACACAGACTACCACACCCATCATTCCCCATGGCGCCGCCAACATCTCAAATGGAGAAGGTTCTTTCGCTTGCAGAGTTAGAGGAGGGGAGCACTTCCGGTATTTATGGACGGATTTTGTCAGAAGATTCCGTGTCAGTGAAGGGGCTTAGGTTTGGTAGGAGGAGGAGTTGGGAATCATATTAGATGATGAGGTGTGGAGTGAGGCCCTTCATAGGGTGAACTCCATGTCCCCGTGCGTGACTTAATGTTGTTTTTAGGGCGTACTTGACCGTGTCCAGAATGAGTTGTTTCTTTGCCGGGGTGAGCACTGTTCAAGAAGTCCAACTAACCACACTCACATGTTCTGGTTCTATCCCAAGCTCCTGAGTTTTTGGGTCACCTTCTTTAACACCATTTCGACAATTGAGCTGGAGGCTTGTCTTTTAGTTTCCATATCTAGGGTGTCAGACTCGCTGGAGCTGCAGCTGGGCGCGGGTGCTGATGTCCTGGTCTTCGCCTTGCTGACTGCCCGGAGGTGAGTACGGCAGGGGTGGAGGTCTCCATCTTCTCCCAGTGCCTCGGTGTGGCTGGGAAACCTGATAGAGTTCCTGTACCTCGAGAAATTCAAGTACACCGTGAGGGGAGCTGTCGAGGGGTTCTAGCAGAGTTGGCAGCTGTTTATTATTTATTTCAAGGAATTGGTCGCCATTAGTTGTTCAGGGGGAAGGGGGGAGAAGGGAATGGGGGTCTGGATTTTGTGAGGGGATATTTTGTGTGTTTGTTTGTTTTTAATATGTGCAAATGTGTTTACTCTTGTTATTTTGTGTGGTATAAAGTGAAAAATGTGAATAAAAATATATTTTTAGAAACCTGCCGACATGCACCTGCAGTCATTTATATTATTCCACCTCATTATTTTACCTCATTTAAGGGTGTAATCAGCTGACATCAACATTGTTTGTCTTGTGTCACCATCAAAATTATTTATCTAAATAGAAAACAAAATCGAAGTCCCAGCACAAATCCCAGGGGCGCACGCCAACCACATGCTTCCAATCTAAAAGGTCACAATTTGCAATGGTTTAAATTTCCATTTGTGTGGCATCCACCAGATCCCCTGTACCTATGTGCTTTGTGTCTTCCTCAAAATATTCAATTAATGTTGTCAAGTAAGGCCTGGCCTTTACAAATCCCTCTTGGTGACACCTAACATACAATAGGCTTGACAAGCTTTTCCCATAATTGGAGTAAGGCTAATTCACCTATAATTTCCTGAAAATCCTTTTCTCGTTTGTTTTTGGCAAGGGAACAGTATCTGTTACTCTCCAGTGGTTCGGTATAATTAATTTTCCCAAAGATTTCCTGGAAATGATGAACAGTGCTTCTGCTTTTCACCAGCCAACCTTTGGAATGCATACCATCTTAACCTTTCAGTCCGGTCCGATTAACCTTTTTGATACATTTGCCCTTTTGAATATTTATCTCTAACATTGGCTCCTTCATATTCTCTTCAATTCTATTTTCACCTTATTCAGTAAAGGGATGAATTTGAACTACCTCTCTCTCATTCCCTTATGATGAAATGCAGGATGGGCCTATTCATTTTTAGCTGCTGTCACCCCTCCTGTGACTATCCTTCATTTACTTCTATTCTTATAAAATCCTGCATCATTTAATTTTATATTGATCATCGATCATCTTTAATATTCTGTATTGCTTACTTTCTCTATTTCTTTCCTTTCAAGACTGTATATTTTCATTTGTTTTCTTATCTTGTCATCTTTGTCTTTATTGAATGTGAAAATGTTTTTTGCTGTATATCTATCCAATAAACTGATGTTTCCCCTTTAGTTGTAGTCGGGATGCATTTAAGCTGTATTAAATCCATATTTGAATATTTTCATCTGTTGATCTCTTGCTGATATGTTGCTGTTTCTTGCAGTCATTTTCAACTCGTTGGAGCTCACTGCCAACCTTGAGGAAAGCTTCCCACCTTGATCTATAGACTGCGTGGTGTGCTTTTTCTTGTCTTGGTGCCAAGCCATAAAACATAGGAGTGGAATTTTGCCATTTAGCCCATTGAGTCTGTTCCACCATCGATCATAAAACATAGAACATAAGACTTCCGGTTGCGGCTATGCAGAGCTAAGTCGCACGTTCGGCATCTCCCGTTTGGAACGGACTTTTCAGGGCCCCCAACAGCATTTTTTCGACATTTCCCGGTGTGGGAAGAAGACTGCAATATTCCCCCGACAGTGTATGGCTTGGACCAGGAGCGGGGCGACTAAAAAAGTGGTGCTGAACCCAAAGAAAGTGCGAGGGAAGAAGAGCAAGATGGCGGCGGGCGGGGACCAGGCAGTGTGGATGCAGTGGGCGCATGAGCAGCAGGAGGTTGTCCAGCGCTGCTTCAGGGAGCTCAAAGCCGACCTGCTGGAGCCGATGAAGGCTTCTATTGATAAGCTGCTGGAGACCCAGGCGGCCCAGGGGGTGGCGATCCGCGAGGTCTGACAAAAGGTCTCCGATAACAAGGACGAGATCTTGGGCCTAGCGGTAAAGGTGGATGCGCACGAGGCGCTTCACAAGAAATGGCAGGAGCGGTTCGAGGAGATGGAGAATCAGTCGAGGAGGAAGAATCTGCGGATCCTGTGCTTCCTGGAGGGGCTGGAGGGGTCGGACGTGGGGGCCTATGTGGTCACCATGTTAAACTCACTGATGGGAGCGGGGTCCTTCCAGGAGCCCCTGGAGCTGGAAGGGGCCCATAGAGTGCTGGCGAGGAGGCCCAAGGCTAACGAGTTCGCTGATCGGGAGTGCGTGCTCAGGTGGGCCAAGAAAGAGAGGAGCAGCAGGTGGGAGAACATGGAGGTTTGAATATATCAGGACTGGAGCGCGGAGGTGGTGAAGAAGAGGGCCGGGTACAACCGGGCGAAGGCGGTGCTGCACAGGAAGGGGATGAGGTTTGGCATGCTGCAGCCGTCGCGACTGTGGGTCACCTACAAGGACCGGCACCATTATTTTGAGTCCCCGGAGGCGGCGTGGGCCTTTGTTCAGGCCGAGAAGCTGGACACAAACTGAGGGTCGGGATGGGTGGTCGGGGATTGCTGTTGGTGTGTTACATTTTGAGGGGGGGTTCTTTGCTCTTGTTTCTTTTTTTTTTGATTCGGTGAGGGTGGTTAGGGTGGGTTGGGTACTGTTTTGGTTGGGTCTGTCGGGTGGGCTCTTGGAGGGGGGCAAGTAAATGGAGCAGGGGTGGATGGCCGGTAGGGGGGGTGGGGCCCTGTGGAGGATGGAGAGGCCCGAGTCGGGGGTGTGGGGCCAACGATAATGGGGAGGTCCAAGTGGGGATGGTCTGGGAGGCGCTGAAGGCGGTGGTTAGGGGAGAGCTGATCTCCATTAGGGCCCACAAGGAGAGGAGAGAGCAGAGGGAGAGGGAGAGGCTGGTGGGGGAGATGGTGATGGTAGACAGGAGGTACGCGCAGGTGCCGGAGGAGGGACTGCTGAGGGAGAGGCGTAGCCTCCAGGCCGAATTCGACCTGTTGACCACCAGGAAGGCGGAGGCGCAGTGGAGGAAGGACCAGGGGGCGGTTTATGAATATGGGGAAAAGGCAAGCCGGATGCTGGCGCATCAGCTTCGGAAGAGGGATGCAGCTAGGGAGATCGGGGGAGTTGAGGACAGGGGAGTGAGTGTGGTGCGGAGTGGGGTTGGCATCAATGGGGTCTTCAGGGACTTTTATGAGGAACTGTATCGGTCCGAGCCCCCACTGGAGGAGGGAGGGATGGGCCGCTTTCTGGACCAATTGAGGTTTGCGAAGGTGGACGAGGGACTGGTGGCGGGATTAGGTGCCCCGATTGGGCTGGAGAAGCTGGCCAAAGGGATAGGGAGCATGCAGGCGGGGAAGGCACCGGGGCTGGACGGTTTCCCGGTCGAATTCTACAAAATATATGTGGACCTGTTGAGCCCGTTGTTAGTTAGGACCTTCAATGAGGCAAGGGAGGAGGGGGCTTTGCCCCCAACCATGTCCCGGGCACTGATCTCCTTGATCCTGAAGCAGGACAAGGATCCCCTGCAGTTTGGGTCTTACAGGCCGATTTCGCTGTTAAATGTAGATGCCAAGGTGCTGGCGAAGGTCTTAGCCACGAGAATTGAGGACTGGGTGCCGCAGGTGATCCACGAAGACCAGACGGGGTTCGTGAAGGGGAGGCAATTGAATGCAAATGTGCGGAGGCTCCTGAACGTTATTATGATGCCGGCGAGGGAGGGGGAGGCGAAGATAATGGTAGCGATGGACGCTGAGAAGGCCTTCGATAGGGTAGAGTGGGGGTACTTGTGGGAGGTGCTGAAGAGGTTCGGGTTTGGGGAGGGGTTCGTTAGTTGTGTTAGGCTGTTGTACGAGGTCCAGATGGTGAGTGTGGCCACGAACAAGAGGAGGTCTAAGTACTTTTGGTTGCATCGAGGGATGAGACAGGGGTGTCCCCTGTCCCCCCTGCTCTTCGCACTGGCGATTGAACCCCTGGCTATGGCACTGAGGGAGTCGAGGAACTGGAGGGAGATGGTGCAGGGTGGAGAGGAGCATAGGGTGTCGCTCTACGCGAACGACTTGCTGCTATATGTGGCGGACCCGGTGGGGGGAATGCCGGAGGTAATGAGGATCCTCAGGGAGTTCGGGGATTTCTCAGGGCACAAGCTCAACATGGGGAAGAGGGTGCGAAGGGTGTTCCTGGAGCAGAGTAGGGATGGGGGGGGGGGCTCACACTGCCCAACCTCTGTGGGTACTACTGGGCCGCCAATGTGGCGATGGTGCGCAAGTGGGTGATGGAGAGGGAGGGGGCTGCATGGAAGAGGCTGGAGACGGCGTCTTGTGAGGGTACGAGTCTGGAGGCGCTGGCAACGGCACCGCTGCCGCTCCCTCCAATGACATATACCACCAGCCCGGTGGTGGCGGCTACCCTCAAAATCTGGGGGCAGTGGAGGGGGCATAGGCGGGAAGTGGGGGCCTCGGTGTGGACCCCAATACAGGGGAACCACCGGTTTGTCCCAGGGAGAATAGTTGGAGGGTTTTCGGGGTGGCACAGGGCAGGGATAAGAAGGTTGGGGACCTGTTTGTGGATGGGAATTTCGCGAGCCTGGGTGAGCTGGAGGAGAAGTACGGGCTCCCCCCCCTGGGGAACACCTTTAGGTACTTACAGGTAAGGGCGTTTGCCAGGCGGCAAGTGGTGGAATTCCCGCTGCTGCTGCCACGCACGGTACAGGACAGGGTGCTCTCGGGGGGAATGGGTTGGAGAGGGGAAGATCTCGGCAACTTAGCAGGTGATGCAGGAGGAGGCCTCGGTGGTGGAGTTGAAAGGTAAGTGGGACGAGGAGTTGGGGGAGGAGATCGAGGACGGGACGTGGGCAGATGCCCTAGGGAGGGTGAACTCTTCCTCTTCGTGCGCGAGGCTCAGCCTCATCCAGTTTAAGGTGCTGCACAGGGCACACATGACCGGGACAAGGATGAGCCATTTTTGGGGCGGTGAGGACAGGTGTGTTAGGTGCTCAGGGAGCCCAGCAAACCACATCCATATGTTCTGGGCATGCCCAGCGCTGGAGGAGTTTTGGAAGGGCATAGCAAGGACGGTGTCAAGGGTGGTAGGATCCAGGGTCAAACCGGGCTGGGGGCTCGCAATATTTGGGGTTGCAGGAGGCGAAAGAGGCCGGAATTCTGGCATTTCCGTCCCTGCTAGCCCGGCGAAGGATTCTTCTTCAGTGGAAGGATGCTTGGCCCCCGAGCATGGAATCCTGGATCAACGATATGGCGGGGTTTATTAAATTGGAGAGGGTGAAATTAGCCTTAAGGGGATCGGTGCAAGGGTTTTTCAGGCGGTGGCAACCGTTCTTGGACTTCCTGGCAGAACGGTAGCCAATGGTCAGCAGCAGCAGCAACCCGGAGGGGGAGGGGAGGGTTCTATTTTATATTTTGTTTGTCTACACTGGGGGATCTGAGGGGGTGTATATATTTGCTATGTTTGCTGTGTGTTAATTTGGGGTGTTAATTCATTATTTACGTGTAGGGGGAGGGGGGCACGGAGTTGTTTTATTTTGTTTTGTATTTAATTTCATTGGGTTCCTTTTTTATTTTGTTGTTGATATTTTGTGAAAACTTCAATAAAAAATTTTTTTGAAAAGAACATAGAACATAGAACATACAGTGCAGAAAGTGGCCATTCGGCCCATTGAGTCTGCGACCCACTTAAACCCTCATTCCACCCTATTCCCATAACCCAATAACCCCTCCTAACCTTTTTTGGACACTAAGGGCAATCTATCATGGCCAATCCACCTAACCTGCACATCTTTGGACTGTGGGAGGAAACCGGAGCACCATTACCCATATTTCCCACTATTCGCATACATTAACAACTGTTTGTTCTTCTAGTCAGTCTCTTATTGGAATGTATGTATGTTGACATTAGCTGGAGAGCATTGTTCCGTCGCCTCTTTGTTGCATTGGTGGCTGATGTTGTTTCATTGTGATTCGAAGGGACTTGTGAACCTCTGGGACTGATGGTAGTTCGGTACTCAGTATGTCTGGTGGGGTCCTTTCTTCCTGACCAGCCGATTGTGGTGAATGAAAAGCTTCGCTAGTTGAGCGTATATGCCTATTGTTTTGCTTATATATCCGGTTACGTTTTTTCAACTCCTGCTTTGCATTACCAACTTCGAATTGTGGGTCACTTTCATCCTCGTACCTTGACGTCATCTCTGAAATGTTTTTGTTCCGTACTCGCACAACTTGATTCATTGAAGCCTTGAGTTTATCATACGTTTTCACCGGTATAAACTCAGTAGGAATCTTAGACTTCAAACTTTCACGTTCAGCTCTGATGTGAACATTTTCCTGTGGAACTGAATAATCTACATGCAGTTCATGCATTTCATTGCACTGATATGGTCAGTCATCGCCTTGTGGTTTACTTGAATATCGTCTCCTTCTCTCTGAGGTTTTCTTTCTCCCTCTCTCTGGAGTTTTTTGTTTTTTGAAGTACCCAGCCATGAAACTATCTGCAATGTTTAAAAACATCTAGCTATGATTGACAGCTCCTAGACCACATCAAAGACAGTTAAGCACTTTCTGGAGAGAAAAAGGGGAAATGAGAGCACTTAAAGCACTTGACTGGTTAGTTTCACAGCTGAGCACTCAAAGACACTCTGTGAAGGAGATGAATGGAATAATGGAAAGAGCTGGGTGTGGCTGGAAGCCGTCAATCGCAGCCGAGTGAAAACAATTTCACAGATATAATAATAATAATCTTTATTGTCACAAGTAGGCTTACATTACACTGCAATGAAGTTACTGTGAAATGCCCCTAGTCGCCACATTCCGGCGCCTGTTCTGGTACACAGAGGGAGAAATCAGAATGTTTGAATTACCTGACAGCACGTCTTTCGGGACTTGTGAGAGGAAACCGGAGTGCCCGGAGGAAACCCACGCAGACACAGGGCGAACGTGCAGACTCCGCACCAATAGTGATCCAAGCCGGGAATCGAACCTGGGACCCTCTTGCTGAGAAACAACAGTGCTAACCACTGTGCTACCGTGGCGTCCTAAGTTAAACCACAACTGAAAATGGATTTCACTTACTCACCATCCAGCACCATATGAAGTGAACTCTGAAGGTCAATGTCTGGTATCACAGTAGCGATGATGATGCATTCATTTTGCAACGATCCACTGTGCCAAGTTCATTTGAGCCATCAGAATGAACTATAGCTGCGTCGTTCAAACTTTTTTTGCTGGGACCAACTTTTCCAACTGGCTGATCTTCGCAACCCATGCCGACCAACCTTTGCGACCCACACCAGCTGACCTGTGGGACCCACGCTGGCCAACCTTCGGGGCCCACGTATACCTTTAATTTGAAAGGGGAGTGTGCTTGGTCCTCATGATCTCACTTGAACCTGGTTCAAAGTAACAGAGGGCATTGCGCATTGTGCCGTCTTCATCTTTATGAAAACAGAAATACCAACCTTGCACATGTAGGTCATAGTGAAGGGAAATAGCAACAAAATGTGTGTTTTACTGGGTACTCCTGGTAGGTGCTGCACCAGAATGCTGACAGCCTCATGGGCTTTTGGTGTGTTATTAATGCGGTATTACAGGCCAGCAAAAGCAGCATGCTCTTTTAATTTGGAGTCAGCTCTAAGTTAATAACATCCTCCCCGTGTCTGCGTGGGTTTCCTCCGGGTGCTCCGGTTTCCTCCCACAGTCCAAAGATGTGCAGGTTAGGTGGATTGGCCATTCTAAATTGCCCTTTAGTGTCCAAAATTGCCCTTAGTGTTGGGTGGGGTTGCTGGGTTATGGGGATAGGGTGGAGGTGTTGACCTTGGGTTGGGTGCTCTTTCCAAGAGCCGGTGCGGACTCGATGGGCCGAATGGCCTCCTTCTGCACTGTAAATTCTATGATAACTGACTCAACCTCAAAAGGAATTCTTCACCCACCACCTCTCTTTCAAAATCTGAAACTTCTCCTTTCATTTGCCAGTACTTCCCTGCATATAACACACATGGGCTTTGCATCCTTATTTGCATTGGCACAATTGACAAAACCATACCTCAAGAAATCATCTTTATACAGGTTGAGTACCCTTTTCAAAATTCCGAAATTCAAAAACTCTAAAATCCACACTTTTTTTCAAGCACCAAAATCACGTTTTGTGACCTCAGTGTTTGTTGTTCCTAGCACTCCATCCCATTCCTGTGGCTGGACACATGTGCGTGTGTGTATTCCTCCAATTGACATGAATTTGTTGCACCAAAAGAGTTGAACCCGGTACCTAATTCCCTGTCATGAAGGAAGCCACATAGTCCCCATCAGACACAGCACTGACCGTGATTCTGAGCAGTGTCCCAGGGTCTTTGAAGCTTGTTATTCCAACATTTGAAAAATTCCAGAATCCAAGACACTCTCGGCCCCAAGCATTTAAAATAAGGCAAGCTCAACCTGTACTGCTTTGTTCCTAAATTAAGTTTCTTCTTTGTAGATTGCTAACCAAAGGCCCTGGAGCTCTGTACAGAGCCAACACTAGCACTGCTCTGTCCTGTCCTGGACTCTCCTGTGCTGCTCTCTCCAGCAGATTCTGTTCTGAGATCCTGCCCAATAGGTAAACTGCCTATTTGAGTCACTGATCATCTCTTACTTTTAAGAAAACCATTCATCTTCACAGTTCACCGGCCTTGCTTACCAGCAGCTGGAAAATGGAAGGAGTACAGCTCCGTGATTTGGCACCAAAAGCATATACTTTGAGGGTGCTTCATGTCATGTACGTGTGCTGGGCACGTGCCCTGCTCTCTGCTGCTGCTTCTGGCCGGAAGACTCCACATAGCCCCATTTATTCACATTTAAAAGGGGGCAGTGGCCGCCATGCTCGATGTAAAAACCGGTAGCAGCCATTGGACACTTCTCCCGCTATCGAGACCACCGCAGGAACGGCGCGACTGATCCACGACTCCCATGGGTCACAGCCTGCACTTTGAAAACCCCTGCACTATAGCATGACTTCTGGTCGACAAGGACTATCCACTGACATGGCTCATGACATTGCTGCTCAGTCAATGTACACAAAGACAGCATACAGTCAATGTACACAAAGACAGCATATATATACATAAATATATACACATATATATAAATATATATATATATAAAAACAAAAGCAAGCACAGAAAATATGGGGTTCTTACACAGCACTTCCTCTGCCTGGACTGCTCTGGGGTAGCTCTGCAAAAATGTTGACAGTGCATGCACCAAGATTCATGGTGGTCTGTTGCATTCTGTATATAAGAGCCCCATCCTTCCCATCAGCCAAGTGGCGAACAGGTGAAGAAGAAGAGGAGGAATGGATGAGGCAACCACCCTAGTTCCTTTCTGGCTGGCCTGTCCATGATCGACTCATCTGCCTGCAATACCAGTAAACGTGGCTGCTGGGTATAAGTTAAAAAGAATGCAGGTGGCCTTGTAGGCTGGCTTCAAGCAGCACTGGCCAGAGAATTCCAGGCTTCAGACTCAACCATTTAGGCAAGCATACATCAGAGGGCCTGATAGTAACCAGCATAAAGACTGGCAGAGAGGCAATGGAAATGGACACATTGGCCGTCAGGCACTGCGTAATGGTTGGCTTTGCAAGTACACGCATGCGGTTTCCACCATTTCCAGATTGGAAAGGATGGGCACCAAGCCTGGTGAAAAGCCCTGTGCCAGGTTGATGCTGGACCACTCCTTGCTCTTTGACATTGACTGCAGGCTTTCCAACAGGGCTGCTAAATGCACCAATATTTTATTGTGCATAATTCCCCCAACCTCACGGGAAATTTTACAGTGGTGGAGGCGACCCACCATTGGCCGGAAGCGGGATCTTCAGGTCCCGCCACTGTCAATGGATCTTCCCATTCACACCCTCCGCTACCCGAGAACCCGTGGCAGGAGGTCACCGTTAGCAGGACTGGACGACCCCACTGGCGGGAATGGCCAAAAAAGATAGGTCGGAATCTGAGTCCTCTACAGCAGGCCCTGTACGCAACTCACCACAACATTTGAAGTTGAACTCGCAACTTGGCGAGCATTTCATATCTTAAATCAGACTGCTCATATTTTGATATCTAAAACTCTGCATCACATATTACTCCAAATAATTATCACCCCTTAATCGGATAAATTATTCCATGAATAATTGTTAAGTATATGTCATTTATATTTTTAAATCTGCACGTTTAATGCAAAAGGTGGAAATGTCTCTCCTGCTTGAGGAATTCGCGATAAACACTACTGACTTTTTTCCAGGGTTGGTGGGAAGAGAGAACAAAGGAGGGAAATGAACCTGAAAATCTCTGCAAAGCATCAATGAAATCTCTCTCAAGCTTCATGGTTGTATATGTATCTGAAATAAAACTGCTCTGAAATAAAAATATGTCTTTGCAAATGTAGTGAGTTCACATGATTCTTTTAAATCAACCTGCATTTGCCTATTGAAATCTGCAATCATTAACATAATTCCATTGCCTAATCAATACACAGCTCGTGCAATGGAGCTCATCTCCCGAAGCCTGAGGAACACAAGTTCAAATTGCAGACTTAATTAACATTGAACTCACTGACCCCAACTCTCTGGGCTTCTCCTGTTTTTTATCTAAATTACAAAGCAGTGAAGCATTCTGAACACTGGGGAGAAGAAAATCTGTCAGGACCCTGCAAGCCCACAGTTTTGGCTTATCACTACTGTTCAAGGTGAAGGCCCTGACTCTGAGTTCATCTCAACCCTTGAAGCTCAAATCCAAATCTAATTCACTTAAAGAAACAAAATACCCAGCGCTTCACTTTCTTGTCGAGCAGTAAACATTGCTTTTATTTTGCTCGTTCCAATTTTTGGTTGGTTATCATGTTCACCTCTGTGGAATTGGAAATACTCAAAATGGGGGTGAAACAGCGGAAGGAGGCATTGCAGAAGATCCAAATATCAAGCACAGAAGATCTAAGTGCACAAGACAATTTCAATAATTATCTGATAATTAGTAGTAATATACCTACCATCTTATTCCTTCCTAAATTTTGAAATTAGAAACTGTCGTGGAGAAACATTGCCCCCCAGTGCAAATTTGAAGAGTGGCATAATATTCAGTCAGCATCATTATAAATGTTCGGAAATACCTGGATCGACTTAATCGGCAATTGATGTCGAAACACATGGGGCGGGATTCCCCATTGGCTGACGGCGAAATCGGGGGGGGCAATTGGGTGGAGATTCAGTCTTGATGCCGAAATCGTGGCTGTGTCCGTTTCACATCAAATTGCAATTCTCCGGTCCCTCGACAGCGGAGTCAGTGCATTCCACTCCGCCTGACCTGATATTCTCCGGGGCCTCTGTGATGATCCATCTCCACCAGGGGAATTGCCGATGGCGAGGGTCACTTGTGCTTATGAAAATTGAGAAACCGACGCCGTGCCTTATGAGGGAGAAAGGGGAGGTAGGACATGCAGGGAGGCCACTGTGGGTTGCCGGGCCTCACACTAGCTGGGGTGAGGGGAGGTGGACGCCAGCAAGGGCTGTGGGGGAAGGGGCTGGTGGGGGGCACACAAGGCAACTATTTTCTGCGCACCATTGTGGCCCATGGTTCTGCAGAGTGCCACCGGCCATATGGGTGTGCCCAACCCCCCCACCCCGTACCCCAGTCCCCACTCTCCACTCACCACCCCTGCACCCCAGCCCCCACTCTCCACCCTACCACCCCCACACCTCACCCTCTGGAATACCACCCCCTCCCCTCACCCCCAAACAGGCAGGGCAGCATGCAGCCCACCCAAGAGGCCTCACGTGTATCGGCAGCACCTGTCATTTGAGGACCTGCCGGACCGGGCATGACGGCAAAGACTCTGGCTGAGCAGGGGGACAGTGCAACATATTTGCCACGCTCAGGAGTGTCGCTGCAATGTTCAGATGGCTCTGGCACATGATTGCCTGTGAGAGGGCAACCCTTCCCTGGGTTTCGGCCACAGCCTGCAAAGATTGGCCAGGCCTTGGACATCCTGACCCATGGCCAAAACCCTCACCTCCAAGGCCTCCACCACTGATGCCACCTGTGAAGTGTTGGCCTGGGGCACGCATGGTCAGCGCCACTCCTGCTCCTGGATGTGGTTGGATGCCTCCAACTGTATCTGCAGGTGCTGGTTGCTCGCCAACACCCCCTCATGTAGTCCCTGGCCCTGTGACTGCATCTCCACAATCGATGTGACCGTCTGTCCCAGAAGCCCGAAACCTGTCTGGACGTCAGCTAGTCCCTGAGGTAGGCCCGCCCTCCAACCGCCCACCCCCTTGGGCGTTCCTACGTTCCACCTGATGTACCGGAGCTTAATAAAAGCATATTTCCCTTCATTAAATGTGTAGAAAAAAAGGACTAACTGTGGTCGCATCTCGTGTAGGGGGACTGTCACATGGCACAAAAAAGCAATTTGGAATGTTGCTGATTGACTAATGACAGGGACGCTATGGTCAAACCATCTGGAATGAATTCTTTGCATGGACTTACCATGCCCAGGGCAGTTGTCATCTTGCAGTCTGGTTGATCAGCTAAGATTTTATTCAAAATGTCACCAATCACTGCATGATTTCATTCGCAAAGTCCATTCCTGAAAGCATTTTTACCGACCAATCATGTAGTATTCATGACCAGGATATTCGTATTTTCGCACATATCTCTGAACTCATAATTGGCAAATTTCCCTGCATTATCAGTCAGAAACTTTGCAAGATTCACAGGTCCATTCTCTATCAATTTCTCCATAATTTTGTCCATATTAACCCTTTTCTCCTTATTAAGTATAATTGTAGGAAGATTAAATCTGGTCGGCAGGTCTAGAAATGGGAGAACAAAAATATTACTGTTCTTGTCCTTTAAACCCAGGCAATTAACTAATTAAAGTCACTTGTCAATGGAAGTTTCTGATATCTTTCTACAGTTTTGACACTTCTGACTAATCTTTTTGATGAGCCTCGTGAACTCTTCATCAGTCATGCTGCGTAATTTTACAGGATATTCAATCTTTGACAAGTAGGAAAAGCAAATTGTCTATGTAACTTTCAGACTATACTTTATCTCTGATTCTTATCACCTGATGCCATTAGTACTTGCCTAATAATTCATTGGGAAACATCACGCTTTGTTAAGGGGACATAATAATATCTTGACTAGGTAAACTGCAGGTGCACAGACTTTCCAAAGATAATTGCCTTAAGAGTGCCTTTTTTCATAGAGGGTTTAGTGAACAGCATAGTATCTCACTAAAGACTAATCAGTACTTATAAAATGGCTTACTCCAGCTATATTTCATGGAAGTACAACACCCGTTAGTGACCTCACTGTGTTGTCATGATCAAGTAAGGAGCATCTTTATATTGTTTTCCCTTGCATTGATTCTCATTACAAAAGGAATCAAGATAACATTTTCACCAATCAGTTCCACAAGGGCAAGCACCCGAGCTGGGAGCACATGAAATTGCGCAAGAAGACGTCTGGTGCGCATTCTGACATCATGGTGCACTTGCATAATATTTCGGTCAGTGGGTATACGCAAGGGTCAGAAGTCTACCCACCGTTAAGGGGCTAATTGAAAACAATTTTACGTAGCTTGCCTACTTCTACAGTTGTCAGGTGAAACGATTGACCAGGCGGCCTTTACATTTTAGCTGCAGCCTCGATCCAGGGAAGGTTGAAATGCCAGGGCTGAAATAAAATTTAAAAAGGTGTCCTGGGGCTAGGGTTTGTTTTTGAATGTGCTGCCTAGACACTGTTTGCAGCATTTTACCATTGGGATTTAATTTGTAGAGGTCTGAAGCTCCCTGAGACAGATCTACAGTGGCTTTCCCCTTGAGGGAGCCCATTAGAAGCAGCAGCCCGCACCCTCAATTTTCTCGTCGCCCGCCCTCCCTGGCATGCTGAGCCTGTCTCAGCAAGAATTTCACACTGGGTGTCTGCTAATTTGCCATCCAGTGTGACATAACATTACGGGGCCGATCGCAGCCCAAAGCTTGTTCTGCGCCCGCTTCTGGGCGCCATGATTCAATTTATGTGGGTGAGGTACTCTCAATAACGACGCTTAGAGTATAAACGGTAAAGAAGGCTTTATTAGACTAAGAACTATGCTAGAGCTGAGACATGTGCTGATTGCTGCACAGCCCATGAGGCAGCCCTTTATGTATGGCTCACAGATGGGCGGAGCCAGAAGCCGAGTCCCCAGGGTTCCAAGCCCAGTCTTAAAGGGGACATCACCTTACATGATGATAAGGCAGTAACCGTTCATCACATTCGCCCACTGTTTAAAAAGAGTCCGGCGGGGGTGAAGTGCCATCATAGGTCCATCCGTCTTGGTGGCCAGATCGTCCTCATCGACCTCCTCAATTCAGGTGGTGGTGCGGCGGGCACGGACGTCCCGGTTGAGGGCACATCCGGGAACACAGCGGTCGGAGCTTCGGTCCGGGTCGGGGCAGGGGGGCTAGGCAGGGCCGGCGATAGCGGTGCCGGCACCGGCGGGGTGTGTAAAGGGGGAGCGCAAGGGGTAGGTGCTCACCAACGGGGGGTAGGGTCGGAAGGGGGTGTGTTGTAGGGGGCGCCGGGTCCTGCAGGGGAGCGGCGCGGGAAGGGGCGTCTGTGGTGGGGGATCCAGCGGGTGCCAGATCCCGGAGGGAAACCGTATCTTGCCTGTGTCGGGGTACTCAACGTAGGCGTAACTGGGGTTGGCGTGGAGCAGTCAGACCTTTTCGACCTGGGGGTCCGTTTTATGGCTCCTTGCGTGCCTCCGGAGAAGAACAGGTCCCGGAGCCATCAGCCAAGGTGGAAACGAGACCCCGGAGGTAGACTTCCTGGGGAAGAGAAACAATCGGTTGTGAGGGGTCTCATTCATGGCCGTGCAGAGGAGTGACCCAATGGAGTGTAGGGCATCGGGTAGGACCTCCTGCCAGCGGGTGGTTGGGAGACTTCTCGACCGCAGGGCCAGAAGGACAGCCTTCCACACTGTCGCATTCTCCCTCTCCACCTGCCCGTTTTCCCGCGGTTTATAACTGGTCGTTCTGCTCGAGGCGATGCCTTTGCTGAGCAGATACTGACGCAGTTCATCGCTCATGAACGATGTACCCTGGTCGCTGTGGATATAAGCGGGGAAACCGAACAGGGTGAAGATGCTGTGCAGTGCCTTAATCACAGTGGCTGAGGTCATGTCGGGGCAGGGAATGGCGAATAGGAAACGGGAGAACTCATCGATCATGGTGAGGAAATAGGCATAACGATTGGTGGACGGGAGGGGCCCCTTGAAGTCCACGCTCAGTCGCTCAAAGGGACCCAAGGCCTTCACGAGCCGAACCTTGTCTGGCCGGTAAAAGTGCGGTTTGCACGCCACACAGACTTGGCAGGCCCTGACCATGGCCTTGACCTCCTTGGTTGAGTAAGGTAGGTTGCGGGACTTGATAAAATGGACGAGCCAGGTAACCCCCGGGTGGCAGAGGTCATTATGGATGGCTTGCAGGCGGTCCTCCTGCGCTTTGGCGCATGTGCCGCGGGACAGGGCATCTGGGGGCTCGTTGAGCTCCCCTGGATGATACTTGATATCGTACGTGTAGGTGGAGAATTCAATCCTCCAACTCAAAATTTTATCATTTTTTATTTTGCCCCGTTGCATGTTCTCGAACATATAGGCGACGGACCGTTGGTCGGTGACGAGGGTAAACCTCCTACCGGCGAGGTAGTGTCTCCAGCGCCGCACAGCCTCCACAATGGCTTGTGCCTCCTTTTCGACTGCAGAGTGTCGAACCTCGAAGGCGGTGAGGGTTCGGGAGAAGAACGCTAATGGTCTGCCTTCCTGATTGAGGGTAGCAGCCAGGGCGATGACTGATGCATCGCTCTCTACCTGGAAAGGGATGGTTTCGTCCACCACATGCATAGCGGCCTTGATGATGTCGGCCTTGATACGGTTGAAGGCGAATTGAGCCTCAGCCGAGAGGGGAAAAATGGTGGTCTTTATGAGCGGGCGGGCTTTGTCCGCATACTTGGGGACCCACTGGGCGTAATAAGAGAAAAGCCCCAAGCACCGTTTGAGGGCCTTGAGGCTGCGGGGGAGAGGGAGTTCCTTAAGGGGGCGCATGCGGACGGGGTCAGGACCTAGTACCCCGTCTTCCACGACATAGCCGAGGATGGCTAGCCGGGTGGTGTGGAAAACGCATTTGTCCTCGTTATAGGTCAGATTAAGGGCTTGGGCGGTCTGGAGGAACTTTCCGAGGTTAGAGTCATGGTCCTGCTGGTCATGGCCGCAGATGGTGATATTGTCCAAGTACGGGTATGTAGCCCGCAAACCGTACTGGTCCACCATTTGTTCCATCGCCCTTTGAAAAACGGAGATCCCATTTGTGACACCGAAGGGGACCCTGAGGAAGTGGAAGAGCCGGCCGGCTGCTTCAAAGGCAGTATAGGGGCGGTCTTTTGGTCGAATGGGGAGCTGGTGGTAGGCGGATTTGAGGTCGACCGTGGAAAAGACTCGGCATTGGGCGATCTCATTTACCATTTCCGCGATGCGAGGAAGGGGGTACGCATCAAGCTGCGTGAATCGGTTTATGGTCTGGCTGTAATCCACGACCATCCGTTTCTTCTCCCCGGACCGGACTACCACCACTTGCGCTCTCCAAGAGCTGTTGCTAGCCTCGATGACCCCTTCTCCCAGTAATCGCTGGACCTCTGACTTGATAAAAGTCATATCTTGGGCACTGTAGTGCTGGCTCCTGGTGGCGACGGGCTTACAGTCAGGAGTGAGGTTCGCGAATAGCGAGGGGGGTGCGGCTTTCAGTGTCGCAAGGCAGCATACCGTGAGGGGGGGGACAAGGGTCCGCCGAACTTCAGTGTCAGGCTTCGGTGGCTGCACTGGAAATCCAGTCCGAGCAGCAGGGGGGCACAGAGGTGAGGGAGGATATAAAATTTGAAACGTGTGTATTTGGTGCCCTGGATCGAGAGATCCACAATACAGTACCCCTTGATTTGTACCGAGTGGGACCCGGATGCGAGGGCTATGGTTTGGGATGCGGCAAGGGTGCGTAGGGAGCAGCGCCTTACCGTTTCAGGGTGGATAAAGCTCTCCGTGTTCCCAGAGTCGAAGAGGCATGCAGTGTCTTGCCCGTTGACCTGGACCTGCATCATAGAGTTCTGCAGGTGTTTTGGCCGAGGGTAATCGCATCCACTGGCGGGTAGTCGGAGTCCTCAGCCGAGTAGGACTCATAAAATGTCCACTGCCGTCGGTCGCACGTGTCGGGTCAAGAAGATGGCCGCCGACAAGATGACCGCTCCCATGATTTGCACGAGGCTGTTGACGCGTCAGAAGGGGGCATGTCGGGTCGATGCGCAGCAGCATTGCGAGGCCTGCGGGCCTGAGAGCCTGATTTTCGGGCCGGCTGTTCTTTGTTTTTCTGGCCTCTGGGTCTGGCCAGGCAGACCCTCGCAAAATGCCCTTTATTCCCGCAGTCGCTGCAGATCGCGGAGCGGGCTGGGCAGCGTGGGTGTGGGTGCTGGCCCTGCCCGCAGAAGTAGCATGGTGTGCCCCCATGGTGAGCGGGTCGCCGCGTGGCGCAGGCCTGTAATACGGCTGAGTCTGAGGAAGTCCGGGGGGGGGCTCGCACAGTCCGCGGGGTACGTACCCAAGTTATGTCGGGCCACCTCCAGCGAGGAGGCGAGCGTTAGCGTGTCCTGGAGATCTTTTGCCCCGTTTTCGAGCAGCCGCTGCCGGATGTAGATCGAGCGGATGCCGGACACGAAAGCATCTCTGATGTGCAGGTTCATATGGACTTCCCCTGTCACATCCTGATGGTCACAGTCCCTGGTAAGCGCAGTGAGTTTCTCGACGAATTCGTCTAGCGATTGCCCCGAGCGCTGCCGGCAGGTAGAGAGCAGATGCCTGGCGTGTACCTCGTTGATGGGTTTGACAAACCGCTTGCGGAGTAACTCGACCGCCTCTTCATAAGTCGTCGCCTTTTCGAGCGTGGTGGACATTCTGTGACTCACCCGGGCGTGGAGTAGATGCAGCTTGTGTGGCCCCAGGATGGGAGTCTCTGCGGAGTCCAGGTAGGCCTCGAAGCACTGCAGCCAGTATTTAAAAATGTCCTTCGCCTCCGGTGTCCGTGCTTCCAGATTGAGCTTCTCTGGTTTTAGGCCTGCGTCCATCCTAAATCTAGTTTAGTCTAATAAATTGAGGTACCCTCAATAACGACGCTTAGAGTATAAACGGTAAAGAAGGCTTTATTAGACTAAGAACTATGCTGTAGTTCTGAGCTGAGACATGTGCTGACTGCTGCACAGCCCATGAGGCAGCCCTTTATAAATGGCTCACAGATGGGCGGAGCCAGAGGCGGAGTCCCCAGGGTTCCAAGCCCGGTCTTAAAGGGGACATCACCTTACATGATGATAAGGCAGTAACCGTTCATCACAATGGGGTATTAATCCATGCAGTTGTACAGTGAAACCACCAGAGAGCAACATTGATGCAGCCTGTCGAAAAATAATATTATTCCAATCACTTAGATTTTGCTTGATGGACACAAATAGACACTTTTAAGCATGTTTACATGCACCAAAATTTTATTTAAGTGGTTGAATGGCAATAAAATCAATAAAGAGATATGATTGAATAAGGATCCAGCTGAACATCAAATTATCATCAAATTCACAAAGTTCTCAGCCCCATCCTGAGTAAACAGCCGACCCTCAACTTCCCTTCCCGGCCCATAACTCACTTTATAAATGCTTCCCTTTCGAAACCGCCATTATTACCCCTTCTCAAAAGTCCCATCCTCAAACTCTCTCATCTTGCAAGCTGCCCTGCATTTTTGACCTTATTTTCTCCTCCATAGATCTAGATTGTGTTGTTGCCTGTCTTTAGCATAAATCTATGTTTACCCTCTCCAGTCAGGCTTCCATCCCTGTCAGAGCCCTCATCAAAGTTACAAATGACATCTTCCATAGATGTTAATCTTTATCCTTCTCAATATTATGCAGTCTTCAACATGGTCGACCACAGCATCTTCCTCCAATGGCTCCTCTGTTGCTTGCTCAGTGGTACTGCCATCAGTTGACTCCACCTTATTCTCTAGTTCTTTTTTAACAGTGCAGGTGATTAGTTTAAGTGTGGGGTCCCTTAATTAATTTTGTTCAGCCACGCATGCAGGGTAACTTAAAGGGCCTGACTCGTGCTTAAAAACATGCAGGTTGCTGCATGGCCATGGAGTTTAGAAGGAACAGTACCTGGCTCCACTCTTAGCTGTCTAATTGTAGCCAGAACATCTCCAAGACTTTTCTTCACAAGCCAGCACCATTGCCTCCGGAATTCCTCAAGGATGTTTTCTTGACCCCTCACTTATTCCTCACTTGCATATTGCCCTATCGTGACCTTTTTCAAAGAGACCATGGCTGGGATTTTCCAGCCCCATTCCCGTCGAAAGTCAATGGACATTTTGCAGGGCCAAATTTTCCGTCTCTCCCAGGAGCGGGACTGGAAAAGTACAACCCATGAGTCAGATTTCTGCATGCATGCTGCACATGTCGTTGTCTTATCAGGCTGCTCGTCTGATATCCAGACCCGAATGTATTGCATTTTCCTTCAGGTAAAATTAGGGAACACCAAGCTATTGGGGGATTTTACCACCTCGTTTTCGGAGGGCTGGAATGGTGGAGTGAGTGGAGGATTGAGGGGAGAACAAAAGTAGCTTTTACGCTGGCAGCTTGTCCCCCATACTCAACCCCACCTCCGCCTCAGCCAATGACGTAACAGCGTTCCTGACATGCCATGATGGGAACCCCTTTATAATACATTTAATTGTAATTAACAAGCCTCCCACTGTAACATTCCCCCCATGTAGGAAAGTTCGCCCCTGCAATGTACTGTCAAGTCGACGGGGTTTTACGAGGAACTGGCAAACAGAACCCATCTGGACATGGACGGCGTGCTGTCCCACGCCTGCAAAGGGTAGAGCACATCAACAATAAGTGGGGGGGGGGTGGTGGCGGGGTACAAGACATCTAGGCCGGCCGCCACTCCACAACATTCTGGGCCATTGATGTCTCAGCGTTGGGTGCTGGGTTTGGTATCGCCACTGCACGAGGTACCAAGTGTGGGAGTGGTGAAGCGGCGTCTTTGAACCAGCGGTTATTCTGAGTAAACCACAACCCCGGCGGCGGAGTGTCAAGGGAATGGGTGTATTGTGGGGGAGGTTCTGGGGATGGAGGTTTCCCTGGGACAGGCGCTCACGAACCTGGACCAGGTTCCCCCTTCATCTACTCGCTGGAAAAAAGGTACGAGGTCCGTCAGCAGCTCCTTATCCGGAGGGCATCAGGGCCCAAGCCTGGAGCTTCTGCACTGCCTTCATCTCTCCGTATCTGCGCCAGACCGGCGAGTTGCAGGTCCCTCAGCATCGAGCAGAGTTCTGTGGGAGGACCTGCTGCAGGTCAGCCTGGAAGGCACCGGAAAGCTCAATGCCCCCATTAGCCTGGAGAAACTAACCGGCGCTCTTGACAGCCTCTACAGGGGCAAGACCCAAGCGTTGGATGGGCTGACCGTGGAGTTCTTCCGGACATTCCGGGATTTCCTGGGGAGCGACTATGCAATGGTCCTGTGGGAATGTATTGCACCCGGGGAGAAGCCCCTTTCGTGGCGAAGGACCATCATTGCCCTGCTGCCCAGGAGGGTGATCTCCGCCTTTTTAAAACTGACGCCTGGTCTCCCTCCTCAGCACAGGCTCCAAATTCTTTGCCAAGACAATGTCTTCCCACCTTGGCGCTGTGTGAATCACATGATCCACCCTGACTAGTCCTACTATGTCCCAGGGCAGACCATCCACGACAACATCCATCTGGTCCGGGGCCTAGTTCACCATTCCCAGAGGGCTGGGCTGTCGAGCATCTTAACCAGGAGAAGGCGTTCAAAAGGGTGGATCACGAATACTTATTCAGAATTCTGCAAACATTTGCACCCAAATCCGGCTCCTGTACACTGCCGCAGAGTGTCTCGTTAAGGTTAATGGGTCCCTGACGGCGCTCCTTTGCTTAGGGAAAGGACTGTGTCAGGGCTGGTCCCTGTCAGGCCTGCAGAGGAGGTTGTCGGGACTGACCTTGCACGGGCCAGGCATCTGCGTGGTCCTTTTGGCCTACGCTGATGACGGACTCCTAATGTTCATAGAACCTGCTGACATGCGGACTGGCAGGCTGAGTACTCTGTCGTATCCTCTGCCAGGATCAACTGGGCTACATGTTCCAGACACCTGGTCGATCCATGGCAGATGGACCCCCTCGCAGAGGAGCTCAGACCTTTCACCTGGAGCAGGACCAGCATCCTCTACTTGGAAGTCCATATTTTACTGGCTGAGGAATCCTGGCTGATGCACTGGAAGGAGCTGGAGGCCAAGGTCACCACTCGCTTGAAACACTGGACAGGCCTGCTCTGACTGCTGTCTTACAGGGGCCGAGCTCTGGTCATAAAACAATTGATTGCCTCCATGTTGTGGTACCAGCTGGCCGCTTTGACCTCTCCCCTGACTTTGTCGTAAAATTCCAGAGAATGCTCATACAGTTCTTCTGGAACAAAAGACTGCACTGTGTCGCTGCTGAGGTTCTGAATATCCTGCTTAGGGAGGGCGGTCAGGCATTGGTGTGTCTTCGCAGCCAGGTGGCGACTTTCCTCCTTCAGACCCTGCACCAAAAACTCTCAGTCGAGCCCCCTGCTAGATGGTATGCCCTGGCAATGTATTTCTTCTGCCAGGGGCACAGGCATGCAGTTCTGTTCATTGACTTAAGGGGTCTTCGTAACACCTTTTACCAGGAGGGATGGGTCCTTGGGGAGCAGGGGGAGCAATAAGAAGGCGAATGATGATACCCGGAAGGAGGCCACAAACTGAGGCGGACACTCGCTACAATGAGGCTCATACTTCCCACGCAAGCTGGTGGAGCAGGCAATCGGGCAGTTGAAAATGTGGTTCCAGTGCCTGGACAGATCGGGGGTGCCCTCCAGTACAGCCTCCAGAGGGTGTGCTGCATAATTATGTTCTGCGTTCTGCACAACCTGGCGCTGCAGAGGGGAGACCACCTGGAACAGGAGGAGATGGACGAGCGACACTTCTTTCTGGATGAGGATGCGGTCGAGGAGGACAGCGAGGGGAAACGTGAGGAGGAGGAGGAAGGACCTTGGGCCATTGCCAGGGCTCGCTTGGGCTATCGGGCTAGGGATGCCCTCATAGCCTCTAGATTTGGGGCCGAGCAGGATTAAGGGTGAGGATATCTCCAAGCGTGGAGACTGCTAACTCAGCATTCGTGTAGTACCGGGAGAGATTTCCATCCAAGGTGGATCTCGATACCATAGTCAGGGTACTGAAGCCATTGACCGGACACTGCCTGAGAATGATGATGACTGGCATTGAAGAAAGAGCGATGCTCCTCTTTTCTTCAGCGATATGTCTGACTTCTGCCTGACAGAGAGCTGAACGTGTGCTGCCAAAGAACAGGCTTATCATGGGGTTCAGAGACGCAGGATGAGCTCTCATCTGCTGCAGTCCCTTTCGAGATCAGGGGTCCTGGTACGTTCCTCCAGCACACCTCCAAGGTAGGTCAGCCTCTCTACACAGCCCATGGCATCCTCATCATTGGAGAAGTGTGGCTGCAATGAGAGGCCTGAGCATTACTTCGGGGAGGGGAGGCAGGGGGGGTGGGGGTGGAGTTGCCAGCAGCAGTGCATCTTTTCTGAATCATCAATGTGGGGGGTGGCAGAGACTGCACAGCGATGAAACGTTGAGTGTGCGCTGGGGTTTATGGAGCCCGCCGTCCTCTGGTGCAGACATATGTGGATTCCCACTAGCACCTGCACCATGCAGGTGAAGCCCTCAGCCATGTAGGTCATGTCCTCAGCCATGGAGTGGACAAGACCTGCCATGGAATACAGGTCCTGCATCAAGGTTTCCACTGTAAAGAGTCGCAGTGTTGGCCTCATTGCATAGAAGTGACACCGCCATCTCCTCGGACAAAAGGCAATGGGACTCCTCCAGTCGGCCTTGCAGTCCAAGGGGGGATGCTGTCTTCCCTTGCTGATTATTGCGACTCTACTTTTGCAGTTCCAGCAGCCCAGGAACCAGAGGACCCAGGGGAACGTCATCAGCCAGTGGCTCAGCAGTCCAAGGCCACAGCATCCCTCCGAGTGACAGATCCCTGGGAAGTCCCTGCTTTCACCTGCTGTGGATCTTCAGCTGTGAGGTGCTCACCCAGTGAGTGACTCAGAAGCCTGTCAACTAATAATTCCACTGAGGTGCGAGGATCTGCACAGGTGTGACGTCTCGTCAATGGTTATATCCAAGAAGTCTCCATCTGAGCTTCTCAGGTCTGGTGATTCCAGGTGGGGCAGGGTTGGTCCGGGCTGTTCATCTGCTTGCCCTGCAAGGGAAGGGAATGGCATCAGCACATCGCGGGAGATAAATGATGCAACATGTTTACTCACGTGAAGCTTGAGAAATGAATGTTTGTCTTTAGAGTTCTCACTTTTGCTCGCCCCCACTTCGCCATCAGCACAGGCAAGGTCAGGCTCCACTCCGGCCAGCTCAAGGGTGACATGCGTGGGACTGGAATGGGAGCAGGGATGTGAGGAGCACAGTTGAAGGAGGGGGGGAGACGGAGGAGACGATGGGGGCTGGGGAGTATGAGGGCCTCATCATATGTGGTCAACCCGTGAGGTGGCTGGTTGAACGATCACCTTGGAGGTGCGAGGGGTTGGTGATGGGGTGCAGTGAAACACTTGAAAAGACAGACCTATCCTAGCTGCGTGAAGGAGGTAATTCATCTTCTTCCTGCACTGCTGACCCGTTCTCTTTTGGAGAGTGCTGGCACTTACCAAGGCAGGTAATGCCTCCAAGGCGGGGGTGGAAACCCTGCTGGTGAGCCGCCTCTCGGATTGCGAGTCCAGGGCGTCCTGCCCCTGCTGCACAGCACCCAGGAGTCTGGTCAGGGCTCCCTCTGAGAAATGTGATAATGGCTTTTGTGTTGCCATCCCGTCTCATGGGTCTGGAACAAGTGCTGGGCAGTGCTGGAGAAGTGTTTATATGGAGTTCCCATTGCAGTGATTAGGTTTCCCCAGGATGAGTGAATCAACGGGAGGGTGCCAAGAGTGTGGTGTGATTCATTGGGACGAAAAACCTTTCGATAAGAGTGTCATAATATAAACCAGTATATCATGGTGCAGATACACACACACTGATGGACACACAGCAGGACCAATCAACACACACAACACCGCAGCCAATCACCAGTTAGAGCACACTCACTATAAAGACAGGGGGCATCGGAGTTCCTGCTCATTCGGGATGCAGCCTCCTAGAAGGACAGAGCTTACAGCTTACAGCACAGATCTTCACCATGTGCTGAGTGCATATACTGGTTAGGACAGGCATAGGCCTTTAGTTTAATCTAACATCGTGTTAATCCACAGTGAAAGTATGTTCAACAGTTTCTAACTTAATAAAATAGTGTTGCACTATTTTAAGTGTTGGTGGCCTGTATGTGTTCCACGGATCCAGAGCACCCAACACACCATGATACCAGGAGTTGAGGGATATTAGAACTTCTTAGACCTACCTGCAAGTGGTCTGCCTTCCACCAGCATACAGCCATCCTGCAAAATGGACAGCGACTGCCCGCCGCCGCCGCTCAGCATCACCGGTAACCTAGGGGCCAACTGGAAGATATTCAAACAACGCTTCCAGCTCTACCTTGAAGCCACAGACCGGGAAGATGCCTCAGACACCAGGAAGATCGCTCTCTTCCTATCCACGTCCGGGGAACATGCCATCCACATTTTCAATTCTCTCACCTTTGCTGATGATGAAGATGAATCAAAATTCAAGTTTGACACTCACTGCAACATAGAGGTGAATGAAAGTTTCGAGCACTATGTATTCCAACAGCATTTGCAGGGTAAGGATGAACCTTTCCAGTCCTTTCTCACCCACCTTCGTATCCTTGCGCTGTCCTGTAATTACGGGCCCACCTCCGATTCCATAATACGCGACCAGATCGTTTTCGGTGTTCAGTCGGACCCCCTACGCCAGCAGCGCCTCAAGGTAAAGCAGCTCACCCTAGCGACCGCCATCGAGACCTTCGTGCTACACAAACACGCCACTAGTCGGTATTCCTACATCCAAGCGGCTGAAACGGCGCGGCAAGGTCCCCACGAGGCAGAACGGGTCCAAGCAATCGAGCAACTCCAGGGCCTCAGCCTGGATGAGGGCGGCCATTTTGCGCGCTTTTCACCGAATGAGGGGACGGCGACGTTGACGAACGTACTACGCAGGCGCGCACCACGTACGACCGCACCGCGCATGCGTGGTGGTGCAGCGAACGTACTGACGCTACAACGTATAGCAACTGTGGCTCCGCCCACTTAAAGCGGCAATGCCCTGCCAAATCCCGACAATGCCTGAGATGTGGCAAACTTGGCCACTATGCTGCTTTATGCAGATCAGCTCAGCCTGCCAACTCTCGTTGCTCCAGCCAGCCTCGCAGGAATGTCCGGGCCATTCAACTCACAGTCACCGAGTCCGATGCAGACCTCCTACCCGATATTGACACCGAGGACCCGAAGGCGCATTTTCGAGTCGGTATCGTTACAAAAAACAGGGTGTCCCCGAAGCAAAGAATCCAGCCTCTATCGGTATACAGCATCGATCCAGACGACGAGTGGTGTGCCACCCTTACAGTCAACCAGAATTCATCGCCCACCTCAGAGACTTAATTTATGAACTTTGCGGACTTATGAACTCTCTGAATTGTTTTGTTGCTTTATTTGATCGTTTCCCGGTTTGCATATAGTGTTGATCTCGTTACTCTTGTTCCATACTGCTTCTCTGCACCAGGCACCTTCCCATGTAAATAGCTTAGTTCTCATGGACGTAGTCCTGTAAATATGTCTTTGCACCCCACACATACTTAGGAACATTCTCACCACACATTATTTATTGCCACACACATGCATTCTTTTATAAAAGGGGGGCTGTCATAATATACACCAGCATATCATGGTGCAGATACACACACAATGATGGACACACAGCAAGACCAATCAACACACACAACACCGCAGCCAATCACCAGTTAGAGCACATTCACTATAAAGACAGGGGGCATCAGAGTTCCCGCTCATTCGGGATGCAGCCTCCTAGAAGGACAGAGCTTACAGCTTACAACACAGATCTTCACCCATGTGCTGAGTGCATAGACTGGTTAGTACAGACATAGGTCTTTAGTTTAATCTAACATCGTGTTAACCCACAGTGAAAGTATGTTCAACAGTTTCTAAGTTAATAAAATAGTGTTGCACTATTTTGAGTGTTGGTGGCCTGTATGTGGTCCACAGATCCAGAGCACCCAACACATCAAAGAGGTGTAAGATTCCATTACAAATCCCGTTGACCGATCACTCCATTTTTCTAGCCAAGACTGACACTTTGGCATTTTTTCGTAATGTTCCACCACAGTTTTCAAAGTACTATCTTTTAGCCCACGATGAGCTTCGAACTGTATTTCCTCTCCATCACAGCTCTGTCTTATTGCCCGTCTTTACCTCAACCCAGCTGCTACCAAAAGCTCTCGTTCATGCCTTTTTCACCATACAATTCAATCACTCCAATGTTCTCCTCGTCAACTGCCCATCCACCACCCTCAATTCATTTCAACTCTCCCGCTGGCAACAAAATTGGCACCTGGAGCATAATGTGGGGAAATATAAACTTATCCATTTTGGCAGTAAGAATAGAAAAGCCGTACCAGTTCCCGTACCAGCCTCCCTGAACAGGCGCCGGAATGTGGCGACTAGGGGCTTTTCACAGTAACATCATTGAAGCCTACTTGTGACAATAAGCGATTTTCATTTTTTTCAAAATCAGTATATTAATTAAATTGAGACATTGCAGAAATCAATCATACAGAAGAATCTGGGTGTCCTGGTACATGAATCATAAATAATTAGTAATCAGGTTCAGCAAGTGATTCGGGCGGCATGGTAGCACAGTGGGTAGCACTGTTGCTTCCCAGCTCCAGGATCCCAGGTTTGATTCCCGGCTTGGGTCACTGATGGATCTCTGTATCTCTTCGGAACCATGGATATCCGTTATCCCTTCTCAGTTCCCAAATAGGTTTCTGACCCGGTTCGCAAATCGAGGACTCTGTGAGTCGTAGGTCGTACTACATATACCCGTAGCGCCATACAATATACCATATGACACCGATATAAGACGTCTGACAATAGATTTGCACCCTCACCCAATTGCACAGTCTTTTCTTTTAAGGTTCTTTTGTTGGTAGGGGGAAGTTTTGCAGGCCATTGTGGCTCAGGACTTTAATGAGGTAAAGGTGATTTCTTACCTCAGTCCCGCCGATCTTCGGATCAAAGTCAAAGTTCGGTCTTCCGGTGAGCGATTCTGTCTTCGGGCCTCTTCGTTAACGATTCAGTATCTTGTACTCTCGTCAATGGCATGGTCTTCGGTCCACTCCTCCCTCCTTTTGTCTCGCAGCGCCAGTTGGTGGATCTCTGTGTCTATTCGAAACCCTGGATATCCGTTATCCCTTCTGAGTTCCCAAATAACAGAGGTCAAATCTGTGCTTTTTGGCAAAGTCCACTTGTACTTTATTTGTCAGCTGTGCCACTGGTAAACTTATTTTCAATACAAAATTTAGGAAGTTTCCAACTAGCCCTGCAGCAAGCTAGTCAGATTGATTGTCTTTAGCGAATACAATAGTTGAGTGTTCAATCAATTACAGATCGTAGTAATTCTTCAAATCATATTACACAGGATAAAATAACAAAGTAATTTAAACAAAAGAAAGATGGCGATTAGCAAAAGCAAGCAGCAAAGCAAATAGGTTTCAGAAATATAGATGGGGTGATCCCGGGATGAGTTTTTCCATCCCGGTAAGTGATTCTTAAGGAGATTATTGTCTTTTTTTAAAATAAATTTAGAGTACCCAATTATTTTTTCCAATTAAGGGGCAATTTAGCGTGGCTAATCCGCTTATCCTGCACATCTTTGGGTTGTGGGGGTGAATCCCATGCAGGCACGGGGAGAACGTGCAAACTCCACACGGACAGTGACCCAGGGCCGGGATTCGAAGCCAGATCCTCAGCGCCGTAGGCAGCAATGCTAACCACTATGCCACCGTGCTGCCCTAGGAGATTATTATCTGAAGGTCTAGCCTTGTTTTTACTTCTGATTGGCTTTAACTAATTTATAATTTCCTTAATTTGGCCAAAATGTTTGTCCATCAATTTAAGAGATATATGTATTTAAATGTATTGGTGCAAATTTCCCATTCCATTGCTTGCCAATTTTCCAAATTATCCACACCTGCATCTAACATTAATTAGAAAAACACAGTTTTCGTTAAGACATTATCACCCTAGACTGGCTGTTACGATAGAAACGGGACTACCGCAGCACCAGTTCTTACAATACAATGGGACCTTTTAGCTAGTTGACGTCACTGACCTTGCAGATGTGAAACTTAAATTTAAGAAAGAAAAGTATATGATCTGGATTAACTCTTAGTGGATTCCCAGCTATTACTGCACTCAAGTAATGCTTAATATGATTATAGTTAATTATTCTTAATGAGTTCTCATTTAACCCTTTTACCTCAATCATCTCCCCTTACTCTCATGGTTATAGCTGACTAGAAAAATCAATTTCTATCAGTCATTGTCTGTGTGGAGTCAGCAAGTTCTCCCCGTTTCTGCGTGAGTTTACTCTGGGTGCTCCGGTTTCCTCCCACAAGTCCCGAAAGACGTGCTGTTAGGTATTTTGGACATTCTGAATTCTCCCTCTCTGTACCTGAACAGGTGCCGGAATGTGGCAACTCGGGGCGTTTCACAGTAACTTCTTTGCAGTGTTAATGTAAGCCTACTTGTGACAATAAAGATTATTTTTTTAAAAAGGCAAATCAACATTGAATATAGAACATACAGTGCAGTAGGAGGCCATTCGGCCCATTGAGTCTGCACCGACCCATTTAAGCCCTCACTTCAACCCTATCCACTTAACCCAATAATCCCTCCTAACCTTTTTGGACACAAAGGGCAATTTAGCATGACCAGTCCACCTAACCTGCACATCTTTGGACTGTGGGAGGAAACCGGAGCACCCGGAGGAAACTCACGCAGACACGGGGAGAATGTGCAGACTCCGCACAGACAGTGACCCAGCAGGGAATCGAACCTGGGACCCTGGCGCTGTGAAGCCACAGTGCTAACTACTATGCTACCATGCTGCCCAGAAATTGTGGGGTTTATTGCAAGGCAATGGAATATAAAAGTAGGGAAGTTGTACTGCAGCTGTACAGAGCCTTGGCGAGGCCACATCTGAAATACTGTGTACAGCTTAAGTGCACGTCTTTGAAAAGCAATATAAATATGTTAATAGCAGTTCAGGGAAGGTATCTTTGAGTGATTCCTGGGAAAGGTTGAGCAGGTTGGGCCTATGCCCATTGGAGTTTAGGAGAATGGGAGGAGATGTCCTTGAAATATACACGATCCCGAAGGGACTAGATGGGGTGGATAGCAGGAGAATATTTCCTCTTATTCGGTAGAATGATACTAGTAACACAGTTTTAAAGCATAAGGTCTCCATTTTAGGACAAAGATGAGGTGATTTACTTGTCTCTCAGAGGGTCATAGAATCATAGAATTTACAGTGCAGAAGGAGGCCATTTGGCCCATCGAGTCTGCACCGGCTCTTGGAAAGAGCACCCTATCCAAGCCCATACCCCCACCCTATCCTCATAACCCAGTAACCCCACCCAACACTAAGGGCAATTTTGGACACTAAGGGCAATTTAGCATGGCCAATCCACCTAACCTGCACATCTTTGGACTGTGGGAGGAAACCGGAGCACCCGGAGGAAACCCACGCACACACGGGGAGGATGTGCAGACTCCGCACAGACAGTGACCCAAGCCGGGAATCGAACCTGGGACCCTGGAGCTGTGAAGCAATTGTGCTAACCACTATGCTACCGTGCTGCCCATACCAATAGCATGTAGAATTCTCAGCAGAAAGTAATAGAGGCTGGGTCATTGAACTTATTCAGGCAGAATTGGACAGATTTTTGATGTATAAGGGAGTCAAGTGTTATGGTGGGGGCAGACAGGAAACTGGACTTGAGACCACAATCAGATCAGCCAGAATCTTATTAAATGGTGAAACAGGCCTGAAGGACTGAATGGACTACTCATGCTCCTAAGCCCTATATTCCTATGTTAAATCACATTATGCCATGACCAATCAACCGTGTGCTGCCTGACCGAAATTAGCTCCCTCTCCTGCAATTCCTCTAATTTGGCATTCACGTCCTCACTCTTAAATCCCTTAGTGTCCTTGTGTCTCCCTAGCTTTGTAACCTCCTTCAGTCCTGCAACCCTGCAAGAACTCTGCATTCCTCCAACTCTGACCTCCTGGAAATTCCTCTTCCTCGTCACCCCACCACTGGTCGTTGTACCTTCACATATCTAGACACTAAGCTGTGGAATTCTCTCCCTATAACGTTCTGCCTCTCTACTTTTCTCTTCTCCTTTCAGGAACTTTGACAATGGACCTTTTTGGCCAAGCCTTTAGTCACATGCCTCCTTTGGTTTGATATCAGCTTTGTCTGATAACATCTCTGTAAGGTGTCTTGGGACATTCTCCTAAGTTAAAGGTGCTATGTTATTGCAAGTTGCTGTTCACATAAACAAGCGATTGATTTGGTAAATCTCTTTTATCCCATTTATATGTGTTAACAATTTTACACACAGTTGTCAACTATTTTAGGTTTTTTATCATGTCCAAATAAAATGCATGACAAGTGTGTACGTTAATTGAATAATAGGAATTATAACAAATTCAATACAATATTTACAAAAAACACATGTAAATGTAATTGCAGTACTGAGTGACCAGAACAATTCTACTTCTGCTGCTTAATTAAAAATGTTCAAGATAAAATCAATGCTGATGAATCAGAACTGTTTTCCACTCAAATGTTTTGACATCTAAATTATGGCTATCTAATCATCATTTCATTTTGTCAATGGATATATTGGATTGTGTTGTTACCTGAGCTTGGAAGCTATTGTCACAAGTGAGCAGTACTGAGGGAATACTCTTTCAGATGAAGCCCCACCTTCATGTTTAAATGGCCATTAAAGCATTAATTGCTGGCTTAGAAAATAATCAAAAACAGACCAACTGGTCATTCAGCCCATTGATTATTCACCTTCATACATGGAGATAGATGGTCAGGAGCTGGCAAGTCTTTAAACTTTTCTGTATTTTAACTAGTATACCACTTATTTCAGAAGGGCGGCAGGGTGGCATAGTGATTAACATCGCTGCATCACAGTGTCGGGGAGCCGGGTTCAACTCCAGCTTTGGGTGACTGTGTGGGCTTTGCACATTCTCCCCGTGTCTGTGTGGGTTTCCTCCGGGTGCTCCAGTTTCCTCCCACCAAAGATGTGCAGGTTAAGTGGATTGGCCATGCTGAAACTGCCCCTTAGTGTCCATTCGATGTGCAGGCTAGATGGAGTTACAGGGATAGGACAAGGGAGCCGGCCTGAGTGGGATGCTATTTCAGAGGTTTGGTAAAAACTTGATGGGCCAAATAGCCTCCTTCTGCACTGCAGGGATTCTATGGCTCTAAGAATTTTAAATAATGAGATTTTTTCCTCTCTGTGTAGTTTGCTTGGAGCCAAACATTGACGTTTACATTGTGATTACTTAAATTTGCCAACTAAATGGCACTTTTCAACTATAAAATCACCTCTGTGGCATGATCCTGTATCACTCAAAGATATGTCATTTCAATATTTGAAAAGACGAAATGGATTATTTATCGGCAGCCAGGTAGCTTCACTTAAAGTCTGACTCTCCCCATATGTTCTTATTGTGAAAATAATACTCATATCCATCTGTTACTCATTATTTCCTGTTTACCTTGTTTTTGAGCTGACTTTCCACACAATGTGACATGTTAATAGTATGGTAGTTGGGCAGCATAGCGATTTTAAAAAAAAGAGTTGACAAAGTACTGCTTTTCAACTATAAAATGTGAGCAGAGCCACAGCAGGCCTTTGGAGTTTGTTTTCTTTTCAGACGCTTGTCTTTTTGTTCTGATGGGCCTTCATACCAGCTGTTTTTAAACCCTGGATATAACCCATCTGTCCTGGTGAGAAACAACCCCTGATTGGCTGAAAGTGGTTACCAGGAGGTGTGACTCAGGTTGTCAACAATAAATAGTGAAAAACCGGCTCATCTCCCACCGAGTTCCAGTGCAAATATCATTGTGGCACCAACAGCATCATTGAGTCACAGCCGTTTTCAATGATTTTACATTTTAATTCCATTCTCCCTGCCCTGAGCGAAAGCCTTCGTCATATTGAAAGATGGCAAAAACTAAAATGCCACCGGACACAAGTACAGTGACTCACACAATTTTAACCCCTCCCATGTACTGCTTTTGTCTGACTTTTGATGGTTAACATCACTCCCATTGTGAATGAATATTTGTAGATAAGTTTATTTGTTCAAGTATAAATTATAAGCAAGCAGACATAGTGATGAATAACACTTACAAAGGTGACCAGGTTTGAGGCTGATATATTTCTGTTTTGCTTTTGACCTTATTCCAGGCCACCAAGTGTATTTTTACAGCTAATGTAAGCGTTCCGAGTGTATTGTTAATACATTTCCAGAGGAGGTGAATTTACGTAAAAAGAAAAATATTAAACAAATTAAAAGATTCACCATCACTTTCTCAAAAGCAATTAGGGATGGACAATAAATGAAATGAAAATCGCTTATTGTCACAAGTAGGCTTCAATGAAGTTACTGTGAAAAGCCCCTAGTCGCCACATTCCGGCGCCTGTTCGGGGAGGCTGGTATGGGAATTGAACCGTGCTGCTGGCCTGCCTTGGTCTGCTTTAAAAGCCACCGATTTAGCCCAGTGAGCTAAACCAGCCCCTGGCTGTAACAAATACTATAACAAATGCTGGCCTAGCCAGTGACCGCAATACCGAAGAAAGAATTAAAAAATAATATCTAACATCTTTCACAGTGTAGAAACCAACTATTTTCTAATACACCTGATAGGTTAAAGATAGCTATTTAGCATAAATATTAAGCCCCAGTCTTTAAATACCCATTTTACATTCACTCATAACCTCAGGCCATCTCAAAACATACAGAGACACAAAACAGCATGAAACAGCATAATTCCATTTGAGATTAAAACAGCACTTTTACTGGGCAAAGATGAGAAAGCCATTGTTCTAACAAATACATTTGCAAGACAGTTTGACACTATACTTGTGCTGTACCATTTATAAGATCAAGGACATAGCAACACAATAGCAACGGCATAGTAATATGAAGGCACCATTGTTCACAATACAAATAACAGCTAAGTCAGCAGAAGACCAGTTTAAACTGGTCACGATAACAGCACAGAATCACATTCCAGAACATGCACAAGTATTCAGGCATGAAACATTTAAAACTAATGTTGCACATTGAAGATTGACAACTAACATCAAATCAACTCATTTGATTCTAACCCAAACCAATTAGGATTACATAGGGGTTTAGATAGATAGCTAAAGACTGATATGATTTTGTATAGCCGTAGGGGTCCATACGGCCATCTTTATTCCGGAATCATCTATACTTTGATCTAAACTATTCGCTGCCTCTATACTTTCACTTTTCCACTCTAACGCTTGAAGTACATGCAAGCTGTTTTGCAGTAAGCAAGAAACCATTTCTGTATTATTTTGAAAGTTGAATTGTGTACAAGTTGCTTCTCTTTAAGTCCTTTTTGCGAGCCGGACTTATTAGAGAATAAGATTTAAGTGACTCTCAATTGTAATCAAATAGAGGCAATAAATGATTCTTATTTGCACCTGAGAAGTTTTAACTTATATTTTACTCAGTTTTAGTGTCGCAAGTGCCACTAAATCCGCATGGTAGATCTCTACACACAACCTCCGGGTGTTCAAATGCATTTTCTAGCCAATGATGTTTCTTTTGACGTGCAATTACTATCATTTCATCCTTCGGTACCGCATAGGAATATCAGACTAAATAAGTGTTTTTCAAACTTTTCTTCCCAGGACCCATTTCTACCAACCTGCTGACCTTTGCGACCCACCATTTTTGCTTACCTTTGATGCGACAGGTGAGCCTGTTTGGTCCTCACGATCTCACTTGCTTTGTCATTCAATGTTACATTTCTGCGAAGGACTTCAGCTGATGATTTACGTTTGCGCTGCATCCTTTGAAAAAAATCAATAGGTTGGTCCTCAAACTCGCCGTGCCTTTGATGGTTTGAGGGTTGTAAACTTTAATTTGCCAGTACTTCCCTGCATGTAACACACATGGGCTTTACATCCTGATTTGCATTAGCAAAATTAATAATGCAACACCTCAACAAATCATCTCCATGCTGCTTTGTTCCCGATTTTAGTTTTTTGTTTGTTCACCAGAAGCTTTGGAGCTCTGAATACAGCACACACCAATACAGCGTTGTCCTGCTGTGGACTCTCCTAAGAAGCTCTCTCCAGCAGATCAATTGTGAGATCCTGGCCTGTTTGTGTCTCTGGCCCTCTCTTTCTTTATTACAAAATGATCCATTTAGTCCTTCCTGTTCCTTAGTTTGCTGGTAGCAACAAAATGGAGGAATCGCTCCTCCATGATTTCGCACCCAGAGCATGAGACTGTCGGTGTACAGGGCGCGTGACCTGCTCTCTGCCGTCACCTCTGGCAGGAAGATTCCATCAATTTTTAAAAAAATCTGGTCCTGGGACAACGCGCTGACATCAGCTGGAGACAGTACAGGGAAAGTGCGCTGACGTCAGGAGGCAGTGGTCTGCCTCCATGGACTGCACACTGCTAGATCTGGCTGAGAGGGCATGCATGCGAGGGATGGCTGGCATTCCTGATGGCCGGTCACGGCCGACATTTTTAAAATCTGGCTGCGGCCATTGGGCACTTCTTCCCACGATCGGGAACGCCACGAGCGATTGGTCCCCCACCGTTCTGACACCCGCCCACGTGTCGCAAACCTGAGTTTGAAAATGACTGGTCTAGATCAGATGCTTAAGTCTCTGGAGTGGGATCTGAAGCCACAACCTTCTGTTTGAAGAAGTGCAAGTGACAAAATTGAGCCATGCCAGTTATGACAGTTTCAATAAAATCAGCAGGTTAATTCCATTTCACAATGATAACATAGACATAGAATTTACAGTGCAGAAGGGGGCCATTCGGCCCACCAAGTCTGCACCAACCCTTGGAAAGAGCACCCTACATCTTCACCTATCCCCGTAACCCAGTAACCTCACCTAACCTCTTTGGACACGAAGGGCAATTTATCATGGCCAATCCACCTAACCTGCATTTCTTTGGACTGTGGGAGGAAACCGGGGCACCCGGAGGAAACCCATGCAGGCACGGGGAGAACGTGCAGACTCCACACAGCCAGTGACCCAGCTGAGAATCAAATCTGGGACCCTGGTGCTGTGAAGCAACTGTGCTAACCACTGTGCTACCACATTGCAGGAATTAATCACTTTACTGTCATGATATTCAAACAGACATCATAATACATACACAATGATAGACAGACCAACGGACCAATTAGCACACATAACACGACAGCCAATCACAGACAAGAGCAGACACAGTATAAGACAAGAAACACAACACTTCCTGGGCAGTCCATCTGGAGACAGCACAGGGCCAGGACCTCATAGCAAGACACTCACACAGTCACAACGTGCTGAGTACCAAGTCTGATGTATAAATAGTTAGATGGAATAAAACTGCGTTGTACCAATCGCAACCGTATTGGTTCGTCTGTACCTCAGAGCACCCAACACCTCATTTACGTTCTCCCAATATACCATTATATCCCATCATTATATCATTATATATCATGCCTTCCTGCTGTATCACTCTCTCTATCCCCTACTGATACGGCTACTGCAACCCTCCCCAGCAGCAGTTAACTTATGCCAGATATCTGGTGGCATGACCTCCTGTTTCGGAGGGTTGGTGCAGACTCGTTGGCTGAATTGCCTCCTTATGCACAGTGGGGATTTATTTGTTTTTTAACTGTGGATTATATAGTTTCTGTTGTGAAGGATCCTTATTCTCAGTTTTTTAAAATCTAAAAGTGCCTTGTTTTACTGTCAGGAAGCTTGGAGCTTCGTCAAAATATCTCGTCACATCCATTTAAGAATTTAAAATAACATACTGAGTGTAATTGGAGGACATATAGAGATTTATGTGTTAACTTTGTCTCACACTTCCATCAACCAAATCACCTTTACATGCCAAATTCAATCGCTTCTATCAATGACTTTTATGCTTGCATTGATTAATTTTGTGATTGTGATTTTGCAGATTGCACAGAAAACAAGCCCGATAGTAATACTGGATCACTGAGATAAAGTAGGGTGGAAGAATGCCCTTTTGGAAGCATAAGCATTGGCCAAGTCTTGTTGGGTGGCCTGTTTCTGCGCTGTAATTTCTATGTATTATTCACATCAAGCTAGAAGCTGAAAAATGTAAATATCTGTCTGTGTCATAGCTACAGTTTTAATTTATTCGCTCATCCTTCCTAACATATTATAACTTTGGATCAAACTACTACAACTATGATGAAATTAAACACTCAACTGATATCATGCAGACAGCCAGAGCGTTTAATTCACCAAATTAGCTCCTTCACAATACTTTACTATGTTTCATGGTTCACGAATGCCAGCACTCACTATCTCTACTTTATAGTTTATTTAGCGAGTGTCATCAAAAGTCATAAATATTTCACGAGAGCAAGAGCCAGATACAATCAGAATATTTCTGCTATGATCGTTGTCAATGATAAAGTCTTTGTCAAATATGAGTAACATAAGGCGCTGATACTTCAAAGCATCCTTACAAGTTATGTTTTTCTGTTTGAAATTGATGACAGACAATAAGTTTGGTCCCCTCATGATAGCTTTGTTCCATATTTTATTGCAATTTATTTAAGGATAAGTTTTAATACAGTTTACTGTAAAATCTACTTGAAAAAAACTTGGAAGTTCAAAAAGTATCCAATAACTGGGTGGAATTTTAACCTACAGGTGGGCATGTTAAAGATGAAGAATGTGTCAGTATATCCGGAACCCAATATCAACCTGCCAACCTTTGGATTTAACCACTGCATGTTTTGGGCCGTGTAAGAAGCCCATATTGGAGAGACAGTTCTGCAAATTATGTAAAATGGAAATTGTCTGAAGTTTTCACCTTGCATTCTGGCTTTAACTGCTAACACATGGGTTTCCCAGGTTCCCTGAAACCTTCTGGCATCAGCAAGAACATAAGAACATAAGAACTAGGAGCAAGAGTAGGCCATCTGGCCCCTCGAGCCTGCTCCACCATTCAATGAGATCATGGCTGATCTTTTGTGGACTCAGCTCCACTTTCCGGCCCGAACACCATAACCCTTAATCCCTTTATTCTTCAAAAAACTATCTATCTTTATCTTAAAAACATTGAATGAAGGAGCCTCTACTGCTTCACTGGGCAAGGAATTCCATAGATTCACAACCCTTTGGGTGAAGAGGTTCCTCCTAAACTCAGTCCTAAATCTACTTCCCCTTATTTTGAGGCTATGCCCCCTAGTTCTGCTTTCACCCGCCAGTGGAAACAACCTGCCCTCATCTATCCTATCTGGCAGGGTTTTATGGGACAAGAGGGTTGATAGGCTGAAAAGACTTTGGTCGAGATTGTTTGTTTGGGAGATTGTGGTCTGGATTCTCCGATTCTGTGGCTATGTCCGCAGGATCCGTCCGATCATACAACCACAACATCAGCGCCGCCCCTGCAACTCCGCCCAGTGTGGGGCTAGCAGCCATGCAGCGTAAAGCCCCCGCGCCATGTTGTATGTCGCGCGCAGACCCGGCCTGCCAAAAACTGCCCCCTTGTAACACCCCCTCGCCACCCCCGGACCATCCCCCACCAGTCCCCCCAGCCACCGTTGAAGCACCCCTGCCAGCAGAACGGCACCACCCACGACTATGTGGACACAGTCCGCAGCTGCCACGCGAGGTCCTCGAAAGCTGAGAGGACACGTGTCCCACGCCGTTGGGGGTCTCAGCCCATCGGGGTCGGAGCATCGGAGGAGGTGACGTCCCGAGGCCATCCCGACAGTACGCCGATTTTGAGGGGGCGGGACATCGGAAAAACGGCACCGCCCCCGAAGCCAGCGTAAAAGCACGTTATCCGGCCGATCACGTTTCGGCATTGGCAATCGGAGAATCCAGTCCTATGGGTGAGATTCTCCATCCAGCGACGCCAGAACCACGAATCACGATCAGGCGGAGAATTGGGTATCAGCCGAAAATCAAGGTTTGTGCCTGGCACCCAATGGAGCGTTATGCTCCAGTGCCTCAATGGCGGCGTGAATGTGTTCCACACTCCACACTAGTGTTGGCATGCAAAACGTACAGGAGCACTCATGAACGTATCAAAAACGGGCCCGGCCCGGTCGTCTCTGGCCTCCCGCGATGCTCTGCCTCCGCCAGGTGGAATTGATGCCAGCGTGGTTCTCTTGTGCTATTTAAAAACAGGGACCAGGCACTGTGGCTGCTGAAGGAGGGAGAGAAAATAAAAAAAGTTTTCAAAGGCAAATCGGTGGGCTGACAGTTGTGCCGCTGGTTGCAGGGCGTTTGCCAGGACCGGGGGGAATAGCTGGGATGGCCGGGAGGTGGGCTCAAAGCTCGGGGTGGCTCCCCCGGAACCGGGCTATCCAGGCATGGGCCGCCATTTCTGCGGCCTGTAAAGTTGCTGCACGTGCCACCGACTGCCCACTGGCGTCTGTAAATGTGCAGAGTTCCACCGGCAGTATGGGTGTTGCACCCAATCGCCCACAGGCCACCCCCCCCTTGGAACCCTCAGACCCCAGCTGACCCATCAACGGAATGAGCATGGTCCAGTGCAGCCAGTGGCCAACAAGTGCTGGCACTCCTCAGTGCATGCATCTGAGGTGCTGCCCCACTGCAGGGAGGAGCAGGGAAAGCGCATCCCGTACAGTGGACGCATGCACTGAGACCCATGGCACCCATCCCCACACACAGCGCCTTTCAGGGCAGATGCCCCACCAGTGGTACTATCAGCTAGCCCACCCTGCAGGACAGGGGCCGCAGAGCTGCCACCAAACCCCGCCTGCCTACTGCAACCCTGCTCCCATCCATCCTGCACCAGGGCAGGTAGGCACTACACACTAGAGCTACGGTCCCAACAGGTGCCTACCCCAGTCCCATCTGTGTGCACTTCGCATGTGCCACCAAGCATGTTGCTGGTCAGGGGCACATGGTGCACCCCCCACTCCCACACCACAATCAGATGCCACATTGGCAGGGTATCACATGGCCCACCCAAGGAGGACACCCACAGTAGATCCCACCGGGAGCGCAGGACAGGGGCCGCAGAGCGTATCGCTGGCTTGGGTAATGACAGCCACCAATACCCCTGCCGCAGGGACGGGTGGTGGGGTTAGAGGCTCCCCGTTGCCAGGCACTGACGGGACCAGGGATGCGGTGCAGGAGCCAGAGTGTCGGGGTGAACAGCCGGGGATGGGGTTGGGAATGTGGGAGGGAGGGGAAATATGTGGATTTGTGGGAGGGGGACATGTTGGGTTGGGGCTGCATGCAGGCCAGGGCCACCGTATAGCCCTGTCTGGACCTGGGTGGCACAGGAGTACTCACCACGCTACATGTCTGCCCTCTACCCCCTACAGACAATGGATTTTGGAGTTGAGCCAGGAATGGTTGGCATCTGTGTGGCCGCAGTGGCACTTGAGGGCGCACTGCGGCTGCTGGAGCAGGTGGTGCTCCGGAAGGTCCCTGCTGCCCAGAGGAATAGAAGCCAGCCCGTGAGGCCAGAAAGTCTGCCGTCCAACAGGCTGAGGAGGAGGTGGGAAGGAGACGCCGTATAAGGCATGGTATATATGGCCAGCGCCTGTCATTTGAGGACCAACCAGACTGAGCTTGCCGCTGCCAACTGAGGCTGAGCAGGAAGGCCATGCGACATCCCTGCTGGATGATGCACACCTGGAATCACAGGAGTATGGGAGAGGACATTTGCTCCCGGTGGCCGTAAAGGTGAATGTCGCCCTGAACTTATATGCCATGGGGTCTTTCCAGATGGCGAGTGGGGACCTGTTGGGGATCTCTCATTCATGCCTTATATGCCTGCGCGGCACAAGGTATCAACTTCAATGTGGATCAGGCCTGCCAGGTTGCCCGAGCGTGATTTGCCGCCTTCGCAGGAATACCCCAGGTCCTGCAGATAATCGATGGGACACATATGTTCCTGTGAGCACTGCCGCACGAGGGGCTGCCATTCATCAACCGGATGATCTTCCATTCGATGAACGTGTAGTTTGTGTGACCACCGGTTGCACATCATGCACGTCTGCCCCCAATACCTAGGCAGCATGCACGCCGCATTTGTCCTAGTTTCTGATACCTTGAGGCACTTCCTCGGGTCAGGAGTTGGCTTTGGGTGACAGGGGTTATCTGCTGCGGTTGTGGCCAATGCCACCTGTCCGGAGACCCAAGACCAACGCAGAGAACCATTACAATGGTGGTCATGCAAAGATCAGGGGTGGCATCGAGCAGTGCATCGGCATCCTGAAGATGCAGTTCAGGTGCCTGAACCGCTGTGGCGGAGCCCTCCAATATAGCCATAGGAAGGTCTCCACATCATGCTGGCCTTCTACGATCTCCACAACATCGCACAGCACTCAAAGTCTCGCTCTTTTTCACACTCCTTAATCCTCCCAGCTCCGCTCTCAGTCTCGCTCTTTCTCGCGCTCTTTTATCCTCCCACTTCCGCTCTCAGTCTCGCTCTTTCTCGAGCTCTTTTATCCTCCCGCTCCACTCTCAGTCTCGCTCCTTCTCGTGCTATTTTATCCTCCCAGCTCCGCTCTCAGTCTCGCTATTTATCACACTCCTTAATCCTCCCAGCTCCGCTCTCTATTCTAGCTCTTTATCACACTCCTTAATCCTCCCAGCTCCGCTCTCTAGTCTAGCTCTTTATCACACTCCTTAATCCTCCCAGCTCCGCTCTCAGTCTCGCTCTTTCTCGTGCTCTTTTATCCTCCCACCTCCGCTCTCAGTCTCGCTCTTTCTCGCGCTCTTTTATACTCCCACCTCCGCTCTCAGTCTCACTCTTTCATGGGCTCTTTTATCGTCCCAGCTCCGCTCTCAGTCTCACTCTTTCTTGTGCTCTTTTATCGTCCCTGCTCCGCTCTCAGTCTCGCTCTTTCTCGTGCTCTTTTATCCTCCCACCTCCGCTCTCAGTCTCGCTCTTTCTCGCGCTCTTTTATACTCCCACCTCCGCTCTCAGTCTCACTCTTTCTTGTGCTCTTTTATCGTCCCCGCTCCGCTCTCAGTCTCGCTCTTTCTTGTGCTCTTTTATCGTCCCTGCTCCGCTTTCAGTCTTGCTATTTCTCGTGCTCTTTTATCATCCCAGCTCCGCTCTCAGTCTTGCTCTTTCTGGGGCCCTTTTATCGTCCCAGCTCCGCTCTCAGTCTCACTCTTTCTCGTGCTCTTTTATCGTCCCAGATCCGCTCTCAGTCTCACTCTTTCTCGCGCTCTTTTATACTCCCACCTCCGCTCTCAGTCTCACTCTTTCTTGTGCTCTTTTATTGTCCCAGCTCCGCTCTCAGTCTCGCTCTTTCCCGTGCTCTTTTATTATCCCAGCTCCGCTCTCAGTCTCACTCTTTCTCGTGCTCTTTTATCCTCCCACCTCCGCTCTCAGTCTCGCTCTTTCTCGCGCTCTTTTATACTCCCACCTCCGCTCTCAGTCTCACTCTTTCTTGTGCTCTTTTATCGTCCCTGCTCCGCTCTCAGTCTCGCTCTTTCTCGTGCTCTTTTATACTCCCACCTCCGCTCTCAGTCTCACTCTTTCTTGTGCTCTTTTATCGTCCCAGCTACGCTCTCAGTCTCGCTCTTTCTCGTGCTCTTTTATCGTCCCAGCTCCGCTCTCAGTCTCGCTCTTTCTCGTGCTCTTTTATCCTCCCACCTCCGCTCTCAGTCTCGCTCTTTCTCGCGCTCTTTTATACTCCCACCTCCGCTCTCAGTCTCACTCTTTCTCGTGCTCTTTTATCGTCCCAACTCCATTCTCAGTCTCGCTCTTTCTCGTGCTCTTTTATCCTCCCAGCTCCACTCTCAGTCTCGCTCTTTCTCGCGCTCTTTTATACTCCCACCTCCACTCTCAGTCTCACTCTTTCTCGTGCTCTTTTATCGTCCCAACTCCATTCTAAGTCTCGCTCTTTCTCGTGCTCTTTTATCCTCCCAGCTCCACTCTCAGTCTCGCTCTTTCTCGCGCTCTTTTATACTCCCACCTCCGCTCTCAGTCTCACTCTTTCTTGTGCTCTTTTATCGTCCCAGCTCCGCTCTCAGTCTCACTCTTTCTCGTGCTCTTTTATCGTCCCTGCTCCGCTCTCAGTCTTGCTATTTCTCGTGCTCTTTTATCATCCCAGCTCCGCTCTCAGTCTTGCTCTTTCTTGGGCCCTTTTATCGTCCCAGCTCCGCTCTCAGTCTCACTCTTTCTCGTGCTCTTTTATCGTCCCAGCTCCGCTCTCAGTCTCACTCTTTCTCGTGCTCTTTTATCGTCCCAACTCCATTCTCTGTCTCGCTCTTTCTCGTGCTCTTTTATCCTCCCAGCTCCACTCTCAGTCTCGCTCTTTATCGCGCTCTTTTATACTCGCATTCCGCTTTCAGTCTCGCTCTTTCTTCCAGTTTTTTATTTCCTGTCTCTGCTCTCAGTCTCCATTCTTCCTTGTGCTCTATTATCCTTCCAGCTCAGCTCTTTCTCCCGCTTATTTATGCTCTCGCCTCCGCTCTCAGTTTCGCTCTTTCTCGCACTCTTTTATCGTCCCGGCTCCACTCTCAGTCTCGCTCTTTCTCGCGCTCTTTTATCGTCCCAGCTCCACTCTCAGTCTAACTCTTTCTCGCTCTCTTTTATCCTCCCAGCTCCACTCTCAGTCTCACTCTTTCTCACTCTCTTTTATCCTCCCGCTCCGCTCTCTGTTATTTTGTCAGCAAATCCTGAGCTAAAATTTCTGGTGTAAGAAGTTCAAAAACCTTGCTCAAAAAATATTAATTTCACCTATAAAATGAATCAACAGAAATACTACATTATTAGTAAGAGGCTTTTCAGCAGAAATATCTGACTTTCTTTCAAAAGCTTCAGTGCATATTCAGTCTGGAATCTACTTGAGTTTTTGCATGCTTAGCCTATGACTATGTAAGATTATGATTCTGCTCTGTGGAATCGCGCAGATACACTATGCTAATCTATGTCACATGGTAATCCGGTTGAAAATTGCTAAATAAATAATTTACTAGTCCACAGATGTGCAGGTTAGATGGATTGGCCATATCTTTTTATTATAACAGTAAAACACATATACAAGGCCAAATGGTACAAACACTAATTTTGTATTGGAGAAAGAGGGTACCCTCCCCTCAGTACCAACGTACGAGGAGGGATGGTGGATACTCTGATCATTAAAACAGTTCACAACACAGTTTTACAAAAAACAAATGGTACAAGCACTGAACTTTGCACTAGAGAGACCACATACCCTCACCTCTGTACCAAGAGAAAGGAAAGGAAGGGAGTGTGGTGTGGAGAGAGGCGAAAGGAGGGTCGTGGGGAGGGAGGGAGTCAGAGTTTTGGTAAAGGGGGGCCCAATAGGACACTGCCTGAACTAACTACGGAGGCAGAAAAACAAAAGAACCTTCAATTATGATGCGTGAGAGTCCAGGAGTCCCCCAGAGGGGGTGAGGGACCACACAGTGTCAGGCACAAGTGAGCCCTGCACCCCACTGCAGAGAGCCTCATACACACCCTCCACTCCCGACACTGGGTGGCTGACAGCCTTCGGACAGTCGCCTCCGGGCCCGAATCCTCCACCACACTGAGTGCGGCGGGCGACACGGGCCCACCAACCAACCCAGGGCCTGCCTTGACCCCGCCACTGGGATCATCGACAGGTGGGATCTCCTCAGCCTCCTCCCGGGGTCCTGGGCCAGCGGGAGGCAGTGGTGCAGATGCCTGCTCCGCTACTCGGCGCCTGGTCACCGGAAGGCCCTGAAAATAACTCCGGAGACAGGTCCGGGATGGTGGCAGAGGTGCCCAAAGACAGCGATTTGGGACAGAGGGTCTTCCAAACTCTAACCCGCTAAGAACCTAAGAAGCAGGGATGATCGCTGACCCCCTCCCCTGAGAAATTAAACAAGTCCGGGCTGCTAAATTGTACTGGGTGGAGCGGGCCGTCTAGGGTCCCGTCCAACCCCAAAGAACCTTGCTCAGGAGCCAGTGGCAGCTGCTGGGATTTCCTCACTATCCTCACGCCTCTTTTCCTTCAGGAACTGGGCGTGACATCTATGGAAAAGAACCTGGAGTGACGCCGTTTGCGAGGGAGAGACTCACACACCGGGGAGGCCTCTATCTCTGGAGGCCCCTCCAGGCTGACTCCTTGTCCCTCAATGCTTCTCTCTAGAATTTGTGGCTGGGACAAAGCAGCCTCTGGTTCGAGGTCGTGCACCTCACTACCGCCACCCACAGGGGCCTGCGCAGAAGTGTCGCTGTGCCCAGTATCCGATGGCGAAATGTCACCGGGCTGAGGGTGTTGCTGGATGATGGTGGGATGAGGCGTATCGGCTGCACCCGAGTCAGTAGCCAGGGGCACTGGGTCAGTCACGGTCAGAGGGTCAGAAGGATCCAAACCTGACCGCTGGCGAATCGCCCTGTTGGTCTTCTTCTGACGGGGATAGGGTGGAGGTGTGGGCTTAAGTACAGTGCTCGTTCCAAGGGCCAGTGCAGACTCGATGGGCTGAATGGCCTCTTTCTGCACTATAGATCCTGTACCTGTAAAATTGAGGTTCCATCTGTAAATTGTTGGCTTTCTTTGCTGGTGAGGATGATTAACATTACAGGACCGTACATATATTTATTTCCAAAGATACTTACCCCTTTAAATAATATCTCCATATTTCTGCAATGAATTTAATTGGTAATTAATAGGCAAACAAAGCAACTCGTGAAACACTGGGGAATTTGAGCCGCCAATGTTGTCAGTGGAACAAAACATCCAACAATTAGTGACAATTCGCAATTCATGAGGTAACCTTTCCCCATTGCAAGTGGCAGAATGATTCACACATTAACAATTGTGAGTCCCATTAAACTCACCGTTATCTTGGCAGTAAAATCTGGGCCGGCATTATCTCATGCAGCATTACAAAAGATTTATTACGTTTAGGTGCGCTGGGCCAATTGCGAGTTATGTCACGGGAAATCCACAAGTATATTTCAAATTCAAACTCTCCCGCTCCCCTCACGGTCATTCATTAACACTGTTATTCCTGAATAGTGCATATTTTGAGTGAGGGATTTTGGGGGAGGGATTCGCCAATAATGGGGCTATGTCCCCACTCCAGCGTCAAAACGCGGGCGAATCACCCTGGACTTTCCTGAAGAAAGTCCAGAGTGATTCTCCTACCTGAAGGGGGCTAGCAGGGCCCCAAAGTACTCCTCGCAGCTCCGGCTGCTGATACGGGGCCCTGTACTTCCGGTCAAGGGTCCGCGCAGGCACACGGCGGCGGACTGCGTCAGCCGCCCCGCACGACATGGCGGACCCACACCGCGGACCCACACCAAAAAGATAGGCCCCCCGAGATCGCACGCACCCGCGGATCGGAGGGATCAATAGCCTGGCCGTCTGTGAGGCCCTCCCTCCCCGGTGAAGGATCCCCCCGCCCCCAACCAGGGCGGCCGCGGACTGGGTCCACAGCCGCCAGGCCGACTTCCCGATGGGTGAGACCATGAGAGACCCACGCCGTCAGGAACTCGGCCAGTTACACTTGGAGAATTGCTGCGGGGGCCTCTGTCAATGGCCCCTACCCGCACCGCCGGAGAATCGCGGGAGCGGCATCACGCTGGATTCCGGCATCAACGCCCATTCTCTGCCCCTGCGCCGATCGTGATTTCGGCATTGAGGCTCGGAGAATCCCGCCCCTGCTGTTTACAACATGCCTCTTCCGCTAAATAAAATATTAAAAGATGTATTTTTTCCCAGTTATTTTAAGTGATAAAATCTAGAGCTAAACATATACTGTAGTATCCACACCAAGAGAATAAGTATGAACGGCAAGTAATTGCAAAACGATGCTCTTTTATTATAATACAAAAATCTCTTCTCTCTGAAAGGTCTCCCTCCCTGATCTGCAGCTTTGTATACTGTGAGGGCGCCCCTCGTTGAAGCCCCGCCCCGTTACCTGGGAAGCTCATATTCATTGGAGGTCACAGGGGAACAAATGGCACACACCACGTGGCTTCCTTGGACGTTTAAACATGTACCTGAAGCGTAAATTTCTGCACAATATTGCGAATCAAGGAAACAATTAAATACACGGCTTTGCACTAACAACTGTTTCTGTTTGATGCACGATCAATCACTACTGAAGCGAGATTGTAGTCCAATTGAAAGCTTTAATGAACAAGTAGTTAGCCCAGCAGCTCCTGTACAGAATGACTGCTGTGGATGAAACACACCAGCAGAGGTTCTACCACTCATACTACAGTATAAGGTACATCCCACCTAGGTCCCGCGATACCCCTAATATAGCCTACCACATTCACCCCCTGTTTAAAAAAGAGTCCGGCGGGGGTTGTGGCCTTGCTTTTACAGTGGTAGAGGTTATAGCGGTACCCTTCGGTGCCTTTACATGCAATACACATATTTACAGACAATTATTTACAAGTTAATTTTACAATGAAACTATCAGCCGGTCGGGTGCCCTGGCCGTCCTCTGCGCTCGTCGCAGTCCCGGCGGTGATGCTAGCGGCTCAGGCATCCGTGGCTCTGGGAGCATGTCATCTTCAGCTTCATCACCTGGGAAGGGGGCTGCCGTGGTGTGCGCCGGTGAAAAAATGGTTGGGGTTGGTGGGGGGAGGGTGAGGGTGGGTATCCAGCGGGGGCCAGATCTCGGAGGAAGACCATGTCTTGTCGGCCATCGGGGTGTGCCACATAGGCGTACTGAGGGTTAGCATGGAGGAGATGTACACTCTCGACCAGTCGGTCCGACTTGTGGGCCCGTACATGTTTCCGGAGAAGGACACGTCCGGGGGCTGCCAGCCATGTTGGGAGCGAGGTCCCCAAGGAGGACTTTCTAGGGAAGGAAAGGAGACATTCATGAGGTGTTTCGTTGGTAGTAGTGCACAGTAGTGATCGGATGGAGTGAAGTGCTTCGGGGAGGACCTCCTGCCATCAGGCCACTGGGAGATTCTTGGACCGTAGGGCCAGTAGGACGGCCATCCAGACCATCCCGTTCTTCCTCTCTACCTGCCCGTTTCCCCGGGGGTTGTAACTGGTCGTCCTGCTGGAGGCAATGCCCTCGTTGAGCAGGAATTGGCGCAGCTCGTCACTCATGAAGGAGGACCCCCCATTGCTTTGGATGCAGGCGGGGAAACCAAACAGGGTAAAGATGCTGTGGAGGGCTTTAATGACGGTGGCAGCCATCATGTCGGGACAGGGGATGGCGAAAGGGAACCGGGAGTACTCATCAATCACGTTTAAGAAATACGTGTTGCGGTTGGTGGAGGGAAGGGCCCTTTGAAATCCACGCTGAGGCGTTCAAAGGGGCGGGAAGCCTTCACCAGGTGCACTTTCTCTGGCCTGTAGAAGTGCGGCTTGCACTCCGCACAGATTTGGCAGTTTCTGGTTACGGCCCTGACCTCCTCGATGGAGTAGGGCAGATTGCGGGTTTTAACAAAGTGGAAGAACCGGGTGACCCCCGGGTGGCAGAGGTTGTCATGGAGGGTTCGAAGTCGGTCTACATGTACACTGGCACAAGTGCCGCGGGACAGGGCATCAGGAGGCTCGTTGAGCTTCCCGGGACGATACAAGATCTCGTAATTATAGGTGGAGAGCTCGATTCTCCACTGTAAGATCTTATCATTCTTAATTTTGCCCCGCTGTGCATTTTCAAACATGAAGGCTACCGACCGTTGGTCAGTGAGGAGAGTGAATCTCCTGCCGGTCAGGTAATGCCTCCAATGCCACACACCTTCGACGATGGCCTGGGCCTCCTTCTCGACGGAGGAATGGCGGATTTCTGAGGCGTGGAGGGTGCGTGAAAAGAAGGCCACGGGTCGGCCCGCCTGATTGAGGGTGGCAGTCAGAGCTACATCTGATGCGTCGCTCTCGACCTGGAAGGGGAGGGACTCATGGATTGCGTGCATCTTCGCCCTGGCTGAGGCACGATCAATTTGGCTGGAGACGAAGTTGAATTCAAAATGAGGCTTCATTAGCATCTGAAGTGTGGCCTCCTACAGCAGCTGACGAAATGGCTGCGAGCTGAAGGTCACCCATATTTATAACCCAGCTCCTGGACGGAGCTAGCATGCAGGAGCCCAGGCGAACCTGTAGTGCAGGTTCTACCGTACAACCCTTAATATAGGAACACAGTGGTTTACCACATTCACATCCTGTTAAAATTGAGTCCGGTGGGGGTGGTGGATAACTATATACGATTCGCAATCTTTAATATTTACAGAACAGTGAAAAAAAAATGTCTCTGGTCATCTGGTGGGCCGGTCAGAGGTTCAGCCGGTCCGGCGCCTTGATCGTCCTCTGGGATCGACGAAGTGGAGCCGGCGATGTTGGTGCTGTCGTGGTCGAAGTTGACTCCGGGAGCGTGCCAAAATCTTCTTCATCAACGGGGGTGGGCAGGGGGAGGACGGACGGTCCTGGGGGGGTGACGGGGGTGGTGTGGGGGCGGAACCTGCTGGTGCCAGGTCCCTGCCGGCCGTCAGGGAACGCCACGTAGGCGTACTGTGGGTTTGCGTGGAGCAGGTGCACCCTTTCCACCAACGGGTCCGCCTTGTGGAGTCGCACATGTTTACGGAGAAGCACGGTTCCCGGAGCTGTAAGCCAAGTTGGGAGCGATACCCCGGATGTGGACTTCCCGGGGAAGGCACAAAGACGTTCATGTGGTGTACTGTTAGTGGCAGTGCAGAGTAATGAGCGAATGGAATGTAGTGCATCATGGAGGACCCCTTGCCAGCGGAAGACCGGGAGATTTCTGGACCGTAGGGCCAGCTGGACGGCCCTCCATACCGTCGCATTCTCCCTTTCTACCTGTCCGTTTCCCCGGGGGTTGTAGCTCGTCGTTCTGCTGGAGGTGATACCCCTGCTGAGCAGGAACTGGCGTAGCTCATCACTCATGAATTAGGATTCCCTGTCACTGTGGATGTAGGTGGGGAAGCCGAACAGAGTGAAGATAGAATTAAGGGCTTTAATGACGGTGGCAGGCGTCATGTCGGGGCATGGGATGGCGAAGGAAAAACGGGAGTATTCATCGATCACACTGAGGAAATAGGTGTGTTGGTCTGAGGAGGGGAGGGGGCCTTTGAAATCCACGCTGAGGCGTTCAAAGGGGAGGGAGGCCTTCACCAGGTGCGCGCGGTCCAGCCGGTAGAAGTGCGGTTTGCACTCGTCACAGACCTGGCAGTCCTTGGTGACCGTCCTTACTTCCTCGACGGAGTAGGGAAAATTTTGTCCCTTAATGAAGTGGTACTACCAAGTGACCCCTAGGTGATAAAGGCTGTCGTGCAGGGTCCGGAGTCGGTCTACCTGTGCGCTGGCACATGTACCTCGGGATAGGGCGTCTGGGGGCTCGTTGAGTTTGCCAGGGCGATCCTTAATCTCGTAGTTATAGGTGGAGAGCTCGATTCTCCACCGCAAGATTTTGTCATTTTTGATCTTGACCCGCTACGTGTTGTTGAACATAAAGGCTACCGACCGTTGGTCAGTGAGGAGAGTGAATCTCCTGCCGGCCAGGTAGTGCCTCCAATGTCGCACAGTCTCAACTATAGCCTGGGCCTCCTTTTCGACGGATGAATGCCGAATTTCGGAGGCATGGAGGATGCGGGAAAAGAATGCCATGGGCCTGCCTGCCTGGTTGAGGGTGGCGTCCGATGCGTCGCTTTCTACTTGGAAAGGAAGTGTTTCGTCTACAGCGTGCATTGTGGCCTTGGCAATATCAGCTCTGATCGGGGCGAAGGCCTGTTGGGCCTCTGCCGTCAGGGGGAAATGAGTGGACTGTATGAGTGGGCGGGCCTTGTCCACATAGTTTGGGACCCACTGAGCGTAATACGAGAAGAACCCCAGGCAGCGTTTGCGGGCCTTGGAGCAGTGGGGGAGGGGAAACTCCATGAGGGGGCGCATGCGGTCGGGATTGATCCCCAGAACTCCATTCTGGACCACGTTGCCGAGGATGGCTAAGCGGTTTGTACGGAACACACACTTCTCCTTGTTGTACGTGAGGTTGAGGAGAGTGGCGGTGCGGAGAAATTTAGTGAGGTTGGCGTTGTGGTCCTGCTGATCATGGCCGCAGATGGTCACATTGTCTAGGTACGGAAACGTGGCCCGCAAGCCGTACCGGTCGACCATTCGGTCCATCTCCCTTTGGAAGACTGAAACCCCATTGGTGACGCTGAAGGGGACCCTAAGGAAGTGATATAGCCGGCCGGCTGCCTCAAAGGCGGTGTATGGCTGGTCCGATTTACGGATAGGGAGCTGGTGGTAAGTGGATTTCAGGTCCACCATTGAGAAGACCCGGTACTGTGCAATCTGGTTAACCATGTCAGATATGCGTGGGAGGGGGTCCGCGTCGAGCTGCGTGTACCTGTTGATGGTCTGTCTGTAGTCCACGACCATTCGATTTTTCTCCCCAGACTTAACCACTACCACTTGAGCTCTCCTAGGGCTGTTGCTGGCCTCGATGACTCCCTCCTGAAGCAACCGCTGGACCTCGGACCTGATGTAGGCCTTACCCTGGGTGCTGTACCATCTGCTCCTGGTGGCGATGGGTTTGCAATCTGGAGATAGATTGGCAAAGAGGGAAGGAGGATCGACCTTTAGGGTCGCGAGGCCACACACAGTGAGGGGTGGTAAGGGTCCGCCGAATTTAAGGGTCAGGCTCTGGAGGTTGCACTGAAAATCCAGGCCAAGGATAAGTGCAGCACAGAGGTTAGGGAGGACTTAGAGGCGAAAGCCGTGGAACTCTATGCCTTAGACTGTGAGCGTGACCGTGCAGTAGCCCCGGATCGCTACGTAATGGGATCCGGAGGCCAGGGAGATACTTTGATTGGTAGGGTGTACCTTAAGGGAGCAGCGCCTTACCGTATTTGGATGTAGAAAGCTCTCGGTGCTCCCGGAGTCCAGTAGGCAGGAGGTCACATGGCCGTTGACTTTCATGCTGGTGGATGCGTTGGTCAGAGTGTGTGGTCTGGACTGGTCGATTACCATGGATGCGAGTCGTGGTTGATCATCGGGTAGTGAGGCGGCCGCTGCGTCGGGGTCCTGAAACGCCGTTGGTTTCCGTGTGCTGCGGGGTGGACAAGATGGCGGCGCCCAGAGGTCCTGGGGGTCACAAAATGTCGGTGCCCATGAAACGCACATTGCGGGGGTGGAGCAAGGTGGCAGCGCCCATGAAACGTGTTGTGCGGGGGAGAAGATGGCGGCGCCCATTGCTCGCACATGGCCTGGGGAGGAGGGGAGGATAGTGGCGCCCATTGTCCGTGACCGGGGGTGGGGGGGGGGTTGCCTGGCACACCGCTGTGTAGTGGCCCTTCTTCCCGCAGGCCTTACATAGGGCAGCACGGGCCGGGCAGCATTGGCGGGGGTGTCTTTGTTGGCCGCAAAAATAGCATCGAGGCCCCCCGGAGATCACCGGCTGGAGCGTAGCGCAGGCGTACTGGGTGGGTAGCGCCCCCGCTGGGGCGGCTGCCTGTGGGACCCATGAAGCGTAGGAGGAGTGAGCCGTGCAGTTGGGGTGTAGGACTGTACATTGCGCAGGGCGATCGTCATGGAAAACGCTAGTGTTTTAGTCTCTGCGAGGTCGCGCGTGGCCCCTTCTAGGAACCGCTGCCTGATAACATCGGACCCAATCCCAGTTACAAAAGCATCCTTCATAAGGAGATCTGAGTGCTCCTTAGCTGTAACGTCCTGGCAGTCACAGTCCCGAACTAGTGGGATCGGGGCACTCCAGAAGTCCTCGATTGACTCACCAGGTAGTTGAGTACGTGTTGCGAGCGTGTATCTGGCGAAGAGCGTGTTCGTCTTCTGCTCATAACTCTCTTTGAGTCGAGTCATAGCGTCAGCGTAATTGGGCGCATCCTGGATCAGCGGGAAGATTTTAGACTTGAGTCTGGAGTACAAGATTTGAATCATAGAACATAGAACATTACAGCGCAGTACAGGCCCTTCGGCCCTCGATGTTGCGCCGACCTGTGAAACCACTCTAAAGCCCATCTACACGATTCCCTTATCGTCCATATGTCTATCCAATGACCATTTGAATGCCCTTAGTGTTGGCGAGTCCACTACTGTTGCAGGCAGGGCATTCCACGCCCTTACTACTCTCTGAGTAAATAACCTACCTCTGACATCTGTCTTATATCTATCTCACCTCAATTTAAAGCTATGTCCCCTCATGCTAGACATCACCATCTGAGGAAAAAGGCTCTCACTGTCCACCCTATCCAATCCTCTGATCATCTTGTATGCCTCAATTAAGTCACCTCTTAACCTTCTTCTCTCTAACGAAAACAGCCTCAAGTCCCTCAGCCTTTCCTCATAAGATCGTCCCTCCATACCAGGCAACATTCTGGTAAATCTCCTCTGCACCCTTTCCAATGCTTCCACATCCTTCCTATAATGCGGCGACCAGAATTACACGCAATACTCCAAATGCAGCCGCACTAGAGTTTTGTACAGCTGCAACATGACCTCATGGCTCCGAAACTCAATCCCTCTATCAATAAAAGCTAACACACCTTATGCCTTCTTAACAACCCTCGCAACCTGAGTGGCAACTTTCAGGGATCTATGTACATGGACACCGAGATCTCTCTACTCATCCACACTGCCAAGAATCTTACCATTAGCCCAGTACTCTGTCTTCCTGTTATTCCTTCCAAACTGAATCACCTCACACTTTTCTGCATTAAACTCCATTTGCCACCTCTCAACCCAGCGCTGCAGCTTATCTATGTCCCTCTGTAACTTGTAACATCCTTCCGCACTGTCCACAACTCCACCGACTTTAGTGTCATCTGCAAATTTACTCACCCATCCTTCTACGCCCTCCTCCAGGTCATTTATAAAAATGACAAACAGCAGTGGCCCCAAAACAGATCCTTGTGGTACACCACAAGTAACTGGACTCCAGTCTGAACACTTCCCATCAACCACCACCCTTTGTCTTCTTCCAGCTAGCCAATTTCTGATCCAAACTGCTCAATCTCCCTGAATCACATGCTTCCGTATTTTCTGCAGTAGCCTACCATGGGGAACCTTATCAAACGCTTTACTGAAATCCATATACACCACGTCAACTGCTTTACCTGTTTGGTCACCTTCTCAAAGAACTCAATATGGTTTGTGAGGCACGACCTACCCTTCACAAAACCGTGTTGACTATGTCTAATCAAATTATTCCTTTCCAGATGATTATACATCCTATCTCTTCTAAACCTTTCCAAGATTTTGCCCACAACAGAAGTAAGGCTCACTGGTCTATAGTTACCGGGGTTGTCTCTACTCCCTTTCTTGAACAAGGGGACAACATTTGCTATCCTCCAGTCTTCTGGCACTATTCCTGCAGACAAAGGCTCAGCAATCTCCGCCCGAGCTTCCCAGAGAATCCTAGGATAAATCCCATCCGACCCAGGGGACTTATCTATTTTCACACTTTCCAGAATTGTTAACACCTCCTCCTTATGAACCTCAAGCCCTTCTAGTCTAGTAGCCTGAATCTCAGTATTCTCCTCGACAACATTGTCTTTTTCCTGTGTGAATACTGACGACAAATATTCATTTAGCACCTCTCCTATCTCTCGGACTCCAAGCACAACTTCCCACTACTGTCCTTGACTGGCCTTACTCTTACCCTAGTCATTTGTTTATTCCTGACATATCTATAGAAAGCTTTAGGGTTATCCTTGATCCTACCTGCCAAAGACTTCTCATGTCCCCTCCTGGCTCTTCTTAGCTCTCTCTTTAGGTCCTTCCTAGCTAACTTGTAACTCGAGCGCCCTAACTGAACCTTCATGTCTCATCTTTACATAAGCCTCCTTCTTCCTCTTGACAAGTGTTTCAACTGCCTTAGTAAACCACGGTTCCCTTGCTCGACCACTTCCTCCCAGCCTGACAGGTACATACTTATCAAGGACACGCAGTAGCTGTTCCTTGAACAAGCTCCACATTCCCATTGTGCCCATCCCCTGCAGTTTTCCTCTCCATCCGATGCATCCTAAGTCTTGCCTCATCGCATCATAATTGCCTTTCCCCCAGATATAACTCTTGCCCTGCGGTATATAGCTATCCCTTTCCATCACTAAAGTAAACGTAATCAAATTGTGGTCACTATCACCAAAGTGCTCACCTACCTCCAAATCTAACACCTGTCCTGGTTCATTACCCAGTACTAAATCCAATATGGCCTCGCCTCTCGTTGGCCTATCTACATACTGTGTCAGGAAACCCTCCTGCACGCATTGGACAAAAACGGACCCATCTAAAGTACTCGAACTATAGCATTTCCAGTCAATATTTGGAAAGTTAAAGTCCCCCATAACAACTACCCTGTTGCTTTCGCGCCTATCCAGAATCATCTTTGCAATCCTTTCCTCTACATCTCTGGAACTTTTCGGAGGCCTATAGAAAACCCCTAACAGGGTGACCTCTCCTTTCCTGTTTCTAACCTCAGCCCATACTATCTCAGTAGACGAGTCCTCATCAAACGTCCTTTCTGCCACCGTAATACTGTCCTTGACTAACAATGCCACCCCTCCCCCTCTTTTACCACCTTCCCTGAGTTTACTGAAATATCTTAATCCCAGCACCTGCAACAACCATTCCTGCCCCTGCTCTAACCATGTCTCCGAAATGGGCACAACATCGAAGTCCCAGGTACCAACCCATGCCGCAAGTTCACCCACCTTATTCCGGATGCTCCTGGCATTGAAGAAGACACACTTTAAACCACCTTCCTGCCTGCCGGTACACACCTGCAACTTTGAAACCTTACTCATGACCTCACTACTCTCAACCTCCTGTATACTGGAGCTACAATTCAGGTTCCCAAGCCCCTGCTGAGCCTCTGGAACAGGGGTCGGCGCCGCGTTGATATACGCTTCAAAACAAGCTTGCCAGTGCTGAAAGTCCTTTCTGGCGTCGCTTGCGTGTGGATCCAGTTGCAGTCAATCTGGTTTAATCCGGAGGTCTATCTTCTGAATCAGATACTAATAAATTGAGGCACGATCAATTTGGCTGGAGACAAAGTTGAATTCAAACTGAGGCGATATTAGCATCTGAAGTGTGGCCTCCTGCAGCAGCTGACGAAATGGCTGCTAGCTGAAGGCCACGCATATTTATATCCCGGCTCCTGGGCGGAGCTAGCATGCAGGAGCCCAGGTGAACCTGTAGTGCAGGTTCTACCGTACAACCCTTAATATCAGAACACAGTGGTTTACCACAGTGGCGATGTCTGCTTTGATGCGACTGAAAGCCTGTCGGGCCTCTGCCGATAAGGGAAAAACCGTGGACTGGATTAGTGGGCGGGCCTTGGCCGCATAATTGGGGACCCAGTGGGCGTAATAAGAAAAGAAGCCCAGACAACGTTTCAGGGACTTGGGGCAGTGGGGGAGGGGAAACTCCATGAGCCCCGCATGCGTTCGGGATCTGGGCCTATGACTCCATCATGCACTACGTAGCCGAGGATGGCTAGGTGGTCGGTGCTAACTACGCATTTGTCCTTGTTTTAGGTTAAGTTATGGATTTTTGTGGTATGGAGGAATTTGCGGAGGTTGGTGTCGTGGTCCTGCTGGTCGTGGCCGCAGATGGTGACATTGTAGAGGTACGGGGACGTGGCCCACAGACCGTACCGGTCAACCATTCGGTCCATCTCCTATTGGAAGACCGAGACCCCATTTGTGACTCCAAAGGGAACCCTTAGAAAGTGGTAGAGCCGCCCATCTGCTTCGAATGCAGTGTACTTGCGGTCGTCCGGGCGAATGGGGAGCTGGTGGTATGCTGATTTAAGGTCTACTGTGGAGAAAACCTTGTATTGCGCTATCTGGTTGACCATTTCAGATATGCAGGGGAGAGGGTACGCGTCGAGCTGCATATACCTGTTGATGGTCTGACTGTAGTCTATGACCATCCTATGTTTCTCCCCGGTCTTTACAACCACCACTTGAGCTCACCAGGGGCTTTTGCTGGCCTCGATAATGCCTTCCTTTAGTAACCGTTGGACTTCCGACCTAATGAAGGCCCGGTCCTGGGCGCTGTACCATCTGCTCCTGGTGGCGACGGGTTTTCAACAGGGGGTATGGTTTGCAAACAGGGAAGGCGGGTCGACCTTGAGGGTCGCAAGGCCGCAGACAGTGAGGAGGGGTATGGGGCCGCCGAATTTGAACGTTAAACTTTGCAGGTTATACTGAAAGTCCAGTCCCAGGAGTGTGGCGCGCAGAGATGGGGGAGGACGTTGAGTCGGAAGTTATTGAATTCCACGCCCTGGACCATGAGATTGGCTATGCAGTACCCCCGGATCGCCACAGAGTGGGACCCAGAGGCCAGGGCGATCTTTTGTTTAATCAGGTGTACAGCGAGGGAGCAGTGTCTTACCGTATTGGGATGGATGAAGCTCTCCGTGATCCCAGAGTCGATCAAGCAGGATGTCTTGTGCCCGTTGATGAGTACCGATGTCGTAGCGATTGAAAGCGTTCGGGGCCGAGACTGGTCCAGTGTCACTGAGGCAAGTTGTGGCAAAAGCTGAGAGATCTCATTGGGCGATACATGGCCAGCCGAATTAGGGTCCTGAGACGTCATCCAAGATTGCTGCCCCCATGAATCGCACATGGCCTGTGAGGAGAGGAATGGCAGCGGGCCCGGTTCGCCTGTGGAGAAAGCAGCGGCCGACCGGGCCTGGCATACTGCCACGAGGTGCCCCTTCTTCCCGCAGCCCTTGCAGATTGTGGATCAGGCCGGGCAGCGTTGCCGGGGGTGTTTCTTTGCCCGAAAAAAATCCCCCCCCCCCCGGGGATTTCCTGGCTGCCGCACTGCACAAGCTTGTGGGGAATTTAGGGGTGCTTTGGAATCGGCCGCGGGTGGTTTCCACCCTGTCCATGCGGGTACCGCGCGGTTGGGAACGTAGGCCTGGACGTTGTGGGAGGTTACATCTAGGGAGTGCGCAAGTTTCCGTGCCTCTTTAAGCCCGTTTTCCAGCAGTCGCTGGTGGATTTTAGAGGACAGCATGCCCGCAACAAAAGCATCCCGTATGAAGTGTTCGGTGTGGTCATTGGCTGAGACCTGTGGACAGTTACAGTTTCTACCTAACACTAACAATGCACGGCAACAATCGTCCAGTGATTTCCCCTGGGATCTGCCGTCTGGTAGCTAAAAGATGCCGAGCGTATATCTGATTCACAGTGCAGACGTAGTGCTCTTTTACCAAAGTCATCGCGTCTTCTAAACTGTCCGCGTCTTCGATAAGTGTGGTATTATCAGGGATTGCAGTACCCAAGAGGCTGAAGACCATTGGTTAAACCTAGGAGTTTACCATTGGCTGTTTGGTATGTAGCTCCGCCCTGACAGGCGTGGTATTAGAACCGGTGCCATCCCAGCAGCCCTCATTCTGTACCGAAGCTGCTGGGGAACAGATGTAGTCTATTAAAGCCTTCAGTTATGTTACTACCTCGACTTTGATTGTAATCGATCGTGCATCAATTTAATAGACTACACTTAAGCTGAAAGGATGGATCTCCGAATCAAGCCGGAGTGTCTATAACGCAGCCCCCACGCGGAGAACTCGGCGGCGATATTTAAGCACTGGCTGGCGTGCTTTAAAGGCTACCTCGAGACAGCCGGAGGCACCCCCTCAGGAGAACAGAAACTGCATTTCCTGCACTCAAGGGTAAGCCCTGGGATTTATACCCTCGTCGAGGAGGCGGAGGACTTCGATGCTGCAATCGAACTGTTAAAAGGACATTATATCCGCCCTGTAAACCAGGCCTACGCACGTCACCTGCTTGCATCTAGACGGCAAAGCCCCGGGGAATCATTGGTGGAGTTCTACCGTGCGCTACTGGTGCTGAGCAGAAACTGTGGCTGCCCGCAAGTTTCGGGGGGAGCAAGCACACGGAACTCAGAATCCGGGATGTCTTCGTAGCAGGTATGAGCTCCTCAGAGATCCGCCAAAGACTCTTAGAAAAATACACCCTGGGACTTAGAGAGGCACGGGCCCTGGCAGGGTCCATGGATATTGCCTCCAGAAATGCGCAGTCCTATGCGCCCGACCACGCGGCGGCCTCCTGGGCTGCTTGGCATCCCGCAGCGGCAGCCCCACATACCTTCCCCATGTCCCCGCAGGCCTGCACTGTAAGACGGCCCGCTAACTCCGTCGGGCCCCACTGTTTCTTCTGCGGGCAGGCGAAGCACCCGTGCCAGCGCTGCCCGGCCCGCGCCACCACCTGCAAAGGGTGCGGCAAGAAGGGCCATTTTGTGGGGGTCTGCCAGGCACGAGCCGTGGCCGCGGTCTCCAGCGACTCCGGACCAGCGCGGCAACCTTCCCTTCGGGCCCCAGGCGGCCAGCACTCACCGCCACCCCCCTATCCTAGGGCCACGTGCGACCCACGGGCGCAGCCATCTTGCCTCTCGGACACCACGCTGGATGGATGGGCGCCGCCATTTTGTCCATCCCCGCCGCCATTTTGTCCATCCCCGACCACCATGTGCGACCCATGCGAGACGCCATCTTGGATGGGGCCCCAGGCCCCCAGCACGGCCGACTACACGCTGCCCGATCAAAACCCGCAACTATTTCATCTGGCCTCAGTGACTCTGGACCAAAATCGACCTCGGACACTCGCAACAGCAATGACGACGGTCTTCATCAACAGCCACGAGATGTCTTGCCTGATCGACTCTGGGATCACGGAAAGCTTTCTACACCCCGACACGATAAGGCGCTGTTCACTTGTTACCCACCCTGTAAACCAAAGAATCTCCCTGGCCTCCGGGTCACACTCGGTAGAGATAAAGGGGTTCTGCCTAGCAAACCTCACTGTCCAAGGCAGGAAATTCAACAAGTTCCGCCTTTGTGTCCTGCCGCATCTCTGCGCGGCTACACTCCTGGGGTTGGACTTCCAATGTAACTTGTAAAGCCTGACCTTCAAATTCGGCGGCCCTATACCCCCCCCCTTACTGTCTGCGGCCTCGCGACCCTTAAGGTCGACCCGCCTTCCCTGTTTGCGAACCTCACCCCGGATTGCAAACCCGTCGCCACCAGGAGCAGACAGTACAGTGCCCAGGACCGGACCTTCATCAGGTCAGAGGTCCAAAGGCGACTGAGAGAAAGGGTCATTGAAGCTAGCAACAGTCCCTGGAGAGCTCAAGTAGTGGTAGTAAAGACCAGGGAGAAACAGAGGATGGTCATTGACTACAGTCAGACCATCAACAGGTGTATGCAGCTGGATGCGTACCCTCTCCCCCGCATATCCGACCTGGTAAACAGGATTGCGCAATACAAGGTCTTCTCCACGGTGGATCTCAAGTCCGCCTACCATCAGCTACCCCTCCGTACTAGTGACCGCAAATACACTGAATTCAAAGCAGATGGGTGGCTCTATCAATTTGTAAAGGTTCCCTTTGGTGTCAGCAATGGGGTCTCGGTCTTCCAACGCGAGATGGACCGAATGGTTGACCGGTACGGCTTACGTGCAACGTTCCCGTATCTGGATAACGTCACCATCTGCGACCATGACCAGCAGGACCACGACACCAACCTCCGCAAATTTCTCCAGACCACGAAAATCCTTAACTTAACGTACAATGAGGATAAATGCGTATTTAGCACCGACCGTCTAGCCATTCTAGGCTACGTAGTGCAAAATGGAGTTATAGGCCCCGACCCTGAGCGAATGCGCCCCCTTATGGAGTTCCCCCTCACTCACTGCCCCAAAGCCCTGAAGCGCTGTCTCGGGTTTTTCGGTTATTACGCACAGTGGGTCCCCAACTACGTAGACAAAGCCCGACCCCTAATCCAGTCCAAAACCTTCCCCCTGTCGACGGAGGACCGCCAGGCCTTCAGCCGCATCAAAGCAGACATTGCAAAGGCCGCGATGCATGCCATCGACGTGCCCCTCCCCTTCCAGGTCGAGAGCGATGCGTCCGACATAGCTCTGGCGGCCACCCTCAACCAAACGGGCAGGCCCGTGGCCTTCTTCTCCCGTACCCTCCATGCTTCCGAAATTCGCCATTCCTCGGTTGAAAAAGAGGCACAAGCCATAGTCGAAGCTGTGAGACATTGGAGGCATTATCTGGCCGGCAGGAGATTCACTCTCCTCACGGACCAACGGTCGGTTGCTTTCATGTTCGATAATGCACAGCGGGGCAAGATTAAAAACGACAAGATCTTGCGGTGGAGGATAGAACTCTCCACCTTCAACTACGAGATCTTGGACCGTCCGGGGAAGCTAAATGAGCCTCCTGATGCCCTGTCCCGCGGCACTTGTGCCACTGCACAAGTGGACCGCCTCCGAGCCCTCCACGAGGACCTCTGCCACTCGGGGGTTACTTGTTTCTTCCACTTCATCAAGACCCGCAACCTGCCCTACTCCATCGAGGAGGTCAGGACAGTCACCAGGGACTGCCAAATCTACGCGGAGTGTAAACCGCACTTCTACCAGCCAGAGAGGGCACACCTGATAAAGGCTTCCCGTCCCTTTGAACGCCTCAGCATGGATTTCAAAGGCCCCCTCCCCTCCACCGACCACAACACGTATTTCCTGAACGTGATTGACGAGTACTCCCGGTTCCCATTCGTCATCCCCTGCCCGGACATGACCGCAACCACCATCATCAAGGCCCTTCAGGGTATCTTTACACTGTTCGGATTCCCCGCGTACATACACAGTGATAGGGGGTCCTCCTTTATGAGCGACGAACTGCGTCAATTCCTGCTCAGCAGGGGCATTGCCTCAAGCAGGACGACCAGTTACAATCCCCGGGGAAACGGACAGGTGGCGAGGGAGAACAGAACGATCTGGAAGACTGCTCTACTGGCTCTACGGTCCAGGAATCTCCCAGTCTCCCGCTGGCAAGACGTCCTCCTGGTGGTCCTCCATGCCATCCGGTTGCTGCTCTGCACAACTACCAATCAGACACCTCATGAACGTCTCCTTGTGTTCCCCAGGAAGTCCTCCTCCGGGACATCGCTCCCAACCTGGCTAGCGACACCCGGACCCATCCTGCTTTGGAAGCACGTGCGGGGGCACAAGTCGGACCCGTTGGTCGAGAGGGTCCACCTGCTGCACGCTAACCCCCAGTACGCCTACGTGGCGTTCCCTGATGGCCGGCAAGATACAGTCTTCCTTCGGGACCTGGCGCCCTCCGGAACCCATGCGCACCCGAACCATTACCCCCACCCCCCCCCTCCACAGCACCTCACAGGAGGGTCAGTCCTCCCGCCGCTCCTGCCTAGGCCCTCCCTCCCACCGACGCCCCCTACAGGCACCCCGCTCTCGTGTCAACCGGTTGCCCCACTAACGCCGTCTAGGGGTGACGAAGCTGCCATGGAGGCCGAAGCCACGCTCCCAGAGTGACAGACGCCCGGACCCCCACCAGAATCACCACCGAAGCCCAGACGATCCAGGAGGACGACCAGGCCACCCGACCAACTGATTGCTTCACTGTAACTGTAACTGTAAATGAACACTGAATGTATATATCTTCCACGCTTGTAAATATTCTCGACAACTCTGTAAGGAGGTATCACGGCAGCTCCATATCTGATAATACCATGTTAGATGCAATTGCAACCACTGGCCACCACCTGCCGGACTCTTTTTTAACAGGGGGTGAATGTGGTATTATCAGGTATTGCAGTAGCCGAGAGGCTGAAGAAAATTGGTTAAACCTAGGAGTTTACCATTGGCTGTTTGGTATGTAGCTCCACCCTGACAGGCAGGGTATAAGAACCGGTGCCGTCCCAGCAGCCCTCATTCTGTACTGAAGCTGGTGGGGAACAGTTCTAGTCTATTAAAGCCTTCAGTTATGTTACTACCTTGACTTTGATTGTAATTTATCGTGCATCAATAAGCGTGTAGATTTCTGGGCTCACCCTTGAGTGGAGGACTTGCATTTTCTGTTCCTCCGTGGGGGTAGTCGGGGCTGTCCTGATGCACCCGTTAAAACATGCCAGCCAATGTTTAAAAGTTGCTGCTGCATTTTCCGCATGGGGGTTGATTTGTAGATACTCTGGCTTGATGCAGAGAGCAGCCATTCTTCAATTTTGTTCATTAAATTGATGCACGATCAATCACTACTGAAGCGAGATTGTAATCCAATTGAAGGCTTTAATGAACGAGTAGTTACCCCAGCAGCTCCTGTACAGAATGACTGCTGTGGGTGAAACACAGACTCTTATGCTCCGCCTGCTGGGCGGAACCAGCAGGCAGGTTCTACCACTCATACTACAATATAAGGTACATCCCACCTAGGTACCGCTATACCCCTAATATAGTTTACCATATTGTTGTTTCTGATCGCTGACATAATCCCAAAGAGTGGTTGTTGGGGAATGAAACAAGTTAAAATGATCAATTCACCTCCAAGGTTTTTCCTGGTTAACACTCCACTGTTAATTCATTCTGGTAGGTACGATACTAACTAATGGCTGACCATTAATATCTGGATAAATTTTCCAACCTGACTTCAATACTTTGAAGCAGTTTTCAAAGATGAAGGGCGGGATTCTCCGTGGGCCGACGCCAAAATCGAGAAAGGCGATTGGGCGAAGGATCGGTGGTAAATGAAAATCGTGGAGGGCGGCAGTCGCACACGAGGGTTGCTGTGCTCCGGTGCCGAGACAGCAGCGGCAATGCGTTCTACTTCACACATATCCTTAGCGGGCCCGAACGGGGGCCTCTGCGCTGCTCCGCCTCCGCTGTGGGGAATCACCGACAACAAATTTCACTTGTGCTTTTAAAAATCAGAAAAAAGGGCAGCACGATAGCACAATGGTTAGCACAGTTGCTTCACAGCTCTAGGGTCCCAGATTCGATTTCCGGCTTGGGTCACTGTCTGTGCGGAGTCTGCATGTTCTCCCCGTGTCTGCGTGGGTTTCCTCCGGGTGCTCCGGTTTCCTCCCACTGTCCAAAGATGTGCAGGTTAGGTGGATTGCCCGCGTTAAATTGCCCTTAGTGTCCAAAAAAGAGGTTTGGCTGGGGTTACGGGGATGGGGTGGGCTTAAGTAGGGTGCTCTTTCCAAGGGCCGATGCAGACTCGATGGGCCGAATGGCCTCATTCTGCACTGTAAATTCTATGATTCTATGAGGCTGATGAGGGAGAGAGAGGACACCGGGGTGTCCAGGCACAGCCTGCTAGGGAGCCATCTTGCTGCACACCCCACGGACTGCCCACCATAGCCTCTGGCTATGTAGAGTGATACTGGCCGTTTGGGTATCCCCACCCCAGCAACCCCCGCACCTAGCACCCCCCCCCCAACCCCCAGCCAACCAGTTGCCACCCAGCGGGAGGGAAATTTGTGGCCCATCCAAGGGCAAAACCCACAGTAGCCCCTGCAGGAGGGTGCTGGATGGGGGCCATGGAACGTTACGCTGGCATGGGTAGTGACAGCTACCGGTGTCCCTTGCAGCAGGGATGGGCACCAGGGCCAGAGGCCCCCATGGTGCCAGGCACAGACAGAGCCAGGGGTGCAATGGCCAGAGTGCCGGGGGAACAGCCGGGGGTGGGTGAGGGTGGGGGGAGAATGCGGGGGCAAGGGCTGCAGTGCAGACCGGGACCACCGTGTAGCCCGATGGACCTAGTTTGGCATGGTGGTATGCTAACACGTCTGACATTCACCCCCTGCAGATAATGGACTTCGGAATTCAACCAACAATGGTGGCCTTCATCCTAGTCGCTGCAGCCCTGGGGCATGCACTGAGGCAGGACGAGCTGGAGCTGCTCATGGAGGAGGAAGCTGCAGCAGTGGAGCCTGTCCCAGAGACAGGAGCAGCCAGTGAGGTAGGATAGCCTGCTGCCCAACAGGCCAAGGAGGAGGTGCAAGGGAGGCACCGCCGAGGCCCCATGTGTACTGGCAGCGCCTGTCATTCGAGCACCTGCCAGACCGAGCATACCGTTCAAGACTTCGACTGAGCAGAGGGCTGTGTGACATACCTGCCAGATTATGGTGCACCTGGCACTGCGGGGGTATGGGGGTGGGCAGCCTTTCCGGTGGCTGTCAAGATGACGGTCGCCCTGAACTTTTACGCAACGGGGTCCTTCCAGACGCCGAGTAGGGACCTGTCACGGTTCTCAGAGTTCAGTGCACCGGTGCACCCTGCCATCAAGGAGGCCCTGTATGCCCGCTCGGCACAATATATCAAATTTAATGTGAAACACGCCCACCAGGATTCCTGGACAGCGCTGTTTGCCGTCATCGCCGAAATGCCCCAGGTCCAGGGGATGATCGATGGGATGCTTGTCGCCCTATGAGTACTGCCCCTGACAGGCCGGTCTTCACAAACTGAAAGGGGTTCCATTCAATGAACTGGTGCAGCTGGTGTGTGACCATCAGCTGAGCATCATGCACGTCTGCGCCCTATACCCGGGCACAACGCCTTCATCCTGGCACAGCCGCTTCGAGGTGCACCCTGGCTAAGGGGTTGGCTTGTGGGTGACAGGAGTTACCCGCAGCGGAAGTAGCTGATGACACGTAACGGAGACTATAGACCGACATGGACACCTGCTACAATGATGCCTTTGCAGCCACCAGGGGCGCGATCAAACAGTACTTCAGCATCCTGAAGATGCGGTTCAGGTGCCTGGACCACTCTGGAGGAGCCCTCCAGTATAGCGCTAGGAGGGTCTCCCACATTGTGGTGGCCTGCTGCGTCCTCCACAACATCATGCAGCAGAGGGGGATTAATGCCAGGCCTCGTCCAACAAGGAGGATGCAGAGGAGGACAAGGATGGGCAGGACATGGGGCCAAGGCGGCATGTGAGGCCGCACAACAGGTTCCAGTACCTTCCCTGGTGGAGTCACCAGCACAGATCTGATGGCCCCCGGGCTACTCCATGGGACAGGAGTGCGAGCGGACCTAACCCCTAAGGCTCCCCCGCCACCTGGCGCTGCCAGTTCTGGATGCCCATGCCCTCCTTGACCAGGGTCCCGATACTCCAGGCCATGCAGCAAAGGGAGTGGACCACCTCCCTCTGGGAATGCGACGTATCACACTGCCTGTAATAGGGCAGCCCTGTCGTGCACCTCGACCACGGCCCGCAAAGAATGCCCCAGGCCTTGGACATCTGACCCATGGCTGAAACCTTCGCCCAAGGCCTCCACAGTGAATGCCACCCGTGCAGTGTTGGTCTGGGTGACACGCATGATCGGCACCACCCCCTACTCCTGCAGGTGGTTGGACTCCTCCAACTGCTCCTGCTGGCGCTGGATGGTTGCTGACACCCCAATGTTGCCCCTGGCTCTGAGACTGAATCCATCAAAGGTGGGACCACCCTGGCGTAAGGCTGCCATCTGACCGTCTGGCCACTCGGGGCTTCCTACCTCCACCTGCTGTACCGCTGCACATGTGAGGTGCTCACCAGATTGTGCCCCAGGAGCCTCTTCACTAAATTGCCCAAACAAGGTGAGTGTCTCTGAGATGGTGGAGAGTGTTGGAGACAGCTGTGACGGAAAGTCGGTGTTGCCCCGTGCCAATGAGATCAAAAGGCTTAATGTCTTCCTACCCATTCTGAATGAAAATGAAATGAAATGAACTGAAAAATCGTTTATTGTCACAAGTCGGCTTCAAATGAAGTTACTGTGAAAAGCCCCTCGTCGCCACATTCCGGCGCCTGTTCGGGGAGGCTGGTACGGGAATTGAACCGTGCTGCTGGCCTGCCTTGGTCTGCTTTAAAAGCCAGCGATTTAGCCCTATGCTAAACCAACTGAGTTGTCATTAAATTTATGGGTTTAAAAAGCATTGGTTGAACTAAAAACACTGGTCGAACCCAATATTAGCGATAGGTTCAATCAACTGAATACAAATCCAAGTTTCAGATGTTACAAAAAATATACTACATATACAATTTGCGCCTGAACTACCTCGCAGTGGCAATGAGCATCAGATTGCCACTTGGTGCCCTATTTCTTATTTAGATTTTTGGCAGCCTGTCTCCTCTCACTTTCCAACTCAAGCCCACCAAGATCCAGACAGGGCAGCACATCTCTGGGGCCTAGTGGCGACGTGCAGCAGAGTCAAAGGGAATGCTGCCACGCTTCTTCAGTACTAATTGTGGGAAACCAAGTATGTTTAAACACTCATTGCAGTTTAAATATCCTTGTCAAACCAGGGAGAAGATAAGTGTCGAAGGTAAGTGGATAGGATTTGTAGGTGTGTGGAGTGGGGTGAGTTGCAGATCAGAAGTCAGTTGTGGGAGGGTGTGGTGGTGGATCAGATGTCACTGGGTAGGACGATGAGTGGTTGCGTGGATCGGAGGTCGGGATGTTAGAGGTCAGAGGGTGTGTTTGGAAGTCGCAGGTAGGGCCTGGGGTCAGACCAAGGCTTGTGGGGGAGGGTGTTGGGCCTCGCATGGAAGAGTGATTGGGACTATACAATAGTTCCCAGAAGTTAGAAGTCATTTTAATCCTTTTTACAGGGAACTGTTGGTGTAATTCAGTCGGAACCATTTATAGTTTATGATTTAAATCACATGTTTCGGTGGTTCCCAGCACAGGGCAATTGCCCAGAGGATGTTTGCACTTCTAGGCAATTGCCGTGCAAACCCTTACCTTTGAACCTATTCAGGGTATTCCCCAGTGCTTCTTTGGGGTACTCCCCCACTACAATGCTGGGTTGCTCGCAGGTTTACAGCCCACAGATATATAGCTCTCTTCTTAACCTCTGTACAAGGTATGCTGTGTTAGGCAGGTAGGTTCGATGTGGACTGCACTCGATGCAGGGAAGCTAGAAACAGACGTCTAACACTGGAGAAGATCCAACACTGTTTTATTCAACGATAGAACTAATATACATATTCAGCTGTGGGTTGACACTATACTGAACTGACTGGAGACCTTTTAGTAGCCTGACCAGACTTACTAGCTACCGTATGGTGTTTGCACTTGCTAGCTCGTGGACTCTGATTGTCTCAGTGGATGGTTCCCAAGACAGCGGGAAACCTAGTGCCCTCTGGCTTTATAGTGGTAGTGTTCTGTCTGGTGATTGGCTGCACTGTGTCGTGTGCTTACTGGTCAGCCTGTGTGTCAATCACTGCCTGTCTGCATCTCATTATATACATGAGTGGATATTATGACATCTCCCCTTTTTTTTTAGATAAATAAATACTAAGCTGTGCGTGTGTATATATATATATATATGCCTGACTATATACAAAAGGTGTCTAAATGAACGTATATACATAGGAAGGTGTCGATAGTGCAGATCCATGGCAAACAAAACAATATTTACAGAGGTTAAATCGATCAAGTCATAAAATGTACAAAAGTTCAGTCTACAGATTCAGTCTTTGTGGCGGGCGACGAATTCTTGTTGATCGCCGCAGAGGTGGATCAGGAGCCGCCTGCACGTGGATAGGTGGGATCGCTGCCATCGCGGTGGTCGCATGGCCTGGCAGGATTGCTGGTAGATCAGTGGCCTCGTGGCAGGGTATGTCTGGAGGAAGCATCGTGGGCGGCGGGGCACTTCGGTCAGGTAGCGGGCGTGGAACTCTTCGCAGTGCCCGTCTGTTGCGCCGTAGCAGGGAGTCATCAGCCATGCGGACAAGGAACGATCTTGGGGCCACTTATTTGATCACAACAGCTGTGGCTGACCAGCCGCCCTCAGGCAACTGGACATGAACATGATCAGTTGGGGCCAGCTCGGGTAGATCCGTGGCATGAGCATCGTATGTGGCCTTCTGTTGGGCCCGAGACTGCTGCATTTTCTGTAAGACCGTGAAGTGGTCAAGGTCTGGAACATGGATGGCTGGAACTGTGGTCCTCAGAGTGGGATTCATGAGCATCTGCGCTGGAGACAACCCAGTGGACAGTGGGGTCGCCCTGTATGCCAGCATCGCCAGGTTGAAGTCGGAGCCTGAGTCTGCAGCTTTGCACAGCAACTACTTTACAACACGGCCCCCTTTCTCAGCCTTCCCGTTTGACTGTGGGTAGTGGGGACTGGAGGTTATGTGACGGAAGTTGTAGGACTATGCAAAATCAGACCATTCCTGGCTGTAAAAGCAAGGACCGTTGTCGCTCATTACCCAGAGCGGAATCCCATGCCTGGCGAACGTTTCTTTGCAGGCTTTGATTACCGCCTTCGACGTGAGGTCGGACAGTTTCACCACTTCTGGGTAACAGGAGAAGTAGTCGACCAGGAGTACGTAGTCACGCCCCTTGACGTGGAAAAGGTCGACCCCTACTTTGGACCATGGAGAGGTCACGATCTTGTGCTGTTGCAGCGTTTCCTTGGGTTGAGCTGGTTGAAACTCCTGACAGGTAGGGCAGTTGAGGACTGTGTCGGCAATTTCCTGGCTGATGCCCGGCCAATAGACCGCCTCCCGAGCTCTGCGTCGGCATTTCTCGACCCCAAGGTGACCCTCATGGAGTTGGCCCAGCACCACAGCCCACATGCTCTGAGGAATTACGATCCTGTCGAGTTTCAGAAGGATTCCCTCCACCACCGTCAGGACGTCTTTTACGTTATAGAACTGGGGACATTGTCCCTTCCGCCAGCCATTGGAAAGGTGCTGCATCGCACGCTGCAGCAGAGGTGCTTGGCCATCTCCTCACGAATTTGGACCACCCGTTCGTCGGAGGCTGGAAGGTTCGAGGCACACAACTGCACTTGCGCTTCTATGTGGCAGATGAAGTCACTTTGTTCACACAGTGTGGTAATGGACCTGGAGAGGGCATTTGCAACGATCAGCTCTTTGCCTGGCGTGTAGACAAGTTCAAAGTCGTTGCGGCATAGCTAAAGAAGAATTTGCTGTAACCGAGGTGTCATGTCATTTAAATCTTTTTGGAATACATGAACTAGAGGCCTGTGGTCCGTTTCCACTGTGAATTTTGGCAGACCGTAAACGTAGTTGTGAAACTTGACTATTCCTGTCAGGAGGCCCAGACACTCCTTCTCAATCTGAGCTTACCGTTGCTCAGTGGGCGTCATGGCCCTGGAGGCATACGCCACTGGTGCCCAGGACGAGGAGTGATCCCACTGAAGGAGCACCAGCCCAATGCCGTCCTGGCTTGCATCAGTCGATATCTTGGTTTCCTTGGTTGGATCGAAGATCGCTAGAACCGGAGCTGTGGTAAGCTTTGCTTTCAGCTCACGCCATTCCTCTTCATGCGGGGGCAGCCACTGGAATTCCATCGACTTCTTGACGAGATGGCGGAGGGCCGTAGTGTGGGATGCCATATTGGGAATGAATTTCCCGAGGAAGTTGACCATCCCGAGGAAGCGGAGGACCGCCTTCTTGTCCTCCGGGGTCTTCATGGCGTTGATCGCCGAGACCTTGACGGCATCTGGCCGCACACCCTGCTGCGAAATGTGGTCTCCCAGGAACTTAATATCCGATTGACCAAATGAGCACTTGGCCCTGTTGAGCTGGAGACCATGTTCATGAATTCTCTGGAATACCTTCTTGAGGCGAGCGATGTGTTCCTGGGGCGTTGTGGACCAGATAATTAAGTCAGAGGCAGATATGATCCCAAAAGGCATGCGGTTGTAGCAGTAGCGACCGAACAGGGTGTTGAACGTGCACAGCTTGCGACTGGACGCGTCCTGCTGTTTTTGCCAAAAACCCTTGGAGGCGTCCAGCTTAGTAAAGAGTTTGGCAGGAGCCATCTCACTGGTCAACTCTTCACGTTTTGGTGTCGGGTACTGATCCCACATGATGTTGCGGTTTAGCTCCTTCGGGTCAATGCAAATGCGAAGCTCCCCTGACGGCTTCTTTACGCAGACCATGGAGCTGACCCAGTCTGTGGGCTCTGTGACCTTCGATATGATGCCCTGGTCTTGGAGGTCCTGTAATTGCTTCTTCAGACGATCCTTAGGGGTGCCGGCACCCGGCGAGGTGCATGAATTACAGGGGTGGCGTTCGGCTTGAGCAGGATTTTATATCGGTATGGGAGCGTGCCCATTCCATCGAATACGCTGTGGTACTGCGTGATAATGTCATCTATGTCGGTTTGCAAGTTTCCATCAGGCAAGGCCGTTGCCGGTGATGATGACATGGTGTGGACTCGCTGAACCAGGTTCAGGAGCTTGCAGGCTCGAGCACCGAGCAGAGACGCTCTGTCAGGCCCGACGATTTCAAACCGCAGTGTTGCCTTGATTGCCTTGTTGGATACCCCTAGTTGACAGGAGCCACTGGGAGCTATGGCACTGCCGTTGTAGTCAAGGAGCTGGCAGGACAGTGGAAGAGTGCTTGGTCTGGCGCGGATGGTGTCGAGGTCGGATTTTGAGATGAGGGTCGCTGATGCGCCGGTGTCCAGTTTAAATCGGATGCAAGCGTTGTTAACTTGAGGACAGCACACCATTCGTCGCCGGGATCCACACTGAGGATCGAGAGGCATTTCGCCGTTATGGTGGAAGGCAGCGCATGTGTAGTTATGATGCCCACCCGGTATGGGACTTGAGGCACTCAGCATCAGGGTCTGTTGGGCTGTCGGGATCGGAATCTGGCATGCCTTGTTGTATTGAGCGGACACTTCTGCGCTGCAGCTGGGATCGCTGGCTGCTGAGCGGTGGAGCAGATCTGCAAAGGGCTGCGTAGTGGCCAAGCTTGCCACACCGGTGTCCTTTTGCCGGAAATTGCTGCTTTAAGTGGGCGGAGCCACAATTCGGACACATCATGACGCCGACGTCATCGCGTTCCTTGCGCCATCGCGCATGCGCAGTGCGGTCGGTCGACGTACGCACCTGCACAGTCGGGTTGTCGGGCTCGTCGTCCACTCGGTCGTGGTGCGCAGGCATCCGGGAAAAGTGCGCGAAAGGGCCACTCTCCTCGATGCTCAGGCCCTGAATTTGTGCAATAGCCTGCACCCGTTGTGCCTCGTGGGAGGCCAACTTTGCAGTTTCTGCTGCCCTGATGTGGGAGTAATGATTCTTAGCATGCTCATGGACAACACACGTCTTGTTAGCGACAGAGGGTCAACTGTTTGACTTTCAGGAGCTGCTGCCGAAGGGAGTCGGAGTGGATCCCTAAAACGATCTGATCCCAGATCATGGAATCAGCTGTTGAGTCATAGTTACATGACTGTGCTAGGATGTGGAGATGGGTGACGAAGGACTGAAAAGGTTCATCCTTACCCTGAAGCCTCTGCTGGAAAATGTACCGTTCAAAGCTCTCATTCACCTCAATGTCGCAGTGGCTGTCAAACTTCAGCAGGACTGTTTTGAATTTCATTTTGTCTTCGCCGTCAGTGAACGTAAGGGAGTTGTAGATGTGGATGGTGTGGTCCCCCGCAGTGGAGAGAAATAACGCGATCTTCCTGGTGTCCGATGCTGCTTCGAGGTCGGAGGCCTCGATGTACAAGAGGAACTTTTGCTTGAAGATTTTCCAATTGGCGTCGAGGTTGCCGGAGATGCGGAGCTGAGGAGGAGGCTGGATGTTTTCCATTTCACCGGTTGGCTGCTTGCTGGTCAATACTGATTCACTCGGGGTAGATCCGTCAAGATCAGTATCACTCCGGTTCCATGACCTGTTAGGCAGGTAGGTTCGATGTGGACTGCACTCAATGCAGGGAAGCTTGAAACAGACGTCTAACACTGGCGAAGATCCAACAATGTTTTATTCAATGATAGAACTGATATACATATTTAAATGTGGGTCGACACTATACTGAACTGACTGGAGGCCTTTTAGTAGCCTGACCAGACTTACTAGCTACCGCATGGTGTTTGCACTTGCTAGCTCGTGGACTCTGATTGTCTCAGTGGATGGGTCCTGAGAGAGCGGGAAACCTAGTGCCCTCTGGCTTTATAGTGGCAGTGTCCTGTCTGGTGATTGGCTGCACTGTGTCGTGTGCTTACTGGTCATCCTGTGTGTCAATCACTGCCTGTCTGCATCTCATTATGTACATGAGTGGATATTATGTCAAGCAAGTGCTCTTCTGGTGGTGCTTTCTAAGGATTAGTGGGCACAGGTGTCACAACTTCGGTGTCAGTGACAGCAGCATTGTTTGACTTGCCCTTGGGCTTGAGATGGTTCCACTTCAATTGTGGAGATAGAACAATACTCATTAGGGCTATCTGATACGATTCTCACCGACCGTTAAGGATACATTAGCGATGCTTAGTTAAATAGGATTAGTTAGATCAATGTACAACATTCAAAGACTGCACTGTCTAATTATTTATTGACAGTGTAGATTGCGATCAGGTTGGGAACATCACTTTTAGTCAATTAACCAGTTTTGGAGAGCGAGGTGGTGTGACACTTCAGCAGCACTCGTATTTTCTTAGCTGAAAGTACAGAACAATTGAGTTATTTTCATTTCTAAGGATGTGGCTCCCTTATTTGCTGGGACTCTTTCCTCTCACACTACGACCTCAGCAGGTGAATGAAATTATTCTTTTACTTGACTTTGTCAGGTCATTGAGGGCTGGATTTTACTGCATTGAGGTTTTGAGGCACGGAGAGTATGCAAAATGCAATTACATGGTCTCCCACCACCCCAACCTGTTGAAATTTGGCAGGAGGTAGGGGAGGTGATGGATGGCCAGTCAGCTCTTGGGCCTATTAGAGCCTGTAAATGGACAATTAATGGCCGCTTAAGTGCCTCACCCTTCCCCCATTGGCATTTTACCTACAGTGGTGGAAGAACCGTGCCATGCAGGAAGCCTGTAGCTTTAGCTACACAGGCTGGTGTTGGTCACTCCTTTGGGGATCCTTTCAGCCATCATTCCAATTTTTGAATTAGAGTAACCTGGGCCTAATAAACGTGTGGTGAATGTATTCACCATAATATACGTTGTCTGTATAGTATTGTGGCCCATGGCCAGGGAATGGTCATATGATCTCCTTCCATGTATTGTACTGGAACCCTGGTGGGCCCTGCCTCTGGCTCGCCCGCCTCCCCCCCCCCCCCCCCCCCCCGGGGCGGTATATAGACATGCCGCCTATGGGCGGCGCTCATTGTTACAGCAGTCACAGGCAGGCACGTTCTTGGATAATAAAGCCTATGTTCACTCGTTCTCATCTCCTGTAGTGAATTGATAATACATCAATATGCGGGTGCTATCCCAACACCCAGAGTTTCTATAGCAGTGGCAAAGTGAGCACTCGATATATTTAAGGGGTGGAGTGCCAACATATTCAATCACCAGGCTGGGTGGGTGACTGGATGTACAGGGGCACTTTGTTAATTCCAATCCAGTTTTGTTTTCTACTTTATTCTCAGCTAATGGTCCAATTGAGATGGAGATATTATCAACCGCAGCTTCTCATAATCCAAGCCACATTTTCTTTCTAATTTTTTCATGGAATGTGGGTGTCGCTGGTTAGCCCAGTAATTGTTACCTATCCACATTCACTGCCAGAGAATTGAGATCACAGAATTCAACAGCAGGTCCACCTCATGCTTTGAATATGTTGTTTCCAAATACTTTTTTCATCAGCTCAGCCATCAGAGTTACTACTTTTTACTTATTACCTGGGCCATGGCTTCTTTTGCAGCTTGTTTAACTACTAAAGTTCGATCTCGATTGCTCCCAATGTTCAAAAATCTTTCGACTTTCATTACAAATTACAAGGGTAGTTAAAACAGTTCCAGATTAAAGATTTTGTAAATGTTTTTTATTGGGTTTTTCGAACGTAGTGGACGGGATTCTCCCTTCTGAGGGCTAAGTCCCCACGCCCGCTGGAAAACGGGTGAGAATCACTCCGGACTTTTTCCTCGAAGGTCCAGGGTGATTCTCCATTTTCCCGGGGGCTAGCAGGGCCCCGGCGTGCATCCCGGGGCTCTGGCTGCCAGCGGGGCCCTGCTGTCCAGACCATGCGGCCGCACATGCACATGGCAGCCACAAGCGGGTCCACGCATGCGCACGTCGGCCCACCTCGGCGCGGGCACCGCCAACATGGCGGAGCCACACAGCGGGCCTGCGCGGAGTAAGGTAGGTCCCCACCAGATCGTAATGGCCCGCCGATCAGTGGCCCCCGATCGCGGGCCTGGCCACCGCTGAGGCCCCCCCCCGGAGTCAGATTCCCCACCGCTCCCCACCAGGACCGGCACCATGGCCGCCGGTCCCATCTCCCGCCGGATGGTACCAGATGTAAACCACGCCGACGGGAGTTTGGCCGGTCACCCGCAGAGAATCGGCATGGGGGCCTATTTAAGTGGCCCCCGACCGGTGTCGCAGCAACCGCGCGGGCACGATTGGCGGCGATTCTCTGGTTGCTGGAGAATCGGCTGCCTGGCGTTGAAGCGGCATGGCTGGAAATTCCCACGCCCCTGCTGATTCTCCGACCTGGCACGGGCTTGGAGAATCCCGGCCAGTATATTTACAGGTGTACACAAAGAAGAGAAAAAAAATAATGAGAAGATAATACAAACAAGATAAAAGCAACAACACTATGTAATTAGCAAAATCATAGAAGTAAAAAAAACAAGGTATTGGGGGTAAAAACTGGGGAAGTGTATATACATCGAGTTACTGGAGAGACAATTGCAGTCTCCCTTTATACATGCCTTGTGTATTCCTCCATTTTTTTTTAAACAAAGAGAGCACATACAACACCAGTAATACAAAATAGATCTGGGTGGGGGAGGGCGCCTGGGTGGCACCCCTGATGTTGCTTGCTTCTCCCGGTCGGTTTTCGCTGTTGTTGAGTGTTTGCCTCTGCTTCGGCCTTTTGTTGTTTCTCCCTCCTGTACTGTCTTACTCTCTGATGCTTTGTTTGTCATGGTCGTTGTCATTTCCTGTGCTCTCCTTCCAGTTTGTGTTCCCTCGTCTTTCCCCCACCCCTCCCCCTCTCTGGTTCCCCTCTATTCTTCTTTGGCCCCTGTCCTTCCTTCTTTCCCCCCCCTCCCTTCCCCTTCCACCCCCTCCCCTCCTCTCCCTCTCCCTCCCTGCAGTCACCTGTGTGGAAGAAACAATGCCCAATCTGGATCTAAAAAATAGCCATTGAGATAGCATTATCTCTGGAGAATGCAGTAAAACGGGCTGTGGAGCTACAAGGGGCATCGAACAGCAATGTCCTCCAACTACTAGCAGGGGAGTCGTGTTGGATTGCCTATTCCTCGACTGAAGGCACCTGTGTAAATAGTCCCTCACTAAATCGGAACTCAGCTTGCATCTCCTGGCAGTTAAGGAAATATTATGATAGTCCGAAGGATGCTTGGGAACCTCCTCCGGAAGGTTGCAGATGTCACACGAGGGACTGTTGTAAGAGCTGGAAAGGACACCAAGGCAAGGCCTTAGGAATCAACAGCACGCATGCTACTCAGGGAAGAAACCAAGGCCGACAAAGGCCCATACGAAGTCAGTATACCCACTCCCAGAAGTCGAAACAGTGACCAAGGTTGTCCCAATAATGATAAAACTGCTGGTAAATTGGCATCCATTGGAAAGGGAGGTGGACACGGGGGCTGCCGTCTGTCATTTGACATTTGATCGCTCTAAACTGGTATCCAACCCCTGAGTTTAGAAGGTACTCGGGCTGACTCGCCGCCAAGGGGGAACCTTTGCAGATTATGGGCACCATTATAACCCCGGTGACCTACAGGCAGCAATCAACTTCACTTCCACCTCATCATTTTGCAGGGACGGGGATCAAGTCTTTTGGGGAAAGATTGGCTCCAGCGGATCAGGATAAACTGGCGAGAGATTTTTAGGCTGGGCATGGGAGAACTGCATGAAGTCATGAGCAAATACTGTGAAATCTTCCAGGAGGACCTTGGAAAAATAAAAGGCGCCTGAGCCAACATTTTTGTCGACCCTGTGTTGCCTGTAATATCTTAGAGCAAGACAAGTTCCAAATCCCCTGTTAGAAAAGGTAGAGACTGAGCTTGGCACCTGAAAATTCTGCAATTTTCAGAGTAGGCAGCACCTGTAATTCCGGTCCTTAAGCCATACAAATTGGTCTGCCACTGCGTGACCATGAGCTTTCGGTCAATCAGGTTTCCTAATTGGATAGATACCCCATGCCATGAATAGAAGAGCTATATGCCAAGCTAGCAGTCAGCCAGACATTCAGTAAGTTAGATATCAGTGTCAGAGTCCCTGTTATTCCCTTATTCCCCTTTCTTTTATTTTTGCCTTTACATTTTTGATCCATGGATGATTATTGGACATGCCTTTGTGAGGCAATAAGCCTTAATTCAAATTCAAACAGAAGAATCCAACAGGTTGTGCTGGTTTAAACTGGAGACTGGCCAGCGTCAGTGGCAGAGAGATGGTTTAATTGACTGACTGGTGGCCAACGGATTGGCTCAAAGGGTTGTGCTCTTCCCGCTAACAGGTGGTGATTAGATCTGATCGCACTGGAATGCTTTTCAGAGTCCAAGGTGTGAGTTTGATTTCAGTTTTGATTCTGGCAGTGAAGAGATCCAGCTAACTCTCTGCAGAAAGCTGCTGTGAGCAATATCACTCTCTCCGGAATGCTGCTGTGAGCAATATCACTCTGTGCAGAAAGCTACTGTGAGCAATATCACTCTCTCCGGAATGCTGCTGTGAGCACTATAACTCTCTCCAGAAAGCTGCTGTGAGCAATATACCTCTGTCCAGAAAGCTGCTGTGAGCAATATCACTCTCTCCAGATTGCTGCTGTGAGCACTATAACTCTCTCCAGAAAGCTGCTGTGAGCAATATCACTCTCTCCAGAAAGCTGCTGTGAGCAATATCATTCTCTGCAGAAAGCTGCTGTGAGCAATATCACTCTGTCCAGAAAGCTGCTGTGAGCAATATCACTCCCTGCAGAAAGCTGCTGTGAGCAATATCATTCTCTCCAGAAAGCTGCTGTGAGCACTATAACTCTCTCCAGAAAGCTGCTGTGAGCAATATCACTCTGTGCAGAAAGCTGCTGTGAGCAATATCACTCTCTCCAGAATGCTGCTGTGAGCATTATAACTCTCTCCAGAAAGCTGCTGTGAGCAATATAACTCTCTCCAGAAAGCTGCTGTGAGCACTATCACTCTCTCCAGAGAGCTGCTGTGAGCAATATCTCTCTCCAGAAAGCTGCTGTGAGCAATATCTCTCTCCAGAAAGCTGCTGTGAGCAATATCACTCTGTGCAGAAAGCTGCTGTGAGCAATATCACTCTCTCCAGAAAGCTGCTGTGAGCAATATCACTCTCTGCAGAAAGCCGCTGTGAGCAATATCACTCTGTCCAGAAAGCTGCTGTGAGCAACATAACACTCTCCAGAAAGCTGCTGTGAGCAATATACCTCTGTCCAGAAAGCTGCTGTGAGCAATATCACTCTCTCCAGAATGCTGCTGTGAGCACTATAACTCTCTCCAGAAAGCTGCTGTGAGCAATATCACTCTCTCCAGAAAGCTGCTGTGAGCAATATCACTCTCTGCAGAAAGCTGCTGTGAGCAATATCACTCTGTCCAGAAAGCTGCTGTGAGCAATATCACTCTCCAAAATTCCGGTGTGAGCATGAGAACTCTCTCCAGAAAGCTGCTGCGAGCAATATCACTCTGTGCAGAAAGCTGCTGTGAGCACTATAACTCTCTCCAGAAAGCTGCTGTGAGTAATATCTCTCTCCAGAAAGCTGCTGTGAGCAATATCACTCTCTCCAGAATGCTGCTGTGAGCACTATAACTCTCTCCAGAAAGCTGCTGTGAGCAATATCACTCTCTCCAGAAAGCTGCAGTGAGCAATATCACTCTCTCCAGAAAGCTGCTGTGAGCAGTATCTCTCTCCAGAAAGCTGCTGTGAGTAATATCTCTCTCCATAAAGCTGCTGTGAGCAATATCACTCTCTCCAGAAAGCTGCAGTGAGCAATATCACTCTCTCCAGAAAGCTGCTCTGAGCAATATCTCTCTCCAGAAAGCTGCTGTGAGCATTATAACTCTCTCCAGAAAGCTGCTAAAAGTTGTGAGTACTGCACTCTTGAAACCACAGAAAACCTTAATGAATCATTCTACACAAGAGTCATTTTAATAAGTACACAGGGAATCCACACCGAGTAAAATAAAGAAATGCAGTTTTATTCACACACAATATTTACAGTACCCAGTAGAACCCTAATGGGTTCCTGTTCTGGTAAGTGCCTTACAGGCCAATCGTTTATACAAAGGTTAATAAAGATCCCTGCCCCTAGCAGAGGAGCTCATACTCCGCAAGGACCATGGGGAAGATAATCATTCCCATCCCAAAGGTCCTGTGCACGATATTACAGTCTTCATGGGTTGTAGATAAAGACAAGGATCTACTTTTTTCTACAGAGTGTTGCCATTTTTACCTACTGTAAATATGGCAGTCAGTGAGGTTGCCCTCCTTTCTCTAGATATCTATATTATGTTGCTCAGAGTCGCCAGGTATCAAATGTTACCACCACAAGGTTCAACTGGCTATCGATCAAAGAGCCAAACACCAGTTGGTCAGTTCAAGGTCAAAGGTACTTTATTTACACACAATTAATCATGCAACATACACTACTAGTTAACTACACCTATCAACTATGACAACCTGTACTTAACTTCAGGCACCCGGCTTAGGTCAGAGGAACAGTGGCCGTTGTTCGATTCTGGGTCTATCAGGTCTGTAGAAGTAACTGCTGCTTAGCTGGGATCATCTGTCTGGTAGCGGGCGTTGAACTTGAACTTGCTTCTGGTGGTGCTGCAATTGGAAGTAGACGTTGCCGGAGCGCCAGGTCCAAGAGAGGCCGAACACATGGTGGTCTCTCTTTTTATCCTTGGGGGTTTTTGCACTCTTTTGGGCGGTCCTTCAGTTTGGACCCCACTAATTGGGTAATTCCTGATCACTGTATTCGATTCGAACCAATAAAGGGACGGGTGCCTTGATGGCTGGGTGTGTCCCTAGCGGTCATTGACCCTGTTGTTTAAGCTTCCCGAGTACAGGGAGTGGCGCCGAAATGTCTGGGATTGTAACGGTCGCCCAAGTATCAGTCCTTTGTCCGGCGGAGATGGGCCATGAAATGCTATTCGGTTGGGGGTTTCGATACTCTCTGGATTCCTCACTCGCAAATATACATTCAGGCTCTGAGCCTGCCTGAATCTCGCATTGTCCATTTTTCCCGCTATGCTTTGCAACCTTCCCTGTTCCTGGTTGTAACTGGCCATCCCAGATGGCTACATTCCATCCTCTTGATCCTCAACGCGAAGCGTGAAGGATCACTCTACATGATCTTCTCTTGTTCTCTGACATGCCGGGTACCCTCAATCAAGGACAGGTTCTATCCTATTCTGTCCTATGGGTCGAAATATTTACCGAAGTTTTCCCTAATACAACACATATCTCTAAAAATTCTAAGGGGGGCACTATAACATTCAAATATTCATTTCAATCTCTTTACACGAAAAGGGGAACCTCTAACTGTCTTTAACTAAACTACACTCACGCTGCTATCTAAGAGCCAAAGAACTTATCTAACAATACAAAATACACAATAGCAGCATCACATTCCTACTTATCACTAATGTCCATGTACAAAGAAGTAACTTATTAAAAAAACAACAACCGCGGAATTTATTAGGGAGTAAGGGTTCAGAAAGAGTGTGGGGTTTGCTGGAGTCCGAGGAAAGGGGCTCTAAGTGTGTATACTGGAGGGCGGGAGGCTCTCCTTCTCCATTTCCGAAGTCTGATCATCTGGATGACACTGCTATAAGTATAGCTATAACCAGTAGGGCCTCTACTGTGTACGAAAGGGAGTACCATTTTATGATATTATCACACCATGTGGGGGTATCAGTGGCTGTGTCGATGTGTGGTTTAGTGTCCGGGCTAGGGGTGCCATGTTGGGTGGTCATGTTTAGGGTCTGTGTGGTGAGGGGTGTAGGGTCGGATAACGCGCGCAACTATATTGATCAAACGACAATCATGATGCAGATCATCAGGTTCATCTTCATCTTGTCCGTGTCTTTCTCCGTCTTCAGGTATATCCGTATTTTCCTGGGGGTACTAGCATAATATCTGTTATTATCTCGTTTGTCTGTCTGTTTCTCCTTATCAATTTCCCATTTAGAATCGTCACCATATGTGACTCCCTCATTTTTTTTTAAACAACCATTTGGGAGACAAGACATCCGGAAAAAAAAATCTGTCACAGTGCGAGCAGTCTCGCAGCCTATGTTTGATGGGCTGAGTGGGCGGACAATTTCTCCGTCCTCTGCAAACTCGTTTCAATCAAGTGTTTTGAACATGTAAATAGCAAGTGGGGGTTTAGTAACCGAAGGGTTGCCGGAAAGGGGACAACAGTTGTGGCAAAAGTGCATTCTTTAAACCACAGTTGTAAAAAGAACAGCAAACAGCAAAAGAGTTTCAAAAATAATTATCCGAATGGGGTGCGTATGATCCGCGGCAGGGCAAGAATGGGTGGAATCCCCTGGTAGGGAGGTGATCAGTGCCGTTGCTCCACTACCCGAGCTTGGCTGACCAAATGTATAGGGGGTCCTCAGGCAGGGTGGGGATAAGTGCTGTTACTTCCAAGAGCAGTAAGAATTTGAGGATATATGGACTTCAGCAAACTTGTGCCTCTAACTGCCATGTGGCGTCAGAAAGGTAGTCGCAACTGTGTCAAGAAACGTGCCTTAGGGCGACACACAAAGTCGTACAAGGGATAGAACATTCAACATTAAAAAACAAACTAAAGAAGAAAGTGGGCAGGTTCCATTAGGGAGTAGGACACCGTAAATCTCAATCGGTTCCTTTCACTCATCATCTGGACACCTCAAGGTTCTGTCATAATATACACCAGTATATCATGGTGCAGACACACACTGATGGACACACAGTGGGGCCAATCAACATACACAACACCGCAGCCAATCACCAGTGAGAGCACACGCACTATAAAGTAAGGGGGCATCAGAGTTCCCGCTCATTCGAAATGCAGCCTCCTAGTATGACAGAGCGTACAGCTTGCAGCACAGATCTACACCACGTGCTGAGTGCATAGACTGGTTAGGACAAGGCATAGGTCTTTAGTTTAATCTAACATCGTGTTAACCCACAATGAAAGTATGTTCAACAGTTTCTAACTTAATAAAATAGTGTTGCACTGTTTTAAGTGTTGGTGGCCTGTATGTGTTCCACGGATCCAGAGCGCCCAACGCAACATGATACCAGGAGTTGAGGGATATTAGAACTTCTTAGACCTACCTGCAAGTGATCTGCCTTCCACCAGCATACAGTCATCCTGCAAAATGGGCAGCGTCTGCCCGCCGCCGCCGCTCCGCATCACCGGTAACCTAGGGGCCAACTGGAAGATATTCAAACAATGCTTCCAGCTCTACCTTGAAGCCACAGACCGGGAAGCTGCCTCAGACACCAGGAAGATCGCTCTCTCCCTATCCACGGCCGGGGAACATGCCATCCACATTTTCAATTCTTTCACCTTTGCGGATGATGAAGATAAAGCAAAGTTCAAGATGGTCCTCCTCAAGCTTGACACTCACTGCAGCATAGAGGTGAATGAAAGTTTTGAGCGCTATGTATTCCAACAGTGTTTGCAGGGTAAGGATGAACCTTTCCAGTCCTTTCTCACCCACCTCCGCATCCTTGCGCAGTCCTGTAGCTACGGGCCCACCTCCAACTCCATGATACGCGACCAGATCGTTTTCGGTGTTCAGTCGGACCCCCTACGACAGCAGCTCCTCAAGGTAAAGCAGCTCCTCAAAGTAAAGCAGCTCACCCTAGCGACCGCCATCGAGACCTGCGTGCTACACGAAAACGCCACTAGTCGGTATTCCCACATCCAAGCAGCTGAACCGGTGCGGCAAGGTCCCCACGAGGCAGAACGGGTCCAAGCAATCCAGCAACTCCAGGGCCTCAGCCTGGATGAGAGCGGCCATTTCACGCGCTTTTCGCGGACTCCCGCGCTTGTGCTCACCAAACGAGTAACGGCAACGTCGACGAACGTACTGCGCAGCCGCGCACCACGTACGACCGCACCGCGCATGTGCGGTGGCGCAACGAACGTACTGACGCTACATGCAGCAACTGTGGCTCCGCCCACTTAAAGCGGCAATGCCCTGCCAAATCCCGACAATGCCTGAGATGTGGCAAACTTGGCCACTATGCTGCTTTATGCAGAGCAGCTCAGCCTGCCAACTCATATCCTTCAGCCAGCCTCGCAGGAAAGTCCGGGCCATTCAACCCAGGGTCACCGAGTCCGATGCGGACCTACTACCCAACATTGACACCGAGGACCCGAAGGCGCCTTTTCGAGTCAGTATCGTTACAAAAAACAGGGTGTCCCCGAAGCAAAGAATCCAGCCTCTATAGGTATACAGCATCGATCCATACGATGAGTGGTGTGCCACCCTGACGGTCAACTGGTCCCAAATACGATTCCGTCTGGACACTGGTGCGTCCAAAGCCTTCATGTCAAACCAACCATCCTTCCATCAGCCTGCCAGCTATTAGATTACAATGGCAATGCCATTCCTGCCAGCGGCTCATGCCAACTTGAAGTGACGCACAGGTCACGCAAAGCCATCCTTCCCTTTGAAATCGTGGGCTCCTCGAAAGCTTCCCTGCTTGGCGCGCAGGCATGCAAGTTGTTGAACCTAGTTCAGAGAGTTCACTCTCTCTCTCCTGCTGACACGTCTGCCTTTCAGGACACCGACTTCAGGGCGCAACTCTATGCCATTATCAACCAGCACCACAAAGTCTTCGAGGGCATGGGCACGCTCCCATACACCAACAAGATCTTATTAAAACAGAATGCCACGCCTGTGGAGCACGCACCTCGCAGGGTCCCAGCACCCTTTAAGGACCGCCTCAAGCAGCAACTGCAGGATCTCCAGAACCAAGGAGTGATTTCCAAAGTCACGGAACCAACCGACTGGGTCAGTTCCATGGTAGGTGTAACAAAGCCTTCTGGCGAATTGAGAATTTGTATTGATCCCAATATCATGAGGGAGCATTATCCAATTCCCAAGCGCGAAGAGCTCACATGTGAGATGGCTCGCGCCAAACTCCTCACCAAACTCAACGCCTCAAATGGATTCTGGCAAATCCAGCTCGACAAATCCAGCAGGAAACTTTGCACATTTAATACCCCCTTTGGCAGATATTGTTACAACAGGATGCCGTTTGGGATCATATCTGCTTCAGACGTGTTCCATAGGGTTATGGAACAAATGATGGAAGGCATTGAAGGTGTTTGCGTCTATGTCGACGACATAATCGTTTGGTCCACGCAGGAGCATGTTAGTCGCTTCCAGCGCGTATTCGGGCATATACATGAGCATGGCCTCCGCCTCAACAGGGCCAAATGCTCTTTTGGTCAGACGGAACGCAAGTTCCTTGGGGACCAGATATCCCAATTGGTTGTGCGGCCGGATGCGGACAAGGTAGCTGCTATCACAGCTATGAAAACACCAGAGTACAAGAAGACGGTCCTCCGATTTCTGGGCATGGTCAATTTTTGAGGGAGATTTATCCCTAACCTCGCCTCTCATACCCCCGCTTTCAGGAACCTGGTCAGGAAGACGCCAGACTTCCAATGGCTCCCTGCCCACGAGCGCGAATGGAGAGAACTCAAAACAAAACTGACTACGGCCCTGGTCATAGCTTTCTTTGATCCAGCAAAGGAAACCAGAATTTCGACCGATGCCAGTCAATCTGGCATTGGGGCAGTGCTCCTTCAACGTGATGAGGCCTCACCATGGGCCCCCGTTGCATATGCGTCACGTGACATGACCCCCACGGACAGCGCTACGCGCAGATAGAAAAGGAGTGCCTGGGCCTTCTGACCGGTGTGGTTAAGTTTCACGATTATATCTACGGACTTCCTCAATTCACCGTCGAGACCGACCATCGCCCGCTGGTAAATATAATACAGAAAGACTTGACCGACATGACGCCTCGCCTCCAGCGTATTCTTCTCAAACGGCGATATGACTTCCAGTTGGTATACAGCCCAGGCAAAGACATCATCATTGCTGACGCTCTCTCCACGGCAGTCAACACTCCATGTGACCCAGCGGGATTTGTCTGCCAGGTTGACGCCCATGTGGCATTCGCGGCCTCCAATCTACCTGCCTCGGATGAATGTCTCGTCCAGATTCGCCGTGAGATGGCAGCTGACCCGTTGCTACAGCTTGTCATGCGCCACCTAATGGACGGGTGGCTCAAGGGCCAATGCCCTCAGTTCTATAATGTCAGAGATGATCTGGCGGTAGTAGACGGGGTTCTTCTAAAACTGGACCGCATTGTCATCCTGCATAGCACGCGCCAGCTTGTCCTGGAACAACTACACGAGGGCAACCTTGGCGTGGAAAAGTGCCGCCGACAGGCCCAAGAGGCAGTGTACTGGCACGGCATTAATGAGGACGTAGCCAACACAGTGCTCAACTGCCCCACTTGTCAGCGCTTCCAGCCGGCCCAACCACGTGAGACCTTGCAGCTCCATGAGTTGGTCACGTCACCATGGACCAAGGTGGACATCGACCTGTTCCACGCTCTGGGTAGAGACCATGTCCTGATCATGGACTACTTTTCGAATTACCCGGAGGTGATACCGCTGCATGACGTCACCTCGTCTGCAGTCATTCGTGCCTGTAAAGAAACCTTTGCTCGACACGGCATCCCGCTCACAGTTGTATTGGACAATGGCCCCTGCTTCGCCAGCCAGGAATGGTCCAACTTTGCCAGGCGGTACAATTTTGCCCATGTGACATCCAGTCCCCTGTACCCCCAATCCAACGGCAAAGCGGAGAAGGGAGTACATATCGTCAAACAGCTCCTCTGCAAGGCTGCCGATGCTGGGTCCGATTTCTACCTCGCCTTGCTGGCCTATCACTCCGCCCCACTGTCCACTGGCCTGTCGCCAGCCCAGTTGCTCATGGGTCGTACCCTGAGGATGCCAGTGCCGTCCATTCATGTCCCAGACCTCGACCATGTTCCGGTCCTTCGCCGGATGCAGCTGTCTCGTGCACAGCACAAGGCGGCTCATGACACCCGTGCAGCTAATCTCCCTGCTCTGGCTCCAGATGACAACGTCCACGTCCATCTTCCCGATGGTGGCTGGTCTGCAACCGCTGTTGTCCTTCGGCAGGTGGCCCCCCGTTCGTTCCTGGTTCGTCTACCGGATGGCTCCATTCTGCGCCGCAATAGACGTGCCCTTTGTCTCGTTCCACGCTGGCTACGTGATCCTCCACTGTCGCCTCGCCCTCCTGCTGACCCTGCCACGGACGATGCAGAACTCCCTGTCACTCTGCATCCCCCGGACTCTGACACAGTCCAGCCCGCTCCTGAACCGGCGGCTCTCGACCCACCCTTGAGGCGGTCAACCAGGATTCGTCGCCCACCTCAGAGACTTCATTTATGAACTTTACGGTCTTATAGACTTTCTGAATTGTTTTGTTGCTTTGTTTGATCGTTTCCCTGGGTTGTATATAGTGTTCATCTCGTTATTCTTGTTGCATACTGCTTCTCTGCACCAGGCACCTTCCCATGTAAATAGATTAGTTCTCATGTATGTAGTCCTGTAAATATGTCATTGCACCCCACACGTAGTTAGGAACATTCTCACCATACATTATTTATTGCCACACACATACATTCTTTTATAAAAGGGGGGATGTAATAATATATACCAGTATACCATGGTGCAGACACAAACACTGATGGACACACAGCAAGACCAATCAACACACACAACACCGCAGCCAATCACCAGTTAGAGCACACGCATTATAAAGACAGGGGGCATCAGAGTTCCCACTCATTCGAGATGCAGCCTCCTCGCAGGACAGAGCTTACAGCTTGCAGCACAGATCTTCACCATGTGCTGAGTGAATAGACTGGTTAGGACAAGGCATAGGTCTTTATTTTAATCTAACATCGTGTTAACCCACAGTGAAAGTATGTTCAACAGTTTCTAGTTTAATAAAATAGTGTTGCACTATTTTAAGTGTTGGTGGCCTGTATGTGTTCCACGGATCCAGAGCACCCAACACATCAGGTTCCATTCCAAAAAGGGTCGCAAAGGGGTTAGAATGGTGGGAGACAGACTCTGACTCATCACCATTTCCCGGGTGCCAAACTTGTGCATGGCGTTTCAGTGCCAATGCGGCGTGTGCCGATATGGGGTCTATCTCATCATTCCGTGTCAGACGACAGGAATTGCCGCGGTGCCAATATATTGTATTCTGTAGGTCAGTAGGGGTAAGGGGGGGGTGTCGCTATCGTTGGGTGGTGGGTCAGGTTCTGGTAACGGCAAATAGATTGTGTCCAGGGGGCCGAACATATCGTGGTCGGTGTCTCTGGGGCAGTAGGGACTGGGGCCTGGTCTGTGTTTCTATTGTTCGGGTCTATCAAGGGCGTCCGCTGTGCTGTCACTGTCACTGTCGCTATCGCTGTCGCTAGAAGCCGAATCAAGTGTTAGGGTGAAATTGGACTCTGGGGGCGGAGTCAAGGTTGTGTCTGTGGCCATGCTGTCCCGGCTGGGATGAGGGCTGGATTGGGTTGTCAATGGGCGGGTCTCTGTTGTCTGCCATTGCCAATGACAAGTGGTGCGAGTGGCTGCACTGCGTTCCATAAGCCTTAAGCTGGTTAAAAAGGCCTTTGATAAGGTGCCTCACGGGAGACTGCTGAGTAAAATAAGGGCCCATGGTATTCGAGGCAAGGTACTAACATGGATTGACGATTGGCTGTCAGGCAGAAGGCAGAGAGTTGGGATAAAAGGTTCTTTTTCGGAATGGCAACCGGTGACGAGTGGTGTCCCGCAGGGTTCAATGTTGGGGCCTCAGCTGTTCTCTTTATATATTAACGATCTAGATGACGGGACTGCGGGCATTCTGGCTAAGTTTGCCGATGATACAAAGATAGTTGGAGGGGCAGGTAGTATGGAGGAGGTGGGGAGGCTGCAGAAAGATTTAGACAATTTAGGAGAGTGGTCCAAGAAATGGCTGATGGAATTCAACGTGGGCAAGTGCGAGGTCTTGCACTTTGGAAAAAAGAATAGAGGCATGGACTATTTTCTAAACGGTGACAAAATTCATAATGCTGAAGTGCAAAGGGACTTGGGAGTCCTAGTCCAGGATTCTCTAAATGTAAACTTGCAGGTTGAGTCCGTAATTAAGAAAGCAAATGCAATGTTGTCATTTATCTCAAGAGGCTTGGAATAAGAAATTTTTTCAGCCAGAGAGTGGTGGTCTGTGGAATTCATTGCCTCAGAGGGCGGTGGAGACTGGGACGTTGAGTGTCTTTAAGACAGAAGTTGATAAATTCTTGATTTCTCGAGGAATTAAGGGCTATGGAGAGAGAGCGGGTAAATGGAGTTGAAATCAGCCATGATTGAATGGTGGAGTGGACTCGATGGGCCGAATGGCCTTACTTCCGCTCCTATATCTTATGGTCTTATGGCCTTAAATGGAACCATCCTGATTTTCTATTAGGATATGTGATCTTGTAAACTGAGAGACTTACTTTATCGGAAATTGAGTAGGGTCCAGCAAATTTAGGGGAGAGGAATGAACTCGGATTGTACAGGGATATCATGACTTGCTGTCCGACTGTATACTCTGTCGGGTGTACTGTTCCGATGCTCCCGTATCGGAAGGGACGGCGGGATTCTCCGTCCCACCAGCCCCGTTTTCCAGCGCGGAGCGCCTCTGCCGTCAGCGGGATTCTCTGTTCCCACAGCCGACCAATGGTGTTTCCCATTGTGGCCACCCCCACGCCGTCGGGAAACCCGTGGGTGCGCCACCGTCGAAGCGGGGGATCCTGCCAACAGAAAATCCCACAGATTAACTTTAGCTTCTCTTGTTAGTCCACTTTTCCCACAGGTTTTTATTTTGAAGCAAATACATATTTGTTGCAAATTATGAATCAATTCTTGATATACTTGTCAATTGCTTATCTAATATATTTTTGAATCTATTGTCTTAATCTACCTCTGCCAACTCGCACATCACAACCAGATGTTTTTTTTTAAAGATTCAAGTCCTTACTTTTGACCTTCATGGGATCACCCTCAAATGCAACACAAAATCATACATGATTATCATTCCCAAGAGGCTCCTTTGGTACTCATTTATTAATTAACATTTTCTCATTGCACAATACTAGATCTAAAATAGACTGTTCCCTGGTTGGTTCCTTAAGAAATTGATTTAGAAAAATACCTTGGGCACATTCCCAAGTATTATTCCACTGAGTTACGGTGATAGGGTGGCGCTGTGGGCTTAAATAGGGTGCTCTTTGCAGGGTGCGGTGCAGACTTGATGGGCCGAATGGCCTCCTTCTGCATTGTAAATTATTCCACTGAAAGCTTGGTTTATCCTGTCCATGTCAAAGTTACGTTTGTTACATGCACCTCTAACTTCCTGATTCATATTGTCTGACACTGCAACTACTGCTAGGGGGTGTATAAATTACCCCACCAGCAGTTCATTTTCATATTAGCTCCTCACAAACTTTCCTTGCATCTTGATTTTCTGAGCTAAGATTCTTTTAGAACCATAGAATTCCTACAGAGCAGAAGGAGGCCATTTTGCCCATCGAGTCTGTCCCGACACTCTGAAAGAGCACCCTACCTAGGCTCACTCTGCCACCCTAACCTCGTACCCTAACCTGCACATCCCTCAAAACTAAGGGGCATTTTTTGCGTGGCCAATCCACTTAACCTGCAATTCTTTGGACGGTGGGAGGAAATTGGAGCGCCCAGAAGAAACCCACGGGGGGAATGTGCAAACTCCACACAGACGGTCACCCAAAGCCAGAATTCAACCTAGGTCCACAGAACTGTGAGGCAGCAGTGCTAACCACTGTGCCACCGTGACGCCCCCTTCGCTCTTGCCTTTATTTATCCTTTATTATCAGGTCTACCCCACAGTCGACCACTACTTTTCCATTGAGCCTATCTCTTCTAAAAGCTAAGTATCCTGGAATATTTATTTCCTAACCTTAATCACTTTGCAACCATGTTCCTGTAATGGCGATTAGATCAGATCCCTTAATTTTTCTCTATGTTAATGCAACTTTTTGTTCCAAAGGTTTTGCGGTTTTAGATATAGTGCCTTTAGTTTTACCATTTTTCCCCTGATGTCATTTGGAAGCTCTCCAAAGCTGAAAACATGGCAGTAGTGGAATGAATGGATTTCATATTAGGCTTTGTGTGTTCACAGATGTTTATTTTTTCACTGCTGTTAGTCCAAATTGATATGGAATATTATCACGCAGCTCTGGAATGTTGCATTAATGATTTACATTATACCCAATCTTGAAACATTCTTCCCACAGTAAGTGCTGGTAATTAAAATAACAGCTATTCCAAGTGCATCTGCGTCTGGGATAAGGAAAGCTATATCAGCCTGAAAAACAAACATGTGCCTTCTAGCACAAGCAAGTCCTACAAGCTCAGAGTTCAAGACATAGTCATCAGTGGGAGATCACCAAAACCGGGGAGCACAATTTGGAAATGTCAGAAAATGGGTATTTGTACAGTGGTTTTGCCAATCTCTTGTTAAAATCACCCATAAGTATGCTGCAGTCCAGTAGTTTGAAAATAAATGTAATATTACGAAGGATCAAAAGAGACGTGTAAATGTTTATACTCTAGATGGCAACCCTGAGCTATTTGAACTTCACCTGGCACTTAACTACTTAAGTAATAATTGATTTTAAATCACTGTTTGCAATATTAGCAGACAAATGCTTAACTGTGTTTTAATAGCAGCATATGAAAATAGTAACATAGGAACATCAGTAAAGCGTTCGGCATTAAGACAGAGACTAGATCTTAGATATTAAAGATATGAAGGGATAGGGGGATAGTGCAGGAAAATGGAATTGAGATAGAACAGCAGCTATGATCTAGTTGAATGGTGGAGCAGGCTCGAAGGACCAAATGGCCTTCTCCTGCTTCTATTTACTATGTTTCTATCTTCTCAAGTTCCTAGGTATCCTCTTAGGCCTATTCCACCATTAAATTAGATCATGGCTCATATGTGACCCCATGTACCCATCTTGGTTCTGTAAACCTTAATATATTTATTTGAAAAAAATCTATCGTCTCAGTTTAAAAATTTCAATTGACCTCGCCTCAAAAGCTCTAATGTGCAGAGGATTCCAAATTTTCATGACCTTTTATGTACAGAAGTGCTTCCTGACAGCACCCGGCTTTATTTTTAAGGTTAGTCAACAAACAATGACATTTTAATTCTTCATCCCACTTCTACTCTTCACATTGCCATCTTCAGGTTCATGAACTTTTACAATCAAGTTCAACAAACCTCAAGGAACAGAGGAGTCAATTACCAGGGGACATAGATTTAAGGTGATTGGTAGACGAAATAGAAGGGACATGAGGAAAGAATTTTTCACCCGGAGGGTGGTGGCCATCTGGAATTCATTGCCTGAGTTGGTAGTTGAGGCTGAAATGTTCAACTCATTTGAAAGTGTAGCGCACAAAGACTCACGAAAGACGAAAGAGATGAAGTCGATGAGGCTTTATTAAGCGTGACTTGTTCCCCGCAGTTCAGTAACAGACTGGCCTGCGGGGGAGAACTCCTGGTTCTTATACTCCGCCTTCAGGGCGGAGCTAGAGGTCAACAGCCAACCAGGACCAGGGATCTGTCAGCCAATGACATCACGGCTTCTCAGTCCCACATGACCCCGAATGCATACTACCACATTCACCCCTTGTTAAAAATGAACCCGGCGGGGTGGTGCTTCGCATGGTGGTAGGGGTTTACAAGGCTGGTCCTGGGAGGAAAACTTTTGCATGTCATCACAGTATGTACAGGGTTTTTTTTTTGTTTTGCACTATTTACAGTAGTCGTAAGGGGGAAAAGAAAAAAAGTTCTTGTTAAAGTCCACAACATTGTAGTGTTACATCCATGCCATGAGTCGGTCGGGCGGTCTGGTCGTCCTTGTCGATCGCCTTGGCCCCGGTGGTGGTGCTTGTTCCCGTATTGTCGTCTCCGGGAGCCTTACGGTTTCTGCTTCAGCTTCACTTCTGGTCGGACCTGGGAGGAGGACCGATCCTCCCGGGAAGGGGGCGGTGGCGGGGTGCGCCGGTGGCAGGGAGGGAGTGATTGGTGTCGGGGGGGTGTGCGTGTTGCCGGCGGGTGCCAGATCTCGCAGGGAGACCGTGTCCTGTCGGCCGTCAGGGTACTCCACGTAAGCGTACTGCGGGTTCGCGTGGAGGAGGTGAACTCTCTCGACCAACGGGTCCGACTTGTGCGCCCGCACATGTTTTCGGAGCAAGATGGGTCCTGGGGCCGCCAGCCAGGTCGGCAGCGACGTTCCAGAGGAGGACTTCCTGGGGAAGACGAGGAGGCGCTCATGAGGCGTTTGGTTAGTGCTAGTACACAGTAGCGACCGGATGGAGTGGAGAGCGTCCGGGAGGACCTCCTGCCACCGTGAAACTGGGAGGTCCCTGGACCATAGGGCCAGTAGGACGGTCTTCCAGACCGTGCCGTTCTCCCTCTCTACTTGCCCGTTCCCCCGGGGGTTGTAGCTGGTCGTCCTGCTCGAGGCTATACCGTTGCTGAGCAGGAACTGGCGCAGCTCGTCACTCATGAAGGAGGACCCCCTGTCGCTGTGGACGTATGCGGGGCAACCGAACAGTGTGAATATGGTGTTAAGGGCTTTAATGACTGTGGCCGCTGTCATGTCAGGGCAGGGGATGGCAAAGGGGAAACGGGAGTACTCGTCCACCACATTCAGGAAGTATGTGTTGCGGTCGGTGGAGGGGAGGGGCCCTTTGAAATCCAGACTAAGGCGTTCAAAGGGACGGGAAGCCTTAATCAGGTGCGCACCATCCGGCCTGAAAAAGTGCGGTTTGCACTCTGCGCAGATGTGGCAGTTCCTTGTGACTGTATGGACCTCCTCCACAGAGTAGGGGAGGTTGCGGGACTTTATAAAGTGTTAGAACCGAGTGACCCCCGGGTGGCAGAGGTCCTCGTGGAGGCTTTGGAGGCGGTTAATTTGTGCGTTGGCATTTGTGATAGGGCATCGGACGGCTCGTTCAGCTTTCTGGGACGGCACAGGATCTCATAGTTGAAGGTGGAGAGCTCGATCCACCACCTTAAGATCTTGTCGTTTTTAATTTTGCCCCGCTGTGCATTATCGAACATGAAGGCTACCGACCGTTGGTCCGTGAGGAGAGTGAATCTCCTGCCGGCCAGGTAATGCCTCCAATGTTGAACAGCTTCCACTATGGCTTGGGCTTCCTTTTCCACTGAGGAGTGGCGGATTTCTGAAGCGTGGAGGGTTCGGGAGATAAAAGCCACGGGTCTGCCCGCTTGGTTAAGGGTGGCCGCTAGAGCTACATCGGAGGCGTCGCTCTCGACCTGGAAGGGGAGGGACTCGTCGATGGTGCGCATCGTGGCCTTTGCGATATCCGCTTTGATGCGGCTGAAGGCCTGGCAAGCCTCTGTCGACAGAGGGAAGGTCGTGGTCTGTATTAGGGGGCGGGCCTTGTCTGCGTACTGGGGGACCCACTGGGCGTAATATGAAAAGAACCCCAGGCAGCGTTTTAGGGCTTTTGAGCAGTGAGGGAGGGGAAATTCCATGAGGGGGCGCATGCGTTCGGGGTCGGGGCCTATTATCCCATTGCGCACTACATATCCCAAGATGGCTAGCCGGTTTGTGCTGAAAACGCACTTGTCCTCGTTGTATGTGAGGTTCAAGGCTTTAGCGGTCTGGAGGAATTTTTGGAGGTTGGCGTCGTGGTCCTGCTGATCGTGGCCGCAGATGGTTACGTTGTCGAGATACGGGAACGTGGCCTGCAACCCGTGTTGATCAACCATTCGGTCCATCTCTCGTTGGAAGACCGAGACCCCGTTTGTGACGCCAAATGGGACCCTTAGGAAGTGGTATAATCGCCCGTCTGCCTCGAAGCCTGTGTACTTGCGGTCACTTGGGCGGATGGGGTGCTGATGGTAGGCGGACTTGAGGTCCACGGTGGAGAAGACCTTATATTGGGCAATCCGATTGACCATGTCGGATATGCGGGGGAGAGGGTACGCATCTAGTAGTGTGTACCTGTTGATGGTATGGCTATAGTCTATGACCATCCTTTGCTTCTCCCCTGTCTTTACTACTACCACCTGTGCTCTCCAGGGACTATTGCTGGCCTGGATTATGCCTTCCTTCAGTAGCCGCTGGACTTCGGACCGAATGAATGTCCGGTCCTGGGCGCTGTACCATCTGCTCCTAGTGGCGACGGGTTTGCAATCCGGGGTGAGGTTTGCAAACAAGGATGGGGGCTCAACCTTGAGGGTTGCGAGGCCGCAGATAGTGAGTGGGAGTATTGGGCCGCCGAATTGGAAGGTTAGGCTCTGCAGATTGCACTGGAAGTCTAATCCCAGTAATGTGGGCGCGCAGAGTTGGGGAAGGATGTAGAGCCTGTAGTTTTTAAACTCCCTCCCTTGCACCGTTAGGGTTACAATGCAGAAGCCTTTAATCTGTACGGAGTGGGATCCTGCGGCTAGGGAAATCTTTTGCGCACTGGGACGGATGGTCAAAAAACAGCGTCTTACCGTGTCGGGGTGGATGAAGCTTTCTGTGCTCCCGGAGTCGAGCAGGCATGGTGTCTCGTGCCCGCTTATCAGCACCGTTGTTGTCGTCGTCTGGAGCGTCCGGGGCTGTGCTTGGTCCAGCGTCATTGAGGCCAGACGTGTTCGTAGTGCTTGAGCGTCTTCCTCGAACCCCGTGGAGCCGTCGACACTGGGGTCCGTTGTTGCGGTCCTGGGCCGAGCAGTTGCCATACCAGGCTGTGATGCAGCCTGATAGGATGCTTTCTATGGTGCATCTGTAAAAGTTGGTAAGAGTCAATGTGGACATGCCGAATTTCCTTAGTTTCCTGAGGAAGTATAGGCGCTGTTGTGCTTTCTTGGTGGTAGCTTCGACGTGGGTGAACCAGGACAGATTTTTGGAGATGTGCACCCCTAGGAATTTGAAACTGCTAACCATCTCCACCTTGGCCCCATTGATGCTGACAGGGTGTGTACAGTGCTTTGCTTCCTGAAGTCAATTACCAGCTCTTTAGTTTTGCTGGCATTGAGGGAAGGATTGTTGTCGCTACACCACTCCACTAGGTTCTCTATCTCCCTCCTGTATTTGGACTCATCGTTATTCGAGATCCGGCCCACTATGGTCGTATCGTCAGCAATCCTGTAGATGGAGTTGGAACCAAGTTTTGCCACGCAGTCGTGTGTGTACAGGGAGTAGAGTAGGGGGCTAAGTACGCAGCATTGCGGGGCGGCGGTGTTGAGGACTATTGTGGAGGAGGTGTTGTTCTTCATTCTTACTGATTGTGGTCTGTTGGTCAGAAAATCGAGGATCCAGTTGCAGAGTGGGGAGCCAAGTCCTAGGTTTTGGATCTTTGATATGAGCTTGGCTGGGATTATGGTGTTGAAGGCGGAGCTATAGTCAATAAATAGGAGTCTAATGTAGGAGTCCTTGTTTTCGAGATGCTCTAGGGATGAGGGCAGGGCCAGGTAAATGGAGTCTGATGTGGACCGGTTGCAGCGGTATGCGAATTGCAGTGGATCAAGGCGTTCTGGGAGTGATGCGCTTCATGATCAACCTCTCGAAGCACTTCATTACGACTGAAGTCAGGGCCACTGGTCGTTAGTCATTGAGGCACATTGCCTGGTTCTTCTTTGGTACCGGTATGATGGTGGTCTCCGACCCCCCGCCGGGTCGTGAATCCCGCCCCGCCGCCCCGATGCCGGCTGCCGAATTCTCCGGCGCCGGGGTTTTGGCGGGGGCGGGAATCGCGCCATGCCGGTTGGCGTCCGTTGGCAGTGGCCCCCCCCCCCCAGCGATTCTCCGCCCCCGCGATGGACTGAGCGTCCACCCGTTTTCGGCCGGTCTCGCCGGCGTAAATCAAGCCAGGTCCGTACCGAAGGGACCTGGCTCTATGGGCGGCCTGCGGAGTCCTCGGGGAGGTACGGGGGGGATCTAGCTTTGGGGGGGTGCCCCCACGATGCCTTGGCCCACAATCAGGGCCCACCGATCCACGGGCGGGCCTGTGCCATGGGAGCACTCTTTCCATCCGTGTCGGCTGCTGCCAGCCTCCGCCATGGCTGGCGCGGAGAAGAACCCCCCTGCGCATGTGCTGGGATGACGCCAGCACACGCTGGTGCTCCCGCGCATGCGCCAACTCGCGCTGACCAGTGCAGGCTCTTCGAGCACCAAGCCCTTCCGCGCCGGCTGGGGCGGCGCCAACCCCGCCGCGGCGCCAACCCCGCCGCCGCCGGCCTAGCCCCTGAAGGTGCAGAGGATTCCACACCTTCCGGGCGGCCTGACGCCAGAGTGGTTCACGCCACTCCTCGGCGCCAGTACAGCCCACCCAGCCGGGTAGGGGAGAATCCGCCCCATGTTTTCGGTGGAGACTCCTTGCCACCCAGGGTCCATGCACATTTAGTTGGAGTGAAAAGTTGAGGCAATGGAGATTGTCTCAGGATCAATGAGTCGTGACAGCTTTCTGGTAGTCTTGCACAATCCTTTCTAATATAATGTCATGTGAGAGTACCCTTTAGGAAATGGATGTTTAAGCAATGTACCTTTAAGAAAACAGTGATGTCAGAGAGTGGGTTCAGCCATTTTGAAGATTCAGTTTGAAAAAGAGCTTGGGTGTGTGCCTGTGTTTTGCAGTGAGCTGGATCTGCTGTGATCTCTCCATGAAAGACTGTCTCTGGATCATTTGGGTGATTTAAACTCATAACAGTAAAGCCTTGAACCTGATGTGTTTCTGTTTAAAGGTGTTAAGTCTCATGGATGTTGAAAGGGATAACTGAAGGATTATTTAGTGTTGTAATATTTTCGGGGTTATCTTTGAAGTAAGGGGTGTTAAGAGATCCAATGTTTATTTAAGAGGTTAAGTTGAGTTCATGGAATAAACATTGTTTTGTGTTTAAAACCTCACGTGTCCGTAATTGTAATATCACACCTGGAGAACAAGCCGTGTGCTTCAAAAGCAACAATCCATTAAAGGGAGAGGTTGGTCGAACGCCATGTTACATTTTGGGGTTCTGAAAACGCCTCGCCCATAACAATTGGGGCTCGAAGGGGATAAAAGTCTATCTATTGGATTGGCTTTTGTGAACTTAAAGACATTGAACGTGTGTTGCTTTTCCGGTGTGGTATTTTAGTTTAAATGGGGAGTGTTGTGAACAATGGCTCTTTCGGAGGCTCAGAAGTTTTTGGGAGGTTGAACGCGGTAACGTGATACCTTACGGACAGAGAGTAAAAACAGACTGTTAGGTTTGGCGAAAGCAATGCAGTTAACACTGCCTAGCAAAATACAAAAAGATGAGGTAATTAACACGGTATCTGCGCATTTACGTTTGCCTGTGATACATTCTGACTCATTAGATATCGCAAAGCTCCAGTTGCAGATTAAGCAATTTGAACATGAAAAAGAATTAAAGCAACTTGAACATGAAAAAGAATTAAAGCGGCTTGAATATGCAATGAAAGAAAAAGAAAGAGATAGAGAGGAAAAAGAAAAGGAGAGAGAAGAAAGAAACAAAGAAAGAGATAGAGAGGAAAGGGGAAAAGAGAGAGTTTGAACTTCGGAAAATGGCTCTGAAACATGAAAATCAGTTAAAATTGGCAGACGCAAAGGGACACGTACAGTTGGAGGAGATGGATGAGGATAATAAGACAGAGCGTCATAGTCGAAGACGTGGTGGGGATCTATTTAAATATGTCCAAGCATTGCCAAGGTTTGACGAGAAGGAGGTAGAAGCCTTTTTCATTTCATTTGAGAAGGTAGCTAAACAAATGCAATGGCCACAGGCCATGTGGGTATTACTGATTCAAACAAAGCTGGTAGGTAGGGTAGTGAAGTGTTTGCATCACTAACAGAGGAGGTATCTGGAACATATGAGGAGGTGAAGAAATCCATCTTAAGTGCATATGAGCTAGTGCCTGAAGCTTACAGACAAAGGTTTAGAAATTTAAGGAAAGAATTTGGTCAAACATACATGGAGTTTGAAAGGGTCAAACAGAGCAATTTTGATAGGTGGATAAGGGCTTTGAAAATAGGCCAGGCGTATGAAGCTCTCAGAGAAATTATACTTTTGGAGGAGTTTAAAAATTCAATTCCTGATGTAGTGAGAACTCATGTGGAAAAACAGAGGGTTAAAACTGCAAGATTAGCAGCAGAAATAGCAGATGATTATGAATTAGTTCATAAATCAAAGATTGGTTTCTGACATCAGTTTCAGCCGGTGAGGGATAGAAACTGGGGACATGAGAAATACTCAAGTGGTAAAGGTAAAGGTGATCTGATGGGAGACAATAAAGAGAGTGTACCTCAGATTAAAATAGAAATCCAGGAGGGTGGAAAAGAAATGAAAAGTTTCAAATGTTTTCACTGTAATAAACTAGGCCATGTAAAGTCACAGTGTTGGTGATTGAAGAAAAGCACTGGGAAGGCTGATGTGGTAAAACAGGATAAGGCAGTGGGATGTGTTAGAGTGGTAAAGGAAAGCCCAAGGGAAGCGAAGGAGGTGCAAACGATTGTACAGCCTGTTCAAGAAGTAATTGTTAAGAAGGTGCCAGATGTCTTTAAAGAATTTACTTGTGTGGGTAAAGTTTACTCATGTGTATCAGGAGGAGCAGGGAAAGAAGTCACAATTTTAAGAGATACAGGGGCGAGTCAATCTTTAATGGTAAGAGATGAGGAATTATGTAGTTTGGGAAAAATGTTGCCAGAAAAGGTGGTGATATATGGAATTCAGGGGGAGAGGATTGGCGTTCCATTATATAAGGTAAGGTGGTTGATAAGCCAGTGGAAAATCAGACAACTGAAGAGTTGAAGGACATATATCCTGGGATTTTTCCGGATTGTGTAGTAACAAGGTTGCACATGTCAAGTGATAGGGAAACCTCAAGCAGTGACAAAACCAGTGTCCTTAATACCCATTCCAGCATTTGAGGAGCGTTTTACGACGGTCCTAATTGATTGTGTAGGACTGCTTCCTAAAACAAAAAGTGGGAATCAATATCTTTTGACCATAATGGATGTGTCTACTAGGTTTCCAGAGGCCATTCCAGTACGTAATATTACAGCTAAAAGGATTGTGGAGGAGTTACTTAAATTCTTTACTAGATATGGACCACCCACAGAAATTCAATTGGATCAAGGATCAAATTTTAATTCAAAGTTATTTAAAGAAGTTATGGATAGCTTAGGAATAAAACAATTTAAATCAACTGCGTACCATCCAGAATCGCAGGGAGCGTTAGAAAGGTGGCATCAGACATTAAAGACAATGTTGAGGGCGTATTGTCAAGATTATCCAGAGGATTAGGATAAACGAATCCCATTCGTATTGTTTGCAATTAGGGATGCACCTAATGAGTCTACCAAATTTAGTCCTTTTGAACTAATTTTGGTCATGAGGTACGAGGACCACTTAAATTGATTAAGGAAAAATTGGTGGGTGAGAAATCGGAAATGACACTATTGGATTACGTGTCAATTTTTAGGGAACGATTAAATAGAGCAGGCGAATTGGCTAGACAACATTTGAAAGTTGCACAAAATGTGATGACACGGGTAGCGGACAAGAAATCCAAAGTTCGTAGTTTTGCCAGTGGGGATAAAGTTTTAGTGTTGTTACCAGTGGTAGGTGAGCCTTTAAAAGCTAGGTGTTGTGGACCGTATCAGATTGAAAGGAAATTAAGTGAGGTGAATTATGTGGTTAAAAACACCAGATAGAAGGAAGACTCACCGAGTGTGTCATGTGAATATGCTTAAAAGGTACTTTGAGAGGGAAGGAGAGAAAAAGGAGGTTTTAATGATTCTAACTCAAATTGACGAACCAAATCCAGATGACTGTGAATTTGAGATACCTCAAATTAAATTGGAAAATGAGGATGTTCTTAAAAATTGGGATAAATTGTTAAGTTACCTTCCAGAGGAAAAACTAACTGACCTGAAAGAGTTATTGATATCACGTGGGCAAGTTTGTAGAGATAAATTGGGAAGTACTAAAATGGCTTTACATGATGTAGATGTGGGAAATGCTGTTCCTATCAAACAACATCCATATAGACTTAATCCTTTAAAATTGCCACAGGTTAACAGAGAGATTGAGAGCATGCTTAAAAATGGCATAATTGAAGTGGGTTGCAGCCAATGGAGCTCACCCATAGTGATGGTACCTAAACCAGATGGTACCCAACGGTTGTGTGTGGACTATAGAAAGGTGAATGCAGTGACAAGAACAGACTCTTATCCTATCCCACGTTTGAAGATTGCATTGAGAAAGTGGGACAATCTGATTTTATTTTCAACTTCCAGACATGGAAAGAACATGTTAAACATCATATGGAGTTCTTCAATCGACTTCAGGAGGCGGGTTTGATGATGAACCTAGCCGAAAGTGAATTCGGAGAAGCCCGAATCACTTTCCTTGAGGAGTTTCCGCTACCCTCAAAATGAAGGGAGAACATGCGATCTCTTAACATGAATGAATTTGATTGAACCTTTGTGCAAAAGTTTTGTGGCATGATTACTCCACTGATGGACTTGCTAATGAAATGTCAAAAATTTCAATGGACAGCGGACTTTCAACAGGCATTTGACTGCCTGAAAGCTGTGATCACCAATGCTCCTGTAATGGAGAATTGCAAGGGACTCTGTGGTGAAATTGAACTAAAGTATCTGAAACTAAAGAGAAATGTCGAGGCATAGAGGAATGGATGGATCGTGCAGAGACTTTCTTGTTCAAAGAGACTGTCAATCGAGAAGAATTTTGGTTGGAGGAAGAAGAACGGGAAAAAATTGTCTATATTATTAAGCCTGTTTGCATGTGTTGTTTTGTTTAAAAAGGAAAAAGTATTTTTACTGTGTGCATTTCTTAGTGGATGGTGCAAAAGTGAAAAATGAAACCATCTTGAAGTTGATGGTTTGGTTTTTTTTCTTGGGGGGAGGTGTCATGTGAGAGTACCTTTAAGAAATGGATGTTTAAGCAATGTACCTTTCAGAAAACAGTGATGTCAGAGAGTGGGTGGAGCTGAGCTCAGTTCAGCCATTTTGAAGTTTCAGTTTGAAAATGAGCTTGGGTGTGAGTCTGTGTTTTGCAGTGAGCTGGATCTACTGTGATCTCTGCCATGAAAGACTATCTCTGGATCATTTGGGTGATTTAAACTCATAATAGTAAAGCCTTTAACCTGATGTGTTTCTGTTTAAAGGTGTTAAGTCTCATGGATGTTGAAAGGGATAACTGAAGGATTATTTAGTGTTGTAATATTTTCGGGGTTATCTTTGAAGTAAGGGGCGTTAAGAGATCCAATGTTTATTTAAGAGGTTAAGTTGAGTTCATGGAATAAACATTGTTCTGTGTTTAAAAACCCACGTGTCCATAATTGTAATATCACACCTGGAGAACAAGCCGCGTGCTTCAAAAGCACCAATCCATTAAAGGGAGAGGTTGGTCGAACTCCATGTTACATTTTGAGGTTCTGAAAACGCCTCGCCCATAACAATAATAATAATCATCTTTCTTATTGTCCCAAATAGGCTTACATTAACACTGCAATGAAGTTACTGTGAAAATCCCCCAGTCGCCACATTCCGGCGCCTGTTCGGGTACAGAGGGAGAATTCAGAATACCCAATACACCTAACAAGCACATATTTCGGGACTTGTGGGTGGAAACTGGATCACCCGGAGGAAACCCACGCAGACACAGGGAGAACATGCAGACTCCACACACACAGTGACCCAAGCAGGAATCAAACCTGGGACCCAGGCACTGTGAAGCAACAGTGCTAACTACTATGGTACCGTGCCGCCCATCCTGAAGGATCCTTTTGTGGTGGTCAGACAATTTAAACACTGGGCAACTGAAACCCCTTCCTATTAATAAATGCACCTGACTACTCGGAGGGAGCCATATTGGCCACATGTATGCAGCCTATAATCCTCTAGGCCTGAGGGAATGCTGTTATGGCATTGAATGGAGTTGCCCTGTCAGTCTAACTGGCCTGATTGGTACAAAACCTGATGTATCCCCCTGCCGATGGGGTCAAGGCTGGGACATCTATCAGCTGCTATAATGCTTTCTTGGGACACTGACTGAGAGATCCCAACGAATGTCTCAAGAGGATCCCTGGAATGAGCCTGAAGTGAAAATGCTGAGCTCCAGGTTCACCTTAGGCGACACATTGGCACAGTGGCTGGCACTGTTGCCTCACAGCGCCAGAGATCCGGGTTCAATTCTGGCCATGGATGAGTGTCTGTGTGGAGTTTGCATGTTCTCCCCATGCCTGCATAGGTTTTCTCCAGGTGCTCCGGTTTGCTCCCACATACCAAAGATGGGCAGGTTAGGTGGATTGGCCATGCCAAATTGCCCCTTGGTGTCCAAAAGGCTAGGTGGGGTTACTGGGTTACGGGAATAGGGTCAGGGCATGGGCTTAGATAGGGTACTCTTTCCAAGGGTCAGTGCAGACTCAATGGGCTGAATGGCCTCCTTCTGCACTGTGGAGGTTCTGTGATTCTGCCTTCACTGCCACAGGCAATGGGTCTACCACATCCCAGTGGCCTTCCTCCAGCATGACACACAGACCAGTGGCCATCTATCGTGGCAGACACAGTCTTCTTTTTTTTAAAGAAGTTTAGTGTGTCCAATTAATTTTTTCCAATTAAGGGGCAATTTAGCATGGCCAATCCCCTAGCCTGCACATCTTTGAGTTGTGGGGGTGAAACCCACACAAACATGGGGAGACACCCCCACAAACATGGGGAGAATGTGCAAACACAACACGGACAGTGACCCAGAGCCGGGATCGAACCTGGGACCTCGGCGCCGTGAGGCAGCAATGCTAACCACTGCGCCACTGTGCTGCCCCTGACACAGTCTTCTAACAGACTTGTGCTCTGACAACTCCATGAAGATTAGCCTTTGCCTGTCCACCCTCTGCACTGGGTATTGCTGTCTGCAAAATGTTGTCTGCCTTACTGCCTCCATGCTTTCCCCCTTTCCATTTCCCATTGCAGCCTCATCCCGCTGCTGCTGCTCCTCAACTGCTGTTGCCCATCTCCACGTGGCTGATGTCGCAGCTCTCGCCCTCACTGAATAAATCAAATTCTGAATGCAAAACAGCCTTTTCGATTCAGAGCCTTCGCAGAGCAATGGCTGCTAGCCCCTAGCATTGCCTATACTCAGTGCAGGCAACCTGAAGGACACGTTTCCACTTACAGCCACCCACACTGGCCTTCCACATAATAATCCCTCTCAGCCTTCGACTCTCTGACTTGATCCTGTCACTGTTAAATGTACCAGAACTTAATGGCTGCTGGTTTCAGCCAACCACCGACATGACTCTGAGCTCTCGCCTTCTTGAGCAGGTGAGTCGCTGTCACTCCATGGGTCCTTTGTACCCCCGGGAACTAATAAGTAGAAAGTTGTGGTCAATTAGCTGCTTAACACGTTCCACTGGATGCCCAATGCTGGTCTGCATGACCCCAATCCTGCTCTCGACCATCCCTAGGAATTATGATGAGCAGTAAGGAGAGGTTCAGGATCTGCGCTGGCACATTCACCAATCATTTTACCAGACCCCTCACCTCTAAGCCTGTTACCACCAGCGCCTTTAAAATTTCACACTTTACCTCCCGTTTGAGTTGAAAAATTATCCCCTTTTTGGCAAAAATATCAGTAAAGCTTTAGAAGTTCAATTGTCTGATGGAATAACAGAGCCATCAGTCCACCCCACTAATTCTCCACATGGTAAGCTACAGCATTAATCTCTGATAGTTTGGTGGCTGAATGATTTAACCCAGAGTGCTGTCACCTTTGGGATTCAGGGTGGGATTTGCAACAAAACAACTTATAATGAATATGATCAATCTTAACTTAATTTGTAGTCACTGTAAAAGCACAGTACAATATTCTGCAGAATATGGTACTTATGATGTGGGGAAGAAAATCTCTCACTCCAAGGTGCATTCGGGAGCACTCTCCTGAAGCTAACATTAAGGTTCATTATCTAGAAGCTGTTTTGAATGTGGTTGATGCTATACTTAACCTGGGTGTAACTGACATTGACAATGGCACAGTAAAAGTGTTCAGTCCCCAATTATGACATTTCTCACTTCATAAGGTGGGGGAGCTCATTCGGCAGAAAAGGTATTGCCAGTGATATATTGATTGATGCAGCTAGAGAAGGGACCATTACCAATTGGCTTAAAAAGCCTGGAGGGCAGATCTTCCACTGAATCCCTTGTCAGGCATGATGCACTACAGGGAGGACCAAAGGAGGAGAGAAGATACTAAATATCTTACAAAAATTATTCCAGCAAAGGTAACAATGCTACTGCATCTTTACTCATTCCCTTTACTCATCTGAAAGTGGTCCAGTCTTGAATCGGTCAGTAAATGTGCATCAGCATGTGTGGCAAGCTCTCTATATCTAAGTGTCTTTTCACATCAAAGATTACCATGACTGCGCCTATAAATGTAGGCTTTTGGGCTTCTGCAAAGACCATAAGACAGAGGGGCAGAATTAGGCCATTCAGCCCACCGAGTCTGCTCCACCATTCAATCATGGCTGATATGTTCCTCATTCCCATCCTTCTGCCTTCTCCCCATAATCCCTGATTCCTTTATTAATCAATACATCCCCTTATTAATCAAGAACACCAGGGGCGAAATTCTCCGGAAACGGAGCGATGTCCGCCGACTGGCGCCCAAAACGACGCAAATCAGTCGGGCATCGCGCCGCCCCAAAGGTGCGGAATGCTCCGCATCGTTGGGGGCCGAGCCCCAACCTTGAGGGGCTAGGTCGGCGCCGGATGAATTTCCGCCCCACCAGCTGGCGGAAAAGGCCTTTGGTGCCCTGCCAACTGTCGCGGAAATGACATCTCCGGGCGGCGCATGCGCAGGAGCGTGTGCGGCCGCTGACGGCATTCCCGCGCATGCGCAGTGGAGGGAGTCTCTTCTGCCTCCGCCATGGTGGAGACCATGGCGGAGGCGGAAGGGAAAGAGTGCCCCCACGGCACAGGCCCGCCCGCGGATCGGTGGGCCCCGATCGCGGACCAGGCCACCGTGGGGGCACCCCCCGGGGCCAGATCGCCCCGCACCCCCCCCAGGACCCCGGAGCCCACCCGCGCTGCCTTGTCCCGCCGGTAAGGTAGGTGGTTTAATTTACGCCGGCGGGACAGGCATTTTAGCGGCGGGACTTCGGCCCATCCGGGCCGGAGAATCGCGCGGGGGGGCCCGCCAACCGGCGCGACGCGATTCCCGCCCCCGCCAAATATCCGGTGCTGGAGACTTCGGCAACTGGCGGGGGCGGGATTCACGCCAGCCCCCGGCGATTCTCCGACCCGGCGGGGGTTCGGAGAATCTCGCCCCAGGTATGTGCTTGAGGTGCTGTTACCTACAGGGCTACAGACCAAGAGCTGGAAGATGGAATTAGACAGAATAGTTCTTTCTTAGAACATAAGAACAAGGAGCAGGAGTTGGACATTTAGCTTTTCGAGCCTGATCCACCATTCAATATGACCATGGCTGATCTCATCCTGGCCTTATCTCCACCATCCTGCCCATCCTCCGTAACTCTTCAACCCATTATTAATTCCAAATTTGTCTAACTCCTCCTTAAATTTACTCACTGTCCCAGCATCCACCTCACTTTGCGATAGTGAATTCCACAGATTCACAACCCTTTGGGAGAAGTAGTTTCTCCTCAACTCTGTTTTAATTTTGCCAATCCTTATCCTGAGACTATGACCTCTCATTCTAGAATGCCCACAGAGGGAGTATCCACTCTACACCTTCTTAGATATACCTTTTATCATGTTATATACTCCAATTGATCTCCCCTCATTTTTCTAAATTCTAGAGAGTATAAGCCTAAACTGCTCAATCTCTCTTCATAAGACAAATGCTTCATCTCTGGAATCAGCTGTGTCATGTGAGAGGACCTTTAAGAAATGGATGTTTAAGCAATGTACCTTTAAGAAAATAGTGCTGTCAGAGAGTGGGTGGAACTGAGCTCAGTTCGGCCATTTTGAGGTTAGTTCTGGGGTTTTAGTTTCAGTTTGAGACAGCAGCTTGGGTGTGACTGTGTTTTGGCTGTGAGCTGCATGAAGAAAAGGGAAGGTGCTGGAGCTGAAATCAACCAAGCTGATATATCTCTGCCATCCAACAGAAATATATATTAACTGTGACCTGGTGTGTTACTGTTTTTGTGAAGGTGAAGTCTTTTGGATGTGTAAAGGAACAGTTCGCAGGATTGGGTAGTGTATTATTTTCGGGGTTATCTTTGAAGTAAGGGGTATTAAGAGATCCAATGTTTATTTAAAAGGTTAATTTGAGTTCATGGAATAAACATTGTTTTAAAAACGTGTCCATAATTGTAATACTACACCTGGGGACCAAGCCGTGTGCTTCAAAAGCAACAATCCATTAAAGGTGGGGGTTGGTTGAACTCCATGATACATTTTGGGGTTCTGAAAACACCTCTCCCATAACAACTGTTAAAGTCAGTTTTCAGTCATAGGGACACCCACCCTCTGTGGATTTGGAGGGATGGGAGGTGGAAAATTAGGTGTGAGCTACATTGTGACGGTGCATTTCTCCCTTTAGGGAACTTCATTAGGGTTGAGTTGGTGACAGGAGCAGCTTCCTGTAACATGGAAATGAGGGTACTTCAGGCCTCAATTAGGCGCAATTTTTCAGCATTACCAAAACATTCCCCCCTAGCCGAGCAGCCCTCCACCACTTATTGGGAGACCCTCAACTCATGGGAGGCAGCCTCACTAAGGCAGGCCAGGGGGTCATTGGCATCAGAATGGCCCCAGTGATGGGCCGCGTGAATGAAAGGCCACATTCACAGCTGTGTCCAGTCCTGCGGAGGGGTTTTCCCTCAATCCCAATGCCACTGTCGGCTTTGGGAGTCTTCAGTGCAGCTCTTCAGTGTCAACTAGAATGTAGTCGCCATAGCCCCAGATGGCCCTGGCTGCTTCCCACTTTGAGGGGGAGAGCTGACTGGTGGTGATTTAACCTGAGGATTACCACACCTCAGGCGAGGGGCAAGGCTGAGAAGGCCTTCATGAATAACCTCAGCGCCTAATTTAATCCTTGGGGTCCAAAAGAAAACTTCCTTCCATTTCCAAAATAGATTGTGTGAGGGCCAGAGTGAAAAGATACCGAAAGGGTTTTACTGTTGGGAAACATGGAAACAAGTTAGGGTGTGCAGAAGACTTTCATTTACGTAGCACCTTTCACAATCGAAATGCTTGCAAATCAATTCAGTCCTTTATCCAGTACACTGGTGAAAAGAGGAAGTACAACGCGTTAAAAACAGTGGTAAAAATAATCAAATCGAAATTAATATGATCAAATTAAATGAAAAGCAGTAGAGGCTATAAGGAATGGAAAAGGGGACAGAAAGGGTGAGCAGAAGTTTGAACTTTTATTGATTTAAACTGGCCCCTGCTCGCTCGGAAACATTTCTGGTTCCCTGTAACAGGGGATCCTTCCGAGCTGCTTTAAGGCAAACACTCACCTTGGTTCTGAGAATGCAATTCATTCTAACGCGAATCGCTTCAAAAGTGAGGATGTCAGATGGGCTTGAATACATGTGATAGCCCTGACCTGATCATGGATTGTGCTGGCTGCCACTTGCCGCCGGAGTGATGTGAATAGCTGAAGGTTGCAGGGGACAGTGCTGGAGGACAGGGGACAGTTTGCAGGAGCGTTACTGCATCCCTGGTGACAGCGGGGGGCGGGGGAGCTGGCCTGCGGCTGGCAACCTCGCTGGGCTGTGCAGGGAATCTGGGTGGGGGGGGCGGGGGCATCTTTGCATGAAGCGCAAAAGACTGCTCCAAACTTTTCCTGGGTGACCGACAGTCGCTGAATTGTTGGGGGGAGGGGGAGAGATCCTGGGATGCGAAGAGCTACAAAGTGACTTTGTGGAGCTGGGAGAAAGTGTCCCAATGCAGCTGCGAAGGAGAATGGCCCCTCAGTTACCAGCGGGCACCTCTGGCAGGGCTGGAGGGGGCTGGGTGCAGCGGATCTCATTTGCTTTCCCCGGGACCACGTGGATTGGGATGAAACATCTGGGAGAGAAAACATCTGGGCGGGGGAGGGCGTCATTGGGCTGGGAGCTGCCCGCATCAGTCAGTGGGCTGCGGCAGGGAGCGCACACCAACCGGGACACCAGCGCTGCACAAACATCCCAGTGCCCCTTGGAGCCGGTGAGCAGTGCCAGCTTCTGCCGGGCACCTCCATCAATGAGGATAGAATCTGACCCCGCACCCAGGTAGGTCTCCCTCCGACGTCCCCAGTTGCACATTAGTTTTATTGACCGTTAACTCTCCCAACAGTTTGACATGGCTTTCATACTGTGTGTGCCTTTCCTGTCCTTGTTTATATCCTTGCAATACGTTGAGATATATTTCTGCTGTGTGCCATTTTTACCCTCTCCATTCTTCTTGTCACTTTGCTTCGGAATCACTTCATTTCTGTTTGGTCTCAGTGACCTCTCTGCCCCCTCCTCAACTGGAGGAGTCAACTTATTTAAGCTATGATGCAGACCGGCTATAAATGTGCACATGCTCTTACTGCTTCTAAAACCCGTTTGAGTCCGTTTTCAAATGTGGACCATTCGAGTCCATTCTCCCATCTTTTAAAAGTCCAGTTGGGCAGCTGCCAAGGTCTCTGTTTCAACTTCCCCTCGCTCCCTCAATTATTTTATAACTTTCGAAAGCTTTGCCATTCCCCTCTATTGTTGCTGTGACCAGGTGATCTCAGTCCTATTGCTATTTTCTTACTCTTTGGAAGTTTGCAGAGGGGCTTGTAAGAACTACTGGGATCAATTTGTACACACGAGTGATACAATGATGACACACCAGGTCACTTTGAACGTGCATCCAGCACACAGCTGACAATCCATAAGTTAAGATGAAAAAAAAATGCTAGTGAGGAAAATCCAAGTTAAGTAGATCCATCGCCATGGCAATTGTTCTCCCAGTGACATACCTGACGTGGTTTTGGAGCAAGTTTTGTCTTTTTGCCACACAAAGTAGATTTGTTTCAAAACTCCACTAAACAGGTTTATAGTCCTTCAACGCAAGAATCATTACATAGCATCACATAGCATTTAGCACCATAGAAACAGGCCATTCAGCCCATCTAGTCCATGCCAGCATTCATGCTCCACAAAAACCTCACCCCTTTTCTTTGAATCCTATCAACATTCTCTTCTGTTCCCGTCTTCCTTGTGTGTTTGTCAAGTTTGTCCTTAAATGTATTTATTTCAGTTGCCCCAATTATTCCTTATTGTATCAAGCTCCGTGTTCCAAACACTTTTAAGTGAAGAAGTTTCTCTTGAATTCCTTATTGGATTCATTAGTAACCTCACAATGTTTAAAAAGTACTTGGATGGGCACTTAAAATGTCAGAATATTCAAGGCAAAGGGCTAAGTGCTGGGAAGTGGGATGAGTGTAGATTAGAGTTTTTGTTGTCGGTGCAGGTTTGATGTCGGTGCAGCACCTATACTTCCTCAGGAAACTAAGAAAATTCGGCATGTCCACATTGACTCTTACCAATGTTTACAGATGCACCATAGAAAGTATTCTATCTGGCTGCATCACAGCTTGGTATGGCATCTGCTCGGCTCAAGTCTGTAAGAAACTACAGAGAGTCGTCAACACAGCCCAGTCCATCACGCGAACCTGCCTCCCATCCATTGACTCTGTCTACACCTCCCACTGCCTTGGGAAAGCGGGCAGCATAATCAAAGACCCCTCCTACCTGGGCTTTTCGCTCACAACCTCTTCCATCGGGCGGGAGATACAAAAGTCTGAGAACACGCAATAACAGCATCAAAAACATTTTCATCCTTGCTATTACCAGACTCCTGAATGACCCTCTTATGGACTGAACTGATCTCTCCACACATCTTCTCTACTGAGTAGCACTACACTCCGTATGCTTCACCCGATGTCTGTGCCTATGTAGTTACATTGTGTATTTATCGTATATCCTATGTTTTCCATGTATGGAGCAATCTGTCTGGACTGTACGCAGAACAATACTTTTCACTATATCTCCCAGTTCAAGTGAGGATAAACCCAAATCTAAGTCTAAATGATGGGTCGTAGGGCCTCTCCTGTACTGTCTGATTCTATAATCTATTTATGGCCCCTGGTCTTCCCCGTGAGCGAAAGCATCTTCGCTACATCCACCCAATCACATCTTTTCATGATCTTAAAGATCTCTTTCTGTGTTCTCTTTTCCAGAGTCTCAGCCTGTTTTATCTTACGTGGTCAGTGTAACTTCTTATTTGTGATTTTCTACATTACAACAGTGACTACACTTCAAAACTACTTAATTGTCTGTTAAGCACTTTGATTGCAAAAGCTGCTATATAAATGCAAGTCTTTTGTTTTCTTTACAATGCTAATATATCTGTTTTGTGCCTTTTCAGTGCATTTATACCCTTTTTATAATATTGTCCATATTGCTGTCCATAGTACTCCATATGTGCTCTAATCAAGATCTTGTACAAGTTAACATAACTTCGCTGTTCAGTAGTTCTAGAAATTAATCCCAGTGTTTTTTTTAACTTTCATTTAAATGCATTTATTAACCTGCACTTATATTTTAAATGATTGATTAACCCACCCTCCTCCTCCGTGACCCCCCATATCGCTCTGCCCCTCTACCCCATTTAGACACTTAGGCCAAGATTTTTCACGGAAAAAACATTTTTAACAAAAGATTTTTCACGGAAGCATAGGCCCCACAGACTGGCTTAAAGTTTGGGGTCACGTCCACCCCATCAACCCTGTAAGATGCGATGGGGTTTTATGATCATCAAGTTGCTAATTTATATAATCATAAATGCATACAGTGCAGAAGGAAGACATTCGGCCCATCAAGTCTGCACCGACCGTCTGAAAGAGCACTCAATCCAGGTCCACTGCCCCACCCTGCCCTATCCCCGCAACTCTGAACCTAACACTAATGGAAAATTTAGCATGGCCAATCCACCTAACCTACACATCTTTGGATTGTGGGAGGAAACCGGAGCACATGGAGGAAACCTATACAGATACGGGGAGAATATGGAAACTCCACACAGACAATCACCCAAGACTGAATTGAACCCAGGTCCCTGGCGCTGTGGGGCAGCGGTGCTAACCATTGTGCTTAGGTCAGGGCTTCTACCTTACGAGGGAGCAGATAGCTTGCACCTCTCCAGTCTCAGAAATGCCACTGGGAGCAATGATCACTTTTGGAACTGCAGCAAGTCCCCACTGAAGAGTCACGGAGGAGAACATAGAACATAGAACATACAGTGCAGAAGGAGGCCATTCGGTTCATTGAGTCTGCACCGACCAACTTAAGCCCTCACTTCTACCCTATCCCCTTAACCCAATAACCCCATCTAACCTTTTTTTTTTGGTCACCAAAGGCAATTTATCATGGCCAATCCGCCTAACCTGCACACCCTTGGACTTGTGGGAGGAGACCGGAGCACCCGGAAGAAACCCACGCAGACAGGGGGAGAATGTGCAAACTCTGTACAGCCAGTGACCCAGCGGGGAATCGAACCTGGGATCCTGGCTCTGTGAAGCAACAGTGCTATCCACTTGTGCTAGCGTGCTGCCCACGGAGGTGAGATAATGAGATAGGGGTGGTTTTCCCAGAGCCTGCCAGGACCTATTCCTCTGTGCTGACCATTCTTTATTATATTCTCAAATTCCAGGTGTTTTTCTATTATATTTTCGAATAAGGATCCCATTATCTTTCCTACCACCAATATTAAGCTAATTGGTCAATAGTTCCTTGAACTTTTTTGATCTCCATTTGTAAATAGAGAAACCAGATTCGCTGTCTATCAGTCATCTTGCACTATGCGCAATTCAATGCAGTTATACATATATATTTGTGACTCTTCTTTCTCTTCCATGTCTTAATTTAATATGTATGGATGCAATCTATGAAAGCAGACGTTTTCTCCTCTCTAAGGTTGGTCAACTTATCAATTATTTCTTCACTTTTTATCTTCGATGTCTCCGCAAACTTTATCTGAAATCTTATCATGTTGTGCTAGCTATAGTCCCAATGTTTCCCTATAGTTATTTATCTATTTTGCTTCATTTCTTATTACTAAATGCTCAGCAGTGCTCCCTCTTGTTGGGCTTTTTACATGCTGTGTAAGAAGTGAGTCCTGTATATATTTTTTAATAATTCCAATCTGTGTACTTCTTCTGCTACCGCTTCTTGCCAGTTTATTTGAGGGTTGTTAAAATTTTCCGCAGTTCTTATTGTATGCTCTTTACTCATTTTACATATTTGCTTTCATATTTCATCCTTCGACTCCCTTTCACTGTTCGCTGGCCTGTAGTATACCCCTAGTGGTGTATTAATTCCTTATCAATTCTCTCAATCGAAACGGATTCTGTTTTCATCTTTCTGATAGTTAAATGTTCCTATTTTTTGAATGACATTATGGTATCTTAAGTTAATACAGCTGCTTCACCTTGCTCTATCTTTGTTTCTCTCTCTTTTTTGGTTATCTTATAACCTGCAATACTTAGTTGCTATAAAACTATAAGAAATAAGAACAGGAGTAGGTCGTTCGGCCCCTCGAGCCTGCTCTGCCATTCAACAGGATCATGGCTGATCCAACGACATTCCTCATGTAACCCTTGATTCCCTTGCCGATCAAAAATCTATCTATCTCAGCCTTAAATATACACAAGGGCTCTGCCCCACAGCGCTCTGTGGTAAGGAGTTCCAAAGACTCACAACCCTCTGAGAGAACAAATTCCTCCTCATCTCAGTCTTAACTGGGCACCGTTTCATTTTGAGACTATGTCCTCTGGTCCGAGACTCTCCCGTGAGGGGAAACCCCCTCTTCACCAACCATTCCCCTGCCGTGCCCCCAGCACCTCCCCTGTTAAGGCTCTTAAGAATCCTGTATGTTTCATTGAGATCACCTCTCATTCTTTTAAATTCTAATGAGTAGAGTACCAGCTTGTTTACCTTTGCTCATAAGACAATCCCTCTATACCAGGGATCATCCTAGTGAACCCTCTCTGAACCGCCTCCAAGGAAATAATGGGTGGGATTCTCCATCCATTCATGGCAGCGGGATTCTTGATCCCGCTGCAGTGAATGGGAGGTGTGGCTGAGCATCAAATGCTCCGTCCTCGCTCGCAGTGGTAGCGGGGCAGACTCAGTATGGAGAATCCTGGCCAATATCTTTCCTTAAACAAGGGGACAAATTAACTGCCCAGTATTCCAGACATGGTCCCACCAGGAGCTCACACAGTTGCAGCAAGACGCCCACCTGCTCCTACGCTCTAACCCCCTTTAAATAAGAGACAACACTCCACCAGCCCTCCTGATCACCTGCTGTACCTTTGTGCCAGTCCTCCACGTTTCACAGGCAAGCACCCCCCAGTCCCCCCGTGCAGCAGCCCTCTGCAGTCTCCTGTCCATTTCAGCTACCTCGACATTTGGCTCCTTGCTACAGGTTATTGTTCCCATTGTACTGTTTTGATTTGGATGTTATGTGAAGAAAGCTTAGTTCACCTTTAAAAGTTCCTTTTATTTTATTTCTAACAGTCCTTATGTACTTGCGTTTTATAACTGTACTTGTTTTCTGACAGGTGCTAACACATTGACAGTACCTTTTGAACCTTTTCTGGATTTGTTGTTACATTTTGTGAAATCAATGGCAGGAGAAAATCAGACCAGCTTTTAAATCACATATTTTACTTGTACAATGCTGCTCCATAACCTTGAGTATTTTGTGTGCAATAAATATTGGATTCAGTGTTCTAAATTAGTTGAGAAGAACTAGCAAGTGCAGAAAGGATTGCCTCGATAAATGAAAACATGCAAGTTGTATCATGATGTTTGTTGATGCATAGTACATTCAACTGTCTTCAGCACAGATATCTGGGAAAGACAAAATAAACTTACGCAACTAGTCTGATGTTAAGTACGAGGGTTATGGATATTACATCTTTTCAATGAAGTTCTACAGGTACAAATGTTGACATAACTATGCCAGTAAGCTATTCAAACCACCATTACTGTCAGTTTTTTCAATTTGTGGGGCTCTTTTCAGGCTAGTACTGGAGGTATCTGCATTACTATCCTGTTCGCTGTCCACAGATATATCTGAAGAAAATCACAAAAGCAGGCATTATCGAGCGGGTCAACATCGTAATCATTTTTTACCAGTGACATGCACAGCAGTGTGAACAATTCTGCAGATCTGCTGGCTTTGCAGGAGTTAGGAGGCCAATGTTTGCACCCAAACTATTGTTTTGGCTCTTGTGCACTGAATTTCTCATTTGGAGTGCATAGGTTTCATATTCCATGTGCAACCTCAGCAATATTGAATAATAATTCATTGAATAATTGGGCGGCACAGTAGCACAGTGGTTAGCACTGTTGCTTCACAGCGCCAGGGAACCGGGTTTAATTCCCGTTTGGGTCACTGTCTGTGCGGAGTCTGCACGTTCTCCCCGTGTCTGCGTGGGGTTCCTCTGGGTGCTCTGGTTTCTACCCACAAGTCCCAAAAGACGTGCTTGTTAGGTGAATTGGACATTCTGAATTCTCCCTCAGTGTACCCAAACAGGCGCTGGAGTGTGGCGACTGGTGAATTTTCACAGTAACGTCATTGCAGTGGTAATGTAAGCCTTCCTGTGACACTAATAAAGATTATTATTTGTATTACAATTGAATTCATTTTCCCCAGAGGCTTCCATAATGTCTTAATTTTAACCATCTCTACCATCTTTATTTGAAGGGCAATACAACTGGAAAGACTGCTTTTGAAGTATTATGTCTCCAGTGGTCACACTGCTGGCCTTGTTCTGCATCACAAACCAGCTGTCTAGACCACTGAGCTAAACCAGTCCTATACACAAGTAGGCTTACATTAACACTGCAGTGAAGTTACTGTGAAAAGCCCCGAGTCACCACATTCTGATGCCTGTTCGGGTACACAGAGGGAGAATTCAGAATGTCCAAATTACCTAACAGCACGTCTTTCGGGACTTGTGGGAAGAAACCGGACCACCCAGAGGAAACCCACGCAGACACGTGGAGAACTTGCAGACTCCACACAGAAAGTGACCCAAGCCAGGAATCAAACCTGGAACCCTGGAGCTGTGAAGCAACAGTGCTACCCACTGTGCTACTGTGCCACTCCTTGAAGAGCATCAAGAAGCACTCCTGGTGCCCTGGCTAACATTTATCTCTCAGCTCATATCACGAAAACATGTTTTTTTAAAGATTTTGCTGTGAGTAAATTGGCTGTCAGATATCTCTACATTAACAGTGCCATTCATCTGCCAATTTGATTCCTTGTACATGATATCAGGAAACAACTAATGCCACTTCACTTCCCAGCTGCAGTGCTGAAGACCTATGCACCAGGCCTAGCCAAATCACGAGATAAGCTACTCCCATAACACCAGCTTTACCCAACAAAGTGGAATATTGCCTAAGCATGTCATGCCTACAAGACGCAGGACAAGTCCATCCCAGCCAACTCCTGCCGCATGTATCCACTCACAGTTATCAGTTAAATGATGAAAAGAATTGTCAGCAGTGCTAACATGCTGCTTTGTCTCACCATTAATGACATTATAGCACAGAAACCAGGAATTCTGCCCATTCTCACAGTGTTTATGTACCATATGAGCCTCATTCCATTCAATTTACTTTATCCCACTCTATAAAAATATTAGAATAGACTAGAATACCTACAGTGCAGAAGGAGGCAATTCGGCTCATCGGGTCTACACTGATCCTCTGAAAGAGCACCCCACCGAGGCCAACACCACCACCCTATTCCTATAACCCCATAATCCCATCTAACCTGCACATCTTTGGACTTGTGGGAAGAAACCAGAGCATCCGGAACACAATGGAGTAAATGACATGGAAAACTTAATTGAACTCCGAGCAGGCATCATTGTGAGATTGAAGTATGCAATTAATGTAATTGACTACCACCAGGAGGCTTAGCAAGGGAACCTGAAGAAATAGCCTGCAAGTTGCACCCACGCAGACATGGGGAGAAAGTTCAACCTCCACACAGACAGCCACCCAAGGTTTGAATTAAACCCGGGTTTCTGGTGCTGTGAGGCAGCAGTGCTAACCACTGTGCCACCCCATCTCCTAATTCTTTCTCACTTGCTACTTAAATATATTTATCTCAACCATTCCACGTAGTCACATCTTCCACATTCTCACCACTCTCTGAACAAAAAGGTTTCTCTTAAATTGGATTTATCCATGACACTTTTATATTTATGACCTCCACTTTTAGATTTTCCATCAATGGAAACACTGGGTTGAATGTTACCAGCCTTTTGGACACGTGTTAGTAGGAGGGAGGCCTCATAAAATGGAGGAAGATACTGGAAGGAGTCTATCAGTTCCTGACGCTTCAGGATATTGTGACTGGCAGGAATGGCCTTTCACTGTCCGGAGAAAGGCTGCCAATTACTGCAACTAATTGGCTAATTAACAACTAGTTTCTGTTGCCATTGGTACTTTACCAACCAATGAATTGAGTCCAAAGATATATATTTTTTGTATTACTTTATCAGAGTTACAAAGCCAGAGCTCAGAGTGTGGACAGGGGCAAACCCCTAATCCAGCTCCTTGCCTGCTCCAAAAACCAATTCAAATTGAATCCAATTCATGATCTCCACAAGAGAGACATACCAGATCCAAGCATTACACCTGACCTCACGCTCATCCTCAGGGCAGAATCCTAAGCCTAACTATCTTCAGCTGCTTCATCAATGATCTTCCCTTCTTTGCAAGGCCAGAAGTGGGGCTATTTGCTCACAATTGCATAGTGTTCAGCCGCACTTACCATTCCTCAAATAATAAAACAGCCCAATGCCCAAACATCACAAGACCTGGACAACACCCAGGCTCGGACTGATAAATAACATTGGAGACAATGATAAAGTAAAACTTCAAAATGTTTTTCATTGTTGTAGAACAGTTTGGGATTTTCTGTGGACCATATAATCCAAGTTATTTTTTCCTTCTTTCGGAAGTATCCTCTTCAACCATGGTTCCTAACATTATTTCCTACATTATAAAAGTGACTAAATTCAGAAGGACTTAATTGGCTGTAAAGTGCTTTATCCCAAGGTCATAGAAGGCACTATATGAATGCATCTTTCTCTTTTCTTTATTATTTAAAACCACCGACAGAAGATAAGTGCAAATACAACAAGTTGCTCTATTGAAATTATTTGGATATTTTAATAAATTGTAATCCCCAAAATATCAAGGCAACAGAGGGGCCACGAATGCAGGAGAAGGTTTACCAGAGGAGTTAGATCAACTACACAATGGAGTAAATGACATGGAAAACATAATTGAACAACGATAAAAGTAAAATATATAGCGCAGGCATCATTGTGAGACTTAACTATGCAATGAATGTAATTAATTACCACCAGGAGGCTTAGCAAGGGAACGTGAAGAAATAGCCTGCAAGTTGCTTTACATTTTTGGACAATGTGGTGAAGAAAATGAAAAGCTACCAACTGATAGTAATTTATTTTTCTGTAACTTTCATCAGATAGAAGAACATCTCAGAACATTTTATAAGGCTACTGAGCAGGAAGTGAAGGGGTTTGAAAGCGTAGGACACTGAAGGTATGGCCAACTCTAGGGTATTTTTGATTTTTAAAGGAAGTGTAAAAGAATTGTAATTATGAAGGGAGAGAGGGAGTGAGATAAAGGAATTTTGGAAGCTAATTCCTGAGCGTCTATTCCCAGTGGCTAAAAGAATTTTCTAACGCTAGACTGAAGGAAGTTGGGATAAACATTAATCCTAAATTAAAGGAATAGAGTATGCAGGCTGGCATATATGACTGTAAAACATTTCCTAGCGAATTAATAGTCTAGACTGATGATTTTAAATGTTCAGAATTGTTTATTTTCCTCATCCTTGATTTTTTTTCTTGAATCCTTGAGTCTTTCGTGAGGTGTGGGCATCCCTGGCAAGGGCAGCATTTATTGCCCATCCCTAATTGCCCCAGAACTGAGTGGCTTGTGAGTCCATTTTGGAGGGGCATTAGGAGTCAAAGATGTTGCTGTGGGTCTGGAGTCACATGTAGATCAGACAAGGTAGATTTCCTTCCCTAAAGGGCACTAACAATCAATGATAGTTGTGACAGTCACCATTGCTACAACTAATTTTATATTCCAGATTGTCTTTATTATTAATTAAATTTAAATTTCACCAGCTGCTATGATGGGATTTGACCTTTGTCCTCAGAGCATTAGCATGTGCCTCTGGATTACTAGTCCAGTTATATTGTTGCTTTGCCACCATCACCCCTGACTATGTCCTCCTAGAGCAGTATTTACAGTGTAACAATTAGCATTTATCATGAGGAGAACACAGGTTAGAAATTTGAATATGAAGGTCAACATGCCATATTTATTCTTTCTTTATTATTATTTATTCTGGCGATGTGGGTGATGCGCGATCAATTATACTCAAGACGAAGTGATTTCATAACTGAAGGCTTTAATCGACTAGAACTTGTTCCCCAGCAGCTTCGGTACAGAAAGTGAAGGCGGCTGGGACGGCACCGGTTCTTATACTCCGCCTGTCAGGGCGGAGCTACGTATCAACAGCCAATGGTAAACTCCTAAGTTTAACCAATGGTGATCAGCCTCTTAGTTACCGCAATACCTGATAATACCACAGTGGGCATCAACGGCAAGGTCAACATTTACTGTCCATCCTTAATTCCACTTGTGAAAGTAGTGGTCAGCTAGCTGCCTTCTTGACTAAAACTGAGTGGCTTTTTCGGTGATTTCAGAGGGCATTTAAAAATTAACCACGTTGCTGTCTTGAATCACTTGAAGGCTGGGCTGGATAAGCAATATTTAAGGTTCCCTAAAAGGGTTTTTACAATAATCTGGTAGTTTCATGGTCACCATCGCTAATGCTGGCTTTTTACTCCAGATTTATTTTATTCAGTGGTTCTCAACACTTCTTTTGGGGTGGAATATACCCTTTTCAAAGGGATTCACAATTCCAACACCCAACTCACCTCCCATCTAAATTATAATCCTCGACAAAATTTATAAAATGTAAGTGCCGCATGTGAAGAGTGTTTTAATAATGCTTTCAAAAACCAAGAGGTTTACTTCTGGATTTAGCGATCTTTGTACAGCTACATAGAAACTTAGCAACATAGGAAAGGAGTAACCATTCAGAGCTTCAATTCTGTTTCACTATTCAATGGGATCATGGCTGATCTGCGATATAACTTCACATACTCATCTTTGCACCATACTCCTTAATACCTGTGGTTAAATTACATCTCAGTTTAAATTCAACAATTGTTCTTGGATCAATTGGCACTTGCAGAAGAGAGATCTGAATTTGTCCTACTCTTTCCTGAAGAACTATTTCTTAATTTCACTGTTGAAAGTTCTGTCTTTAATTTTTAGTAAGAAGTCTTACAACACCAGGTTAAAGCCCAACAGGTTTATTTGGAATCACTAGCTATCTCCACATCAGGGCTTTAATTTTTAGGTGATGCTGCCCAGCCTGAGGGCTAAATGTTAACTGCTCCCTCGGGAACTGGGTTGGGAGATGCAGAGGCAGTGAAATCGTAGTTGGATCAGATCCCCGAGGCAATCCTAATAACCACCCCAGAGGGATTATTATTGGGTGAGCAGCATCAGTACAAATCTGTTGTCTTGAATTGGATGGCAGCGGATCTACAGGCACCAATCACCGCCTGTGATAACCATGATGTGGAGATGCCGGCATTGGACTGGGGTGGGCACAGTAAGAAGTCTTACAACACCAGGTTAAAGTCCAACATGTTTGTTTGGAATCACTAGCTCTCGGAGCGTAGCTATACTCTGAAAGCTAGCAATTCCAATCAAACCTGTTGGCTTTGACCTTCTGGTTTAAGATTTCTTACCGCACCTGTGATAAGATTGCTGAATATATCTCACTGTCGGCAAGTGTGGCCTCGGGAATGACCCTTCACGCCGATAGCGGGCCCCCCACTCATCTACTCAAATTCAGCCCCCTCGTAATCCCAACTACTGTAAATAGTTTCTCTCGATCTACTCTCAGCACTTCATCATGCACATTCCCGTCCTAGGTGTGGTGGACACATGGCAACTGCTTCCCACTCACAAGGCACCCACCTCCAGCTGCCCATGTCACCCACATATAGAATCATAGAATTTACAGTGCAGAAGGAGGCCATTAGGCCCATCGAGTCTGCACCGGCTCTTGGAAAGAGCACCCTACCCAAGCCCACACCTCCACCCTGTCCACATAACCCAGTAACCCCACCCAACACTAAGGGCAATTTTGGACACTAAGGGCAATTTATCATGGCCAATCCACCAAACCTGCAGATCTTTGGACTGTGGGAGGAAACCGGAGCACCCGGAGGAAACCCACGCACACACGGGGAGAACGTGCAGACTCCGCACAGACAGTGACCCAAGCCGGGAATCGAACCTGGGGCCCTGGAGCTGTGAAGCAATTGTGCTAACCACTATGCTACCTGTTCAACCATCCCTGTTCAACAAGCATTTTCACATTATTTTGCAGAACCCTTAAAGTGGTCACTGTAGACCTGCAAGGGTTTTCAGACTCCAGTTCAGGATTTGATTAACTGAATTTAAGTTGCACAGCGACAGCGAGATTTGAGCTCATGCCGTAACTTCCAAGCTCCAGGGCAGTGTAACAGGGCATACCTGAAGACTTGCTGGGAAGTGCCACCACAATCCATCCCCCCCCCCCCCCCCCCCCCCTCCCCCCCCAACCACAACCACCCACCCACAAAGTTTCCCCGAAGTTCCTCGGTGAGCATTGCACAGCAATTGCCTGAGAAGTGGAAAATTCCGATGGCCAGTTGACCTGCACTGGAATCCATGCGAAAATGCAAATTAAATCGTAAACTTCAGATGGTTCCAACTGTGTTATACCAATTGTTATCTAGAAAAGGGTAGAAGAATTAAAACCACATCTAGCTTCTGGTTAACTAATATATGGATCCACACATATCACCCAGGAACTCCGTTGATCCCCAGGGGACTCCCCACATCCGTCCCGACTAGCCAACCCCCTCCCTAGTCCACCCCCCCAATACACCTCCCCACCAAGGTGTTTTAAGTCTTATGGATGTTAAAAGGAAAGTAAGAATTACTTAGTGTTGTTTTCTTTGGGAGTTATATTTGAATTGACGGTTGCTAAGATGTTCACTGTATGTTTTAAAAAGGTTAACTTGAGTTCATAGAATAAACATTGTTTTGCTTTAAAAAAAATACTTTTCCATTTCTGCTGTACCACACCTGTAGAGTGGGCCGTTTGCTCCCCATACCACAATCTTGTAAAAGTTGTGGATCAGATGAACTCCATGATACACTTTGGGGTTATCTAAAACCTGGCCCATAATACGAACTTGTCAAAGACATTTAAACCCAAGCTGGAACTTTAACCTTAGCTGGTTTATGGCAGCTAATGCTGTAAAAATGAGAGCATTCCCTTAATCAGTAAGGAAGTCAAGGGTTATGGAGATAAGGCCGGAAAGTGGAGTTGAGTATTATCAGATCAGATCAGCCATGATCTCATTGAATGGTGGAGAAGACATGATGGGCTGAATGGCGTATTTCTGCTCCTATGTCTAATGGTCCTTTGCCTTACTCACCTGCAACTAAGCTGCCCTCAACAGTAGGCCCCAGGAGCATGCTGAGCTGAACAGATCTCGCTCAGCCTGAGTTGGAAGGTTGAGGGAGATCGAATCACCTGGATTCCCAGCTGAATACTTTTGAGTGGTGTGGGAGACCGATTCAATTGCAACTCCATTGGAAGTTGCGGCCCATGTCTCCGGAGAGGCGTGGATCATTAGTCCAGTTCCCTGGATTGCTAACCCCGTAATATAACACCACTATCTCACCATGCCTCCTATTACATTTATTAACATGATCTAAATATATGTTCTTCTGGCATGAATTGCACTGTGGGCAATAAATAAAGGCAGTTAATCCAATATGTACACGTGGATGTTCTAACTTAATTCTTAGAGCTGAGGTGGTGGCATAACGGTATTGTCACTGGTCTAGTAATTCAATCTGAATGTGTAGCCTGAATTCCAAACATTTGATCTTAATATATTTTCATGTTATCTAGATCAACAACAGACATTGTGGGATTTTAAAAAATCATTCAGTGTCGTTGGCTGGGCCAGCCTTTATTGCTTCTCCCAGAGCAATGCTCAGGGGACCAGTGTTCGAATCCCACCAAGGCAGATGGTGAAATTTGAATTCAATAAAAAATCTGGAATTAAAAGTCTAATGATGATCATGAAATCATTGGTGATTTTTGTAAAAGCCCATCGTTTACTACTGTCCATTAGGGAAGGAAATCTGCCGCCCTTATCTGGTCTGGCCTACACATGTCTCCAGACCGACAAGCATCTGGTTGACTCTTAAAAATGTGGAGCTGGATTCTCCGCCCCGCCACGCAACATTTCTGCCCCGACACGCCGGCGGGATTCTCCGTTACGCCTGCTGATCAATGGGGTTTCCCATTGTGGGGCAGCCCTACGCCGTCGGGAAACCCCTGGGCGCCGGCAAAATGGAGAATCTCACCAGCGGAGAATCCCGGCACCTGTCATAAATGCACACAGCACGAGGGGAATTAGGGGTGAACAATAAATACTGATGCAGCCAGCAACGCCCCCATTCCTTGAATGAATAAAAAATAATCCACAATGTTTGTTGCTGATCTAGATAACTTCAAAATATTGTTATGACCCAGTGTTTAGAGAACTCCAAAGTGTATCATGGAGTTCACCTGACCCACAACTTTAAACAGATTTTGGTTATGGGGAGCACAAGGGCCCACTTTATAGGTGTGATGCAACATAGAACTGAGAGTATTTTTAAACAAAAACAATGTTTATTCGATGAACCCAGTTAACATTATATAAACATACAATGAACATCTTAGCAATCTCAGCAACCATCAATTCAAATACACCCCCCAAAGAATACAGCACTCTATAAAACATCCATAAGACAAAAACCCTTTTTACAGAAGGACAGCAGGTTTAAATTCTCTACTGAGAGCAGTTACCACTTTGAAATCACCAAATGAACATTCTTTAGCTTGCAGAGATTCATTCACATCTTGCTGTGACTGCAGCTTTCTCCAGATCTAAAACGAAACTGAAACAGAGTCACAAAGCAGATTTTCAGCTCAAAATGAAAGTGAAAGACAGACAGACAACCAGCTGCATCCACACTCTGACATCACTGCTGCCATTTGAGAAACACACATTTCTTAAAGCGACTCTTACATGACAATATATTAAAGTGAAATGCTTGTAACTCAGGCTCTACGTTCAGACTTAAAGTGATGTGATGGGGAAGTGCTCTAATTACATTTTTTTGATACAAAACACTGAGACAATCATGAGCCCATATTGATCTGGAATTGAAGACAAGAATCAAGAAAATTAGATGTCAAAATACACAGAGGAAAAATTCACAAGACAAACCTAGAGAACTTAGAATCCCTACAGCATAGAAGGAGGCCATTTGGCCCATTTAGCCCCGACCCTTTGAAAGACCCCACTCCCCCATTCTATCCCCGTAACTCCACCTAACCTACACATCTTTGGACACAAAGGGGCAATTTAGCGTGGCCAATCCACCTAATCTGTACATTTGTGGACCGTGGGAGGAAACTGGAACACCTGAAGGAACCCCACGCAGACACAGGGAGACTCCACACAGACAGTCACCCAAGGCTAGAATTGAGCCTGGGTCCATGGCACTGTGAGGCAGCAGTGCTAACCATTGTGCCACCATACCGTTTGAAGGTATCACGTGCTTGCTTGCACAATTGCTTCTGGATCATAAGGCTCTCCACCCATGCCTTGAAAACTAAGCTAGAAGTGCTGGATGTGATTATGTTCCTCTGATGAGAGATGGAACTCCATACCTGATCCTCCACCTATAACATGTAGGAAAAACTGGCAGAAAAGAGAGTGGTTTGACCACTTCATTTGTTTTTTGACATTTATGCCTGTCATACAGTATTTATATAAATCATATGGTTATTTGGATATTGAATCGATAAAGTGCTTCTGGGGTTAAATAATTTGAAGTGTACCTCATAAGATATATATGACCATAAAGAACTTCCTTATAACTGCAGGACTTCGCAACTTCAAAAAAAAAAATTTTTCATTGTTGAAATGGGAGAATAGGATAGTTGGCTGAGTGCATACATCCACATGCTGAAGAACAGAGTTGTAAATCTGCATCATTTCATCATTCAGATTCAAGGTCCAATTTGCTCTGTGGTTCAGCATTGTATAAGGAGGGAGATGGTGTGCTGAAAGGAAGTTGCCTTGGAAGGAAACCTAGAAGAAAACTGAAATCTATGGCATGAGAATTAACTATAGCATTCAGCTTCTGGCAGTTGGAGAGGTAATTAGACATCTGTTCGAGGGGAGATTTTCCAGGGGCTTGTGTATGATTATCTTCACAGGAAGGGGATGCCATTACCCTGTGATGCTTTACGCATCTGTTGCAATTATGGAGTAGCAAATGAATGATTACAGCTCTTCGAAGGGATATTTTAAAATGTGTGATGTTAGATATGTAATTACAAGTGACAATACTTAAAGAGAGGGTAAAGGTCCTCCTATCAATAATGCTAAAAAGAAAATCAGTGATAAACCTCATTCGGTACTCAAACTCATTTTTTTCCGCTAAAATTATCAATAGGCAAAATACACCCATAGTTATTTTCATAGACACACTTTCCAGCAGGTACTCACTGGACAAGAGATCTGGGGCGTCATTCTCCGACCCCCCGCCGGGTCGGAGAATGGCCGTTGGCCGCCGTGAATCCCGCCCCCGCCCCCGCCGAAGTCTCCGCTCCCGGAGATTGGGCGGGGGCGGGAATCCAGCCGCGCCGGTTGGCGGGACCCCCCGCTGGATTCTCCGGCCCGGATGGGCCGAAGTCCCGCCCAGGAATTGCCTGTCCCGCCGACGTAAATCAAAGCTGGTATTTACCGGCGGGACCAGGCAGCGTGGGCGGGCTCCGGGGTCCTGGGGGGGGGCGCGGGGCGATCTGACCCCGGGGGGTGCCCCCACGGTGGCCTGGCCCGCGATCGGGGCCCACCGATCCGCGGGCGGGCCTGTGCCGTGGGGGCACTCTTTCCCTTCCGCCTCCGCTACGGCCTCCACCATGGCGGAGGCGGAAGAGACTCTCCCCACTGCGCATGCGCGGGAAACTTTCAGCGGCCGCTGACGCTCCCGCGCATGCGCGGGGAAACTGACAGCGGCCGCTGACGCTCCCGCGCATGCGCCGCATTTCCGCGCCAGCTGGCGGGGCAACAAACGCCATTTCCGCCAGCTGGCGGGGCGGAAATCCCTCCGGCGTCGGCCTAGCCCCTCAATGTTGGGGCTAGGCCGCCAAAGATGCGGAGACTTCCGCACCTTTTTGCCGGCGCGATGCCCGTCTGATTTGCGCCAGCTTTGGCGCCAGTCGGCGGGCATCCCGCCGTTGGGGGAGAATTTCGCCCCAGAAGTGGAACCTTGGCTGAATATTTACCTTGTTCTTCCAAAACCAAACAAACCTTAGCGTTTGATAAGGTTCCCCACGGTAGGCTATTGCAGAAAATACGGAGGCTGGGGATTGAGGGTGATTTAGAGATGTGGATCAGAAATTGGCTAGCTGAAAGAAGACAGAGGGTGGTGGTTGATGGGAAATGTTCAGAATGGAGTTCAGTCACAAGTGGAGTACCACAAGGATCTGTTCTGGGGCCGTTGCTGTTTGTCATTTTTATCAATGACCTAGAGGAAGGCGCAGAAGGGTGGGTGAGTAAATTTGCAGACGATACTAAAGTCGGTGGTGTTGTCGATAGTGTGGAAGGATGTAGCAGGTTACAGAGGGATATAGATAAGCTGCAGAGCTGGGTTGAGAGGTGGCAAATGGAGTTTAATGTAGAGAAGTGTGAGGTGATTCACTTTGGAAGGAATAACAGGAATGCGGAATATTTGGCTAATGGTAAAGTTCTTGAAAGTGTGGATGAGCAGAGAGATCTAGGTGTCCATGTACATAGATCCCTGAAAGTTGCCACCCAGGTTGATAGGGTTGTGAAGAAGGCCTATGGAGTGTTGGCCTTTATTGGTAGAGGGATTGAGTTCCGGAGTCAGGAGGTCATGTTGCAGCTGTACAGAACTCTGGTACGTCCGCATTTGGAGTATTGCGTACAGTTCTGGTCACCGCATTATAGGAAGGACATGGAGGCTTTGGAGCGGGTGCAGAGGAGATTTACCAGGATGTTGCCTGGTATGGAGGGAAAATCTTATGAGGAAAGGCTGATGGACTTGAGGTTGTTTTTGTTGGAGAGAAGAAGGTTAAGAGGAGACTTAATAGAGGCATACAAAATGATCAGGGGGTTGGATAGGGTGGACAGTGAGAGCCTTCTCCCGCGGATGGAAATGGCTGGCACGAGGGGACATAGCTTTAAACTGAGGGGTAATAGATATAGGACAGAGGTCAGAGGTAGGTTCTTTACGCAAAGAGTAGTGAGGCCGTGGAATGCCCTACCTGCTACAGTAGTGAACTCGCCAACATTGAGGGCATTTAAAAGTTTATTGGATAAACATATGGATGATAATGGCATAGTGTAGGTTAGATGGCTTTTGTTTCGGTGCAACATCGTGGGCCGAAGGGCCTGTACTGCGCTGTATTGTTCTATGTTCTATGTTCTATAATCTTAAATCCAATTACAGCTTCCAGTTCCGCTTCAGATTGAGCTGATTCTGCACAGATTGGGATCAAACGGTGGACATTCCCAGTTTGTACGTCTCTGTATTATACTTCAGTCACACTCAGAATCTGATCCATCCCTCAGTTATGCCTGACATTCCCTTCCCACCTCTGCTGTTCTTGGCATTGGTTGATGAAGATCTAAAATACACTATGCAACATGACGAAGGGTGAAAATCTCTCCCGTTTTCTGACATATACCATTTAAATGTGTCAATCTCTTCCATTTGGATCCACTGACAAGAATTCTTATATTTTCCATCAAGTTTTGCTCCTCTGTGAGGGCAAAGCTGTAAAGGCAGCTATGATTAATTATTGAAGCCAATTGAGTGTGGGGAAACTGGAGTCAATCAGTCCAGCTGGCTAGCTAACAGTCCAACAATTTAGGAGAAAATACCCAAATTCTACTGATGGCAGAAAATCTCCATGATGGAAGTTACAAGTAAACTCAGGGAATTATGTGTACTTGCACAAGAGATGGGGCCACCATCACACAGAATCCAATTTTGACACTCAAGAAACTTCCATTTCATCATGTATTATTACATCGATAATTTTGCGTTTTTAAGTACCTTTGTGACGAGAAGCATTTTGTCCATGATAGACATATTTTTGTATTCTTTCTTCCTGGTCATAGGATAGGCCAGAGTAAAATTGGTTACTGTTAACTGTTTCTTCAAGTTGCACGGAATATACATGATGGTCTGATATGCCAAAAACACTAATATTAATATGCAGCTTGTTATCAATATCCTTGGATTGTGTCCCGTATCAAAGATCATTCAAAGTGTTTGGTCCATGATTTTCCAAGAAAATCACCTCATGCCATTTATTACAAGACTCCTATGAGTCGATGAACACTTTACATAGTTAACAGAAATATAGGGCAGATTTTCATCACAGCCAGCTGTGCATTTTTTGGCCTCTGGCAGAATCTTCTGGTACGCAGGTGTCAACGTGAATTCCCGTTGAATGTAACCCTCACTGCCGAGAAACCCACAGTGGTGGCGTGGCATCGGCAGAACTGGAAGATCCCGTGTGGGATTCTCTGATCCTGAGGCTAAGTGTTGATGCTTTTCACGATGGCGCCAACTTAGCCCCAGGAGCAGTGATTCTGATCCTTACAGGGGGCACGGCACTGGAGTGACCCACGCCGCTTGAGCTGTCGATACCGGCATCAGATGGGCGCCGTGGGTCTGCGCATGCGCAGTGCGACCGGCGCCAATGCACCCATGCGTGGTGGCTCCCTTCTACGCGCCGACCCCAATGCAACATGGTGTAGAGCTACAGGGGTCGGCACGGAGTAAAAGAGGCCCCCAGCCCAGGAGGCCGGCCTGCCGATCGGTAGGCCCCGATCGCGGGCCAGGCCACAGCGGAGGTCCATCCCAGGGTCGGATCCCGGATGGATGCATGCGGAGGTCCCGCCGGATAAGGCCACACGTGGATGGCGCTGGTGGGACTTGGATTTTTTATGCAGCCGCTCGGCCCATCCTGTACGGAGAATTGCCAGGGGGGGGGCTGCGAATAGCGGCCCCCGACCGGCAGCGCGCCGACCGTGCCGGTGCCAATGGCGCCGATTCTCCGCTCTCCGGAGAAGCGGCGGACCGACGTCGGGGCGGCGCCGCGCGATTCCCGCCCGGCCAAGTTCATATGAGCCTTCCTCAGTTTTTAGCTCGTTTCTTTAGAGGTACCCCCTTGGTCGGTATTCAAAGTCAAAGGACTCCACAATCAGGACAGATAGAGGTGGGCCAATTAATTTGCCACCATATGAAGTGAAAGGATGGTGTTTCATGGTCCATTTAATTTTGAAGGGTAGCTCAAGAGAATCTTTGCTGTTTGCTTAGATTGGGCAGCGAACAGCACATTGTCGTTCAGAGGGGGTGGGAAAGAAAGTAAATGTGGTGGCAGTCAAAGTCGTGAGCTTCACACTTTGGGAAATGCTCATTTTCCATCAACTGGAAGCCTCTGCTAGTCAGACCAACGTCACAAATATTGTCAGCTGGCACAGGCGCAGCCTCCTTAGTCATGTCATCCATTGTTTCTTTCAGAACTATAATATCAAGCAATTTGATAAGACGTCACCTACACTAAACTGGGTTAATGAGAGTTAGATCTTGTTGGATTCAGTGGAATGTCTGCAACATTAACAATTAACCTAATCTGCTGTACATGTGCAGGAAACACTTCAATGATGTATGACAATGTGTTGAAGGATGCCCATCAATGGAGAATGATTCACAAGAAGCCCCGGAGATGTCTGCCATTCTTTGAATGATTCACTCTCTAATCTGAGTTTTCTTTTACATTTCTGGAAAATAAAATAGGTGTAAAATGTGGGAATCCTATCATAAGTTCCTGTTGGCCTGAAGTTCTATGAGACACTCACAATATGGTCCAGTTATGCCTATTTCTGAATAAAATTATGCTTGCTGAGTAATGCAAATCTCATGGGGTGGTTATCATTTTGAGTTCTAACTTTAGCACCTTGGTGCACACACTTGTGTAAAATTTCTATGTGCAGCATTTTGACAAAGCAGTTAACCTATTTATTTTGAAGCAACTGAAAAAGGCCCTTCACACCAATGCAGTAACTAACTTGTCAAGCATAGCATTCAGAGTAATTTTAAACTTTTGAAAACAATGCTTGTGTTTAATTGTCCTTCATATTTTCACTGCAATTTGGTATTACATGCTTGGGTTCAGATTTAATTTTGAATCCATTGATTAAGGCGTACCTCTCTGGCCTCCCCGTGCCTTGTTTCTCAGTGACGGATGGTGGCCCACCGTTGGGCAGCGACAGGATCTTCTGGTCCCACGACTATCAATGGAATATCCCATTGAATCCACCCCACGCCCCAGGGACACCCACGGCGGGGGGGGGGGGGGGGGGGGGGGGGGGCATTGGTGGGACTGGAAGATCCTGCCGGCGTGAACAACCAGTAGATCTCATCCTAGATCTGCCGACGGTCCATGGCACCAAATATCTTAATGCATAAATTAATAATTTTTTGCTGATTACAGGGTGATGACATTTATGTATACTTTGCTTTGGGCGTGATCAAGTGGCTTGCCATGGCAGCTCACCACGGCGCAGCGCGGCTGATAATAGCCAAGAGCCCCTGCTCCGGGGAGCTATCTGGCTCGCAACGCCTCGCGAGATCTAACGGGATCTCGCGAGATGCTGGGTTGTGAATCCCGCCCATTGTGGGCGGTGTCAACGTTTAGCAAATCTGCATATTAAAGCGAGACCGTCTCGCTTTAATGTGCAGATTCCCAAGTTACCCGAGGCATGGGCTCAATCTCCGTTGCCTCGGGGATGGTGGTCGAGTGCCGTTTAATACTGGTCTCCACAAACGAGGACCAGCCGGAACGGCACTTATGGGGGTCTCCCAGGGGATCGGTGGCCCCCACGTGTATGCCCTTTGGGCACACCCAAGGTGCCCAGGTGGCACTACCAAAGTGCCAGGTTGGCACTGCTAAGCTGCCAAACTGGCATTTTTTGCACGTGTGCGATCAGGCTGGTGGTGCCCTGTGTGGGTCTTGGGGAAGCTTCAGTGTGCGAGGCATGGTGCATTGGGGCTTTGGGGGAATTGCTTCTGGGGACTCAGAGATCGGGATGCCAATTTTAAATGACGCTTGCTACACTGAGGAGCTCTGTGCCGCCTTGGCCGCGCATTCCCCGTTGAAGCCCCTTATGAATCGCGAGTCGCGTTTCATTGCCTTGTGTTTCTCGGCGCAGCAAGCGCCAGAATGCACGTGGCATTCTAAACATGCTCGCTATGGGACTTTATTCCCATTTTGTTAAATCACGCCCTTTAAGTATCTATAAAATACATTGTTCCCTTGATTCATCATGGGTCACAACGTACACTTCAATCAATTAAGCAGAAACAGAAAGGCATCAGAGAAATGTTTGAGCTTCAGTAATTGTAAGAGTAAAAATTATGAGTCAGATTTTCAACTCATCATCACCTATTTAGCATTGATAAATTGGGTGCTCGACCTCTGAAATTTGCATCGAGTTCTCTCATGTCTGATATCCACTGAGAGCCCATTGAATTTGATGTCTGTTTGGGTGCTTGCCCAATCAAATAAATAACTGTTACTGAGGGATTTGAGAGTGTTTGAGTACCCTCCTGCCATTTTCAGCAGGCTAAGCACAGAATTTTCCCATTTGCAAATCTTTCCCCAAATCCCAGGTGGAAGAGTTGGGAGACACTCTGCACCTTTAAAAGTCTCATTTTTACAGTTAGGTATTGTATGTACTGTCGCTTCTGTAACAGCCGTCCCTTTCAATTCCGTCTTTCCAGCCTCCAGATGGAAGTCATCAACCTAACCAAACACCTTTATGGATATTTCTGTCACAATGTGGTTTGATCACGAACCATCAAACCAAAGAAACTCTGCAGGAATTTGGTGCATTACAATCCTTTTAAACAAAACCACTCTTACACAAATGCCAAGGAATAGTTTTGCCCACTCCCAGTAGGCGAGGTGCAATTCCAGTGGCTACAACACAGGAGGTGATTCCAGAGGAAGCGATTCACTGGCATCTCTTCCAATTTGGTCTACTGCATTGGAGAAACTAAATTCAGACTGGGTGACCGCTTTGCAAAACACCTCTCAGTCTGCAAGCATGATTCCGACTTTCCTGTTGTTGCCATTTTAAATCACCATCTTGTTCTTGTGTTCACGCTTCTGACCTCCGCCTGCTGCCATGTTCCAGTGAAGCCCAACGGAAATTGGAAGAACAGCACATCATTTTCAGATTAGGCACTTTACAGCCTTCTGGACTTAACATTTATGAGTTCAACAACTTCAGAGCATGAACTCTGTCCTCTATTTTGTTTTTTTTTCTCTCTCTCGCCACAGATGAAACCAAATTCGTTGAATTTTCCCAGAATTTCCTGTTTTTATTTGAATTCTCAGAGAATGGCTCAAAGGAATCATGTGACAATATTGCAAGTTTTCAGTCTTTTACTGTAACAAACACAATAAAAGCAACACAACTAAACATTACTTAGTTGACAACTAATAGTCTAAACTGCCAAAAATATATCTCTTATATAACCCCACACCCTATTTATACTTTATGGCAACAACTCCACGGAATTGCAGTTTTTACATGCCCCAGTCCATGGTTACTGTCAACTTTCAAAGCGTTCATGTCTCGTCCTTTTACTGAGTCGTAGTGCACAGTGTCCATTGAAGTTCCTTTCCATCAGTACTCTGAGAATCCCTGAGCCAACTTTCAGCAATAAGATCATTCCAGTGATTTCTCCTCCTAACTTCACCATGGAAAATCATCCAGAGTCTTGAGATTGTCACAGCATCAGTTCAATAAGAAATCACCTTCCCTCCCACGTTCTGCCTGGTAGTTTGCAGGGGACCAGCAGCCTTCTCCCCTCTACTGACCACACCAGTTGCAGCCTTTCTCTCTGTGAGACTTCTATCTCTTTCTCTCTCTGTATTTCTATTCAAAAGCTCTGAGACAGAAAGTTTGTCTACAGTTAGCCCAGTTGTCTGTGCCTTTATTTTCAGGTGTAATCAATTTGCATTTTGCTCTCAGCAAGTCACAGCCTGGGTCCCCAATCTCCATGATGAGCAAGGTGACAGGTTTCTTGTAAGTGGAACTCATAACAGATTACATGACTCTTCACTCCTCTTTTTTTACCTTGAGTTAAAGATATGGTATAAAACATAACTCTCTTACGAAACCTCACATTTATAATACACGTAACAGAAGTATAACAACTTTTGGAAACCTGTTAAGGACACGTTGAATACATGGTGTTAACACAACCATGGCAAATCACTGTATTATGAACATAGACTAAAGCTCCATAATATTGTGATTATGTAACACACAATCAAGCTGAGATATTGGGTACGATTTAACGAAAAAAAACAGTCCTATTGCAGGTGCATTTGGTGGGGTGTTTCCCAACTTACCAATTAGGGGATCCTTGAGTCCCATCACCTCACGTCGTAAGGGCAGGGCATCCTCAGGTCTAATCCCCAGCAAGGGCAAGATGCTAACTGGGCACCCTGGCAGTTCTCTTTCCAGCCTGGCAGTGCCAGGGTTCCCAGATGGCATCAGCAGTGCCAGGGTACCACTCTGCCCAGAGGCCGACCACCCAGGGGCCTCTGATTGCTTGGCAGTCCCAACCCAGGGGCCTCTGACTGCCTGGGAACCCCCTCCCCTGCCTCTGATTGCCTGAGAACCCCCCTCCCCCCGCAACCAAGTGCTATTCCGCCTGGTTCACGTTTGTGCCTAGGTGGGTCTCTGACGCAAGAGGATTTGATTCCGGACGCTGGGTAGATCCGGCGTAGACACATCCGGCGTGGACACATTCAAGTGAGCCTAACTGCTCGCTTGAATATGCAAATTTAGGTCCCCCATTGTTGGCGGGATCCAAATCACGACGTTTCACGAGATCCCGTTAGATTTCGCGAGGTGTGACGAGCCGAGTAAATCTCGCGAGAGGCCTCTCGTGAAATCGATCGACCGCACCCGACTCGGGACGTGCCCAGTATGTTACACTTGATGTATGGTTGCACCCACAAAGTATTTATCCAATTCCCTTTTGAAAATTACCATTGAACCTGATCCAACTAACACTTTCAGGTAATACTTTCCAAATAAAACACCCTGCTGCATTTTTAAAAAAAATCTCGCATTTCACCACATTTAATCTGTCTCTGGGTTACTGATCTTTCTGTCACTGTTTCTCCTTATTTAATCCAAGATTTTGAGCATCTCCCTCGAATCTTCTCTCAACATAATCTGCTTTTAATGATAGTACAATCAACATTAATCTTCAATTCAACTGCTGGGTAAAAATTTAGTCTGATTAGTATTTGTTCATCTTGGCTGGTATTTATCTCTCAGTTAGCATTGCTTAAACAATTTATTTGACCAATAATTTCAGTGATGTTTGTGGGACTTTGCTGTGTGCAGCTGCTCTGCTCTGCCACATTATAAAAGTGACTACAGTTCAAAACTATTTAATTGGCTGTAAAACACATTGGAATGCCCTGAGTTTCTGAAAGACGCTATAGAAATGTTATCGTTTTCGTTCGTTAATGACTTGGCAATTTAGCGGGAAGGTTTCCTCAATTTTGCTATTTTTCGTTGGATTATATTGTGTAATAAATTAACAAGAGAGATACTTTGACATTGAATTTATAATGTTGCTAATACATGGCTCTGAGAAAATCTTCCCCCAGTAATGCTTGTTGGAAACTTTAATATTGGTGATGCAAATCCTTTGACCAAAGATGTACAAAAGCACATCATTGTGTATATAGTGAGACTTAATGCTTATAATTTATAGCCTGGATCCCATCTGTATCCTGCTTGTCCCAAAATTGTGGTTTACTTTTAGCCATTGTTAATTAAATAAATCAGTGATGAAGTGTCTTATTTTCAATTTCCACAAACAACCTGTCGCAGTTTAATACTAGAGTTAATGTTCCTTAATTCAACAACGGCAGTAGCAGGAATTAAAACTATTTTTCAGTTTCACATTATTAGAGGTTGTAGTTAGAGCTAAGCTCTGGGTATTAATTGTATGTCAAATATGGTGAACAACCACACAGTCTGGTGAAAATACTTGCCACGGTTGATGAAAAGCGGAATTTTCTTTTGTGAACAAGTCCTTACTATCACCACAACCACTGAGGCTAGTTTTAATTAAGACTAGAGCTCCTTTCATTGACATTTGCTTAGCCTACAAATACTATGTAGAAACGTAGACCTGGTGCTCAAATTGTACCTGCTGTTGCCATGTGCCAAATGACTCTGGCTGCTGTGGACATTATTATGTGAGTGTCCCTTTAAGAAAGGTTCAGTCTCCTATCATGTCATTTGTAGCACATTGTGCTGTGGCTGTGAGGTGAGAGGGGGTTTCAGTTTCAGTTTGACTGCTTTGGACTACAGAACGAGAAAGAAGTTTTTTTCCCTGTTTTTCTCTGTTTTCATTTCAAAAACTTTTCCAGGACAAAGCCCATTGGTGTGGCTAACTGCCTTGGTAACTTTAAAAATATAGTTGCTTTCCAGAAGGAGTTTGAATCTGCTGTTTGGACCTGGATCAGAATTTTAGGAAAAGGACCAATCCCATTCAAGTGAGAATACAGTGTGCTGGGCCATGCCCTTGAAAAGGGGTTTTGGTTTATTGGATTTTGTTATTGAATTGGAACAGCAAAGGGGGAATGCATTAATTGTTACATACATAGATTTCTGTAGCTGTGTGTGTCTTTATATTTGTAATTGATAAAACATTCTTGCTGTGTTTATATGTATATATGCTAACTATGTTCTTAGAATAAACCTTGTTTTGATTAAAGTGTCTAGGAAGTCTGATGAATCACACCTACAGTGAAGACTTTTGTGCTCATCCTAGACAAATTCAAAATAAAAGTTATAGGTCAGGTGAACTTCATAATACACTTTCGAGTTTCGAAACCCTGGCCCATAACAACATTTCTGAGCAACATTTCTCTACGAACGAGACAAAGTCAACACTCCCAGAATAATTCAACAACTCCCATAGGGAATTGACATGAACACTTTTTGAACATCTACATAGTCAGAAGCTTTTTCCCTGGGTGGAAGAGTCAATTACGAGGGGACATAGGTTTAAAGTGCGAGGGGTAAAGTTTAGAGAAGATGTAGAAGGGAAGTTTTTTACACAGAGGGTAAGTAGGTGCCTGGAACTCGCTGCCGGAGGAGCTGGTGGAAGCAGGTACGTAAGTGATGTTTAAGGGGGGTCTTGACAAATACATGAATAGGATAGGAATAGAGGGATACGGACCCGGGAAGTGTAGACGGTTTTAGGTTAGACTGGCAGCATTGTCAGCGCAGGCGCGGAAGGCCGAAGGGCCTGTTTATGATGTGCTGTACATTTCTTTAATATTTAACCTTTACACAGGCAACATGCCGACCACTTCATCATGAAAATTTATTGAAGCCAATGATATTGCCTTAACACCTTCAGCAAAATATTTCCAGGAAATGGAAGCCGCTAAACCCTAACCTGTCAAGAATGGCTAAATATTTCTACAAGTGGAGACTGAAAACAAACGCAGCCAAGTTCATCATCTCTGCATTCCGTCTTGAAAATGGCAAGGCACACAGCAGCCTGAATGTCACATTCTGTGGAGATAAAGTATGTGGTATAACCCGACTCCCCCCTATCTTGGAGTGACCGCTGACTGCTCCTTAACTTACCATCACCACCTTCTAAAGACTGCCGAAAGAGCAAGACATGAGTGTACATCATCCGTGCGCTCACCAGCACAAAGTGACCTAGGGTGCAAAAACCACTGTCCTTCATACTTCTCCTGCAGTTCTGGTCTTTTCGACAGTTGATTACTGTGCACCCGTATGAGCCTCAAGTCATCACATCAAACTCATTGACACACAACTTAATTTAGTAATGAGTGTGATCTCTAGGACTTTGAGATCAACTACAATTCAGTAGATACCAGTCCTCTCAAATATCACCCATTCCACCAATTCACAGGACGCAGCAACATAACTCATATTAGCAGCGATAGAGATTTCTAAGACCCTCTCTACTAACCATCTGGCCTTACAAAACTCCTTTTGGACACAAATCAGATATCTTCAACTCCATAACACTGATGAAACCTGGAGGAAAGCTCGATCAGAAAGCACCCTCCCAAATTAACATATTGGCCAGGATTATCCACTCATGCCTGTAGCAGGTTTATGGTGAGAAAGGAGCAGAAAATACCATGAATTAAAACAAAACTCATGGCAGAGGTGCGCCGTCGGTGGGACCAGAGATCCCGCCGCCGTGAATGGCTGGAAAACTCTGGCCTTACTCTGGTTTAGGTTGCAAACTATGTACCTGAGACTTTCACTCATGCCTAAAATATAAAGTTTCTGTTCACAGTGTTTTCCCATCGGAGATGATTCTGTCATTGTGTGCTCCCAGCAGGGAATGTTGCTCAAAGATGGTGCTGCTTTGGAAATCATGGGCTGTGTGCCTAAAATGTCCTGAAATGAACCACAAAAAAGCTTCATTATACGGACAACACCTCTCGGTAACAAGGCTCCATTGTCAGAACTAGCTTCTTCTGGATGAGACTTTAAATCGAAACCCGTCTTCCTACTCTGGTGAATATAAAAGATTCCATGGCACTATTTTGAAAAAGAGCAGGGAAGTTACCCCTGGTGTCCCGACCACGAACTGACCCTCTATCAACATCACACAAAACAGATTATCTGCTTGCCATCATATTGCTCTTTGTGGGAAGTTGCTGTGTGCAAATTGGCTGCCTCGTTTCCTGAATTTCAATGGTAACGACGGGAGCGATTTTGAGCCCAAAATCTCGTCAAGAGCTGGGAAAGTAAGATTCTCGCGGACAAGACCTCGAGCGGGATTCTCCGTCAGCTGACGGCGGATTCGGGAAATGTGATTGAGCGGAGAATCAGTTCTGACACCGAAATCATGGCGGGCGTTGGATTCACGCCAAATCACAATTTTACATCGCCTCTAAGGCGGCGTGAAAGCGTTCCACTCTGCACGTACAATAAATGCCATTGGCATATCGTTAGCGAGCCTGACCCGGTATTCTCCAGGGCCTCCCCTGTTCGCTGCCTCCACTGGGTGTAAATCTCAAGGGGGAGGTTCACTTGTGCTTTTAAAAATCATGAAACAGATGCCATGGCTGATGAGGGTAAGAGGAGGTAGGACACAGAGAGGCGCGATCATGAGCTGCCGGTCCCGACACTGACCAGGCTGGCTCGGGGGGGTGTGGGGAGGTCTTTGACGGGGGATGGGCTGTGGAGCTAGGATGACCCTCCCAGGGGACCAGGATGTCCAGATATGGCCCGCCATTGCCACGGCCAGCAAGGCAGCCAGCTTGCTGCTCACCCCACTGATCACCCACCTTGGCCCCTGGTTGTGCAGAGTGCCACCAGCCTTATGGGTATCCCTGCACCAAGCACCCACCCTCCACCCACCATCTCCGCACCCCAACCCCCACCCTCCACCATACCCTCAGCCGTACCATGCCCCGAAACTGCCAGTGGGGCATCACATGGCCTGCCCAAGGGCAACGACCACAGTAGTCCCTGCCAACTTAACTGATGTCTAATTTTCTGGCCTTACATGCCCTACCGTCACATCTTGATGGATCCTCATATGGTACATCATGAGTGGAGGCGGCCTGCTGTGATTCCCGCCCTGTGTGCGGGATCACCTTTACTGGACGTCTTCTGGGGCCTCCTCCTCTTCCCTCGGGATGCCTGATGGTCCCGGGGCTAATCCATGGGATGGGGGTGTGAGCTGAACTAACCCCTGAGGCCTCCCGACCAACCCTGCTGTGACAGTCTTGGAGGCCCACTCTGATCTCGACCAGGGCCTGCATGCTTGCGGCCACAGAGCACAGGGAGTGGACCACCTCCATCTGGGACTTCGCCACATCACACTGCGGCTGTGCCACCACCTTCGGGGTCTGTGCCACATCATCCAGAGACTGCGCAATCTCCCTCTGGGACTGGGCCACCTTCCTCTGTGTGCTACGTTGGCCAGTGCCTGGGCAATGCCGCCAATGCTCTCAGCCGTGGCCCACTGTGACTGGGTCATGCTCAGGTGCACCGTTGCAATGTCCAGGTGGCCCTGGCATATGGCTGCCCTGTCCTGGGCCTCGGCCACCGCCTGCACAGATTGCCGCAGGCCTTGTATATGGCCGAAACCATACCCCCCAAGGCCTCCACCAGAGACACCATCTATGAGGTGTTGCCCTGGGTGCATGCATGGCCGGCATCAACTCTTGCTCCGGAGGCAGCTGGACTCCTCCACCAGCGCCTGCAGGTTCTGGATATTCGCGACAACCCCTCATACAGTCCCTGGCTCTGCGACTGCACCTCCACGATCGATGTGACTGTCCGTTCCAGAAGCCCGAAACCCGTCTGTACAGCAGCTCGTCCTGGGGTCGGCCCGCCCTCCAACCGTCCGCCCCCTCGGGAGTTCCTACCTTCACCGGCTGTCGCAGAGCATTTGTGTGGTGCGCACCAGATAGTGTCCCAGGAGCCTCTTCACTAAAGTGCCCAACCGAGATGTGTGTCTCTGGGAAGGTGGAGGGTGTTGGTGACAGCGTGACGGGATGTCAGTGTCATCCTCCGACTCGAGCTCCGGGGTGTCCTGGGTCGCAGGTCCATGGCTCGCTTCCGTGTAGATGACCCCTTCGCTGTTCGTCACCTGGGGCTCTAGCTCTGGCTGGGGGAGGAGAGCCTGCCCCATCATCTGCAGCTTCTGTAAGACACAAAATAACATGTATAATTAGACCCCGGGCTGGGGGGAAGTGGGGATGGTGGAGCGGGGTGGTGGGAGTGGTGTGAGGGGGGTGAGGGTGAGTGTGTGGGTGGTGTTTGGGGGGGGGGGGTGACAAGTATATCACGGGGAACTGCAACTCAGCGGGGCCTCACTTCCTCGCCTAACGCCGTTCTCCACCCCGGCGACTGCCCATTCCTCACTTCCGCTGACCAGGTCCAGGGCCCGCTGCTTTGCTGTGGTAAGAGGCAGAAGGTCCGAAAGTCCCCCTCCAGTATTCTCCTGCTCCCGGCGGTTATGGGCAGCCTTCTCCTGGGGGCCGGGAGAAGCAGAAAACGACACTGTTAGATGGTCCGACGCATGCAGCCCAGGGGTGGGTAGCTGGTAGCCTCAGTTGCCAGGGCACCCGGCCATGGCGGCCGGTATGGGCGCTGGCATGTGGTGCAGGGTTGGGGTTCTGCCGCCTTCCGGGTGGAAGGGAGGTAGGATTACGGGCGTATGGGAGAGGGGTTGGTTTCTGGAGCACAGTGTTGCCGAGTCACCCTGGCCTCCCTGGACAGATCATGCAGTTTCTTTCGGTCCAAACGATGTTTCTCACGATGCTCACAGCCTCTGCCACCTGCGCCCAGGCACAGAGAACAGCGACTCCTTCCCGGGCCGGGGTACAGGGTCGCAGTTGAGGAGAACCTGCCGGGGGCGCAAATGTAAGTATAGTCCCTGGCAGGAGAAGGTTGTACAGAGGCCCTGCCAGGCACTTCCCCCTATCAATGCCAACCTGTCAGTGCCAGAGTGACAGTGCCAGAGTGGCACTGACAAGGATGGGACAGGCCCTCCTAAGGGCCCCATAGGGGGTGTTCCCCTCATGTGTGTGGGGAATGTCCCCGATGCCCATGTTGTAGGTTGCCCCGATGCTTGTGGGCGAGTCCCTTGTGTCCATTCAGAGGGAGTTTATTTCAAGATGACGCCCTGATCTCTGTGGGGCCAATGTTGCTGGCTGTATCAGGCCCTGCCCCATCAGAATGACAGCGGAACCCACACCCCCAGATTCTCTGTACACAGACTGCCAGAGAATCTGGAGACAAAACTCGGCTGTGCATCTGGAGAGCTACCTGTCAGGTTTCTCATTGAAACCGACACTCTGACAATTTATCAGAAGATCCCTCCATACATTTCGAAAGTGCTTCATTGGCTGTAAAGCACTTTTGACACCCGGTGGTCAGGCAAAACACTTTAGAAACGCAAGTTTCTCTTTCACCAGTGATATTAAACCTTCCTGCATCATTTGACGAATCACTATAATACATCTATAAATGAAATTTAACACCATGCAAATTGACTGACCTGACTACCTGGAAGGTCTTGTACTTGCATTGTTGAGGTTTCGTAGCATCCACAATTAGCTCATTATTTATTTTAGCTTCACTGTCTTAATTATCTATTTCACTGTCTTTTATACTTCTAATTGTTGCACTGATATTATCTCAATGAGTTTTCACCTCTTGCAATTAAAAAAAAATCTATTTGACCATTCTGTTAATTATCTCCATTCCCTCCCCAATACTGAATTATGATACTAGATTACAATGAAGCTTTAATCAGTTATTGATAAAGTACCTGTTATATATTTCTATCTTTTCCTGTGTTACGTTCAGATTTCCAGAGTGCAATTCTCCGGAAAAGTTTCCAAGTGCTGCGAGCGGGAATTGCCGTGTGTTTCCCGGCGCTCAACCCAAATGACGGCGGCGACTCTCTTCAACGTTAATTGGTCCACTTAACAAGGCCTCACGGCTTCCCGCCCTGAATGCCGGCACACCAGCTGATTCGCCAGGACCGCGCTCGCCAGCCCCTCGCTAACAATGCCGAGCAGCACTCAGGCTGCACTTGCTCAGCCAACCCGAGCCAGCTCGCAACAATGGCGCTGAGGAGACCGGCCTCAAGATTCGGGATGCTGACCTGAGGAGGCTCCTGGATGCGGTGGAGGCCAGGAGGGATGTCCTGTTTCCCCGAGGGTCCCGGAGAGTGAGCCACAAGGCAGCCAGTGCTGCCTGGGATGAGGTGGCGGCAGCAGTCAGCTCGGGCAGTGTGACCAGGAGGACTGGCCTCATTAATTGTATGGAAATGGGGCTTAGGTGGTGATAACTGGTTTCCTGCCATGCTATGGTGAGGTTCTGAATTCGCCGACGGGAGCAGGCCAGTTGCATCGCAAACTGTTTGCCACCTGGCGCGGTTCCCGTTTTTGGCCTCTCCAGATATTCACAGGCCTCGTTACGCTTGAGCTCGAGTGTAATAAAGCCGGAAGATTGCACCCCCAGTATTTCTGGTGCTCCCTCTAGTGTCTGGCTAGAGAAATACTTCTCTTATTGTTAATTCTCTTATTGTGGTATTGTCATTGGTTAGATACATTCTTTCCCAATGTCTTGAATGTTACCTTCAGTCTCCAGGCATAAGCCATATAAGGATGCATTACACGCATATTAAAGAATAGCACAGATTGACTTTAACAACATATTAATGAACTTTATTGTCACGTCAAGTCAACTATTTTCCAAAACATGCAAGTTTACTTTAAGAATCATTGACATTTGGAAAGTAAGACTGTCTGAAAGTTTTCAAATACATTAAAAGTTCCAGTGACATATACCAAGTTAATGGATGTCAAGGAGAATTTTGAATTAAAGGGACAGTTTTCCTAAGAGAATCAGAAGGAGAAGGTTATTGGAAATCTAAATGTGAAATCTTGAGAGAGCCCATCAAAGGTTTTACACAATCTTGTGTTGCTATTGATTCTATGTACTTCAATAAAAGTTACAATCAAACTGAAAAAGCATCCACACAGGATGCTTTCTTCCTTTGGGTATTGGCTTTAGATTCCTCAAGCACATTTAATGATGGAGATTTTTCTGTGCTCAAGCTACAATAACCCTTTCCATTAGCTTAGTTAAGGCCATGTCGTAAAAATTCTTGTACCGCTGTTGGTAAAAAATTGGTAAAAATTCATTCAAAATCATATTTCATAATAATGAGCACATGCGCAGGAGACATTTACAGTTTTATGAAATTTGAAATCTAAAAAAGAATTGCTGAAGGGGCTTTTCATGAAGTGTTTTGTGTAATCCATTTTTAGACCTTAATGGGTAATGCATAATCCAATGAAACGGGATATAGCAGTGGTATTAATGTTTCTTGTGTGTGCTGACGAAGATGATTTTCAATTTATTCATCAGGCCATCGTCAGTGACCATGTACCATGAAGTCTCCCAATTGTTCTCCTTGGTTTGTTGAACAGAATGAAGATCATTGCTCAGCTTTCTCGCTGGAATCCAGCGTTTTCTGCAGTGAAGAACACCTGAATAAAAATCCTTTCAATGTCTTTATCATAAACGTTGGTGGCAGCAGATTCATTTTGTCACGTGAAACTCTGTTGTCTCACCCTGAAACACGTCTGGGAAAACTGGCTATGTCGGAGCAGGATTCTGTGCTGGAGCTATGTGATGATGCCAATTTTGTGGACAATGAGTATTTCTTTGACCGGAGTTCTCAGACATTCAAGTACATCATAAATTATTATAAAACTGGAAGATTGCATGTGAATGAAGAACTTTGTGCAATGTCCTTTTTGCAGGAAATTGAATACTGGGGAATAGATGAGCTGAACATTGACATTTGCTGCCGAGACAAATATTATAGACGGAAAGAAATTAATGAAGTTTTAGACATAAAACGAGATACAGAAACAGTTCAGAATGAAGAGGAAGATTTCTCTGGAGTAATTTGTGAGAAACTGAGACAAAAACTCTGGGTCACGATGGAGAAACCTGACTCTTCGAAACTCGCTAAAATATTTGGAATCCTTTCTGTAGCCTTTGTTCTCATTTCCATTGCAAACATGGCTCTCTTTTCCCTCGAATATACAATACTGGATCCCCCTTTATTGAACGCAGTTGAGTACATTTGCATCACTTGGTTCTCTGCAGAGTATCTACTGAGATTTTTATGTGTGAAAAACAAGTGCAAGTTCCTTAAGAGTTTGGTGAATATCATTGATCTCATTGCTGTGATTCCATTTTACATCACTATGCTGGTGGAGCAACTTTATGGAGGCTCCACAGAATTGGAAAATGTGGGGAAAGTGGTCCAGATCCTGCGGTTGATGAGATCACTACGTATGTTGAAACTTGGGAGACACTCAACAGGTAAGCTATGCACTTCACATGGGAATTCTCCCACATAAAATGCCAATCCAAAGTATCAGCTTTAATATAAATGATTTAAAACAAAATCAATTTAATACATAGAGATGGTCATAACTCTCTCAGCCAAACAACCTTACTGTGCTATCCCAATGTTCTGCTGACTGGCTTCCATTTTACATCCTCCATAAACCTGAGCTCATAGAAGACTCTGCTGCCCATATGTTGTTCTGCACCACTTCCGTGTCACCCATCAATCCCCTTTGCTCACTCACCCACATTAACCCCTGGCCCACAAACGTCCCAAATTTAAAATTCTCATACTTTTGTAAAATCTCTTCATGGCTTTCCCGCTCCCTATCTCTAAACTCCTCCAACATTGGCATGTTATACACATCACCCATTCCCTTCACCAACCATTGGCAAGTGCACCTTCAGCTATTCATTAAACTCTGGAATTCCCACCTTGGAATGCTTTGCCTCTGCAACTATCCCACCCTCCCCTCACCACATCCCTTATTTCCTATCATAATAACTTTTAGTCATAAGAGCTTTTAATTTATTTTATAAGCATAGAGTACCCAATTATTATTTTTTTCAGTTTAAGGGGCAATTTAGCGTGGTCAATCCACCTAGCCTGCACATCCTTGGGTTGAGGGTGAGACCCACGCAGACACGGGGAGAATGTGCAAACTCCACACGGAAAGTGACCCGGGGCTGGGATCGAACCCAGATAAAAGCTTTTAGTCACCCCTCCTAATACCACCTTTGTTGTCAATTTCAGTCAGATTATGCTCTTAGGAAGCACTATGCAGTCCGTCATACATCAAAGGTGCTATAGAAATGCAAGTTGTTTTTAATGATGTAAAAGTGTAACTGACGCCAGCACAATCCTCAAAAAGCAGCTCAGTAAATATATTCAGTCACATATTTGGAAATATGGCTTTTTGGTCAGCTAGAAAAAGTGGATGCAGACTGGAATTTCAAGTTGTCTCATGGTAGAGTTATGATACACTATAAATGTCCACCAGTTCCGAGTGAAGTTTTCTTTGTTACTGGAAGCTGCACATTATTTGCAAACTGCAAGGAGCTTTAAAAGTGAGATGCATTCTTGTGTGAGATGGTGCTTGAGCAGCATTAATAAAATCTGCAAACCATGTTTACCTAACACCCTGGTTATCCTCCATATTCCGGTACTGTGCCATCAATATTTGGCTGCCATTGTCTTTAATTTATTCAAGACGAGAACAATAATGTACCATTCGGATTAAAGCATTCATGGGTACATTGAAGTATTGCAATAATATGTAAAAATTGATATATTTTTGTAAATTTGGTGTGACATTACATGAAACAAGTTTTGTTGAACAGAAAATTAAAATATCACAAAGCTACTGAGATAGATAGTGGTTTCATCAATGAGTTCCAGACAAGAGTCATATTAGACTCAAACATTAACTCTGTTTCTCTCTCCACAGATACTGTCAGACCTGCTAGGTTTCTCTAGCATTTTCTGTTTTTATTTCAAATTTCCACGATCCACAGTATTTTGGTTTTATTTTCATGTGAAGTATTGCTGGTCTCACTTTTTCAAATTATATCCTGAAAGTTTAATGATTGATTCTCCAGGAAGAGACTGAGGAGAAAAGATAATCTCCGTTCCAGATGAAATTGAAAGTACCAGCAATATGAATCATTTTATTCAGCCTTAATACCATAATAATACTTGTGCTAATGTGCATTGTGATATCTGTAATCATTTATGTCACACTAGAGTTTTATTCTGTAGTATTCCACATGGAGTCTTATCCACCCGTGTTGGGAGTATAATCCCAAATGTTAACACCAATTTTAGCACACTATCAGATTGTTTTTCATAGATTCTATGCGTACCTCAACAAGAAATAGCAAAACAATGCCTTTTACTAGCTCTTTCTACTGGGTTGCTGGCAGCCAGGGGATCCTTTGACCATGGTAATCGTCCTCCATTTTATGTCCACTCTTTGCTGTGTACACCAGTGCCTGGTGACTCCCAGATGCATTCACACCTCCTAAATACTATTTTCATGTAGGGCAGCATGGTGGCGCTGTGGGCTAGCCTTGCTGCCTCACGGCGCCGAGGTCCCAGGTTCAATCCCGGCTCTGGGGCACTGTCAGTGTGGAGTTTGCAAATTCTCCCCGTGTATGCGTGGGTTTTGCCCCCACAACCCAAAAGATGTGCAGGTTAGTTGGATTGGACATGCTAAATTGCCCCTTAATTGGAAAAAATGAATTGGGTACTCTAAATTTTTATTTTTTTAAATTATTTTCATGTGGGGTTGCCTTCCTCAGCAATTTTCCATCAGGAAATAGCACTGAATGAGGTGGTGATAGTGAAGATAACAAATTGCAAATCCTAAGTTAAAAACATAAAATGCTCAACAGGAAACACGCAGCGGTTCAGGTAACATCTGTGGAGAGAAGCAGAATTAATGGGCAGAAATTGGGGCAATGACCGGCGCTCAATGAATTGAAAGTCGAATGCTGACCATGAAATCATTGTAAAAATTCATCTGGTTCACTAATGTCCTCTGGGTAGGAAACCTGCAGGCCTCGCCTGGATACTATGTGACTCCAGGTCTTCAGTAATGAGATTGACTTTTAAATGTCCTCTGAAATAGCTCAGCAAGCCACTCAGTTTAAGGGCAATTAGGGATGGGCAATAACGTTGGCCTAGTCAGCGATACCCGCATCCAATAACTGATTTTTAAAAAGATTATGGGCGGGATTCTCCCCTACACGGCGGGGCGGGGGATCCCGGCGGGATGGAGTGGCGTGAACTATTCTGGCATTGGGCCGCCCCAAAGGTGCGGATTTCTCCGCACGTTTAGGGGCCAAGCCCTCATCTTGAGGGGTTAGCCCCGTGCTGGAGTGGTTGGCGCGCCGCCGTTCGGCGGGAAAGGCCTTTGGCACCACGCCAGCCGGGGCCGAAAGGACTTCGCCGGGCAGCGGAAGTCTGCGGATATGCGGGAGCGTCAGCGGCTGCAGATGTCATCCCCGCGCATGCGCAGGTGGGTGTCCCATCCGCATCGGCCATGGTGAAAACTAGCCGAGGAGGAGGGAAAAGAGTGCCCCCACGGCACAGGCCCGCCCGCGGATCGGTGGGCCCCGATCGTGGGCCAGGCCACCATGGGGGCACCCCCCGGGGCCAGATCTCGGTGAGGCCCCTTGATTTGTCACCATCTAGTTAGGATACCCACCAATTGTTACAAACCGGGGTGAGGGAGGATGAACTGGCTCTGTGTTTTTTCAACCCCCTCTGCTGGTAGCAACGAGGTGTGATCTAACAAGGTTCCCTTCTCCGTGCATACCTTTCCCACATCCAATGGTTATTTTTAAAAATGAGCCAATTTGTCCAGGTTTTCATGAGTTAAAGATAGAGTGAGTTTATTAGCTACTAAAAAGGTAAGGGAAAAAATGCATATATATTCATACAGAGTAGAAGTGAGAATAGAATCCAATAGTCAGTAAATATAAAATAAAAAAGTAAATGGAACAATCCATGACTTGCGAGGGGAGTAGATGTTGAAGCAGGCAGCCATTATGACTTGATGCCATTGACTTTAGTAGGTGAATACTTCATTCTTCGATTCCAGTGTTCAATGGTTTGGTAGAGAAATTCCCCAATTTTTCCAGCTGCAATCCTTTTGCTGCCTTCCAGAGTCAGAAAATATACCTCCAAAATCTAGTTATCTTCTGTTAGTTTATCATACACATTCAGCGTGGAAAGCTTCCAGCTGCTTATTCGCACAGCACACACACAGGCAGATACTGGAGCAGAACCATCAGCTAGCTTTTAATCTCTTCTTTGTTAATTCAAATTGGAACACAGAATCCACTCATCCAACTTGATGTGACACACAGCGGCTTTTGAGATGAGAAGGCCATTATGTCCCTGCCATTATGTCCCTTTACCTAAGAAGCCTTTATGGGTTCCTTCAGTACATCATGTAGATAGTATACATTGCTGCCACTGTGCGGAGGTGGTGGAGGGAGTGAATATCTGTGGAAGGGGTCACAATCAAGCGGGCTGCTTCATCCTGGATACTGTGAAGGAGACCATTTGGCCGCCCATTGGGTCTACACTGACCCTCTGAAAGAGCATCGTACCCAGGCCCACTCCCCCGCCATATCCTCATAATCCCACCTAACCTGCACATCTTTGGACTGTGAGAGAAAACCGGAGCACCCGGAGGAACCCCACACAGACATGGGGAGAACGTGCAAACTCCACACAAACAGTCACCCAAGGCCGGAATTGAATCCTTGTCCCTGGTGCTGTGAGGAAGCAGTACTAACACTGTGCCAGCATGTCGTTGGAGCTGCACTCATCCAGGCAAAGGGCATCATATTCCTGACTTGTGGCTTGTAAATTGTGTACAGGCTTTGGGGAGTCAAGAGGTGAGTTACTCGCTGCAGGATTCCTAACCTCTGACCGAATCTTATAGTCACAGTATTTATATGGCTAATTCAATTCAGTTTCTGGTCAATCATAACCCCTAGTATTTTATTTCCTGTTATTTCCCAGAATGGTTTGCACAATCTTAAACCTTCTTGATAGGTTTTTCAATTCTTTGAAAATGGCTCATGATTTTTTTCATCTCATGGAGTACGATGGCAGTACAATGTGGGATAGAACTGCATGCAATGTTACTGTACTCATGCCATGAAGGGACTGCTCCATTCTCTGCGCAAAGGGCTACATTGCCTCAGGAAAATCTGACCAATGCCCAGACGTCTTCCAATTGCTACTCCACCAGCACCCATTTTGTACCTGGCCCACAATGCTCAGCATTTCCAGCTGATTTGCATGGCAGGAGTTGCCCTGCTCCCGACAGTGGCCTGCCTCTGTCACCTCATCACATGTCGTGTTGTGCTACCCATTCTCGAGTCACTTGAGGTCCAACTGTGATGTGAGGATCCGTGCTTGACCCCTGCAATGGTGATAACTCAAGCTGCGATTCTTCCTCTGAGGTATCCACAATCTCCACAATCAGCTGCCGGCTGCTGGTGACCCGCCAGCACTGTCCCTGTGTAAGAGAGAAAACAGCAATTATTCCCAGCTGCTGCTACAGCAGCAAACATCTGTCAGCACATCAAGTGGGACTTCATGGGAATGATTTCACAAAATTTGAAGCTGCTTCAAGGTGCAATCATGGAAAGGCATTAGGAACGGACTATAAATGCTGGCCGAGCGAGCTATGCCCGCATCCCGTGAAATACTTAAACTTTCACCACCTCTCTGCCACACACTAATCTCGCCATTGCTGACTGCCTGCACTATAGGCACCATTCCAACATCAAGGTCCTCTTCCTCCATGGGCACCTCCATTACCAGTTTGGCCTTGCTACCCCGTGAATGACTCCTCTTGTGGGTTTTCTGTGGTAATTTCTTCTGCATTGTGAGGATGAAAGTTCAGCTACAGTTAACTTTCTCATTTGATCATCATGATCCACAATCAGATCGATGATCCCAGCATCACACTGGCCTGAGCTTACATGATCATCCTGCCAAGTCTATAAAACTTTAATTCCTTCCATCGGGTGAGGGGTGACACTGGGCACACATCTGTACACTGGCTGCCTTGAGGCACTCCTGCTCAGATATCCGCAGTTTCCCTCATGGCTTGCAGCTTGATTTTGCATGTTACTCTTGTCTCTTGTCATGAAGCAGGCTGATGTTCCCTGCGAGGGTATCCCAACTTGGAACACGCGTTCGTGGGGGTGTATAGTTTAATTTTGTTTTGGTGTGAGGGGACAAGTGAAAGCCCAGTGAGAATAAACAGCCCAGTTGTCGTGTAACAATTAGTAAAGATCATTTATTAAAATAAAGAGAATGCAAATACACACAAACAGGACTACTCTACGACAATTAAGTTATATGAATTGCTAAACACACACAGTTTATGCAGAACATATCCCTTGTTCCAAAATATATCTATTATGCCTGAACTCTTTAAGACTTCCCGTCTCCCCAAATTAAATAGATCTATAAGTTAAAACCAGTTTCCATTTACCACATTATACAGGGATGATAATCAAGTCTGGGAAACACTTTGCCCTGGCCCAGCGAAGATATATTTGAACTGCCTTTATAAAGGTTTTCTGCGCTGCCTTGGCTCTAAGAATTAGAGCTTTTAACTGGAAACGGGCTTGTCTGCTTCTGCCTGCGAGGTGTGAAGGCCTGCCTTGCTTCTGAGTGTCCGGCCAATTATATATTTGTTCCACTTTGATTTGCCTTCTGTGTATTTGGCTATCTGCTTGCCCCTATAAAATCCCTTGACTCGAGACATTATCATTTGTATAACTTATTGATCTTGCCAATTGTCTAGGTAAACTGTGCGGGATTCTCCGTTCCCGCGCTGGGTCGGAGAATCGCTGGGGGGAGCGTGAATCACGGGACGCCACTCCGACGCCGGTCCGCCGATTCTCCGGCAACCAGAGAATCGGCGCCAATGGCGTGGCGCGATCGGCATGGCGCCGGTCGGGGCTGCCCCCGGCGATTCTCCCCGTGCGATGGGCCGAGTGCCCGCCGAGTTTGCCGTGTCCTGCCAGCGTCGTTCTCATGTGGTCCTACTCGGTGGGACCTCGGCTGCAGGAGGCAGCATTGTGGGGGGGAGGGGGGATCCAACTCCGGGGGGGGCCTCCAAGGTGGCCTGGCCCGCGATCGAAGCCTACCAATCAGTGGGTGGGCTTATCCTGGTGGGGGTCAATGTTCCTCCACGCCGGCCCCAATGCATCATGGCGGAGACCTACAGGGGTCCGGCGCAGAGGAACATTGGCCCCCACCGGGATAAGCCCGCCCGCCGATCAGTAGGCCTCGAAGGCAACCCACGCGCATGCACGAACCTGCGGTGGCCGTGGCGCGCAAGCATGAACTCACACCGGCCATAGCGCGCATGCGCAGACCCGCGCCGCCCGTACTGACACCCGTATCGGCAGCTGGAGCAGCGTGAGGCTCTCCAGTGCCGTGCTGGCCCCCTGTGCTGTGCAGGATCGCTGATCCTAGGGGCCAGATGACGCCGTCGTAAAATGCTCCGACGTTTACGATGCCGTCAACACTTAGCCCCAGGATCACAGAATCCTGCCCACTGAGTTTCCTCTTAATCTTTTTACACCTGATTTTTATCTAAACTGCCTTCTAATCTCATTACTGGGCGGGAGGCATCTCATCCGGCCTTTTGAATACTGGCTATTGCTGTATCTAGGCAGATTTCTACCTATTGCTGGGAAGGCCACATCCTATTCATTTGTTAAATATGTTTTACTGATGTTGCTCGGAAAGTTCAGCAATAGGTAGATGCCAGACCTTAGAAGGTTATCGATGCACTTTCTGCATGCGACCTCAGTCCTGCTTACCACACTGTGACTGCTGACTTCTCTGGAAATCTCTAACCATGCCTCCATTAATTGTCTGACAGGCCTCCTCCTGACATTCTCCGGAAGTAAGGGGGGGCGGGGGGGAGATTTTCCAGCTGTTCTCCCCTGGGGGATCTTCCAGAAGGTCCCGCCGTTGATCAACAGTGGACTGCCTCCTGCCACCAATAAACATGCTATGAGGTACAAAAATTTCCCACCCCCTATATGTCCCTCATGGCTCAAACCCCCTCCCCTCCAGTACGGTCTCCAGGGAGGTTTCACTAAACCATCCTATCATGACAAGCTGCCTTGGTAGACATTCCCTGGCTGCATCTGCTTTGATGACTGACAGGCAGCCAATAAATGGGACCCAACAATTCCAGCTTCCACCTCGTGATTGTGCCTGCCATCATACTAATTGGTCAGATATCACGAGGTGGACCACTAAATAGTCACCTCCAGCAAAATGTTGACCCATGAATGGTGCTGATGTCAGAGTGTGGTGCTGACAATCTTGGATAAATGCAGCCCATTGTATGCAGGCTGTGCCTGTGTGTATGGGTTTATGAACTGCAGTCATTATCTTGTCATCAGTGGTGAGAGTTGGTCGCCCAGTAACCAAACTTTGGTTTGCTGTGGGAGCTAAAATACAGGTGGAAAGCAGACTGCCATAGAATGGAGGCATCATGACTGCTGCCAGGATACACACCATTAACTGCTTGATGAACTGCTTATGGTCACAGTATAGCTGCTGCTGAGGAAATGGAATCTGTTTTAGTTGCAATACATGTGCAGGATTGACATATGCTGCCCCTCCCCAATCCCCCGCAAAGCAATGCACGTACAATCAGTAGCATCCTGCACCACAGGGCAGCATGTAAACCTTGTCAATCCATGTGTTTGCTCCATCTGCTTCTATCCGACGAGAGTTTAATGAACTTATCTCTCAATCACCTGTGTTATATAACAACGCCGTGCAAACGTGAGATGTTGCTAATATCTGGAAGCAGTCTTACACATGTAAGTTCATGACCACAATCATCTCCACAGCCACTGGTAATACGATCAAGGCCCTGCTCTCAGGCTGCAGCAGCTGGCAGATTTCAATGAGGACCTCCTGTGTGAGGAACATATATCTCAATCATTTGTCACTACTGGGGGTCAGGTAGGAGATTAGCTTTCCCAACACCTTTGGTGGATGTAGTCACATCTTTCTCCTCCTGTTTCTCCACTCGCAGCTTGCTCTGCTTTATATGATCTCTGCACATTGTCAAAGCCATGTATGATTTTATAGGTAGGTCTATTCATGCTCCAGTGCCATTGGCAAAATTATTAATGCAGGAGCCTTGGAGTCATCAAAAGATACTTTAACAACTGCCATACGGTTTCCTCCCACAGTCCAAAGATGTGCAGGTTAGGTGGATTGGCCATGATAAATTTCCCTTAGTGTCCAAAATTGCCCTTAGTGTTGGGTGGGGTTACTGGGTTATGGGGATAGGGTGGAGGTGTGGACCTTGGGTGGGGTGCTCTTTCCAAGAGCCGGTGCAGACTTGATGGGCCGAATGGCCTCTTTCTGCACTGTAAATTCTATGATACCACACCCTGTTCTTTTGAAAACTGAAACAGCTATGGAATGTCAGAAGGAATAAACCTATAAGTAGCTAATGATCCCCTTCAAATAGCACCAACTTAGGGAGAAGAGTGAACAATTCTCTCTTGTTGCATTTTCAGCTGTAAGATCTCAAGACATGACATCATGTGGTGGACCCGTAATCCAGACACCCAGGATAATGCTCTGGGGACCTTGGTTCAAATCCCGCCATGACAGATGGTGAAATTTGAATTCAATAAAAAATTTGGAAGTGAAAGTCTAATGATGACCATGAAGCCATTGCTGATTGTTGTAAAAACCCATCTGGTTCACTAATGCCCTTTGGGGAAGGAAATCTCCCATCCTTACCTGGTCTGGCCTACAAATTCCACTTAACTGAAGGGCAATTAGGGATGGGCAACAAATGTTGGCCTTGCCTGTAATACTCACGTCTCATGAAATAATAAAGAAAACTAAAGCTGTCTTGCAGAGCTCCAAAATGACAGTCTTGTTATCAATTCTATGTTGACAGCACGATCAGCTTGCTCGAGAATCCTGTGGCTATTCACTGCATACAAGCTAAAAACCCTTTGCGGTCATGGCCTGTGGCCACCCTTACAAATGTATTAAAGCAAAAGGCACCTCATGACGACGGCTAAATATTTGCACAGTTGGAGATGTTCTTCATCTTTGTGGAAACAGCAGCAAAGATCCAAATCCGGATCCATATTTTGTGGGACGGAGGGTGGAATTGGGGGTAGTGTTCTAATTTATACATCTTTGGTTCACGGAGGCAACTGCACATGTTAAAGTTCAACAGTTTCAGTCAGATTTTATTTTGGATAGTGGCCTGCCTAAAACATGACATGTGTATTTTCGACCAGGTAGGGGAAGATTTGAAGCTGCACTTCTTTGGAGAGCCATGGTACCCTTTCCGAGAGGTAGGGCACCCTTTTAAAGGCAGTCCCGGGATACCTTGGTGAGAGGGAGGATGCCCTTTGGGAGTAGTAAGGTGTCATTTCGGAGAAGTAAGGTGTCTTTTGGAAGTAGTAAGGTGACTGTCGGGATTGTTAAAAAAATAAACAGAAATGTGTAAAAAGTGCATGAATTCATTGGAAGGTCAAAAGAACTGTCAAGATAGCAGTCAAGCTGTCAAGGGATTTAAATCTCCAGCCGCTTTTTAAAAAAAAGAGCAATCTGTCATGTTAAAAAAGAATAGTGCTTGCTATTTCACTCAGTTTGCTGACATAAATCTGAGGGTTAATATTACAGGATAGGTGCTACATAACTGATTCTACAACCTTTCCTATCACGGAGGGGTGTTTTTCTGTTCACGATTTGATTTGCAGCTCCAAGTGATTATAAACTCTTCGATGCTTGTTTTCAGAGGGGATTAAAGGAACTAAAATTTGTAAATGAGTTTTTATCAATGAGAGTGTTTTTTGAAATAGTGAATTCATCAATAGAGATTTGAGAACTCTATTTAAGCTCAGCACGGGTTCTAAGATCTTCCCATGCTGCATACTGGGTGAGTTGGCATGGTTCGGTGTAAGGGAAAAAGGTGATGGCATGAGCTGGCACTAATTTGGTACGGTGGCTATAAAGGTCCATTGGGGTGGGTGGAGGGGCATAGGCTTGCATGGAGGGTATGAGGGTCCATGAAGGATCATGGCAACATGAACTGTCGCCCAGGGGTGGCACGTGACACAGTGGTTAGCACTCCTGCCTCACAGTGCCAGGGACGCGGGTTCAATTCCAACCTTGGTTTGCATGTTACCCCCGTGTCTGCATGGATTTCCTCCAGGTGTTCTGGTTTTCTCCCACAGTCAAAAGATGTACAGGTTAGGTGTATTAGCCATGCTAAATTGTTCCTTAGTTTCCAAAGGGTTATGGGGTTACAGGGATAGGGTGAAGGAGTGGGCCCAGGTGCTTATTCGGATGGTGAGTGTAGAACTCAATGGGCCGAATAGCCTCCTCTGCACTGTAGGGATTCTATGATATGATATGGATAGGGCATGGAGGGTATGTCGGGAGGGGGCAGGGGGAGGAGGTGATAGAGGGTGTGATGGAGAGGCGTTTTTTGTTATGTTGTTTATTTTTCTGGTCGAGAGTAAGTGGCAGTAGGCCGAGGCTACACCTTCACCCAGCCTGCCTCCCCGTCTCTCCAGCATCGCCTGCCACAACTCCATTTTTATCCTAACCCGGTCCATAGACTCAAAATGGGATCATCCCAGGTTGGGTTTGTGGCTTGGGAATGATCCCAATGTTGTGTTTCCGAGCCGGGAGTGAAAATTCAGGCCCACATCTTTCATAATCAGATGAGATCAAACTGACTTATCCACACTGAACTAATAACCAACTTTTTCAATGCAAAGAGATTTATGATTGCATTTTAATGGCTATGGCTGATACAAAGTTAACATATCAGACATATGTGCCGTAAAAACCTATAGTTTGTGAAGTTCTTGCAGCCAAACTGGTGGCTTTTCTGTTGTAGAATAATTTGTGTGAGCATTTGTTAATTGCTTACATATGTTTTGTACTGCAGGAAAAAGTAAGTTTAAAAATTAAACAATCAGTACATTTTGTCACATATTCTTCTTGCCGCTGTCTTCACCTTTGGTGCTACAAAGCTCTAAAACTTAAATATCAGCTTCTCCAAGGTACTACTGGCATCTGGAAAGTGCCTGTCTGTTGCACTGCTATCTGAACCTCTTAAGACTGAGGTTTTGCTTAACTCATGGCTGCAGAATTTCAAGATGGGCTTATTGTGAGCCAAATCATTGTGTAGCTATTAATTCTGTTCATCCTTTGAGGCGAAGATGACCATGTTCATCATTTGCTGAGTTAGGTATGGTTCCAATGGATACATAGGTGACTGATCTGTGTTCGGAAAGCTCTGCGGCAAATAAAACAGAATAACCTAGATGACTGGGATGAGTTGCCTGCTCAGGATTTTCTCTCTTTGCCTCTGATATGCTCTTGCTTTCAAAGGAGGCTACACCATTTTTATTTTGGTTGTGCCACGTGCAGCAATCCTGGGCGAGCTTCACACAAGACTCAAAATCCATATGAAAACTCCTAAGTGAAGCCTTCAGAGTGCTCTTGTGGCATTTCCTTTGACCGTCCTGAGAGCACACCCAAGGCTCAGGCTCTCCAGAGAAGTTTGCTTTGGTAAGGTGTCAGGTATTCTGGCAATATGACCAGCCCAACCCAGTTGTGACTGTCTCAATGTGGCATGGATGCTTGGCATGTCAGCTTGGGTAAGCACTTTAGTGTCTGGTATTTTGTCCTGGCATCTTGATCTTCAGAAGTTTCCAATGGCAGCTCAATTGAAAGTGGTTGAGCTTCTTGGCATGACGTTGGTACACAATCCACGCCTCACATACATAAAGTGGGTAGAACTATTGCTCTATAGACTTTATAGTTTGGTAGGCAGACGTACTCCATTTCACATCTAATCTGATGTCTCAGGTTTGCCAAAAATTGCACCAGGTTGTAAAGGAAGATGGTTGTAGTCCCATGCCATTGCTGCCGTAGTTTCTCAGGGTTGTGCCCTTGACCCAACCATCTTCAGCTGCTTCATCAATGACCTTCCTTCATCAGAAGTGAGAATGTTTGCTGATTGCAAAATGTTCAGCAAGATTCATGACTCCTCACACTGAAGTTGTCTACCAATAAGCAACAAGACATTATTATGATCCCAGACCAGATCACAACAGTGGCTAGAATACTGAACCGAAACCCCAATGTTTTATTTTAATTTTGTAAGACTGTGAGGAAAGGATACTTCATTCCAGGAGTGATCGCGCTAAGAAATAGGGCTATGGTATTTTAAAACAAAACTTTATTACTAACATAGCATTAAAGTCTTTAACACCACACATGAAAATAACTTACAATTACCCCTTAAACAATGCCACTCAACACAGTGAATACAATACCTTTACTTGCTATCTTTATTCCCTCGTAAACAACAAGAAAATACACCATCTCAACTCTCAACACAACCTAAATATCAATGGCACAAACTAATACTTGCTTTACAGAACAGATCTGACTCCGGTCCGACCCCCTGCAGAAACTTTGGCTGGATGTCTTCAAAAGCTTTTTCAACTGGCTTATTTCAGCTCCCCTAGTCCTCAGATAAGTCTGCACTGCTTTAAATACAGTCAATCTCTTTTAACTAACTTACAGTAAGAACAGAACTGTTGCACAGTGCACGCCTTCAGCCAGATCAGAACTCAACTGAAAATGCTTTCTAAAAATGCCTGATGCTTTAGCTACACCCAGCCACAACACTATCCCCAAGCTGATAACTAATTGACTCGCCAGGGAATCCCCTTAATCAAATCAAAATTGCATTAGCTCAAGCTTTTATGATGGTTTATTGCACCTCAGGTTCCTAAAAGCTTTTCTGTCTTTCAAACCAATTTAAAAAGAAAAACATGCCTGCAGCAGTCAAACATACTATAACCCAGGTTTTTAACCCTTACTTCACCAAATACTTATCCAATATATCTAAAATCCTACATGGACAACATTCAGGCTTGGGCTGATAATTGGCAAATGTCGTTCATGCCAGACAAGTGCCAGGCAATGGCCACCTTCAACATGAGAGAATCCAACTATCTCTCTTTGACACTCAATGTTATTTCTATCGCTGAATCCCCCATTATCAACATCCTGGAGATTAACATTGACCAGAAACTGAACTGGACTGGCCATGTAAATAATGTGACTACCAAGAGCAGATCAGAGACAGGAAATTCTGAAGTGAGTAACTCATCTCCTGACTCTTCAAAGCCTGTCCACCATCTACAAGACACAAGTCAGGAGTGTGATGGAATACCACCACTTGCCTGGATGAGTGCGCCTCCAATAGACACCATCTAGGACAAAGCAGCCCATTTGATTGGCACCCGATCCACCAACTTAAACATTCACTCCCTCCACCACCGCCCTATTGTTGCAGCAGTGTGTACAATATACAAAATGCACTGCAGCAGCTCACCAAGGCTCCTTCGGCAGCATCTTTCAAACCACAAGCCACCCTGTCTTGGAATTATATTGCTGTTCCTTCACTGTCACAAGATTGAAATTCTGGAACTCTCTTCTCAGATGCACTCTGCGTGTACCTGCGCCACATGGACTACAGCAGTTCAAGAAGGTGGCTCACCACTTTAGGATTTGCAACAAATACTGGCCTCGCTGATGACACCCATGACAAAATGAAAATGCCTCAACTGTACAAGGTCATATTGCACTCAAAATATGAATTCACAAAACAGAGGGTAGATGTTTTGCAGAGCCCACAAAAACTGGTGTACCAGTACAATGCACACTGATTACAAGTGAGGTCAATCTCCTAGGATTTGCTGAAGTTGATTTGGTTCTGATTAATAATTCATGTCAGCTCCAGTCTATTATTAATCTTGGCTCTGGGAATTCATTATCTGCAAAGGGGGAAGAAAAAAGTCGGGCGATGGGAAAAGTAGGGTTCGATGAATTGTTTCTTCAGAGGGTCAGCATGGTCAGAACAGGCCAAATAGCCTCTTTCAGTGCTGTAACCATTTTATCATTCTGTGATTCACTAAAGGGTGAAAACTGTTGGAATAGAGGGGGGGAATTTTACTGTGGGATTCAAGACCCCTGATATCAAGATCAAACTTGGGTTTCAGGTGCACACTTGCGGGCAGGAGGACCTGTTCGGTAATTTTGCCATAGGGGCTTCCTAATTGGCAAACTCTGAGCCCGCCATCCAATTAAAGATGTCAGGCGGGCTTCTGATGCTGACAGGACAAACATCCTGCTGAGGCAGCTAGGATCCCTTAGACAGTTACCCATTGTTTAAAATTCTAGATCACCAAGGGTGGATGGCTCCACTGTTTGATTGCAAGTCAAACCCCCCTGAAAGACGATTGGGGCTGCGGGAATGCCTTCCCCTATCCACAAACCCCTCTTTGGACAAAGAGCTTCTGGCTCTGATACTCCGCCAAGGCTGCCGTAGAGATACTGCATCCATGAAGCTGGCAGCGTCCCCACTTGGCGGGAAAATACTCCACCCCACCTAATAGCGTCTAATATACAAAGTAGACTGCCTCCGATCCGCACCCCAGCCTGACTCCTGCCCATCGCTGGTAAACCTCCCAGTGTCAGGATTGCGTCAGGGAACATAGAAATATAGAAACATAGAAAGTCGAAGCAGGAGGGGGCCATTCGGCTCTTCGAGGCCTGCTCCACCATTCATTATGATCATGATTGATCATCAAGTTCAATACCCTGATCCTGTCTTCCCCCCAATATCCCTTGATCCCTTTAGTCCCAAGTGCTATATCTAATTCCTTTTTGAAATTACACAATGTATTGGCCTCAAATAATTTCTGTAGTAGCGAATTCCACAGATTCACCACTCTCTGGGTGAAGAAATTTCTGCTTACCTCAGTCTAAAGCCCTTATTCTCAAACTATGACCCCTAGTTCTGGACTCCCCCACCATCAGGAACATTCTTTCTGAATCAACCCTGTCTAAACCTGTGAGAATTTTATAAGTTTCTATGAGTTCCCCTCTCACTCTTCTAAACTCCAATGAATATAATCCGAACCGATTTAGTCTCTCCTCATAAGACCGTCCCACCATCCCAGGAATCAACCTGATAAACCTTTGCTGCGCTCCCTCCACAGCAAGAACATCCTTCCTCAGATAAGGACACCAAAACTGCGCACAATACTCCAGGTGTGGTCTCACCAATGCCCTATATAATTGCAGCAAAACATCTCTATTCCTATACTCAAATCCTCTCGCCATGAAGGCCAACATATCATTTGCCTTATTTACTGCCTGCTGTACCTGCATGCTTACTTTCAGTGACTAATGCACGAGAACACCAAGGTCTCGCTGAGTATCCACCTCTCTCAATTTACACGCATTCAAATAATAATCTGCCTTACTATTTTTGCCACTGAAGCGGACAACCTCACATTTATCCACATTATACTGCATCTGCCATGCATATGCCCACTCACTCAGCCTGTCCAAATCCCGCTGAAGCATCTCTACATCCTCCTCACAGCTCACCCTCCCACCCAACTTTGTATCATCTACAAATTTGAAGATCATACATTTAGTTCCCTCATCCAAATCATTAATATATAATGTGAACAGTTGGGGTCCTAGCACAGGTCTCTGAGGTACCCCATTAGTCTTTGCCTGCCAATCAGAAAAAGACCCATTTATTCCAACTTTTTGCTTCCTGTCTGCCAACCAACTTTCCATCCATCTCAAGACACCACCGGTAATCCCATGCAATTTATTTTTACATAGTAATCTGCTATGTGAGACCTTGTCAAAAGCCTTCTGAAAGTCTAAATAAACCACCCAATGGTTCTCCCTGGCAAAATCTACTAGTTACATCTTCAAAGAATTCTAATAGATTTGTCAAGCATGATTTTCCTATTGTAAATCCATGCTGACTTTGTCTGATTACACCACTGCTTTCCAAATGTTTTGCTATGAAATCTTTGATAATTGACTCCAGCAACTTCCCTACTACCGACGTTAGGCTCACTGGTCTATAGTTCCCTGTTTTCTCTCTGCCTCCCTTTTTGAATAGCGGGGTTACATTTGCTTCCCTCCGATCTGTAGGAGCCATTCCAGAGTTCAAAGAATTTTGGACAATGACCACCAATGGATCTACTATTGTTAGGGCCACTTCCTTAAGTACTCTGGGATGAAGATTATCAGGCCCTGGAAATTTGTCTGCCTTCAATCCCAATAATTTCCCCAAAACTATTTTTTTTACTAATACTAATTTCCTTCAGCTCCTCACGAAAACTTGTGCTTCCCAAACTTCCGATACATTATTCATGTCTTCCTTTGTGAAGACAGAAGCAAAATACAAGTTTAGTTCCTCAGCCGTTTATTTGTTCCCTGTTATGAATTCCCCTGTTTCTGACTATAAGAGGCCTACATTAGTTTTTATTACATTTTTCTCCAAACATGCCTATAGAAACTTTTACAGTCAGTTTTTATGTTCCCACTAGTTTAATTTCAATGTATTTTCCCCTTCTCAATCAAGCCCTTTGTTTTCCTTTGCTGAATTTTAAACTCTTCCCAATCCTCATGTCTATTTGTTTTTCTTGCTAATTTGTATGCCTCTCCGTTGAATCTAATAGAACCCCTAATTTCCCTTATGGAGATCGCCTATTCATTCCTTGAATGCCTGCCGTTGCCTGTCCACTGTCCTTCCTTCAGGATTGTTTCCCAGTCCGTCATAGCCAGCCACATACCATCATAGTTACCTTTATTGAGGTTCAGGATCCTGGTCTCAGTATGAACTACCTCACTATTCACCTTGATAAACAATTCTACCATATTATGGTCACTCATCCCCAAGGGTTCTCTTACAACTTTATTGCCAATTCATCCTTTCATCCTTTCTCCCTGGGGGTTGGGGGGGGGGGGGGGTCCCCGACCATGCCAAGGCCAAGCTGGTAGAGAGCCGACATGTGATTCCCAGCTGCGGGGACCAGAGAATCACGGGAGGCCAAAGAATAGGGCGTCGGGCTCACTAAATAGATGCAAATGGGTGATTAAAACCCACTTGCATTTATTTGCATCCCCCGCCAGCATGCATTGTGGATCTTAATCACGTTGCCAGCAGGGGTTCTGGAGCATCGCACGGGAGCCGATCCCGATTTTTCCCCGGTGCCCGATTCTCCACCCCATCGGGGAGTGCATTCCTTGTGTCCCGGCATGGAGAAACGTGGCCCATGTATTCTTATCCAGTGGATATAACATTCAATTAGCCTTTTAAATTATTCCTTTCCAGCACATTTGCATGATCTATGTGCATGAATCCCAAGTCCCTTTGGACCGATACTGTTTCTACCTTTTCACCATTTCGGAAGTGACTTGTCCTATTCTTTTTACGTACAAAGTGGATGAGCTTACACTTGCCTCTACCCTGTATTGCAATCCATTTGTCACAGTTTTGCCCATTCATTTAATCTATTAATATCTCTTAATTTTACATTTCTAACTACACTGCTTACCTATCTTTCTGTCATTGGAAATTTAGATACAAAACTTGGTATCCCTTCATCTAAATTATTATGCTGTACTAAATATCATAAATAGTTGAGTCCCCAAACCAGATCCCTGTAGTATGCCCGCTAATCACATCTACCAATTAGAGTACTTCAATACAAGGCCCAGGACAGGGGAATGCACTGGGTGTAAAACATCACCGAGCCTTCAGAGTGCATTCTGGGCGATGTACTCCACCCTACACTGCGCTCATGCACTGGTACCGGCCCATTAAGGTATTACAGGAGTCACCCTCATATCGAGATGGCAGTGCCTGGGGCCCACCTGCCCCCTCTTCCTCCTTTTCCCTTTCCAAAAGCCTACCCACCAGGCCTGGGTGGGAGATGAGAAATCCCTAGGTCAAAAGACAACCTGCTTCCGATACCCAGTTTCATATGAATTCCACCGATCCATTCGAGAATCCTGCCGACTTCCAGGTCAACCGGCAGGACTGTGACTCCTATTTAAAATCCATCTATTATTGCAGAAAACTATCCTGAACACACTCAAGATATTTACTACCATTCTGACATAAGCTCAGCTGCTTCTCCCAATCCACATGGAAATTAAAATCTTCCATTAAAGCCACTCTGTCTTTATTACATTCCTCTCTAGTCTCTGTGTGAATACATTCCTTCACATATCACAGCTGCTATCAAGGGGCCCACGCACAACTTCAATAACAGCCTTAAATCCTTTTCAATTTCTTAATTATGAAAATTGGAGCCTCTATCATCATTAATCATAGTTCTGAACTACAACATTCATGTAGAAGCGCATGTTGCCACGGCAACTCAGACTCCTTTGGGGGGGCCAGTTGGCTCAGTTGGTTGGACAGCCTGTATGGATCAGATTGGTGCCAACAGCGCAGGGTTCAATCCTGGCTGGGGTGGATTTAGGACCTGCCTTCTTACCCTATCTGTGTTGGAGTTTATGGCACTGTGGGTTGAACCTGAAGAATACATTTCTTAATTCTACCCATAAATCCTTGACTTTATCTTAGTATCATCCCTTATCACTGAAATGATTTCATCCTTAATCACAAAAGTCATTCCTCCTCCACCAGAACCTCTACCTCTCCTGTCGAACTTATCACCTGATATATTTAATTTCCAATCCTGACTATTTGGTAGCCATGTCTCGGTAATGTTTACCATATTCCTATCCTTTATGTTGCATTTGCACCAGGAACTTATTCAATGTGTTCCTTACCTGATCACTTGTGTAACAAACACTTATTTGGATCAGGTGTGCTAACTTCTCCTTCTGCTCTAATGCTGTTTTGCTCATATGTTTCATTATTCTCTCTCTTGGTTAATCAACTTGTATCTTTTGGTTTTCCCTTTACCCGTAGCGCTTAATACTACAATTTCTGACTGTCACTATCCTATTTTACAGTTCAATTGTTTTAAAATGATTATTTACACTAGCTTTTCCATCTGAAACACACCTCCACCAACTAGTTTAAAGACTCCCTGTGACTATTCTGTTTGTTTTTTTCCACTCGGATCCTCATTCCAGCCCAATTCATAATGGATCCCATCCCAACAGATAAATTCTTTCTTGTCCTGGTACTGATGCAATTGCCCCATGAAACCCTGATAAGTTGCTTGTGGGATGCAAACTCTTAAATTAAGTTGGTTGCTAATGGGACCAAAAAGCACTTTCGGCTTCAACGATACAATAAATGTCTACAACGTATGTTTCACCCTCTACAAAGTCTGTTGGGGACACAAAACATGCAAAAATAAATTTGGATGCAGAAAGAAAAGTGTGCAATACAGCACATGAACATCCTTGAGAATCCTGCATGTGTCAATAACGTCACCTCTCATTCTTCTAAACTCCAATGAATACAGGCCCAGACTACTCAATCTCTCCTCATAGGAAAATCCCTCCATGAACCTTGGGATCAACCTTGTGAACCTTCTCTGAGTTACCTCCTATACCGGTAGAGGGTCTTGCCAATCTACAAACATGCCTTGATATGAGAATTAATATTAATAATATTTCTAGGGTCCATGTTTCCTCCTAATTGAGGTGAAGTGATTAACTGAGAGAGAACATTTGGGGCGGTAGAGAAATGATAAACAAAGTAACATCCACAAAGAGCAACCTGTCACAAAACTCTCAGGAAAAAACCCACAAATACTTACATTATGTAATATAAGAGCAATATTCAATGTTTCAATAAGTTGGAAGATATGTACAATCATTTCTGAAACTGTCTCCTCAGTTGAAATTGGCACATGGTCCACATGGTGCACACAAGTGGAATATTATTGGTTGTTGTTTGGTAATTCAGAATTTGAGTGCATTGATGACAAAAGAGGCATTTTGTCAGAGCTTTTCATCTTGCATTCACCAGGATAATTCACAAGAATACCAATGTCAGTCCAGCTGCCTAGTTTAAATTTCAATCCATGTTTGATAGTTAATTGTTAGTCACCATCAACCGGTGCATTCTCCAGGAAACACATCTTGCAGAGTCTAATTGTCAACCAAACAGCACTCTTTTCACATCCAGTATAAATGTGTTGCTTTCCCTTGCATTGGTATTCTTGTGAATTGTCCTGCTGAGTGCAAGAGGAAAAACTTTGGCAACATTTTCTTTTTTCAATATTGCAATATTGGAATATTGTTGTCGTTTACAACTGTCTTTAGTTTCTGTTTACTGAGTATTGAAGAGGTCTCTGCGACAATCCAAGGAAATAATGTTTCAATGCCTTATTGCTTGGCACCTGAAGTTATCTCAGCTTGTTTGCTTAGATTGCAATACATATCCAAATCATGTTGAATATAACATCCATCCCAAGTCACCTATATACACGGACAACACTTCCACAGAATTCAGCAAGAAATGTTCACAGCTCAGCAGTTTACATACATGCCACTTCTCATTCCCAGTCAGGAAACGGTCAATAGCAGAAGCATTCGACCACATTCTACATGAGGTGGACCACTCAATGGGTTTAACATGGATAATATTTCAGTGCTTTTTGATCCTTGTTTATTGTTTGTCGTTTTACAGGTCTGAAATCTCTAGGAATGACAGTCGCTCTATGTTATGAAGAGGTTGGCTTACTCCTTCTTTTCCTGTCCGTGGGCATTTCTATCTTCTCAACTGTGGAGTACGCTGTGGAGCACAGTGTCCCAGACTCAACATTTTCTAGTGTCCCCTCTGCCTGGTGGTGGGCAACAACATCCATGACCACTGTGGGTTATGGTGATATCCGACCTGAAACTACTATTGGGAAGATAATTGCTTTTTTATGTATTTTGACTGGCATATTAGTCTTATCACTACCCATAGCTATTATAAACGACAGGTTTTCCTCTTGTTACTTCACTCTGAAGATGAAAGATGCTGCCCTTCGACACCGTGATGCTTTGAAAAGGCTCACTAAAAATACAACTTTTGATTCTGTTGTCAATGTTAATTTGCGAGATATTTATGCTCGCAGCATTATGGAGATGTTACGGATCAAGAATAGAGAAAGGGCAAGTACCAGAAGTAGCGGTGGAGATGACATGTGGTGACTTAGTGTTAATTAATATAACGTATAGTTTAAAGCGATTTATTGATAAATCTTATTAAAATCTATAGTGACTCAAAGCTGCATATAGTTGCTCAGTACACTTATCTCAACCACAAACATTACATTTTTGTTGATCCTAATTTCAAGTAATTTTAAGTTCACAAGTTAATAAAGGTTGTGATGGTATCTTTCTGATGGATTCAGCCTCTTATAGTTACAAGGTATTGGATTTTATTGACAGATTTACAAACAATTTCTCATATTTGCAAAATTACTTCTGTAACCCAACATATCTGTAAATGATTCCTTGTCAAAGTGGCAGTCTCCTCAGAAAGTACCCCTGTAAGTATTTCCAAATTTAAAATTGCTTAGTTATGGAGTTCAACTGAGGATGAACATCTACAACTAGATGTACAAACACTGAACTAAATAGATCCAAGATCATCATGTTTCTGAACTATTTATTATACATCCATTATTTATTGGAATTTTTAACTGAACCATTGTTAGCATTTTACTTTGAAGTTTCATATCTTTTATTTTTAGGAACTAGTTTTTAATAGAAGGCAGTTTTATACTAGATTATACTAGATTTTATAAATCATAATATTGGTTTAGCACACTGGGCTAAATCACTGGCTTTGAAAGCAGACCAAGGCAGGCCAGCAGCACGGTTCAATTCCGGTACCAGCCTCCCCGAACAGGCGCCGGAATGTGGCGACTAGGGACTTTTCACAGTAACTTCATTTGAAGCCAACTTGTGACAATAAGCGATTTTCATTTCATTTCATTTTATAAAACATCTAATGTTCTGTCCATCTCTTTTTGTTCTCCGACTGTTCTGAGTGTATGTGACAATCCTAGACCTATTACTGAAAATCAAAAAGAAATTATGTAAAATCAAACTGTGAGACGTAATAAACTCGATGTACTGGTTGGAGTTTGTGTTAAAAAAACAAGCTCTGAAATTCATCACATTGAATAATTATCTGAAGTAATATCTTGGCTGTGAAACTCGTTTGTAACTTTCAGAATTCGATTTTCCCTGCACTGAATAAAATAATTAATACATTGTATCTCCTGTTATCTTATATGCAATTAAGATTGCAGAAGATAATTTTATGCAAAAGTAGAAATGCCTCAGGTCCACTGATATTGGAATTAACATAAAACATTTTTTAAAAACATACTACAAAATGCAGCCCAAAAAGGATGGGCTGGATTCTCCCAAAATGGGGCTATGACCCCACGCAAGCGTAAAAACGCTGGCGTTGCACTCCCCAGTTTCCTGCAAAAAATAAAGATGATTCACTTACCTTCTGGGGCTAGCAGGGACCTGGGGAGCTTAACGCAGCTTTGGCTATGGATACGGGCCCCCGCACTTCCGGTTTCGAGTCCGTGCATGCGCACGGCGGCAGCCTCCAGCAGCCATGCCGAGTGCCATGGCGGAACATGGACCACGGACAAACACAGACAAACTAGGCCCCCCCGATCGGCTGCACGCCGCTACATCAGACCAGCCCGATCGCTGCCCCGGCCGCCCATAAGGCCCCCCCCTCCACGGTGATCGATCCCACCGTCAACCACCAGGGCGGCTGCAGACTGAGTCCCGAGAGTCCCGACCGGCCTTCCTCATTAGTTCCACGCCGTCGGGATCTCTGAAGGAAGGGAGCTAAGTATCGCTGGGAGGGCCTCTGGCAATGGCCCCCCAGCCGCGCAGCGTAATTCGCGGACCCGCGATTCTCCGGGGCCCAGAGAATCGCCAGTGGCGCCGGCCCGATTCGGTCGGGAATTTTGATTCTCCGCCCCAGCGCCACACACGATTTCGCCACGTGACTGCGGAGAACCCAGCTTGACATCTTAAAATTACAGCAGAGCAGGTTTTCACACATATGTTGTATAGACCAGTTAGTCTTGCAATGCACATAAGTGGCCTGGGTCCGGAGAATAATTGTAATCTTTAGTTGCTAACCTGGCCTGACGTTCCTCATTTGATTGGTAGCCGTCACCTCAGTAAACCAATCAGAAACTGATGAACGAATGTAGCCAAAATAGTGACCAGCTTTGCACATAACTATACTGACCAGCACCACATGCTCCTTCTCCAAGAATACCAACTTATAGACATAGCTGCAGCTGAGAGACAGGCGGTCCCTTTGACAGAATATTACCTGGACATGTTGATGGCCACCTTGGCCAGACTGAGGACATCCTCAAACTTAACCTGGAGGAGCGCGATTCTCCGACACCCCACCGGGTCGGAGAATCGCCAGGGGCTGGCGTGAATCCCGCCCCCGCCGTGTCCCGAATTCTCCGCCACCAGAGATTCGGCGGGGGCGGGAATCGCGCCGGACGGCGGGAATCACACCGGTCGGCGGGCCCACCCCCAGCGATTCTCTGGCCCGCGATGGGCCAAAGTCCCGCCGCTGCCAACCCTCGCCCGCCGGTGTGGATTAAACCTCCTTTTGAACGGCGGGACAAGGCGGCGTGGGCAGGCTCCGGGGTCCTGGGGGGGGGGGGGGGGCGCGGGGCGATCTGGCCCCGGGGATACCCCCACGGTGGCCTGGCCCACGATCGGGGCCCACCGATCCGCAGGCAGGCCTGTGCCATGGGGACACTCTTTTTCTTCCGCCTTCGCCATGGTCTTCACTATGGCGGAGGCGGAAGAGACACCCTCCCCTGCGCATGCACAGGGATGCCGTGAGCGGCCGCTGATGCCCCCGCGCATGCGTCGCCCGGCGAAGACCTTTCGGCGCAGGCTGGCGTGGCGCCAAAGGCCTTTCCCGCCAGCTGGCGGAGCGGAAACCACTCCGGCGCGGGCCTAGCCCCTCAAGGTAAGGTTCTCCGCTCCTTTGGGGGGCCCGACGCCGGAGTGGGTCCCGCCACTCCATTACGCCGGAACCCCCCGCCCTGCCGGGTAGGGGAGAATCCCGCTCCTGCTCTTCTCTCCACATCAGGCGCCCAATGATCAGGACTGTGAGACTGATTGCAGCCTGATATTAAGTAACAGCCTCTTCAAGGAGAGGAAGGTGGGGGAGCTGCAACCTGTTGCTCTCCACCCTCAATTGGAAAATTGGTTCTTGCAGGCCACAAAGGTTGTAGGCAGCCTGACAGCCTGTGAATGTGTTTAAAGGTGTGTTGCACACAAGTGCATCATGAAACTCTCTCCACGCCAAATCCTGGCCAGTCCTTCCAAAGCTTTGGCTCAAACAAACCCTGTGAGAGTTTAATCTGCATTGGCCCTAAGACTAATTAAAGACTAATGATTGTGACTGTGAGAAATGTTTTTAGATTCGACCCGCTTTCCTAATCTTTCTCTTATCTAATACTCTCTCCAGTTAATCGCAATTCCTAAAGCCCGGATAATTATATTACTTGGTTTCTGAATTGATAGTTTTTGATTGGTGTTTAACTGGCACTCTACATGGTTGTCGGGGGAGGGTGTTGGGAGAAGGGGTGGAATTGAAGTGTCGTAACAACAATATCAGGAATATGATAAGGTTTATATAAAATATATGGTGAGTTACAATGAAGTAAATGACAATTTTAGTTTCAGATAATTGTGTAAAATGGGCAATGCCAGAACAACCATCCTTTTTCCATCTCCTTATTTTAAAATCCAAGTAGATGTTTAAAGACAGCTGATCTTATGTACTCATTTTACACTGTCACCCAAAGTCAAAATGACGTTTGGTGTGTAACAGTAAACAGGAGGTGTTCAATACAGGTGCCAGATTCGGCCGGTGAGAGTAAGCACCAAAGATGCCTGCTGTCAGTAGCATGAAGTCAAATTAATAATAATAATAATCACTTATTGTCACAAGTAGGCTTCAATGAAGTTACTGTGAAAAGCCCCTAGTCGCCACATTCCGGCGCCTGTCCGGGGAGGCCGGCGCCTGTTCGGGGAGGCCAGTACGGGAATTGAACCCGCGCTGTTGACCTTGTTCTGCATTACAAGCCAGCTGTTTAGCCCACTGTGCTAATTTTTACTCCAGGGTCTCATTTAAATGTGTTTGGTGAGCATCCCGTCCACTAGCATCGGGAAATGGGCATCCCAACCAATTATCGCTGCATAATTTCTTGGAGAGGACTCAAGGCCTACTAAAAGCAGTAATGGTTGCAGTTCTTATTTTGAGCTCATATTTCATCGATGTTGAACAGAATTCTGCCACAAGAAATGAAAATTGTGCTTCCCCACGTCACCTGGTGCCTCCCTCAAGTTCCCGATGGAGGAGGACAGGACGAGGAAGGGAAATGCTTTTCCAGCTATTGGGAAGCTATGCAGGACCAATAACCAGCAGATTTGGAAAAAGACAGGGTCAGTTCAGGAGAATTACCTCAAGGAGACTCAGTGTAGGAAAAGATTGAATAATCTTGTAAAAACAGCAAGCGTAAGTGAAGTGCCAATTTGTCAGTGCCATATCAACACTTGTCCCTTTTCTCTAGGTCTCCTTAGCACCTAGACGTACAGAAGATACCTCAGAAGAGGACAATTTTCTGAGAATACACTGAGACCCGGTCTATCTGATCCAAGAGCACCATGGCACTCTGGGTGGGTTACATCGAGAGTTGAAGGTGTCTGCACATGGTGAAGCATCCAGTACAAGGGAGCACAGCCGGTAGTGGTCTCAAGCACAGTCAGGAGATGGTTCCCTGTGGAATAAGATCTATTTTGTTCCAAAAAATAGTACACAGGTGCAGCCTTCAGATGCCCAGCATTCAAATAACACTCTGAGGCACACACACTATTGGAGTCATAGAGTCACAGAATCATACAGCACAGAAAAGGCCCTTCGGCCCATCGCGTCTGCGCCGGTCAAACACAACCACCTAAGTATTGTATGAGGTATTGGAACATCTCCCAAAGAGTTGTTGCATCATTGCTGAAAGTATGGAGAAGTCCCCTTCCAGTTTATGTGCTGTCATCCCACACAGTATCAACATCTTGCACTCTGATATGAAACATATTGCTCACACTTGAGACATTGATATTGAGCTCTCACAGCAAGATTCATAGCCACTAATCAATGCAGTTTGGATGGGAAGTCATGGGATTAACAATAGCACCATGGAAAAAACAGGTGTTGCCTGTCTCAGGACCTCATCACAGCCCTTCAACTAATATCCATCATGGTGTCAGAGCATCAACGGAACAATCTGATCCAGCAGTAGAGACAGTCTGATGTTGGGTACCTACTGGCTCCAACATGCAGAGGTTGTCAACCATGAGCATCTCAAAGGTCCCAACATGAACAACGGTAAATTGTCTGTAGTTTTGCTGAGGTCAATCTGGGAGCACTTTGCTTGAGCAGTTGGCTTCATCACAAAGCTGTTTTCTGGCAATTTTAAAATATTAATGTACACTTTTAACATTTCTAAAGCAACATTACACTTACATGCAGGTCAACGCTGATTTACACAGCCTCTCAATAGATTTTTTAAATGGTTCATTTCTAAGGCCAAGCAAGAATACATTTGTTCGAACTGTGGCATTTGGTACAGTACAACTAAGATATAACTCTAGGTTCAGTCCCTTTTTTGCGACAAACTGGCTGCCTTGCAGGCTACGGCAATGTTGTTCCATGCCTCGGCACTGCCCCAGTCATGTGGGGGGTCACCCCAGCCACTCGGCCCGTTCCCCTGTCACCAACCCCACACACCCAACCCCCCCACCCCCCACATCCGGCCCTGGCAGAATCCAACCCACCCCCCCACCCCAGCCAGCTCGGCCAGTGTCAGGACCTGCAGCCCACAGTCACGCCTGTTCGTGTCCTACCTCCTCTCTCTGCCTCATCAGCCACGGCGCTAGTTTCACGATTTTTAAAAGGACAAGTGAACCTCGCCGTTGGGAATTTGACCCAGTGGAGACAGAGCATCGGCGAGCGCCTGAAGAATACTGGGTCAGGCCCGCTAATGGTATGCCAACGGCGTTTACTATACATGCAATTTGGAACGCATTGACACCACTGTCGAGGCAACGGAGAATTGCGTTTTGGCGTGAAACCAGCACCTGCCACGATTCGCCGCCAAACCAATTCTCCAATTGCGTTTCCTGATTTCGGCGTCAGCTGACAGAGAATTCCACCCATGGACTATAATGTAAGACCAGCCGGCGAACCTGGAGGCAATTAGGGCATCCGTGTACTCATCCTCCTCCTCCAACACATCGCGTTGTGGAGGAAGCATGAGGCCACCACGATGTGGGTGTCCCAGCGCCATATTGGAAGGCCCCTCCAGAGCGGTCCAGGCACCTGAAACGCACCTTCAGGATGCCGAAGCACCGCTCGATCATACCTCTCATGACTGTATGGACGCTGTTGTAGCGGGTCTACGCGTCGATCTGCGGCCTCCAGATAGGCTTCATCAGTCATGACCGCAGCGGATAACCCCTGTCACCCCATGAGCTAACCCATCACCCGGGGGTGCATCTCAAAGGTGTCAGGATCTGTTGAGTGTGCCAGATTGAAGACGTCGGGCACACTGCCTGGGTATAGGGTGCAGACATGCATGATGAGCAGCTCAAAGTCACACGCCAGCTGCACGTTAATTGAGTGGAACCCTTTTGGTTTGTGAAGACCAACCTGTCATGGGCCAGTGCCCATCGGGTGTAATGCAACCTGTTGATCATTCTCTGTACCTGGGACATCCCAGCGATGATGGCAAACCTTGTTGCCTCGGTCCACATTGAATTTGGTATATTGTGCCGACTTGGCATCCAGTGATAGCGTGGATGCACCTGTGCACCGAGGTCTGCGCGATCTCAGGCAGGCCCCCATTCGGCATCTCAAAGGACCCCATGGCGTTAAAGTTCAGGGCCCGTCATCTTAACGGCCACCGGGTGCGGATGTCCTCCCCCATACCCCTGCGTTCGAGGTGCACCATGATTCTACAGATATGCCGTACGGTTCCCCTGCTCAGTCAGGGTGTTCGGTGACATGCCGGTCCCGTAGGTCATTGAAGGACAGGCACTGTCGGAACACATGGGCCTCATGTGGTGCCTCCTTCCCACCTCCTCCTTGGCCTGTTTTGCCGCTGCTCCCCATCCTCAATGACCGGCCCCTGTTCGTCTAGGCAGGCTCCGACACTGCAGAGGATTCCTCGAGCAGCTGCTGCTTAGGGAGCCTCAGTCTATCCCCCAGGGCTGCAGAAGCCAGGAGGAAGGCCACGATTCATTGTTGGATTTTGATAGTCATTACCTGCAGGGGGTGAAAGGCAGACATGTTAGCATGGTGTGTCTCCCTGTGCCCAACCAGGTCCCATGGGCTACATATCCACACCCACTCCTGGCCATTCCCCCGGCTCTCTGTCCTCCACAAGACACTCCTGGCCCCATTGATGCCTAGCACCATGGAGGCCTCTGGCCATGACACCCATCCCTGCCAGCAGCGGTACGAGTTTCTAGTGCTACCCATGCCAGCCGCACGCTCCGCTGCTCCGTCCGGTGCCCTCTTGTAGGGGCTACTGTGGGTGTTGCCCTTGGGTGAACCGCATGGTGCCCTGCTGGTGGGTGACATCCGGATGTGGGGGGGAGGGTGTGGGGAGTTGGTGTGGTAGAAGGGGGCGTGGTGTACGAGAGTGGGGGGTGGAGTGGGGGGGGTGGAGTGAGTCCCTGGCAGAACCCCCCCGCCCCCCACCCCCCGGCCAGCCCGGCCAGCGACAGGACCGGGAGCCCACGACGTACCTCTGCATGTCCTACCTCCTCTCTCCCCCTGCCTCAGCAGCAACGGCACCCATTGTCTGATTTTCAAACCACAAGTGAACTTCGCCGTCAGTAATTCCTCCTGGAGGAGGTGGAGCATCGCAGAGACCCCAGAGAATACCGGGTTAGGCCCACTAATGATAAGCCAACGTGCGGAGTAGAATGCATTGACACTTGTTGAGGCACCAGAGCATGGCATTGTGTCCGGCCATGCGCTGGCCACGATTTTCAACTCTCGTGCGATTCTCCGCCCAATTGCATTTCGCGATTCTTGAGAATCCCGCCCATTCGCTTTAGTGGGTGGCACGGTAGCACAGTGGTTAGCACTGTTGCTTCACGGCGCCAGGGACCCGGACTGCACATTCTCCCTGTGTCTGCGTGGGTTTCCTCCGCGCGCTCCCGTTTCCTCCCACAAGTCCCGAAAGACGTGCTTGTTAGGTGATCTGGACATTCTGAATTCTTCCTCTGTGTACCCGAACAGGCGCCGGAGTGCGGCGACTAGGGGCTTTTCACAGTACCTTCATTGCAGTGTTAATGTAAGCCTACTTGCAAAATCATTAAAGATTATTATTATTATTAGTGTTTGGGACCATGCATTTTCGTACCTATTTGGCAAAAGACTTGAGGTAGAGTCTGACCAGAAACCCCTGGAGACGATTTGGTAAAACCATTGACCACTGCACTGTCAGGATTACAATGTTTGTTGATAAAGGTTCAAGGTTAAGACTGAGTCTACGTGTAAGCCAGGTAATTTAATGGTCACATAGACGTAGCAGATTGTCCAACCCAGTGAAAACAGAAGATATCCTTAGATCTACAAGTTGACTTCATTGACATTGAATTTGAAGATGGTCTCCAAACTGATCTGGTACATTTTTCACAACGCAATTGCCAGCAAGGAATGACAAAAAATTCTGTATGACAGAAATTGTGTAAAGCCGTCATCGAGGGATGGCCTGATTCAATTGAACACGTTCATGAGCATGTGAGACCTGAGACTATTTTATCCTAAGCACCTCCCAGGGAGTCATTATTAAACTCAGGAGGATTACCATATCAGAATCTTTATGACCTGTTATCCTTCAGCAACATCATCCCTCACACATGGGCATAGATAGAATGAGAAGACTCGCAGGAGAGACAGTATATTGGCCAGGCATGAACAATTACATTGAATCATGTGTCAAGTGAGGAGGGTGTGTGCCACAGTGGTGGCACCCCTACCTCGAGACCAGAATTCAAGGTCCAACTCCAATGCCAAGGTGTTAGCCACGGAAAGAGTGTTTATAACATGGTTCAACAGGCTTATAATCTGCCCAGGAATCGTTTTGTGCTCGCTCAGAAATTAGAGAGCAACTTTTAAAACTACAAGAGAAGATGGACCAATGTGCACAATAAAAATGCAGGTACAGAATTGCAAAGTTTAAAGTTGAGAAAATAAATTTACATCTAGAATCCCACAAAAAGTACGTGACACCCAATCATCTGGAACAAAGATTTGTTCAGAACCAAGGTCCTATGAAGTCATTACACACATCGGCACAGCGGCTCAGTGTAACTGAAGACAAACCAGGTCCGTTCCAGCTTCTCAACCGCACCATGGTGGCACAGTGATTAGCACTGCTGCCTCACAGTGCCAGTGACCCAGGTTCGATTCCAACTCCTGACTGTGAAGTTTCCACTGTCTCCCCATGTCTGCGTGGGTTTCCTCCGGGTGCTCCGGTTTCTTCCACAGTCCTAAGATGTGCAGGTTAGGTGAATTGGCCATGATATATTACCCCTTAGTGTTCGAAGGTTAGGTGGAGTTACAGGAATAAGGCGGTGGCGTGGGCCTAGGAGGGTGCTCTTTTGGAGGGTCAGTATAGACTTGATGAGCCAAATGGCCTCCTTCTGCACTGTAGAGATTCTGATTCATACAATCATTCCTATTGCATCTAGGACAAGATCCCAAATTCAACCAAGAACAACATCAATGAATGAAAATCCCACAGATCACAGTGAACAATTAAAGGTACCTCCTGACAAGTTTGCCATTACAAGATGTTGCCATTTCAGCAGATTGCACCTACACTTTACAGACACATAGATTCATCAGTTCTATACACTTATGTAATGGTGACTAAACATGAAGATGTATTGAAAATGGTAATACTTATTTGGAGGGGGCAAATATCTTTGAAAAGAAGGGGGGGATGTTGTATACACTTTTAAGGGATTTCAGCATGACATCACTAGAAGAGACAAGTGATCCCATCGTAGTTTCACTTTTGCTTTGAACAGAGCACACACACACAGCTCTGATGTCTTCAAGCTTTATGTGTGATGTACCTGAACCTAACACTGTAGTTTTTATAAAATATATCCTTCACGGCACAGGTGGCATGGTGGCACAATGGTTAGCACTGGTGCCTCTCGGCACCAGGGACCTGGGTTCAATTCTGGCCTCGGGTGACTGTCTATGTGGAGTTTGCACGTTCTCCCTGTGTCTGCGTGGGCGTCCTCCGGGTGCTCCAGTTTCCTTCCACAGTCCAAAAGTGGATTGGCCATGCTAAATTGGTCTTAGTGTCCAAAAGGTTAGATGGGGTTACTGGGTTATGGTGTAGCCACTTAAATTGGCCAACTCCCAATTTAAAATGGCAAACGGCAAAGGCTGATGGGAAAGTCAGCCAACATAGACAGAAACCAGCAGCTGCAGGTTTGCTGTGTATTTACCTCTGAAAAGGCCAGACAACATCGATACCAGCGACCATCAGCATAACAAAGTAGCAGCCATCTGCATACTGATGAGCAATCCCCGGGAACAATAAGTAACATTTTGGACACACAAAGCAAAGCCAGACTCCTCGGCGCCAGCAGGAGCCAACACAAAGGAGGTGAACGAGCACCTCAAGACCGCCCATCGATCAGGGAACCGCTCCAGTATTGGAGAAAATTGAACCAAGCGATTGGGACAAAGTCCAATCACTTGGGACCAGGTACAGGGTCCACCCCGAAAGGCGGGAAGCCCCTGGGAACTATAAGAATTGAGCCCCAAGTTCAAATCGCTCTCTTCACCTCTTCGTCCTCCCCGGGTCACCCAGCAACACGAACCAACATTGACCGTGACCGGTGCAGTGACTCCCGACAAAGTAAGTCTTAATTCAACGCTCGCTACGAGAGAGGCGCTCCTAGTTACCAATCCGTACCAACTTCGAATCCCGCAGGCTCAGAACCCGAACAAAAGGCCATTTGTTTCCCTGACCTGGTGGGCCAGTTCCAAGTTAAGTAATGGCCTGTTAGTCATAGAAGTAGCTTAGACGTAGAATTTATGCATGAGTAGTGATTACTGTGTATAATAAATGTGCTTTGATTTAAATCTTACTAAGCGGTGTATTGGATTATTGATCATTACTCGGACTTGAACCACGTGGCGGTATCAGAAAGATACCTGGCGACTCAAGAGCAAAGGTGATAAAACAGATCTATTAAACTAAGGCAAAAGTTAGGAACAGTATACACCTGCAGTGATATGGAGGAAGACGGCCACTCCCGGTGGCCCTCAACTTCTATGCATCTGGTTCCAGGGCTCGAGCGGGGACTTGTACAGGATCTCGCAAACGTCCATGCACAAGTGTATCCGTGTGTCACAGATGCCCCATGTGCCCAGGAGTCTACAAACATCACCTTCAATCTGGACCAGGCCCAACAGGATGCCTTGGCTGCTGGGTTTGCTCCCATTCCAGGCATGCCCCAGATCCAGGAGGAAATTGATGCCACACATGTCATCCTCTGAACACTGGTTGAGAACCATTATAACAACACTCACTCAGCAACCAGGAGTGTCATCGAGAGGTGCATCAGCGTTCTGAAGATGTGCTTCCTATGCCTGGACCGATCTGATGGGGCGCACCAATATAGCCCCAGAGGGTCTCGAGCATCGTGCTGGCCTGCTGCATGCCCTATTATATCACGTCGCAGTGGGGCTGGAGGAGAAGGAAGAACGTCAGTCAGCAGACTGTATGCAGAGCAATACGTTTCACTGTACACATGACAATAAATTTAATCTAATGTAATCTGACACAGAGAACGATGATGGTATCCAGGAGGATCCAGGTGAGGTCCAGAGCTGGCACAGCCAGCCACCCAACATATGATCTAGGGCCACCTCTCACAGAGCAATATTATCACCTCTCTATTTACCAACGAGTCTCTACTATGTGAATGGTTCAGTTGCCAAGACATGAGTATCTTCCCTGGAGTTGTGCTCCGAGGTGTTCTGAGGGTCTGGATGGGGATCCTGCAAGATAAAAGACATGGGAAGGACTGGTCTGTGGTAGAGGGGTGACTCACCCCCTATGGAGTCATTTGCATTGGACCCTCACTTTGTTCAGCACATTCCAGCCACTGCCCTCTCCTCAACCTCCCTTTCCTCAGGTGGGGTGTGGGCCTGAAATCTAGGATTCCCCCTCCCATCTTCTGGCACTCCTGGTGATTGAGGCCTTGGGGACACAGGGAGGACATAGTGACATGGGTTTTATGGGGGATTTGTAGCTGGTTCCATATGTATGCAAGGCCCCTGGTCAAAGAGTACAATGTATGTGTTGGGAGTTTGTGGAGGGTGGGCTGTAAGGGAGATGCAGGCAGGTGTTATTGGCCTCTACGGGATTGGTGGAAGATGTGAAGAGTGAGGGACGGGAGTGATGCCAGGGGCACAGAGGTGGTTACACACCTGGGCTACTCGAAGGAGGTCGTTCATCTTCATATGAAATTGCATGCCGGTCTTCTTGGTGAGGTTGGTAGCACTGACAGCCTCTGCCACTTCATCCCAGACCTCGTTCAATATAGCTGGTTTGAGTCTCCGCCCCGACCTGAGGAAGAGGATGCCCCTCCTCTTCCCAACCGCGTCCAGATGTGTTCAATATCAGCATCCAGAATCCTTGGTGCCCGTCTTTGTGCAGCCATCTTCTTGGCTGGAATGACAGTCTGTTTTGAGTGGAGCATTTAAAAGCTGTCAGGCTCTGAAGGCAAATCCTGACCTGAGTGGGGCTGGGACTCAGGGAGGCTGCCGATGGGCTGCGTGCTGGCCCGTTTGTATGACGTGAATCACTCCTGTCTGGTGCTCCTAGTGCAGTGCGCAGTTCAGGTGGTTCTCCACCAGTGGCAGCACTAGTCTCCGGAACGGAGAATCCAGACCAAAGTGGATCAGGCAGGAAAATGAGTGCAAATCGCACTGGTGGTTGGACGCAATTTCCATCATGATCCTCCCACATTTCATCATTTATTTGTTATTTGGTGTTACCCAGCACGGTCAATATGTCTTTTCAGAGAATTCAAGAATAGTTGCGAGAAGGTCCTCATTGAGGAACCCTTAAACTTGAATGTCCGAGTGCTGCCAGCTACTTTTAAGGTGGAAAGATACATCCAGTGTCGGGATGTTGTTCAGGCATCCAAAGTTGAAAATGATCCAGTCTCAAAATATTGCTGGCAGACAGAGCACCTGGTCTTTCTAGCAACCACTACAGAGTAGATAAAAACCCACAATGCAAAAAGCGCTCAGACACTGCACCTGGTCTATCTCAGAAGCACCTCAGAGTAGAGAAAACCCATGACGAAAAATAACGCTCAGAATACCTGATTTTTCTAGGAAGTACTTCAGAGTAGAAAAAAAATCCATAATAGAAAACAATGCAGTCAGACAGGGCACCTGCTCAAAAGAAAAAGCCCTTCAGAATTCATTGATCTTGAAGTGCTGTAAAAACAAACAAAGCTTACCCCTCCTTTGAGATAGCCTTCAACTGTCAATCTGGAGCCTGGTAACAGTCAATGGGGTGTGAAATTCAATGTAAACAACCAAGTGCAACAGAATAAAGGAAGGCATACTGCAACATTGAAACCACAGCCTATTGAAACTTCAAGAGGAATAAAATGCTTCTCCAAGAAACAAGTTGCAAAATGTCATGTGAGAGGATTTTAGGGCTGATAGGCTGCAGGTGTGCTTTGCCCTGCTATAGGGTGTTAGATATGAAAGAAAACAGGCTTCAAGGCTTCACAGGCCCAAAGCGACCGCCATCTGAGGGGACACCCTCAACCTGGCCCGTTCCAACCCAGCCCGAACTCCCCAACCCCCAGCTCCCTTGAAGGATCCCCCATAGCACCTGGCCAGTTGCTATTCCCTGGTGCCCCCTGGAGGAAGTTGGAGCGTGGTACTCAGCTCGTTGCTCTCCCTCGAAGTTCATGGTACCTGGTCCTCACTTTTACGGACCAGTGGTGATTCACACCCAGGTTACTTCCCGCTGAGGGAGCAGGAGAATACTGGGAAGCTGCTGCTTTCAACTTTAATCTCACTAATGCGATAAAAATTAATTTAAATCCGCTGTGATCAGTTTCTTGCCGTTTCTGGGGATTACGCCAGCTGGAGTAGGTCAGGAGAATTGGAAACTGTTTTGCGTCTGGCGCAAATCCCATTCCGGGGCTCTCCCACAATGCTGCCGACATAGCAGGATTTGCAACAGGTGCAATGCGACCAGAAAATCGCCCCCATTGTTCACATGCATTAATGATGCTTCTGTTCAACTCCTACTAAGGAAAAAAAGTGGGGAATCTCTACAGAAATTCACCACCCACACTGTTTTCGCTGTGCCCCAGTGCTGAAACTTCAATTTCTTGTGTTGCTCGAGTCATTAAAGATTACCAAGTCATGATGCACTGTCTCTAACAGCTGCACTGCCTGATGAAGGAATCGTACACAATATTTACCAGCTCTCACTTGGGCTTTCTCAATTTAATTTTGGGTGGTTACACTCTCTGGGGGTCGGTTAGCTCAGTTAACTGGATAGTTGGTTTGGAATGTGGAGCAATGCCAACAGCACAGGTTCATCTTCTGCTCTGGCCTTCTCAATCTTGCCTCTTGCCTGACGTGTGGTGACCCTCCGGCTAAGTCAGCCCCCTCTCAAAAGGGGAGAGCAGGGCAGCACGGTGGTGCAGTGGTTAGCACTGGGACTACTGGCACTGCTGGGACTTCGAATCCCGGCCCTGGGTCACTTTCCGTGTGGAGTTTGCACATTCTCCCCGTGTCTGTGTGGGTTTCACCCCCACAACCCAAAGATGTGCAGGTTAGGTGGATTGGCCACGCCAAATTGCGCCTTAATTGGAAAAAAATGATTGGGTACTCTAAATGTTTTTTAAAAAGGGGAGAGCTGCCTAGTGCTGTGGTGACATTTGGATTTTTTGCAGGTGAATTCTTTGATTAAAATGTATTTCCTGGCTGAGAAATTGGTTAATGGTGCAGGTATAAAGTGTTATATTACCATGATTGGTAATATGTTGTGTTCTTTGTCCTTTCTTCCAGAATGACCCGATGTAGTGTTGACAAAGAATATGCCAATCAAAAGATTGAAACTAAACTAATTTATTATTACACTACTAATTAAATGAAGTTTGCACACTCTACTGAGCTACAGATAATAATTAAGTGATATTGAATCTGTCTTACAGTATTCAATAATCTAACTAGTCACTAACTAATCTCTGATCTAATCTTGTGCTAACTATCTACTCTAATCTTCTTATGCTTTCACCATTCTTTCTCCTTCTACTACTCCCAGAATTCCCTCAGAGTCTGACTTAAATACGAGAAGTAGTAACGCCCTCTGGTGTTTGATTTACACAGAGATTAATTATTACCCTTTCACTAACCTGACTATATACATATCATTAGATAAAGCATCTAATAAGCAGGTACCTAAGCATTCAATATAGCATGGAGCATTCAGAAACCCATGCACCGACCCACAAGGTAACAGTTGAAATGAGGCGTCCAGGGCCCTTCCTTGAGACAGGTGCCAGGCCCTTTGCAAAGACAGAAAGAGGATCTAAGGCTAGTTTCCAGGATTTGTGGCGTTCCACAACAGCTAAACTGGTGCCACACCTGCACCGATTCAGTGACTGTGGAGGGGCTAGCACCGGCGCCACGTGGAACAGAACCAATTCCAATGAGAAACGGTGCAGGATTTGCCGGATTCATGATTAACACTCAGGAGGCTGACAAGCTGCAGCTACATATACACACTTCACTCCCCACACACATCATCCCAGCCAACAAGATGGCAACAAGGAGAGCAGCTCCACAATATATGGAGGCACTCCTGCATGCAGTGGAGGAGAGGCGGTTGACCCTGTACCCCGGCCCAGGAACGAGGTTGCCACCTGCCGCTATTCACCGTGCCTGGTTGCAAGTGGCAGAGACGATCATTGCCACCAGCAACACCGTCCGGACTGGCCAGCAATTCCAGAAGAAACTGCACGACCTCCTCAGGGCGGTCAAGGTGAGTAGGCAACACTGCACCCCTGGCACTAACCACTCGCGGAGGACAGCCGAACCCACACCTTGCACCACAAGCCGGCATCCATAATGGCCACCACGGCCGGGTGCCCTGGCTATTGAGGCCACCAGCTACCCACCCCCTGGGCTGCATGTGTCAGACTGTCTAACACTGTCATTTTCTGTTTCCCTTCCCCAGGAGAGGGCCGCCCATAACCGCCGGGAGCAGGAGAAGACTGGAGGAGGACCGCCAGACCTACAGCTCCTCACTTGGCAGAGCAGAGGGCACTGGACGTGGTCAGTGGCCCAGAGGAAAGGGAGGTTGCCAAGGTGGAGATTGGCCATGGACAAGGAAGTGAGACCCCGCTTAGTTGCAGTTTCCCATGACCCGTGTGTCAACCCTCCCACAACACCACCCCCACACCACCCTCACCCCCACCTTCATCCCACACACCACCCTCACCCCCACCCGCATCCCACACACCACCCTCACACCCACACCACCCTCACCCTCAGCATCACCCTCTCACCACCCCCACCATCACCCCACCCACATCCCACACCACCATCATCCCCCACCACCTCCATCAGCCCCCCCCCCCCCCCCCCCCCCCCCCCCCCCTTGGCCCACGTTCTAATCATGTGTGCCTTGTGTCTTCCAGGACCTGCTGGTGACGGGGCAAGACCACCTGGTGTCCCCCGTCCCCAGCCAGTGCCACAGCCGGAGCCCTGGGTACCAAGCAGCAATGCAGAAAGCAGAACTGATGCGAACCATGGACCTATTCCTCAAGACACCCCGGAGCCCAATTGTGGGTATGATACAGATTTCCTATCACAGATGTCCACCATCCCAGAGACACTCACCTAGGTTGGTCACTTTAGTGAAGCGGCTCCTGGGACACTCTCTGTGCACACCACACAGCTGATCCGGTACAGCAGGTGGTGGTAGGAACCCCCGAGGGGGCAGACGGTCGAACGACGAGGCATCGATTGTGGAGATGCAGTCAGCATGCAGGACAGGAGGTGGTGCCGAATATGTGTGCCAATCTGGCCAATACCGCACGGGTAGCGTCCACGATGAAGGCATTGGGAGCGAGGGTTGAGGCTATGAATCAGCATGCCCAAGTCCTGGGGCATTCTGTGCAGGTGCTGGCCGAGGCCCAGGAGAGGGCTGCCCCCTCACAGGCAGCAATGTGCAAGAGCCACCTGGAAACTGCAGCAGTGGCCAGTCACTGTGGGCCATGGCTGAGAATATTGGTGGCATTGCCCAGGCGCTGGACGACATAGAACAGACACAGAGGGAGGTGGTCCAGTCCCAGAGGGAGATGGCGCAGTCACTGGCTGATATGGCACAGACCCAGAAGGTGGTGGCACAGTCGCAGCATGATGAGTCGTGGTCCCAGATGACCATGGTCCACTCTCTGTGCTCTATGGCCGCGACCATGCAGACCCTGGTTGAGACCAGAGCGGGCCCTCAGGACTGGCAGTGCCAGGTGGCGGAGGAGCTTCAGGGGAAAGCTCTGCACACACCACCATCCAATGAAGTAGCCCGGGGGCCATTGGCACCCCGAGGGAGGAGAAGGTGATGGGGCCCATGCTGGTGACTCCTGCAGGGGAGGTGCCGGAGCACCTCAGCAGCTCTCCTGTCTCTGGCGTATCTGGTGGGCAGAACAGGGTGGTACCACACCACCTGGGATGCCTGAGCAGCAGCCTGCACATCCAGGCCCGGTTGCCTCAGAAGAGGGGACCCACAGCAGGCTGTCTCCATCTCTGATGTACCATCTGGGGATCCACCGAGACGTTAACGTGAGAGCCCGTCAGGCAGAAAGTTACACACCAGTTAAGTTTGCATGGGTGCAGGGCACAGTTTAGTTATACAGGCTAGGGCACAAATCAGTAAATAGTTGTGCACATTAAACACCTGCCTCGGTGCTCTGTCAGATGGGTGTGAGGGGTGGGCTGGTCTGGACTGACCAAAGAGAGGGTGCATGGGTGGGTGCGGTAGTCACCACTGTTGTATTATATTGTACATACTGCACTGCATACGAGTGTATTACGGTAAGGCCCCTGTACTACAGGTACGGGGGTAGATCCGTGCTTGCTGGCTCCGCCCTGTAGGCGGAGTATAAATGTGTGTGCCCTCCGAACTGCAGCCATCATTTCGGCAGCAGCTGTATGAGGCCACACATCTCTGCGTAATAAAGCCTCGATTACTCTCTACTCTTGTCTCGTCGTAATTGATAGTGCATCAGTTTATTACAGAGATTTTACAAAGATGGATCTCCGCATCAAGCCGAATCGCCTGCAGCTGCACCCTCAAGCAGACAACGCCAAAAAAGACTTTGCACATTGGCTAGCTTGCTTTGAAGCATACATCGGATCTGCGACAGACCCAATCCCAGAAGCACAGAAGCTCCAGATTCTGTACACACGGCTGAGCTCCGATGGCTTTCCCCTCATCCAGGACGCGCCTACCTACGCAGAGGCCATGGCACTACTGAAGGAGAACTACGCTCAGCAGACCAACAAGATCTACGCCAGGCACCTCCTGTCCATGCGGCACCAACTTCCTGGTGAGTCTGTGGAAGATTTCTGGCGTGCCCTGCTCGCCCTGGTGAGAGACTGTGATTGCCAGGCCATTTCGGCCACTGAACATTCTAACCTGCTAATGAGAGACGCGTTCATTACGGGCAAAGGGTCGGCCTACATCCGCCAGCGCCTCTTAGAAGGGGCTACGCTTGACCTCGCGGCGACCAAGAAACTATCGCTCTCGCTCACAGTCGTCTCACGCAGCGTACAGGCTTATGCCCCCGACCGCAGGGCCCACCCCTCCTGGGCATCGTGGACCCCGCCAGCGGCCACCCCATCGTGGACCCCATCAGCGACCGCCCCCAGCCAACCCCACGCCTGCGCCGCGCGGCAGCCAACCTACCCCAGGGAACCCAAGTGCTACTTCTACGGACAGACAAAACACCCCCGGCAGCGCTGCTCGGCGCGGAGCGCGCTCTGCAAGGCCTGCGGCAAGAAAGGACATTTCGCTGCAGTGTGCCAGGCTCAATCGCCGCTATTGTCCCTGCACCCCCGCGTGCGGCCAGTGGGCGCCGCCATCTTCCTCGCCTCAGACCACATGCAGCCCATGGGCGCCGCCATCTTGCTCTCCTCACAATACGTGAGGCCCGTGGGCGCCGCCATCTTGCTTGCCTCACAACCAATGGGCGGAGCCATCTTGCCTGCCCCAGGACACATGCGGACCGAGGGCGCCGCCATCTTGCCTGCCTCAGGACACGTGCGGCCCATGGGCACCGCCATCTTCCCCGCCTCAGGACCCCTGCCCATCGGGCACCTCATCAGGCCGCTCATCGCCTGCAACCGCCGCCGACCAGCCGCGTCTCGTCTCCGTTACAATCGACCAGTCCTGACGGCACAACCTCGCGACCGGGTTGACAAAGGTGAAGGTCGACGGGCATTAGATATCCTGCCTTCTGGACTCCGAGAGCTTTATCCACCCCGATACGGTCAGGCGCTTCTCCCTCGTGGTACACCCCATTAACCAAAGAATCTCCCTGACCTCAAGATCCCACTCCGTGGCGATCCGGGGGTACTGCACCGCCACTCTCACCATCCAGGGTGTGGAGTTCAGCGGCTTCCGGCTCTACGTCCTCCCCAACCTCTGTGCTGCCTTGCTACTCGGCCTGGACTTCCAGTGCAACCTCCTGAGCCTAACACTGAAATTCGGCGGGCCCCTACCACCCCTTACTGTTTGCGGCCTCATGACCCTTAAGGTCGACTCGCCTTCTCTGTTTGCAAACCTCACCCCAGATTGTAAACCAGTCGCCACCAGGAACAGACGGTACAGCACCCAGGACAGGACCTTCATCAGGTCTGAGGTCCAGCAGCTGCTGCGGGAAGGTATCATCGAGGCCAGCAACAGCCCCTGGAGAGCCCAAGTGGTAGTGGTGAAAACGGGGGAGAAAAACAGGATGGTCGTTGACTCAGGCCAGACCATCAATCGGTACACGCAGCTCGAAGCGTACCCCCTCCCACGCATATCTGATATGGTCAATCAGATTGCACAGTACCGGGTCTTCTCGACAGTGGACCAGAAATCTGCCTACCACCAGCTCGTCATTCGCAAGGCGGACCGCCCGTACACCGTGTTTGAAGCGGACGGCCGCCTTTACCACTTCCTTAGGGTTCCCTCCGGCGTCACTAACGGAGTCTTGGTCTTCCAACGGGAGAGGGACCGAATGGTTGACCGGTACTGACTGCGGGCCACTTTCCCATACCTGGATAATGCCACCATCTGCGGCCATGACCAGCAGGACCACAACGCTAACCTTTCCAAATTTCTCCAGACCGCCAAACTCCTCAACCTAACCTACAACAAGGAGAAGCGTGTGTTCAGCATGAACCGATTAGCCATCCTCGGCTATGTGGTTCAGAGCGGGGTTCTAGGGCCCGACCCCGATCGCATGTGAACCTCATGGAACTCCCCCTGCCCCACTGCCCCAAGGCCATCAAACGATGCCTGGGGTTCTTTTCGTACCACGCCCAGTGGGTCCCTAACTATGCGGACAAGGCCCGCCCACTCATCCACTCCACCGGTTTCCCACTGACGGCCGAGGCTCACCAGGCCTTCAACCGGATCAAGGCCGACATTGCCAAGGCCGTGATGCACGCGGTCGATGAGACGCTCCCCTTCCAAGTTGAGAGCGATGCATCAGACGTCGCTCTGGCCGCCACCCTCAACCAGGCAGGCAGGCCCCTGGCATTCTTTTCCCGCACCCCCCATGCCTACGAAATTCGGCACTCCTCCATCGAAAAGGAGGCCCAAGCTATCGTTGTAGCTGTGCGGCACTGGAGGCATTACCTGGCCGGCAGGAGATTCACTCTCCTCACAGACCAATGGTCGGTTGCCTTCATGTTTAACAACACACAGCGGGGTAAGATCAAAAATGATAAGATCTTGCGGTGGAGGAGCGAGCCCTCCACCTTTAATTACGAGATTTTGTATTGCCCCGGTAAGCTCAACGAGCCCCCCGATGCCCTGTCCTGAGGTACATGTGCCAGTGTACAAGTGGACCGACTCCGGACCCAGCACGACGATCTCTGTCACCCAGGGGTCACCCGCTTTTATCACTTCATTAAGGCCCGCAATCTTCCCTACTCCATCGAGGAAGTCTGTGCTGACACCAGAGGCTGCCAGGTCTGCGTGGAGTGTAAACCGCACTTCTACCGGCCAGACCGTGCGCGCCTCAGCGTGGACTTCAAAGGTCCCCTCCCCTCCACCGACCGCAACACATATTTTCTCAATGTGGTCAACGAATATTCCAGATTCCCCTTCGCCATCCCATGCCCCGATATGACGTCTGCCACCGTCATCAAAGTCCTCAACATCATTTTTGTTCTGTTTGGTTTCCCCGCCTACGTCCACAGCGACCGGGTATCCTTATTTATGAGCGATGAGCTGCGCCAGTACCTGCTCAACATGGGCATTGCCTTGAGCAGGACGACCAGCTACAACCCCCGGGGAAACGGGCAGGTGGAGCGGGAGAATGTGACGGTCAGGAAGGCCGTCCAGCTGGCCCTACTGTCCAGAAATCTCCCGGCCTCCCGCTGGCAGGAGGTCCTCCCCGACGCACTTCACTCCATTCGGTCGCTCCTGTGCACTGCGACTAACGTAACCCCCCACGAGCGTCTCTTTGCCTTCCGAAGGAAGTCCAGCTCCGGGGTTTTTCTCCCGTTCTCCTCCGCAAGCACGTGCATCTCCACAAAGCGGACCCATTGGTTGAGAGGGTACAGCTACTCCATGCAAACCTGCAGTACGCCTACATAGCGTACCCCGACGGCTGCCAAAACACAGTCTCCCTCAGGGACCTGGCACCAGCTGGGTCCACCCCCCCCCCTCCCCTCTGCCCCAGCACCACCCTCCCTTCCCCCAGCACACCCCACCACAGCCCCCACTCCAGGAAAATCCGTCCTCCCCTTGGTCCCACCCAGGGGATGAAGAGGATGTCGACATGTTCCCGGAGTCACCGACGACCGAGCCGATGCCTGACATGCCACCAGCACTGCGGCGCTCTCAACGACAGATCAAGGTGCCCAACCATCTAAATTTGTAACCTTCTCTGAAATGTTTATGACAATCTGTATGTAAATAGTTTTCCACCACCCCCGCTGGACTCATTTTTAACAGGGGGTGAGTGTGGTAGTCACCACTGTTGTATTATATTTTCTATACTGCACTGCATACAAGGGTATTACGGTAAGGCCCCTGTACTACAGGTACAGGGGTAGATCCGTGCCTGCTGGATCCGCCCAGTAGGCGGAGTATAAATGTGTGTGGTCTCCGAACTGCAGTCATTTCAGCAGCAGCTGTAGGAGGCCACACATCTCTGTGTAATAAAGTCTTGATTACTCTCTGCTCTCGTCTCATCGTAATTGATAGTGCATCAGTGGGGAGGGAATGGGCAGACGTCATGGGTAACCTGGGCTCCCCACCCTCCCCCTCCCAGACCGTCCCCCCACCGTCACCCCAGTGATCCGATGGCCGACTCGCACGCAGGGATCACCAGGTGGACGGTGCAAAGTGTTACCGTGGGCAGGAGTCAGACATTGGCAGACGATACGGAGCACCAGAGCTCAGCGCAGAGCAAGTTGCCATCGTTCTCCATTCCAGACCTGGTGTTACTGCCAACCCAGGGCCCACACCCTGTAGTGTGGCAGGTATGTACAATAGAGGGGGCTGCAGGTGGCGGGTGTGGGGGGTGGGGGGGGGGGGGGCGGGGGGGGGGTGGCTAGAGGAGGATGGGGGTGGCTGGTGGTGTGATATGGTGTCCGTGTCCCTGGCCAGTTTCCACAACCCCCCCCTAGTTGGTGAACCTGGAGGCGATCAGAGCGCCCTGTGCACATTGGCCATTGGAAACACATTGTGCGTCCTGCCCATTCTCACCCTCCCCTGCATCCTCTTCGTCGGACAAGGACTGGATTCATCTTTCTCCTCCAGCACATCGCCCCTCTACAACACGATGTTGTGGAGGATGCAGCAGGCCGCCGCGATGCAGACTACCCTCTCAGTGTCATTTTGGAGGGCCCCTCCAGAGCAGTCCAGGCACCTGGAGCACATCTTCAGGAGGCCTAAGCACCATGCAATCACATGCCTGGTTGTTGCATGGGCATTGTCTCAGCATCGATCTGTGGCCTTCGGGTAGGTGTCATCGGCCACGACCTGAGCAGTCACCCAGGAGCCAACCTCCCAGCCAGGCGGGGGTGGGGGGTGGGGGGGGGGGTGATGTTTAACATGTCAGCAATCTTCGACTGTGCCAGGGTGAAGGCATCGTGCATACTGCCCGGGTATTGGGCCCAAACGTGCATGTTGCGCAACTGATGGTCACATGCCAGCTATACGTTCATGGAATGGAACCCCTTCCGTTTGTGTAGAGTCGCCTGTCACCAACAGGTGCTCGTAGGGGGACATGCATCCCTTCAATCACCCCCTGCACCCAGGGCATGTCGGCTATGACGGCGAACCCTGCTGCTTGGGCATACTGGTGGGCTCTCCTGGTGGGGTGCGGGTGTAGGATCTGGGGTGCAGGGGTTGGGGGAGTGCGGGCGTGGGATCTGGGGTGCAGGAGGTGGGGGGTGCGGGCGTGGGATCTGGGGTGCAGGGGTTGGGGGGTGCGGGCACCCATATGGCCAGTGTCACTCTGCAGAATTAGGGGCAGTGGGGTGCGCAGCAAGATGGTTGCCTTGCAGGCCATGGCAATGGCCTGGACTGTCCGGTCCCATGGGGGTCATCCGGCCACTCGGCCTGTTCCCCGGCCTTGGCAGGGACCCTCCACCCCAGCCAGCCTGGCTAATGTCCTGCCCGGCAGCCCACAGTCGCTCCAATCTGTATCCTACCTCCTCTCTCTCCCTCATCAGCCACAATGCCGGTTTCACGATTTTTAAAAGCGCAAGTGAACCTCGCCGTCGTGAACTCGGCCCATCGGAGGCTGAGAATCGCGGAGGACCCGGAGAATACCTGGTCAGGCCTGCTAATGATGTGCAAACGGTGTTTATTGTACGTGCGTTCCGCTGTCGAGGTGATGGCACTGCTGTCGAGATGACGGAGAATTGCAATCTGGCGGCCGCCGCAATTTCGGTGTCAGAACTGATTCCCCGCTCAATCACGTTTTCCGATTTCAGCATCAGCCAACGGAGAATCCCGCCCGGTGTGTCTGAGCTAAAGCCGATAGAGAATATGGGAGTGAAATCCTGTCCAGAATGGGCAGTCAGTACCAAAAGAAGAGTTTGTTACTTATGCTTCTTGTACTTACTGCAAAAAACTGGCAGCTTCTGTTTAATAAAAGATGTATCTGACCCAGATGCCGGTTCTATCTGATGTTGCCGCAATTGGAAATCACCACTTTGCAGTTACATCATAACGTTGAAGCCTGAGGAACTCTGCAGCTGAATACATTCTCCTATCTTTGGCATTGTTACAGGTTTGAAGGTGAACTTGATCCACGTTTTCAAGTGTATTTGCACCTTGTAGAATAATACAGGTGGACCTTGTCATTCACAGGCAACATGGAAAGATAAAAACAGATTATTATTCTCGGATGTATTACCCTTTCAAAGATCAGCTCTATTTTAGGAATGCTGCAGAAAACATTGTATTCATTCAGGTGAAAACTGAAGGATTTCACTTACATTTGACCCGAAACTCAATGTTCCATGGTCAGATGTTCAGGATAAGTGATCGCACATCCAGACCGCACCAAAATGAAATTGTATTTGTTATGGAGACTTGCCGACTATTTAATTTCTTAACTGTTCTATTTTTAGCACAATGGTTAGCCTGTTTGCGTTAAATCTGTGCCTGCCCTATTTTAATGCAGTTTTAGCCCATTTAAAATAAACAGGTTAATAACTGTATTAAAATAGTGCAGGCATAAATTTAATAGGAATGCACAGGGGAATTTAATTCTGTAGGGTTTAGATCTGCTATCTGAGGTGAAACTCAAAAATACATAACTGAACTAAGCCAGGCAAAACAAGTTTGCTATGAAATAATAGTATGAACTTCTCTGAAAAATATTTAGTTCCAATTTACTTCATGCATGCAGCAACTATGTTGCACATACATTTTCTCATTTGTACATAAAAGAACAAACTCGGAGAGGCTATGATCTTGGAAGGGAGCCTTGGTAGATGTGGAGTGGGGATTTAAAAAGTGGGACGACAGCCCCAACATCTGTTTGTGCTCCTTGGTCATTTTCACCTTCATCATTTACATAGTAATCAGGCAAGGGGATTAATCTGCCTGTTGTAGACGTCATCCGATTTTCATCGCATTGATTTGGTGAAAATTTGGTGGGTTCCACATAGGGCAGCCTAATGCTCCCTGGCTTAATGATCAGGCGGTAAAGTTAAAAATTATATCCTCCATCTAACTATACTCTGGGAGCACAACCTCCCTGGATTTGCCCTAGGGGCACAATTTAATGCAGGTAACTGGAGCAGGAATCGGGGCGGAGGGTCTTGGAAATATGCAGGAATCTTCGAGTCAGAACCCTGACGGGGGATAGCGGAAGTAAATCAAGTGCACATTAAAAAAACAGTGATATGGCTTTGCAACTTGCAGCCAGGAATCCTGTTGGTGTGAGATGGTACAAGTCCTGAGAAACCGGGTACCTGGTAGCTTGCACTCTGAGGGAGAGGTGAATATCCTCCCTACACTTGCCTCCAGGGTGCCAAGGGTGGTCCTTCATGGGAGGTGGGATTTGGGGGCCTTGGGATGGCTGAAGGGGTTCAGGTCAGGGTCTTTCCTGGGATGGAGGCTGTTTGGCTGGCCATCGCACCTGTAGCCTTTAAAACCTTGAAACTGTCTTTCACCATGTCAAAATAAAAGATCTGTGCGATGAAAGTGAAAATCTTCTCTCTGAAGTCCGAACTCCTTTAAACTCAAAGATCTGTGAGATGAAGGTAAACGTCTTCACTTTAATCTGGTGAAAACCTTTAAAATGCTTTTATTGCAGTCAATTACATTGTCCTTTAACTGTTGCAAGCTCTTGTGTATGCCTAGAAGCCTAAAAGCTTTGAACTGCATTATTTACATTCAATTTCACCTGTTTTATTTATGTCACTATACAGGGGTGGGTCCATTTACTCTAAATTGGTTCCTCCTTTGAGCTGCTGTCCTTTGTAACTGCAGTTTTTTAAAAGAGTCTATCTCTTTGTTCAGAAGAGCTGCCTAGAAAGACCAGATGCGCTGTTTGAGTGCTGTTATCACACCTGGTCCTTCTAGGAAGCCCTTCAGGATTCAGGGTGGGGTTGCCTGAAGGGGGCGACTGACGGGGGCTGAAGGGGCAGGCTGAGGGGGTGAACTAATGTGGGAGACTGAGGCGGGGGCCTCAGGGGGTGTCCTTTGCCATCTATTAGAGTTGGGTGGTCTTGCCAGCGACCTGGCAGGGGGTCTGCAATGGATTCTGAGATCAGGGCGCCCTTTTAAAAGATTAGGCCCTGCCCATCTCAGGTCCAGTGAAAACCCCGATCTTCATTGAAAAATGTTCTAGTGCCATTGAATGGCACGTCAGCTTCACTTCTAGAGCCAGCAGGAATCGGTCCCAATTATCCGCTGGCAGAAGCACTTAGTCTGAAAACAGGAGAATTGAGTCCATCTCTGACTTGAGTGGAAGGGCAGCCCAAGTTGCCTTCCAATTGCAGTACAGTATTTGCTCAACAAGAGAGAGGAAGAAGCATATTGGTAGTGAAGCCGATCAGAGGGGCAATGGCAGGACAGCAGCATTATTTAATGTCGACCAAATCCCAGATACTTGATATGTGCAGCTGTAGTCCATGGAGAGGGCCTGTCTCTTCCCTCAGCCATTCAGATATGTACATGAGGATCCAAAGACCATTCATAAGGCTGTCACTGAATAAAGGACAAGTCAATAAAAGAACCAACGTTCTTTAATCAAACTTAAAGACCAATATTCAATATCAAACATCTAAACATCCGTGCAGCCCTGGAAAGTCTTGAGTCCTTTCTAAAGTATTTTCAAGTTCTCTGATAAGATGTTTGGTCCTGGCATCTGCAGCTGGGGTGGAGGCAAGATACTGGACATCATATCCCAAGGTCTGAGATTGTCTTGTGAGCTGTCCTTTGGGTGCTTGCGGCTTTGAAGGACAGACACTGCATGCTGAGGAGCTCCTCACAAGTGGCCAAACCCACTGGAAGCAGTCAGTTCAGTGTCAGAGAGACTGAGGAGCACATATACATCCTCAGAAGCCAGGAGAAGAGCCTTGAGATGTGGCAGGCTGCAGATCCTCCAGCCTCTCAGTGGCACCTCTCTGTCCACTGGAGATGGAGGGTCACCTGAAGGGTCTCCAGGTCCCTGCCCCTTTCTCACTTCACCACCATGGCCTATGGAGCTCAGGCAAAAGGGATGGTATGCAGGTCTGTATGCATACCTGGAAGGCACTGAGTGGTCTGCTGGATCTGGTTCGCTTTGACAACTATTATCCTCTTCATGGAGGAAGCCATTCACTCACACACCTGAGACACTTGGCAGGACCTAAGGTCTGAATGGATTCCTCTATGCCCATGCATAGCAACGCCTAATCGCTGGCAACTCCGTCAGATATTCCTCTGTTCTATGCTGCAACTCCAGCAGATACAGTTTGGCCAACAACAGAAACTCGTCTTCAGTCTGCGGCTCAGTTTTAGCCTGGCTTCCAACAGTCCCACAATTGTCAACACCTCCAGCTGCCGCAGGCTGCATGTGCTGCTCTTGTGTTTCAGTGAGGTTCTCACCATCTGGGGACACTGAGCCAATTCACAACTGCATGCTCATTAAGGTGAATGTACCTGCGCTGGTGAAGGGTGCTGGGAAAGACACGGGGCTGGATTCTCCATTATTGAAACTACGCCGGCATCAAAACGGCGGAGTTTTACTCCTGAAAATCCTGCAAAAAGGTTAAACAAATTCCAAGCGCTGCAGGGGGCTGGAGTGAATCTCACAGCTTTTGCTGCAGATACGGGCCCCCGCACGTCTGGGTCAGAGGCCGTGCATGCGCACGGCGGTGGCCTCCAGCGACCGCGCCATGTTCCATGGCGGACTCGGATCGCGGAGGTAGACCCACAAAGGACACCCCCAATCGGCCGCACAACCGACCCTCAAACCCCGCACATTAATTCTCCGGCCGCCGATAACCCCCCCTGGTCTCCGATCCGTCCGCCCCCGACCCAGAGCGGCCACGGACTGAATCCGCAGCCACCACGCGAGCATCCCGACCGGCAATAGCCGGTTAGTTCCACACCGTCGGGAACTCGGCCGGTCGGGGGGCGCAGGGTTGCTGAGCGGGCCTCAGGCAATGGCCACCCGGCGGCGCGACATGTTCCCCGGTGACACTGACTTTCGGTGCCGGGAGAATTACCGAACCGGCGCCGCGCCCGATTATGGCGTCAAACTGGATTCTCCGCCCCACCGCCGGCCACGATTTTGGCGTCGGGGTGCAGAGAATCCAGCCCATGTTAAATCCTCTGAGGCTTGGATGCCCTGCTCCTTAGAGGTGGCGTGCAAGATCTTTCTAGGCAGAAATTCATCCCTTCAGAGTGTGAAAAGGCACAAGGCTCACAGAGTGCCATACATTCATATGCAGGGACCAGCTCTTTGCAAACTAAAGGAATATGCTCCAAACTTGCACCTTTTTTTAATCACCCGGGAACTTGGTGAGCCTGTAGTTACTTGTCGCTTTCTCCATGGCAATGCCTTGGCCAGAGTCAAGTTTTAAACATTTTCTCATGGGATGTGGCATCGCTGACCAGGCCAGCATTTATTGCCCACCCCTAATTGCCCTTGAGCAGGTGGTGGTGAGCCGCCTTCTTGAGCCGCTGCAGTTCATGTGAAGTAGGTACATCCACTGTGCTGTTAGAAACTGTGAGGACAGATTCACTTGCCAAGCAATTCGCACCCTTTTCTCCTGCCATATAAATTGTTGTGATTGCTGCTGCTGTAATGTTAAAATTGTTTGTGGGAGGCCCTCTCCATGTTGAAGCACCCTCTCAGTTACTTACCATTCCTTGCAGGCTGCTGTTCTTCTCAAGCCAGACAGGCCTCTCAGTGGCCTTTGAGCTCCAAGAGTGTACCAACCACCCATAATCGGATAGAGAACCTATCTCCATGCTAATTAATTGGACGCCTGATCAAAATCCAAATGAGCGACTGTTTCCACCACAAGTAGGTTCCAGATCCAGAAACAGTTCCGACATCTGTTTCCCATCCTTGGAGGAAAATTCTGGCCCATCGAAAAAGAACTTTCAAATATATTTCAACTGAGGGTGACGCGGTTAGCACTGCTGCCTCACAGCACCAGGGGCCCGGGTTCCATTCTAACCTTGGGTGACTGACTGTATGGAGTTTGTACGTTCTCCTTGTTTCCCCCATGTGCTGCAGTTTCCTCCCATAGTCTAAAGATGTACAGGTGAGGTGGATTTACCATGATCAATTGCCCCTTAGTGTCCAAAGGTTAGGTGGGGTTACGAGGTTAGGGCAGGGGAGTGGGCCAAGGTAGGCTTTTTCAGAGGCTTGGTGCAGACTCGATGAGCTGAATGGCCTCCTTCTGCACTGTAGGGATTGTATAATGCTAGGAAACAATAGAGCCTTGGGTTGGTGCTTAGCAAAACGGGCAGCACGGTAGCAGAGTGGTTAGCACAATTGCTTCACAGCTCCAGGGTCCCAGGTTCGATTCCCGGCTTGGGTCACTGTCTGTGCGGAGTCTGCACGTTCTCCCAGTGTGTGTGTGGGGTTTCCTCCGGGTGCTCCGGTTTCCTCCCACAGTCCAAAGATGTGCAGGTTAGGTGGATTGGCCATGCTAAATTGCCCTTAGTGTCCAAAATTGCCCTTAGTGTTGGGTGGGGTTACTGGATTATGGGGATAGGGTGGCGGTGTGGGCTTGGGTAGGGTGCTCTTTCAAAGAGCCGGTGCAGACTCGATGGGCCGAATGGCCTCCTTCTGCACTGTAAATTCTATGAAAACACAAAGGCCGGGATTTCCGGGTCCCAACCGGCCTCGGGAGATTAGTCCATTGATGTTCAGCTGGACAGGACAATCCCGGCAGCGGGCAGGGTCGGAAAATCCCACCCAAAGTTTGGGCGACAAGCATTTTAGAGTCAATTCGCCACCTCAGGCTACAGATTGGACAAATGAAATTCTGGGCATGAATCATCTTGAAGATCAATACTCAGGGAAAACCGAATGGTTATTAATTAGATCTGAACAGCAAGGAACTAATCAAAGGAATGATTTACTTGAAAAGGTTTTCAATGCTACATCAGATAATAAGGTGTCTGTAATTCTACACCCGTCCTTTGAATCAGGCATTAAACTGATGCCCACCTTTTCTCTCAGATTGATACAAAAGATCCCACAGCACTATTTAAGACAAAGCAGAGGTGTTCTCCTGATATTACAACAGTGACTACTATTCAAAAGTTCTTAATTGGCTGTCAAGCACTGTGGGACATTCTAAGGTCACTATATAAATGACAGCTCTTTTTTGTTATAGAATTCTAATTGAAAAGAATCCTTTTAAAAGGATAATGGATCGAATTTAAAGGGTGGAATCTTGTGGCAGTTCTGAGGCCGCCAGATTCACCACTTGGGAGGTCACAAGATTCCACCCAAACTTTCATAAAGGCAATTTTTATTATAGCACATGGTCTTCAGGAATACGTTTATGTTAAGCAAGTTACAACAAAATGTATAGTACCTGTTATAATGATATGTATATAGGCAAGCGAGTGAAAGGTTAATTATTACATCTCAGTGTAAATCAAACACTAGAGGGCACCACCAGTTCTCAGTATAAATATCAGATCTCAGGGAATGCTGAGTAGCAAAGGAGAAAGCCTGAGAACAGCCCAAGGAGTAGAATAGATTAGAGAGAGTTAACACGAGGATATCCTTAGTGACTACTAGGTTATTGATTACTGCTAGACAGATTCAATATTTCTTTATTATTAATTATAGCACAGTAGTGTGTACGAACTTCATTTAATTTATCGTTATCCAAAAAATTAGTTTTGATTCAATCTAATGATTGGTGATTTCTTTGTCATCAACTAAACAGACCATTCTGGATCAAAAGGCAAAGAACAACAACATATTACCACTAAAGGTAATATAAACACCTGTTATGACCCCCAAAGGTGCCAGAATCTACATTGTATCCGGCTGTCCTCCTGCACCCTGGAGTATGAGTTGCCCAGGTGATTGGGTGTGCCAAGCCTCCTCCTGATTAGAGGAACCCCACAGGATATAAACACCGGCCTGGGAGCAGGTCGGGAGGGAGACCCTGTGGGGGGAGTAATCGAATAATTAAGTGTATTGTAAGTAGTAAATAAACTGAGCTATATCCTGCCTATCTGGCCTCGTGTGGAGTCCTTGGGCTGGATTCTCTGCTCCCAGACGCCAAAATCGTGTTCGGCGACAGGGCGGAGAATCCGTTTTGACGCTAATATTAGGGGCGGTGCCGGTTTTCAGATTCTCCACCCCCTGAAAAGCGGCATACTCCAGGAGTACGGCGCTGCAAGTATCCGCGGCCCGCCCCGCGATGCTCTGTCCCCGATCGGCCGAGTTCCCGACGGCGTGGGTTACGTGGTGCTCACACCATCCGGGAACGTCACGTGGCAGCTGCGGACTCAGTCCGGCGGCACCACAGTCAGGGGGGGGGGGCGATCCGCAGGCAGGGGAGGCTTTATTCCGGGCTGGGGGCACTGTGGGCGGGCAGTCTGGGGCGCGCGAGCATCCAAAGTGGGGCACTACTTTTGCAGTCCGGGTCCGTGGGCTGAGTTTGCCATGAAGCACGGCGCGGCTGCTGCAGGCCGCCGCCGTGCGCATGCGCGACCACAGAACCGGAAATGCTCAGCGCCATATCGGCAGCTCGAGCTGCGAGCTCTACGCTGCTGCCCTGTTAGCCCCCAGCAAAACAGGGAACCAGTGGCCGTTTTGCGCCAGTTTTCCTGGCGTAAATTCATTATTCAGTAATGTTGCATAAAATGGTTTGTGAAAGTTCATAACGCATAACAAGTATGATCCTTATAGTAGGGATGTTAGTACGACCTTTGCTTGTTCTCCACTTTTGCAAAACGTACCTTGCATTCCAACAATGGCATTGTAGCACATCTGCCTTAATCCTGTAAAATTGTTTTAATACAAACCAAATTTTTATGGTCCCTCTTTCTAAAATGAACTTAATGCAATGTGATCATTTAATTAAGATTTTGAGTTGACCCGTGGAGGGAATTCATTATAAGGATGTGGATTTAATTCAGAAGATCTATAAAAAAAAAGGAGTGAAATCTGTATTGCAACCAATTATCTATGCTTTCAATTCACTGTAATTGCTCATTTCCAGTCCACCTTGTTTACCGTGGATTCCACACCTCCTTTATTTATTTCTTTTCATTATGAGGTTATGAGAACTATTTTTCAAATGTCTTTCTACTACAACCTCTCAACTGTCTCTCTTCATTATTCGCAAACATACCTGACACTGTAGCCGTCCATGTTGACACAAAATATGTCTGCCTGCACTGTACAAATTTATCCCCATCGAATGAGGTCTGTAGCACAAAGTTTCAAAAACAGTGGGCGGGATTCTCCATCAGCCCATGCCGCATTCGGGAAACCCGATTGGGCAGAGAATCGGTTCCGATACTGAAATCACAATTTTCTGTCGCCTCGACAGCGGCGTCAATACATTTCAGAACGCACGTACAGTAAACACTGTTGGCATATCATTAGTGGGCCTGACCCGGTATTTTCCAGGGCCTCTGTGATTCTCCACCTCTAATGGGTCGAATTCCTGGTACCGAGGTTCACTTGTGGATTTAAAAATTGTAAAACCGGTGTCATAGCTGATGAGGGAGAGAGAGGAGGGAGGACACAGAGAGGCGCGACTGTGAGCTGCCGGGCCGGAAATTAGCTGGGTGGGAGGGGGCCCTGCCAGGGCTGGTGGGGGGGTGGAGGGTGGGGAGGAGTGGTTGGCTGATGGGGAATCGGGCCATGTGGCCTGGGCGATCCCCCACAAGGGACTGGGGCGGTGTCCAGGCATTGACTGCCATTGCCACAGCCTGCAAGGCAGCCATCTTGCTGCTCACCCCACAGACCACCCACCTTGGTCCCTGGTTCTGCAGAGTGACACCGGCCGTATGGGTGCTCCCAACCCCACTCTCCATTCCACCCTTCATGGTCGCCACCTCCCGACAGGGCACCATGGGGCCCACCCAAGATATGTGCCTACAGTAGCCCCTATGGGGGCACCGGGCTGGGGCCACGGAGCATAGCGCTGGAAAGGGCACTACCTGGTGATGGTTCCCTTGGCAGCAAGGATAGGCACCAGGGGCAGAGGCCCCCACAGTGCCGGGGTGCGGGGATGCAGGGGCAGGGTCCGCAGTGCCACCAGGGCCACCATGTAGCCCGTTGGACCTGGCTGGTCATGGGGTTACACACATGCTACCATGTCGGCCTTTCACTCCCTGCCGACATGGATATTGGAAAGCAACCAGCAATGGTGGCCTTCTTGTTAGTTGCCGCAGCTCTGGGGGCTGCCTTGCAGCGTATGACCTGGAACTGCTCGAGGAGGACGAAGCTGCAGCAGTGGAGCGTGCAGCAGCGGAGCGTGCAGCAGTGGAGCGTGCAGCAGTGGAGTGTGCAGCAGCGGAGCGTGCAGCAGCGGAGCGTGCAGCAGTGGAGCGTGCAGCAGCGGAGCGTGCAGCAGCGGAGCGTGCAGCAGTGGAGCATGCAGCAGCGGAGTGTGCAGCAGCGGAGCGTGCAGCAGCGGAGCGTGCAGCAGTGGAGCGTGCAGCAGTGGAGTGTGCAGCAGCGGAGCGTGCAGCAGCGGAGCGTGCAGCAGTGGAGCGTGCAGCAGCGGAGCGTGCAGCAGTGGAGCATGCAGCAGCGGAGTGTGCAGCAGCGGAGCGTGCAGCAGAGGAGCGTGCAGCAGTGGAGCATGCAGCAGCGGAGTGTGCAGCAGCGGAGTGTGCTGCAGAGGAACAGGAGGCAACCACCCACTCCTGGTGACCATCAAGGTGATGGTCGCACTGAACTTTTATGCCATGGGTTCCTTCCAGGTGCCAAGTGGTGATCTGTCCAGGATCTCACAGACCTCGGTGCACAGGTGCATCTGCGCCATCATGGAGGCCCTTCATGCCCGGTCGTACAACACATCTATTTCAATGTGGACCGAGCCCACTCAGATGCCCGGGCAGCGGGTTTTGCCTCCATTGCCGACATTCCCCGGGTCCAGGGGGTGATTGACAGGATGCATGTCCCCCTACAAGCACCTGCAGATGACAGGCCTCTCCACACAAACCAAAAGGGGTTCCACTCGATGAATGTGCAACTGGTGTGAGACCATCACCTGCGCATCATGCACGTCTGCACCCGATACCCTGGCAGTGTGCACAGCGCCTTCATCCTGGCACAACCGACGATTCCTGATATATTCGAGATGCTCTCCTCGCTGGGGGGCTGACTCCTGGGTGGCAGAGGTTATACTCTGCGGTTGTGGCTCATGACGCCTTTCCGGAGGCCGCATATCAACACCGAGACCTGGACAACGATGCCCACGCAGCGACCAGGGGTGTGATCGAGTGGTGCTTTGGTATCCTGAAGATCCTGGCCGCTCTGAAGGGGCCCTCCAGTATGACAGGGGGGAAGGTGGGGAGCCCAGCCTACTAATAATGTCCACCCATCCCCCACCCCCCTGCAAGCCCTCTCTGGCCCAGAATACCCACCTCAACACCAATCTGACAGAGCACCGAGGTAGGTTGTAACAATGTTAACAGGTGTTTAATGCGTACAACTATTTACAGATTTGTGCATCAGCCCCTGTAACTAAACTGTGCCCTGCACCTATGCCAACATAATTGGTGTCTAACTCTCTGGCCTTATGGGCCCTAACGCTACATCTAGGTGGATCCCCAGATGATACATCAGGAGTGGAGGCGGCCTGCTGCGATTCCCACCCTGTGACCTGGGTCCCCGTTCTGCGGGGACCGGGCCTGGATGGGCCCAGCTGCTGCTCGGGTGTCCCTAGTGGCGTGATGCTGCCCACCAAATGCACCAGGTACAGGAGGGGGGAAGTCCGAGGCGCTGCGGTGTTCCAGCACCTCCCCTGCGGGAGTCACCGGCATGGGCCCCATCCTCCGCCCTCGGAATGTCCGATGGTCCCCGGGCTACTCCATGGAACGCGGATGCGAGCGAAGCAATCCCCTGAGACTCCCCCACCACCTGGTTGTGCCAGCCTTGGAGGCCCACTCTGGTCTCTACTTGGGTCTGCGTTCTTGCGCCCATGAAGCACAGGGAGTGGACTACCTCCATCCTGGTCTGTGCCTCTAACTTCTGGGTCTGTGCCACATCAGCCAGTGACTGTGCCATCTCCCTCTGGGACTGGGCCACCTCCCTCTGTGTCGGTGTCATGTGAGCTGCGCCTGGGCAATGCCGCCTATGGCCATTGCCACTGTGACTGGGCCAAGCTCAGAAGCACCGCTGCAATATCCAGGTGGCTGTGGCACATGGCTGCCTGTGGGACGGTAGCCCTCTTGTGGGCCTCGACCAGAGTCTGCAGAGAATGCCCGAGGCCTAAGGCATGCTGATCCATACCCAAAACCCTCGCCCCTATGCCTCCACCGTGGACACCACCCCTGTGCAGTATTGGCCTGGGTGCCACGCATGGTCGTTATCACCTCCTGCTCTTGCACATGGTTGGACTCCTCCAACTGCACCTGCTGGTGCTGGATGGCTGATAACTCCTCATGTAGCCCGGCTGTGTGACTGCATCTCCACAATTGATGGGACTATCCGATCCAGAAGCCCGAAACCCGTCTATACTGCAGATAGTCCCTGGGCCACCCTTCCAACCGTCCAACCCAAGTTCCTACCTCCACCTGCTGTACTAGAGCAGCTGTGTGGTGTGCACCAGCGAGTGCCCCAAGCGTCTCTTCACTCAAGTGTTCAACCACGGATCGTGTCTGTGGGATGGTCAAGGGTGTTGGAGACAGCTGTGATGGGAAATCTGTGTCATCCCTGAACTCGAGCTCTGGGGTGTCCTGGATCTTTGGTCGAAGGCTTCTGTGTGCGCTACTGTCTTCGTCACTGGTCGGCACTCAGATTGTGGCAATGGCTGGGGGTGGGGAATACCAGAAGGACCCACCCCATCTCCAGCAGGTGCTGCAAGACACAAGACAAGACACATGATTAGACCGCAAGCCCAGGGGGTGGGGGGAGTCGGGATGGATGGGTGCGGGTGGTGTGGGGATGAGGCTGGTGTGGGGGTGAGGATGGTGTGGGGATGAGGCTGGTGTGGGGATGAGGCTGGTGTGGGGGTGAGGATGGTGTGGGACTGGTATTGGGGGGATTTGACACACATAGCCTGGGGAACTGCAACTCAGCGGGGTCTCACTTCCTCGCCTGCGGTTGACTTCTACCCGGGCGACTTCCCTTTCCTCTGTGCCGCTGATCACATCCAGGACTCTCTGCTCAGCTGGAGTGAGGGGCCGCATGTCCGGCGGTCCCGCTCCAGTTTTCTCTTGCTCTCGGCGGTTATAGATGGCCTGCTCCTGGGGGTTGGGGGAAGGAAACAGAAAACAACAGTGTTAGACCGTTTGCTGCATGCAGCCCAGGGAGTGGGTAGCTGGTGGCCTCAGTGGCCAAGTCACCTGGCCATAGCGGCCGGTATGGGTGGGGGTTCTGCTACCCTCCAGGTGGGAGGGGGGGTACGGGTGTGTGGGACAGGAGTTGGTGCCAGGAGTGTGGCGCTGCCTACTCACCCTTGCCAGCCTGAGGAAGTTGTGCATTTTGTTTCTGCACTGCAGGCCGGTCCGGACGGTGTTGCTGGTTGCACTGACAGCGTCTGCCACCTTTTCCCGGAGTCATGTGAGAGTACCTTTAAGACATGGATGTTTAAGCAATGTACCTTTAAGAAAACAGTGATGTCAGAGTGTGGGTGGGGCTGAGCTCAGGTCAGCCATTTTGCAGTTTAGTTTTGCAGTTTAAAAAGCAGCTTGTGTCTGTGTGTTTCCAGAGAGCTGCAAGTTTGAAAAGAGCTTGGGAGTGTCTGTGTTTGCAGGGAGATGGATCTCTGACATAAAAGACCATCTCTGGATCATTTGGGTGATTTAAACTCATAATTGTAAAGCCTTTAACCTATTGTGATTTTGTTTAAAGGTGTTAAGTCTCTTGGAAGTTTGAAGGAACATTTTAAGGAATTATTTACTGTTGCAATATTTTCTGAGTTATCTTTGAAGTAAGGGGTGTTAAGAAATTCAATGTTTATTTGAGATGTTAAGTTGAGTTCATGGAATAAACGTTGTTTTGTGTTTAAAAAACCCACGTGTCCATAATTGTAATCCCACACCTAGGGAAAAAGCCGTGTGCTGGGAAAAGCAATAAATTAATTAAAGGGAGAGGTTGGTTGAACTCCATGATACATTTTGGGGTTCTGAAAACGTCTCGCGCATAACACCAGGTACAGCGAATGGCGGCGGCTGGCAGTCTCCCTCATGGGCCAGGTACAGGGTTACCTGCCTCTCCTGCTCTGCGTCCAGGAGGGTCTCGAGCTCAGCGTCTGTGAACCTTGATGCCACGCGTCTTACTGCAATCTTGTTGGCTAGGACGGTGTGCATGGGGAGTCAAGTATATATATGGGCTGCAGCTTGTCAGCCTCCTGAGTGTCAATCGTGAATCCTGCGAATCCCGCACCATGTCTCATTGGAATCCATTGAGTTCCACGTGGCATCGGTGCTCGCCCCTTAACAACTGCGGAACCAGTCCAGGTGCAGCGCCAGTTTTGGTGTCATGGAAGTCCACAAATCCTGGACCGGCGTCAACACTTAGTCTCAGAAGCAGAGAATGCAGCCGAGCATTTTCTCTTGTTCCTGTGCAGGATTGGCAGCCGAGCATTTTCTCTTGTTCCTGTGCAGGATTGGCAGCCGAGCATTTTCTCTTGTTCCTGTGCAGGATTGGCTGCCGAGCATTTTCTCTTGTTCCTCTGCAGGATTGGCTGCCTGTGTTTTCCCTCTCTCTCTCTCATTTTCTTGAAAACTCCTTTGGGCCTGTAACCCAATGCTACAATGGCTTTCAGTGAAGACTTCCCTTCCCAAAGCCCATCTCTGTGACAACATGAATCACCCTGGCCTTGTATCCAGGTAGAAATGTCAATTAATATCCTCTATTAGCTATCCATTCTAGCTTGGAATTAAATTGACAGTTTAAAGTATAACTATTTGTAAAACCTGGCATGCCTAACAGCTCTCTATGAGACTGTGAGAGTAACAGTTTATTCAGTCAGCACAGGTGCTCTTGCCATTGGCCACAAGTGTGAATATCTAACACTTTCTCTGCAAATCTCTTGTCTTGAGCCCCTCTTGTCCCCAAACCACCCAGGTTTGTTGTCAAGCAGAATTCAAAGCAGGTCACATGGCCCCCTCATTCCTCCATTTTACCTCAAATTAAAGAGAAAGGCTCAAAACATTACAATCTTGCAAACTTTGTATTTGTAACAATATGGTAATAGCGCTTTTTTAACTAACATTATTGGTTCACAGCTAAAGTTTCACCACCATGACTGAGGCATGGATGTGTTTGTTTTCATCCTGAAAAATGTTAGCACACTTGGCAACAGCACCCTGCAGTCAAACGTGGCCATGCCCAACAACACAACTGCCAGGTCCTCACAAAATGGTCAGGATTTTATGGACTTGTCACAGCGTTTCTCCACCCAGCAGATGCGATGGGCCACTTACATTGCCGTTTACCCTGGTGGGACTGTAATATCCCACTGAGTGGGAGGGCCATAAAATACTGGCCCATGTCTGCATGTGTTGTATCCTTGGTGATTGCTCAAACTAGCTGCCATGCAAATTTTGGGTTCAAAATGTGTTCCGGCTTGGATAGAAAGGCATCTGCTCTTACATTTTCAAGAGACAGGCATACATCTTGGAGAGGATCAATGTTACCTTAGACAGATTGGAAGAGCAAGTATTGTGGCTTTTCTTTGTCACTCTTTTCACCCATCCAATATAAATATGGCTCCCATGACAAACTGAAAGTGCTTAGTCAGAACCAATAAAGTATGCAGATGGAAATTGAGCAATTTACAAGCTCAGAAACGCTTTTGCAATGGGTGAATCTGAAGAGCACAAAGTCCAATTCATCTGTATCTTATTTCACCTTTCTGTAAGTGGTGCCAATTGGTTTCTGAGGCCAATCCCATAATGCCTTGCTGAGCCAGGTTTCCTGCTGTCCAAATGAATGGCACCTCAATTTAAACATATTACTTGGGAGGCTGTCAAAACATGCCCGCCGTTCTCCAGTACATGAAAATATTGCAGCAATTCAATTGATGAGGACGGAGCAGCAAGTAGGTTCCACTGAATTTATCTGCTCCACTGTTCCACCTGTCCAATTTCCACAATGCAGGGAGGGCTAAAATTAGAGCCAAAATCTCAGCCTTGCAATGGTGTGATGAGAAGCAGGGTGAGGTGGGGGAGCAGGAAACTAGGAAGAAGTCATTTTGGGAAGCCTTCCTATTGCATTCCAACTCCTGGGGAATTTGTTCCATAGGTGGATAAAGATGTATTCAGCTGCCCATGCCAAGGCAAAGAGGTGGGCACTCGGTTAAACTGATTTGGTTTGATTTTGCAGGTACATTGGCATTTTGGTGCCAGCAGAGACGTGTACGGGACTACCATCTCCATTGGAGACAGCGTCCTTGTAGCAGGTGAGAGTGGGATCACTGGAGCCGGAGGCTCAATGCTCTCAAGTAGGGGCTGCTGCCAGGAAAGGACGCACCCGTGGTTTTGTCTCTGCCTTGTGGGGCCTAATAGCTTCACCTCTCATGATTTTTAATTTAGACCCATACCTCAAAGGGCATCTCCATGTTAAGATGCTCTTGTGGCATACATCAGCTGCAGTATTTTTTTAAAATCCTTATTGAAAAGACAGACAGACTTTGTGGCTGAAAAAAGTGCAATTAAATGTTATAAAAGTGAGATCATCATTCTTTCAAGCCATGTTTATGTTTACAAGGAGAGGCCTAAAGGGATTTAGTTATGATTTATGGAGATTCCCTGGGGAGTAGATAATTAGAGAACTTAAATAAGTAAGTCATTGGATTTGAGTGGAATAAATGATCTAAGTACTGGGAGGGACCAGGTCTGTAGCAGACAGTTTTTAATTGAGTTTTCTGGAAGCTGTGACCCTGAATAACAGCTTTTGCAGAAGGTGTCAGATTCAGCATTAATTTGACAAACAGGGATCTTCAGGCTGTTTACTGAAAGGATCTCTCTCTCTCTTCAAGGAATCTTTCAGAGACCTCTCCATCCAGAGATTGGCAGGTTTTCTATGTTTTCTATGTTTTCCTATGTTTCTAACTTTATTTAAAAGTGTCTTTTGACCTGTGGAGGCATTTGCTTGATTGGAGATGAATAATCTATCAATTAGAAGCTAAAGTGTTTCCTTTTGTTGTTAAGCATTGTTTAACTGGTAATCGCAAGCTACATTTCTATGACATTGAGGTACTTTAATACTGTGTTAATAAGAAAGTTTGTTTTTGTATGCCATATCCCTAAATGTGTGTTGAATCTCTCCAAGAGTGAAGTATCATTTCCTCACACCTTTACAAATGTAAAAAAAGTGATTGGGGTTCCTGTCGGGTATCCTAGCAAATGTTGGGGTCTGGTCCAGGGTCATAATACCTGTTCTAACAATCAATGAGATCATGGCTGCTTTGTACCCTAACCCATCCATCCACCTTACCTCCATATTCCTTCCATAACACCTTTGGCTAGCAAAAACATATTGATCTTAAATTTAATATTAATGGCATTAACATCTTCAGGTTTCTGTTGGACAGAATTCCATACTTTCCTCTAACTTCTATCCCGAATAGCCTGGTTCTAATCTTCAGTCATAGACCTACCCACAGCAAAATGTCAGTCATTCATTTCTGAAGCATTTTATTTTGAACCATGTACAGAAAGAGACCATCTGTAAATTTGAACAATTCTTGTTCGGAATCGATGACGTTTGCTCAGTCTCCATTATACTCACATGTAATTCAAACATATCTTAGACTGCTGCTAAGTATTTGAAATGTGAATCCTGGTCTGCATTGATAAGCTGTAGGTATTCCTATATTTCTATGAAATAATAATCAAAGTGAATAACTAAAGTGAAGATTCAACACTTTGCACCCGCAGTTTACTTTGGAGTATAAAAAAAATTATGTGAAATGATTCTGAGATAAATTGATGACAAAAGTTTTTGTTCCTAGGACACTTTTATTATTTACAACATAATTCAGCAATTTAGATACAGAAGCATTATAATGTCGCAATGGTTTTATTTGTACTCTCTTCTTACTATTGTCCTGTGGACAGCATGATGTCCTTTCTCTGTGACATTTTAGTATCCTGCCTGAATCAAAATGTCAGAAATCATGTTGCATCCTTTGAGCATCTATTCGCCAGTTTGTAATCTTTAAACCTATTGCTCCTTTGACTAAATTCAAAGTGTATTAAGGTGCATTCGCTATATACGTTTTCAAATGTCATAATCACAGGTCACTGTGCTTTTAAAAACAAAATGACAAGCTTTGGTAGCAACTGCTTTCGAATTTTCCATCAGTTTTATGTTCCAAAGAAGACCTTGTTAATCTTTAACCCATCACAAAAGCTCCCCCTGTCTCTCATTGTCGCCCTCTCGGTTTGCACCTTCAATATCTCAAAGGATTTGACATTCATCTGGCACCTAAAGTGAAAGGGAAGAACTCACAACCTTTCCACGCTGACCTCGATGAAAAAAACTTTACCTGAGGGCCCATGGTGTGTGCAGGTACAAAACGATAATGCATTCCTTGTATTTGTTTCCGTATGCACTTGTAATCTTCCAAGTTTGATGAACCTTTACGTTAAATTGAAAATTAAAATTTACAAAAAATAAATTCAAATAAAATTTACATTAACTTTGTTTCAAATTGATCTGGAATTTTAAGTTGCTAAGCAACCAGATAACTGTTGCTGCAATTTTCCCCCTTTGTCTCTTATCTTTTCCTGGAGTTGATGCCCCAAGCTGTATCCAATTCCTTGAACCCCTGGAGACTCCGATAACTTTATGAATAACTATTCCATTGGCTTTGGCAATATCTTTAAATATGGCGAATCACAGCAAAACCAGGAAGAATACTGATTGATTCTCCTTCTCTTTCTCCCAGAAACATTGCTATGGGGCTGGATTCCCTACCTCGCGAAGACAGAAATGCAAATCGGCATTGAGCGGAGAATCGGGCGTCTGGCAAAAATCGAGGTTCGCACCCGACGCTAATTCAGGGGCCAAACACAGTTTGCAGCCCACGCTGGCAGGGGCATTCAAAACCAGCATTTGCATTCACTTAAATGTTTTTCCTGGATTGGACTGCCAGGGCCGGGGAGAGTAGCGGAGAGCGACCTGGTGACAGGTCCGTGGATTTGGGGTGGACTCTTCGGGATCAGGGTGGCCTGGCTCAGACTGCCATTACTTCAGTATGTGTTTTGAATGCACCCATTTGGTTCAACAGGCCCCTGGCTGTTCACTCTACTGACTGTTCACTTTGTCCTGCAAATGTTCAGAGGGCCTTTGGTCGTTTGGGAGCCCACCCAGGTTGACGCTCTGAAAACCCTCAGACCCCAGCTGACCCATCAATGGAATGGGTGTGGCCAAGCTCAATCAGTGGCACACCAGGTGCTGCCACTCCTCAGTGCACTCACCAGAAGCACAGCCCCACTGCAGGGGAATAGCAGAGCTCACTCTAAACAAAGGACATATACACCCTGGTCATTGGCACCCTCCCTGGCACATGGCCTTTCTCAGGGCAGAGACCTCACCTTGACACTATCAGCTAGCCCACCTTTCAGGACCACCAGCTGTATCCAAACCCTGCCTGCCCACCACGCTCATGATTCCAATCATACCTCGCCAGACAGGTTGTCACAACCTGTGCGTTACACCCAGGGCCCACATCACACTGCAGCTAAGCTCCCAACAACAACACACTTCCCTCGCTCACCCCCAATCGCACACACAAAAGCATGGAAGCAATTGGTGGCATACTGTGATCCTTTCCACCGCACAACCAGGTTCCACCCTGCTGGTGGAATAACACCTAGCACATCCAATGAGGACACCCACAGTAGACCTCACTGGGGAAACAGGACAGGGGCCACAGAGCCTGTTGCTGAAACGGGTTGCGGCAGCCTCCAGTGCCCCAGTTGGCAGGGATGGGTGATGAGGATAGAGGCTCCCCAGTGCCACACACTGATGGGGCAGGAGTGCAGTGTGAAAGGCAACATTTCAGGGGGAGGGGATGAGTGGTGGGTTTGGGGGCGGGTCATGTGGAGGGTGGAGCTGAAATGCAACTCAAGGTCAGCATGCAGCCTCTTGAATTTGGATAGGAAGAGAATAATCCTCTTGCTAACATGTCTCCTCTCTTTCCCCCCTGCAGAGAATGAATTTCAGAATACAGACAGAAATGTTTGCTGTCTACCTGTCCGCAGCTGCTGTTACGGACGCACGGAGGATGGAGGCACAGGGCTTACTCTGGGAGGACCCTGCACAAGAGTAGCCTGCCCCAGAAGAGCAGGGACCTGTTGGTGAGGCTCAACTGCCAGCTGCCCAACAGGCTGAGGTGGAGGTGTTTAAGAGGCGCCAACTCAGGGTACATGTATACCATTGACGCCTGTCCTTCAAGGAGCTGCCAGACCGCACATGGCGTCAAAGACTTCAGCTAACCACAGTGACCTACACCACCTGATAGTGGGGGTATGGATGAGGGCACCTGCTCCCGTTGGCCGTCAAGGTGACAGTCCTCCTGAATTTTATGCCTCTGTGTCTTTCCAGGGGCTGAGTGGGGACTTGTCTGGGATCTCACAAACTTCCGCACACAGGTGCATCTGCGCTGTGACAGTTGCCCTATTTGGCCGGGCAGCAGACTATATAAACTTCAGTCTGGACCAGACACACCAGGATGCCCAAGCATCAGGATTTCCTGCCCTCCTCGGCATGCCCCAGGTCTAGGGGGTGATTGATAGCACGCATATCCCCCTAAGAGCATCGGCTCATCGGGGGTGCCCTTCATCAATCGGAAGGGGTTCTACACACTGAATGTGCTGTTGCTGTGTGACCTCCAGCTGCACATCATGCACGTCTGCGCCGGACACCCAGGCAGTGCGCACGACACATACATCCTGATGAACCCACCGGTTCCCGGCAGCTTCGAGGTGCCCTCTTGGGTGAAGTGTTGGCCCTTGGACGACAAGGGCTACCCGCTGAGATCATGGCTAATGACACCTGTCCGCAAGTCCCGGACTGACGCGGAGACCCATTATAACGACGCCCATGCAGCAACCAGGGGCAAAATTCTCTGTTTCAAATCATATGGAATATAAGAGCAGGGAGGTTATGATGGAGCTATATAAAACACTAGTTAAAGCCACAACTTGAGCACTGCATTCAGTTCTGATTTATTGTGCCGGTGCAGACACGATGGGCAGAGTGGCTTCCTTCTGTGCCGTAAATCATCTGCATTTTCAAAATATTCTAAATGTCTGAAAAGAAGGAACACGCAGGGATCTGGGGAGAAGGCAGGGCAGTGACACCATGTGAATTGCTCCTTAGGAGAGGCAACATTCACATGATGGCCTTCTTCTGTGGTGTAACGGTTCGATGATCCTACAATGGGCAGCACGGTAGCACAAGTGTCTAGCACTCTGGCTTCACAGTGCCAGGGTCCCAGGTTCGATTCCCCGCTGGCTCACTGTCTGTGCAGAGTCTGCACGTTCTCCCCGTGTCTGCGTGGGTTTCCTCCGGGTGCTCCAGTTTCCTCCCAAAGTCGTGCAGGTTAGGTGGATTGGCCATGACAAATTGCCCTTAGTAACCAAAAAAAAAGGTTAGGAGGGGTTCTTGGGTTACGGGGATAGGGTGGAAGTGAGGGCTTAAATGGGTCGGTGCAGACTCGATGGGCCGAATGGCCTCCTCCTGCACTGTGTGTTCTGTGTAATTCACTGAAGTTTGTGATTTATGGATCTCATCTAAACCTTGAGAATAAATAATAGCCGTTGACATTTAAACCCATGATCCTGAGTAAAATGCAAATGCTGCCACCAAGGAGTGAGATTTAGATGGATTAAAGAACCTTCTAGCAAGGGATGATTATGTTTTTCACTTTGTGGTAGAACATGATGTTGGCATGAAAGAATAAGTTGCAGCAAATGGGCAGCTCCTTCCACACCATCTCCCCATCAATGCCCTGCCTCATTCAGACTTTGCCAGATCATCTTTACCGTTGCACAATGAGCTGATGTTTTGCTGTCTCCTGTCTTACATCTACCACCACATGCCAATTTCAATCTTTTTTTCCCAAACAATCATTACTAATCTGAGCCAGAATTGTGCACAATATTCCAAGTCCGGCCTTACCACGTTTCTATACAACTGTAGCATGACTTGCCAGATTTTTTACTCGATGCCCCGTCCAATGAAGGCAAGCATTCCATATGCTTTCTTGACTACCTTGTCCACTTGTGTTGCCACTTTCAAAGATCTGTGATCCTGTACGCCCAGATCTCTCTGACTTTCTGTATTCCCAAGAGTTTTTCCATTTACTGTACATTTCTCTTCTATGTGGTCTGCTCCTATTTCTTACGTTCTTATGTAATAGCTTTTGCAGATTGGGACATGTGGCAATATAGTTATAAGGAAATTATGGGGTATATAAAAATGACACAGCAGTTCTAGATATATTTTTCTCAAGTTACAAGACATTTGACTTATTTGATCTTGTCCAAACTAACTATTTATTCACCACTTGGACTTTAGCGGGGCAAAAGGAAATCCAAAAGGAATAACACACATTTTGTGCAGATAAGAAGCTGGATGTGGGTGAGTGGGAGATATAAAAGGTTCAAAAGAAACAGTAAAAAGCAGAGAATGAATTATTGAACAACTGAAGGCTAAAGAACACCCACTCACACTGGTGTAAGTCGAGAGCTAATGAGCACATTCTGACCGGAATTCGCCGGCTGGTTGCCGGCGCCTGGATTCTCATGTCCCACCGGCAGCACTCCCTTCCCGTGGGTTTCCCAGCAGTATGGGGTGGCTTCAATGGGCAATCCCGTTGACAGCGGGAGGCCGGGGAATCCCGCCCACTGTCTCTCAGCCTTACCAGACCTAGCAAATAATTTACTCCTAAGTAGCTGACTAGTGGAATGTTTCATTTCATTCCGTGGCATATCCAGGACACAAGGCTCTTAGAAATACTTAAAGCTACTCACTAGCATGTGTTGAAAATCACACATAAATACAGTAATGCAAGCAAGCTGGTGTTTTGTAATATTTCCACCTTATTTACATTCTTGGTATGAGTGAACAGTGACAAAGTGAATGAAACTATATCGTGAAGTAAATTCAGTTGAGTGCAGAAACACTTTGCAATGAGTAAATTTACTCGAGTCCCAGAAAGTACTCTCAGGCTGTGCAAAACGTAGACAAGGATAAGTCCTGTTTAACCTTGTGCTGATTTGAAGAATTTAACAACAGATTCAAAACTCTCTGCTCGTGTAAATATTTTGACACTTTTAATATTTACCGCTGGCTGGCAGAAAAATAGACCAACGTAGGGAACCATGTTGTCATGAAAAAGCTTACTGCGCTCTTTTAGCACTTTCTTCCCTTTTTACCCTGTGCACCTTTCTCCCTGTACCAGGTGGAGTTTGACACCTTACATACTCTCCTGCAGCAGTAACAAAGTAGTCAAGGTTTCTGTTTGAACCTGAATGTATAACTCAGCAAACTGTTCAGCTCTCCTAACATAAAATCCACACGAAAAGGAACTGGAAACTTGGGCGGGATTCTCCGACCCCCCCCCCCCCCCCGCCAGGTCGGAGAATCGCTGGGGGGCGACGTGAATCCCGCCCCCGCTGGCCACCGAATTCTCCGGCACCGAAAATTCAGCGGGGGCAGGAATTGCGCCGCACCGGTCGGCGCCCCCCCCACCCCCCCGGCGATTCTCCGGCCCGCGATGGGCCGAAGTCCCGCTGCTGTCATGCCAGTCCTGCTGGCGTGAATCAAACCACCTCCCTTACCGGCAGGACTGGCGGCATGGGCGGGCTCCAGGGTCCTGGGGGGGGCGCGGGGCGATCTGGCCCCGGAGGGTGCCCCCACGGTGGCCTGGCCCGCGATCGGGGCCCACCGATCCACAGACTGGGATGTGCCGTGAGGGCAATCTTTTCCTTCCGCCTGGGCCATAGCCTCCGCGATGGCCGATGCGGAAGTGACCCCCCCCTGCTCACGCGCGGGGATGACATCAGCAGCCGCTGACGCTCCCGCGCATGCGCGGACTTCCGCCGACCGGCGGTATGGTGTGAAAAGGCCTTTCCCGCCAGGCGGCGGTGCCCCAACCACTCCGGCACGGGCCTAGCCCCTCAAGATGAGGGCTTGACCCCTAAAGGTGTGGAGAAATCCGCATCTTTGGCGCGGCCCTACGCCAGAGTGATTCACGCCACTCCATCCCGCTGGGACCCCCCGTCCCGGCCAGTCTTACATTGTCCTCTCTTAGCATAGGAATACTGAGGATGATTGTTGGAATATCAGTGTCACTCCGACCAGGATCAGCCAACTCACAGCAGGCATGAAGACTCAGCACCTTTCTTGGTTTAGCTGTGTCTGTTCTATAGCAAGACAGTGGACACATGATAACCTGGCGTTGGCTATGGCACTGACAGGGGCTTCAAAAGGAAACTAACATACTGGCTCAATACCACCCAGGAAATAAGGGGTAAGCTGAACTAAGGTTCTGCAAAGATTTAAACCTTATTTGAACTCTCATGAAAAGGTAAGATGAAGCAGAACAAGCACATATTTAGAATAATGTAATCCCTACAGTGCAGAAGGAGGCCATTCGATCCATCGAGCCTGCACCGACCCTCTGAAAGACCACCCTCCTGAGACCCACTCCCCCACCTTATCTCCCATAACCACACCTAATCTTTGGACTTTGGGAGGAAACCGGAGCACTCGGAGGAAGCCGACGCAGACACAGAGAGAACGTGCAAACTCCATACAGTTACCCGAGGTCAGAACCGAACCTGTGTCCCTGACGCTGTGAGGCAACAGTGCAAACCACTGTGCTACATGTTTTGTTATGCTCTTGACGTAGCATAAGCTGCTTCCTTGATGTACACTCTGACAAAGGAAGGTTTAGACTTGGAGATAGCTTTAACACATTTATTAAACTATTAACAATTCTCCTACTTGGATTCTACTCTCCTGTTAATCCTGCTACAGCTACTCAGACTAACTAACCAGTCTGCTACAATCCACGTGGTGGGTGTGATGTGTTTCAATCTACCCTGTCTGTACTCACTAAGTGTCTCCACTGGAAAGAGGAAGATCATGTGTGCTGTGTCCTTATATATGGGTTGGTGTAATGCACCCCGTGGTAGTGTCACCTCTGTGTGTGTCGTGACTGTTCATTGGTCGTGTCCTATCTTACTGGCCTATTGGTTGAATGTCTGTGTGTCATGTCTCTGGTGTTCTCTCTAGTGTTTATCTAGTCGAAGTGTATTTACATTAACCCCTTGTGTACTTACAGTGATGCATATCACCACATCCCTCCTTTTTTCGTGTTACATATTTTCTGTACAGTGTTAAAGAAAATTGAACAAAATAGGTAGATGAGCGATGACATGTACAAATCATGATGAGTGATGATTAAACAATAAGTCCAAATCATATGCATGAGTCCAAAGTTCAGTAATTATTATGGTCGAGTGGCTTTCTTGTTTGGTTGGTGAGTAGGTGATGTTGATGGTGGCATTGCATTGTAAACACCATCAGTGTCCCTTTGCTTACGGAACCAAGAAGTGGTCAAATCACTTTGTTGTCTGAGGTGGACTCTTTCTTTCTTTCGATGCTTGTGGTGGTAATTCTTGACAGCATCTGTCCTGAAAGCCAGGTTGGTAGTGCAGCAAACGTGAATTGGTAAGATGCATCGTCCTGCCATGGTATGTCATTGTACTGAGCTGAGCAGTAACAGTGTCCTGCATTTACAGAGATGTACCATGTCGTACCAGTCGTAGTTCCATTGGCGTTGTTTTTGACGTGCTTGTTGTCAACGTTGTTGCCTTTGGTAAGCTTCTGGATGTTGTCTTTGATGTCGTGGTTGTGTTGGTTGGTTTTGTTGTCGTGTTTGCTGCGCTCAATGACCACACTCTAATAATACGAGTCCTTCACACAGTTACTCGTGTCAGCGTCCTTTGTGGCATCTGCTGTTTCCTTGAGCGTGCCGTCACTGAGTTTGCGGCGCTCCCCGTCTGGAGTCATGTCCGGCTTACTTGAATCAGCTTTGGCTTGTGGATGCTCCCCGTCTGGAGTCTGGTCTGTTTCACCTGAGTCAGTTTTGGCTTGTCGATGCTCCCCGTCTGGAGCCCTGGATCAGCTTTGGTTTTTTGACGCTCCCCGTCCGGAGTCATTGCAGGTTCACTTGAGCCAGCTGAGATTTCTTGATACTCCCCATCGGGAGTCATTTCAGGTTCACTTGAATCTTCTGAAGTTTTGTGATGCTCCCTGTCTGGAGTCAAAACATTCAGGAATGCTTTTGCTTGTGGAGAGGCTCGAGCGAATGAGGTTTGAAGTAACGTGGTGTCAGCGGAGTCACCAGTAGTCTCACTGTGATTGTCGAGTGCCTCTGTACATTCTAGCTGAGGTCTGTCACGTTGCACTTCTGGTATGGGAAGTGGGATGTCGTCGTCACTTTTCGCACCTACAGTGGGTAGAGCCTCAGTGTCTTCTTGCTGTACAATTGAGCGTGGTAGACTGTCATAGTCTGCTTGCTGTACAATTGAGCGTGGTAGACTGTCATAGTCTGCTTGCTGTTCACTTGAGCGTGGCAGACCTGCATCATCTGCTGCTGGTTGTTCAGAGGAGGTTGCTAGACCCTCATGGTCTTGTTCATGCAAGGACTGCACTCTGCAGTCTTGCATTTCTTCTATCGTGGAGTCTGTCCACGAGCTCGCTGCGGAGGCTTGTGTCACTGGAGTCACTTTCTGCGTGGAGACGTGCAGTTGTCTCGCTGTGGAGTCTTTCATCGCTTTCTGTGTGGAGTCGGGGACTCTTCGCGGTGTGTGGAACACTCTCTGTGTGGCAGCAGGCCGCTCTCTGTGGGCTTTTACCGCTCTCTGTCTCTTGGCGTCAGGCCGCAGCATAATCCTGCACTCACGAGTCGGGATGTCATATATGCTGGGCTGAAGATCCTCAAATCCGAAGAACACATCCGCGTCTGTGTCGGATTCTTCACTGTAGAACACATCTCGTTGCGGTTCGGATTTGGTGCTGGGGTCGCCATCTCCAATGATGAAATCATCGTCTGAGTTGTAGTCTTCAAGGACTGTATCATCTCTTTGAGCGGTGCTAACTGCTTGTTGCAGGATTCTGCGGAGGTTACTTTCAGCTACTGGTCGAAGTTCAGGCATTGTGCTGTCATTCCAGGTGAAAGAAACTTGTTTTGAGACTTTAAAATTTGTTTTTCTTCTTTTGCGACGTTTCCCCTTTAAGTGGGCGTGGTCCGGGGCCTCTGAAGTCACGATGCTTGTGACGTAGAGCGTAGGAACGATTGTGCATGCGCAGATCGCTGTTCCTTTACTTTGCACATTTCTCTCAACTGCGCATGTGCGGCACCTTTTCCAAGATGGCCACCAATCAAAATTGTCATTCGCTGCTCACCCACCCCGGCCTCGTGGTTAGTATTGGCGCCTCTTTTACCATTTTCTGTTGGTTTCTTTGTCTTTTCCTCGCAGTATCATTCAAACTTGTCCAGGACGGTCTGGAATTCACTCTTGTCTTGCCCTTTGGAGAACTTGAATGTTTTGAAGATTTCTTCTGCTCTTGCACCCGTGATGGTGAGCAGAAACCCTGTCTTTTCAGCATCGGCCACGTCCTGTAGGTCGGCTGCTACCAGGAAGATCTCAAACCTTTGCCTGAATGCACGCCAGTTTGCATTCAGATTGCCGTGGCACCTGAGCCGCCGTGGAACCGGAATCTCGAACATCTTGCCTGGGTGCTGTTGCTGGTTGTCACTGTTAGCTGAGTTGAAACTATATGGATTTAATCAGTCACTCCTTGGTACCATGTTTTGTTATGCTCTTGGCATAGCATAAGCTGCTTCCTTGATGTACACTCTGACAAAGGAAGGTTCAGACTTGGAGATAGCTTTAACACATTTATTAAACTATTAACAATTCTCCTACTTGGATTCGACTCTCCTGTTAATCCTGCTATAGCTACTCAGACTAACTAACCAGTCTGCTACAATCCACGTGGTGGGTGTGATGTGTTTCAATCTACCCTGTCTGTACTCACAAAGTGTCTCCACTGGAAAGAGGAAGATCATGTGTGCTGTGTCCTTATATATGGGTTGGTGTAATGCCCCCCTGTGGTAGTGTCACCTCTGTGTGTGTCGTGACTGCCCATTGGTCGTGTCCTATCTTACTGGCCTATTGGTTGAATGTCTGTGTGTCATGATGTCTCTGCTGCTCCCTCTAGTGTTTATCTAGCTAAGTGTATTTACATTAACCCCTTGTGTATTTACAGAGATGCATATCACCACACTACCGTGCCACCCTGCAGGGTCTGTTGTGACTCTGGATTGCTGGTGGAGAGCCCAGCCTGATAAATGCTCATTTCAGAAATAAAGGTAAAGTTTTGAACCTCTAAAAGAACAGTCGAAAATTCAGGTGCAGAACTTGCCTAAATTTCTACAAGGCTGCGAGAAGACATTACAAAGTATCAAAGTGCATAGTTGTCTGGTAGCAATGGCAAAACACAGAGAAACACACATTTTCCTGACAAGGATCTTCACAGAGTATATCCGGTAGATTTATGATCTCAGTTTTAAACTTAATTTAAAAAGAGCATGAACCATTTTTGCAGCTTTAAGTGATTTTTCTGATGTCTGATTTGTAACCTGTGGCAAGAGGGTGCAGCAGTCCCAGTGGGTGGGCCCAGCCTGACTCACCACTACTAGAACTCAGTGTGGCCTGCAGGATTTTCCATCCATTAAGCACAAATGTGCAGAATTACCCCTTAGATGCACAAATTGTAATAGCTAATTGATGGAACAATGCAAACCATAGATTTGTTTATTTTATGGCACTCTTGCTTGTGACACATCTAGTAAGGAAATATTTATACTTCTGTAATGCAAAACTCCTTTGACATTAATACAAGTGCTCCTCACTTTACATCAGTCCTGAAAATGAACAGTTTTTTTGACTTTGACTTAATAGGGCTTGCTGGCCCAATGCGTCAGACTGACTGGTAATTAACTGTGTAAAGCCAAATAGAACCACAGAAGGAGGCTAATCAACTTCCTGTGACTCGTTCAGGCTGTCTGCAAGTGCTATGCACACAGTGCTATTCCTCGGGTCAATCCCTCTGTCCTTTTGTTTTCTTATTCAGATATTTAACTAATTCCATTTAAAAGCTACTGATGCACGATCAATTGCACAAAGACTAAAGTTGGGTACAACTGTGGCTTTATTACAGTCAGATGCGAGGCCTCCTGCTGCAGCTGGCGAAATGGCAGAGCACTGGAGGTCATACATATTTATACAGTTCTCCCTGGGCGGAGCCAGCCGGCAGGAGCTACCGGCGAACCTGTAGTGCAGGTCCTACCTTACATCTCCTATTACAGTGGATCACCACATTCACCCCCTGTTAAAAATGAGTCCGGCGGGGGTGACGTGAAACTATATACAATTAGTGCAATTATGTACAGTGGTAGGGAAAGAAAAGTCCATGTTGACGGTCCGGAGTCCGTGAAAGGTTCAGCCAGTCCGGTGCTTTGGTGCTTCGTTGGGATTGGCGTAATGGTGGCGGCGAAGTCGGTGCTGGCGGTGGTGGAGGTGGCCCCGATGGCGGTGGTGACGGTTCCAATGCTGGCCAGTCATCGGGGAACTCTGGGAGCGTGCAGAAGTCCTCTTCATCCTTTTGTGCGGAAAAGGGGATGGGGGGGGGGTCTGGTGGGGTAAATATTGGCGGCACGGTGGGAGGTGGGTGGGGGGGCGCATTCGTGGGGTGGGGTGTTGGGGTGGAACCTGACGGTGCCAGGTCCCTGAGCGAGACAGTATCGTGGCGGCCGTCGGGGAACTCAACATAGGCATATTGAGGGTTGGCGTGGAGCAGGTGAGCCCTGTCCACCAAGGGGTCTGCCTTGTGGAGTCGGACGTGCCTCCGGAGAAGGACCGGTCCTGGAGCAGCAAGCCAAGTCGGGAGCGACATACCGGATGTGGAATTCCTGGGGAAGGTAAAAACACATTCATGGGGTGTGTTATTAGTGGCGGTGCATAATAGTGACCGGATGGAATGCAGAGCATCAGGGAGGACCTTCTGCCAGCGAGAGGCTGGGAGGTTCCTGGACCGTAGGGCCAGCTGGACGGCCCTCCAAACCGTCCCATTCTCCCGTTCTACTTGCCCGTTTCCCCGGGGGTTGTAGCTGGTCGTCCTGCTGGAGGCTATACCCCTGCTGAGCAGGAACTGATTCAGCTCATCGCTCATGAATGAGGATCCCCTGTCACTGTGGATGTAGGCGGGGAAACCGAACAGAGCGAAGATTGTGCTGAGGGCCTTGATGACGGTGGCAGATGTCATATCGGGGCATGGGATGGCGAAGGGGAATCTGGAGTACTCATCGACCACACTGAGAATGTACGTATTACGGTCGGTGGAGGGGAGGGGCCCTTTGAAATCCAAGCTGAGGCATTCAAAGGGGTGGGAAGCCTTCACCAGGCGCGCACGGTCCGGCCGGTAGAAATGCGGCTTGCACTCCGCACAGACCTGGCAGTCCCTGGTGACTGTCCTTACTTCCTCGACGGAGTAGGGCAGATTGCGAGCTTTGACCAGATGGTACAATCGAGTGACCCCCGGGTGACAAAGGCTGTCGTGTAGGGCCTGGAATTGGTCCACTTGTGCGCTGGCACATGTACCTTGGGAGAGGGCGCCTGGGAGCTCTTTGAGTTTACCGGGGCGATACAAGATCTCGTAATTATAGGTGGAGAGCTCGATTCTCCACCGCAAGATTTTATCATTTTTGATCTTGCCCCACTGTGTGTTATTGAACATGAAGACTACCGACCGTTGGTCCGTAAGGAGAGTGAATCTCTTACCGGCCAGGTAATGTCTCCAATGCCGCACAGCTTCAACGATAGCTTGAGCCTCCTTCTCGACGGATGAGTGCCGAATTTCAGAGGCATGAAGGGTGCGGGAAAAGAATGCCACGGGCCTGCCTGCCTGGTTTAGGGTGGCGGCAAGGGCAACGTTTGAAGCGTCGCTTTCTACTTTGAAAGGCAGTGACTTGTACACTGCGCGCATCCCGGCCTTGGCGATGTCTGCTCTGATGCGGGCGAAGGTAGTGTATGGCCGGTCTGACTTCCGGATGGGGAGCTGGTGGTAGGCGGATTTCAGGTCAATTGTTGAGCTGACCCGGTACTGCACAATCTGATTGACCATATCAGATATGCGTGGGAGGGGGTACGCGTTGAGCTGTATGTACCGATTGATGGTCTGGCACGACCATCCTGTGTTTCGCCCCAGTTTTAACCACCACCACTTGGGCTCTTCAGGGGCTGTTGCTGGCCTCGATGATACCCTCCTTAAGCAGCCGCTGGACTTCGAACCTGATGAAGGTCTTGTCCTGGGTGCTGTACCATCTTCTCCTGGTGGCAACAGGCTTGCAATCCGCAGTTAGGTTTGCAAAAAGGGAGAGGGGGGATCGACCTTGAGGGTCGCGAGGTCGCAAACGGTAAGGGGGGGTAAGGGCCCGCCGAATTTGAGGGTGAGGCTCTGGAGGTTGCACTGGAAGTCCAGGACCAACAGGAGTGCAGCGCAGAGATTAGGAAGGACATCGAGGCGGAAGTTACTAAATTCTACGCCCTGGACCGTGAGGGTGACTGTACAAAAGCCTCGGATCGGGACTGAGTGGGATCCGGAGGCTAGGGAGATCCTTTGATTGGCAGGGTGGACCGCGAGGGAGCAGCGCCTTGCCGTATCTGGGTGAACAAATCTTGTGGTGCTCCCGGAGTCCAGCAGACATGAGGTCGCTTGGCCGTCGATTTAAACCATCGTCGACGCGGTGGCCAGTTTGTGCGGGCGAGATTGGTAAAGCGTCATCGAAGTGAGCTGCGGGTAGCCATCGGATGCTTCGGGTGGCGAGTGTGTGCGGTTCCAATGTCAAGATGTCCGGGGACCCTGTGGGGAACAAGATGGCGGCGCTTATGGTGCGCATATTGTGGGGTCGGGACAAGATGGCGGCGCCCATTGGTCGCACATGGACCCGGTAGGAGGAGATGGCGGCTCCCATTGTGCGTCTGGCGTGGGGGAGGGGGCTATAGCGGGCGCAATCGCAGCGACTGCACGGGCCTGGCTCAAAGCCGCTAAGTGGCCCTTTTTACTGCAGGCTTTACAAACTGCAATGCGGGCCGGGCAGTGTTGGCGAGGGTGCTTCTGCTGACCGCAGAAGTAGCAGCGGGGACCCCCGGGGTGCGCGGATTGGCGCAGGCGAATTGCGAAGGCAGGGCCCCGGCTCAGGAGGTCAGCGGCGGTGTCCAGGAGGGGTAGGAAAGGGTAGAAGAGTGGGCAGCGCGGCGGGAGAGGTACGATTGTACGTTACGGGATTCGACCGTCATGGAGAGCGCCAAGGTTTTTGTCTCCGCCAGTTCGAGCGTGGCCCCTTCCAGCAATCGTACTCGGATGCGTTCAGACGCAATTCCCGTCACGAAGGCATCGCGCATGAGGAGATTCGCATGTTCGGCGGCCGTGAACCTGACAGTCACAGTCCCGGACAAGTGGAATTAGGGCCCGCCAGAAGTCTTTGATGGACTCACCAGGTAGTTGCGAGGAGGTGGCAAGTACATGCCTGGCGAAGAGCGTGTTCGCCTTCTGTATGTAGTGTTCTTTGAGGAGTTCCATTGCTTTTGTGTAATTCGTGGCATCTTGGATCAACGGGAACACGCTGGAACTCAGTCTGGAGTACAGGACGTTTATCTTTTAAGCCTCCGTTGGCGTGGGATCCGCCGCTTTGATGTAAGCCTCGAAACAGGCTAGCCAGTGAGGAAAGTCTTTCCTGGCGTCGGGCGAGTGAGGATCCAGCTGCAGGCGATCGGGCTTAATTCAGATATCCATTCTGTGGAAAATCTGACTGTAATAAATTGATGCACGATCAATTGCACAAAGGCTAAAGTTGGGTACAACTGTGGCATTATTACAGTCAGATGCGTGGCCTCCTGCTGCAGCTGGCGAAATGGCAGGGCACTGGAGGTCATGCATATTTATACAGTTCTCCCTGGGCGGAGCCAGCCGGCAGGCACTACCAGCGAATCTGTAGTGCAGGTCCTACCTTACATCTCCAATTACAGTGGATCACCACAGCTATCATGGATTCTGTTTTCACTATCTTTTCAGCTGGGGTATTCTGAGAGTAAAATCTGATAGCCCTCAAACAGGTACGGGATTGCAATGTGCAATTAACCCCTGCCCGTTGTGCCCAATGCAGGCAGCAAGGCAACTTTGTCACCTACTAATCTGCATGATCAGTGCAAAATGTGCCGTTGAATGGCTGCAGACTGCAGCAGGGGCCCAAGTTTGTGTAAGGCAAACGCTATATACTCTGCACTACTTAAAACCAGCCTGCGCTTCTCAAGGGGATATGCATTCTGGCTGAACCAGATGCTGGAACTATTTGTGCAAGAGAGTATAAGTGGGAAAAAGAGTGAATTATGGTGCGATGAATCTTGGGACATTTCCCAACCTTGGTGGGAAGGTGGAGAAGGAAAAAGACCTCCCACCAAGGTTGGGAAATATCACATAAATGGCTTTAGAGCCGTCGGCCCTTCAGTAGCTCTGCCAGTGCTACCCCGTCGTAACATGCGGCGTGGTCTGATAATTAGAGTTTTGTTTCAACTGACCCTGTTGTCGTGTTGGGTGTTCTGATGCACAAATGATCCAACATGGCTGTAGATGGTACAACTCTGTTTTATTGTCTAATCAACGGTAACAACTAACTACTGGCTTGGGTACGTGCTTCACCAGCTAACCTGTGGACCCAGCCCTATCATTATCCTAGTGAGGCACTCAGCACATGGTCTATGTCTGAGTGGTGCGCTGTGAGCTCTGTGCTCTGAGCTATCTCCTGGTAGAATGAGCGGGAACTGTGGTGTTCCCTGTTTTATAGTGCGTGTGCTCTCACTGGTGATTGGCTGCGATGTTATGTGTGTGCTGGTTGGTCCAACTGCCTGTCCATCAGTGTGTGTGTGATTGCACCATGATATGCAGATGTGGATATCATGACATCCCCCACTTTCACAAAGGATATGTGCCTACATGATAATAAATAGAAATGTGTACTGAGTGCATCTGAGTATGTGTGTGCAATATTTACAACATGTACATGAGGCTAAATTATACAGAGGAAGGTGTCAGGTGCAACAGAACAACGACGTTGTACCAATAACAGAACAAATGCAATCAACAAATGATGAGAGAAAACTTCTGGAACAATGAACGACAAGAAAGAAAAACTCGTCAACAGTACTGTAAAACAATTCAGTGAGTCCAATGTGCTAACAGGTTCATAAATCAAGTCTCTCAGGTGGGCGACGAATTCGGGTTGACCGCCTCAAGGGTGGGTCAGGATCCACCGGCTGAGGAATGGGCCTGGCCACGGGTGAGAGAGGAAGAGGCAGAGTGGCAGGAAGCTCAACAAAGTCAACATCAGGGATACCAGGAGGGCGTGGCACCGTTGCATAATCTCGTAGCGAGCGCTGAACCAGACGAAGGGCCCGCCGATGACGGCGGCAAATAGAGCCATCAGGCATACGAACCAAGAATGACCAGGGAGCCACGTGGCAGAGAACCTCGGCGGTTGCCGACCAGCCACCCTCTGGTAGGTGTATCCGGATGTTGTCTCCAGACGCCAGGGCAGGAAGATCAGTCACCCGAGTGTCATGTACCACCTTCTGCTGAGCATGGTGTTGTTGCATCCTTCGCAGTACTGGAGCATGGTCGAGGTCAGGAACATGAATGGACGGCACAGTGGTCCTGAGGGTGCGACCCATCAACAGCTGGGCTGGCGAGAGGCCCGTGGACAGTGGGGCCGAGCGATAGGCCAGCAGGGCTAAACAGAAGTCAGATCCGGCATCAGCAGCCTTGCAGAGGAGCCGCTTCACAATGTGGACGCCCTTTTCTGCCTTGCCATTCGACTGAGGATGCAAGGGACTGGACGTCACATGTGTCAAGTTGTATGAAGTGGCAAAGGAAGACCATTCTTGACTCTCAAAGCAAGGCCCGTTGTCAGACATGATGGTGAGCGGAATCCCATGGCGAGCAAAGGCTTCTTTGCATGCCCGGATGACAGCTGATGACGTTGTGTCGTGCAGGCGTATGACCTCCGGATAACTTGAGAAGTAGTCAATAAGAATAATGTATTCTCTGCCGAGCGCATGAAAGAGGTCCACGCCCACCTTCGCCCAGGGGGACGTGACCAACTCATGGGGCTGAAGGGTCTCAGGGGGTTGCGCCGGCTGAAACCTCTGGCAGGTGGGGCAGTTGAGCACATGTTGGCGATGTCGTTGCTGATGTACACAGCCTCTCGGGCCCTCCGCCTGCCCTTTTCAACTCCGAGATGGCCTTCGTGCAGTTGTTCGAGGACAAGCCGGTGCATGCTGTGTGGGATGACGATCCGGTCCAACTTCAAGAGGACACCATCAATGATGGCCAAGTCGTCCCGGACGTTGTAAAATTGTGGGCAGTGCTCCTTGAGCCATCCTTCCGTCATGTGGCGCATCACACGTTGTAGAAGGGGGTCAGCCGCAGTCTCACGGCGAATGTGGGCCAGGCGTGCATCAGTGGGCGGCAGATTGGCCGATGTGAAGGCTACCTGTGTGTCGACCTGACAAACGAACCCCTCTGAGTCGGGCGGTGTGTTGACCGCCCTGGACAGAGCATTTGCGGTGATGAGACCCTTCCCCGGGGTGTAGACAAGTTGGAAGTTGTACCTCCGAAGCTTGAGCAGAATGCGCTGGAGGCGAGGGGTCATATCGTTGAGATCCATCTGAATGATGCCGACCAGGGGGCGATGGTCGGTCTCCACAGTGAACTGCAGAAGACCATATACATAGTCGTGAAACTTGTCGATGCCAGTCAACAGACCTAGGCACTCCTTCTCAATCTGTGCATAGCGCTGTTCTGTGGGGGTCATGGCCCGCGATGCATAGGCGACCGGAGCCCATGATGCGGTGTCGTCCCGTTGGAGGAGTACCGCCCCAATGCCAGACTGGCTGGCATCAGTTGAGATCTTTGTTTCCCATGTGGTATTGAAAAACGCCAGTACCGGGGCAGTGGTGAGCTTGACCTTAAGCTCCTCCCATTCACTCTGGTGTGCGGGCAGCCACTGGAATTCCATTGTCTTTTTGACCAGGTGGCGAAGAGCAGTCGTGTGCGAAGCAAGGTTAAGAATGAACTTCCCCAGGAAGTTGGCCATCCCGAGAAAGCGCAGCACTGCCTTTTTGTCCGACGGCTGCTGCATGGCTTCGATGGCTGCCACTTTGTCTGCATCCGGCCGCACACCCGACCGGGAGATGTGGTCCCCCAAAAACTTTAGCTCAGTCTGACCAAAAGAGCATTTGGCTCGGTTAAGGCGCAGGCCCTGATCCCGTATCCGTGCAAAGAAAGACACGCTGGAGACGACTGATGTGCTCCTGTGGTGTGGTGGACCAGATGATAACGTCGTCTACGTAGACGCGTACCACTTCGATGCTGACCCATGGCATTGGCTCCTTGACCCGGGAAAGCACTCTTTGGTCCTGCAGGTCCTGCAGCTGCTGCTTGAGGTGGTCCTTGAGTGGGGCTGGGACCCTACGAGGTGCGTGAATGACCGGGGTGGCGTCCGGTATGAGCCGTATTTTGTACGTGTAGGGCAGAGTGCCCATGCCCTCGAAAACCTCCTGCTTGTGCGCGAGGAGCGAGTGGAGCTGCGCCCTAAAGTCTGCATCTGGGAAATCGGACGTGCCTTCTGGAGACAGAGTGTGTACCCGCTGAACGAGGTGGAGGATTTCAAATGATAATGTGGCTTTGTGTGAATTGTGTGTAACATCGAGCTGGCAGGACCCCGTGGCCGGGATGACGTTTCCATTGTAGTCAACCAGCTGACAGTGGGATGGCAGAATCGGTGGTTTAACCTTCAAAGTCTGGAAGGCTGACCATGCGAGGAGATTGGCGGAGGCACCAGTGACCAGGCGAAATGTGATCTGCGATCGGTTGACCGTTAGGGTGGCACACCACTCATCGCCCGGATCAATGCTGTGCACTGGCAGCGGCTGGTGGTTCCGACTTGGGGCATCCGGTTCTTGTGGATTACCGCAACGCGGAAGGGCTTCCTGTCTTTGGTATCGTTGGTCTGCATACTTTCTGGATATGACTCAGTGAATCGCCCTCACGTCCCTGCGAGACTGGCGGAATTGTTGGGAGTTGGCAGGATGAGCTGCTCGGCAGCAAGCAGCATAGTGACCCATCCTGCCACATCGAAGGCATTGTCGCGCTTTGGCTGGTTATTGCCGCTTTAAGTGGGCGGAGCCATAGTTGCCGCACGTCATGACGTCATGGCTTTCGTTGCGCCACCACGCATGCGCAGTGCGGTCCTGCGTAGAGCGCGCCTGCGCATCACGTTCCTCTGCATCAACGTTCCCTCTTTTGCCGCGTACAAGTGCGGGAGGCCTCAGAAAGCGCGCGAAATGGCCGCCCTCGTCCAGGCCGCGGGCCGGGAGGAACTCGATCGACTGGACCCGCTCCGCCTCGTGGGACCCGTGCCATGCCGTTTCGGCCGCCTGGATTTGGGAGTACCGGCTGGTTGCGTTCTCATGGAGGACGCGGGTCTTGATGGCAGTCGCTAGGGTGAGGCGCTTTATTTTAAGGAGCTGCTGGCATAGGGTGTCCGAGATGACCCCAAAAACTATCTGATCCCGTATCATGGAGTCGGAGGTGGCCCCATAGCCGCAGGACTGCGCGAGGATTTGGAGGTGTGTTCAGTAAGATTGGAAAGGCTCATCCTTACCCTGCAGGCGCTGCTGGAAGAGGTACCTCTCGAAGCTCTCATTGACTTCCACGCTGAAGTGTTCATCGAACTTCAGAAGCACCGTTTTATATTTTGTTTTGTCCTTGCCTTCTGCGAATGCCAGTGAGTTATAGATATGGATGGCATGTTGCCCCACCGTGGAGAGGAGGAGGGCGATCTTCCTGGTGTCCAATGCATTCTCCCTGTCTGTGGCTTCGAGGAAGAGCTGGAAGCGCTGTTTAAACAGCTTCCAGTTTACGCCGGGATTACCAGCGATTCGGAGCGGCTGTGGCGGGCTGATGTTTTCCATGGAGCAGGATGGTGGATTTCTGAAAGGATGCAGGTAGGTCTCACAGTCGCTGGTCTGCGTCCACTACTGGTACCATGTCGTGTTGGGTGTTCTGGTGCACAAATGATCCAACATGGCTGTAGATGGTACAACTCTGTTTTATTGTCTAATCAACGGTAACGGTAACAATGGCTTGGGTACGTGCTTCACCAGCTAACCTGTGGACCCAGCCTATCACTATCCTAGTGAGGCACTCAGCTCATGGTCTATGTCTGAGTGGCGTGCTGTGAGCTCTGTGCTCTGAACTAACTCCTGGTAGAATGAGCGGGAACTGTGGTGTTCCCTGTTTTATAGTGTGTGTGCTCTCACTGGTGATTGGCTGCGATGTTATGTGTGTGTTGGTTGATCCAACTGCCTGTCTATCAGTGTGTGTATGATTGCACCATGATATGCTGATGTGGATATCATGACTCCTGTGCTTTGTTTTTTCATGCCCCTCTTAAAGGTATGCACTGGCCACTCAGCCAGACTGTTCGAAGAAGGTAGTTTGAATGTGCTTCACCCCATTCGTCTGCATAAACCCCAGAAATTCCTCACGAGTGATTTGGTTGACAAGCTCATCTGTGAGTGCTGACTGATTGGCGTTGATTCGCCATGGTGGCTCGTAAAGTGGTGGAAGGCATCCAGTAAACATCCATTCACTTTGAATGGGCATCGAGCAACAGCAGAAACATTGACCCCCAGGAATACCCCAGCAACCTCTGCGTGCAAACGCTCCTAAGGGCACCCTGGCCATTCCCATTGGTGGAGCGAGGCTGATGGCAGGAACTTTTGATGTTCTTGGCATGCCGCACACTGCTGCACCATCCTCTTAATATCGCCATCAAACCCTGGCCACCACACGTAGCTCTTGGCGAACATCTTCATTTTGGAAACCCCCGGATTTCCACCATGCAGTTCATGTAAAATATTATTTTGGCCTTCCCTCGGGAATACCAGACGGGCTTCCCGCAGGAGGCTGCCGTCCTCTACATGAAGCTCTTGTTGCAAATGCTCGCAATTCTTCTGGAAGTTTCCCCTGCAATCCCCCATGTAGGACGATGTAGTTCAATTTTGCCAATGTAGGGTCCTTTTGAATCCATACACAAATTTGTGAGGCTGTGACAGGCAACGTTTCTGTAAAATAAAGTGCCAACACAACTTTGTTCCCTACTGGGGAATGGGGGGGCGTATAAGCAGTGGGCAATTTGTGTGCCTGGGCGATACATGAAAGTATGTTTATATGCTGCCCATTGCTGAATCCTGGCCGAAGTTATCGGGGGTATCACTTTGTCTTCTTTGAAAAGGCTGAGTAAGGGCTTGTAGATCGTGATTATTGCGAAATGATGTCCATAGATGTATTTCTCTAAGAGCGCGTGTAGGGATATGAGAAGCATTGCCAGATGTGGAATAAATTGCCACATCTCCAAGGTTGTGTTAGCAGATGATAATGGTGTGGGCTACAGATGAAGTATGATGGCTGTGTCAATGAAATGCTTGGTACATCTGGCAGAAAGCCTGAGTGCAATGACAGAGAGAATGGTGGAGTCTGGCACTGAATTTTTAAGGGCTTTTGCAGATTGAAGTGTACCCTGCCCAGCAGAGAAGTGGTGGCCAACTCGGTTGCTCTTCAGCTGCTCGGCTAATAGCTAACAGCAAGGAAAGAGCCCTCATGATGACAAGGTTGTGCAGCTTGCAACTGGCTACCACAAATGTTTTTTTTTAAATATATTTTATTGAAATTTTTCGTTCACAATTTTTTCCCCTTACACATCAAACATAAAGAAAATTTAACAGTACATGTAACATGATAACCACAATCTAATAAAAAGTAACTAACCAACATGGTAAACTAATCAATTAACATAAAATGAAACTTTCCCCTCCCCCCTCCCTCCCCCCCCCCCCCCCCCCCTCCCCCCTGGGTTGCTGCTGCTGGTCATCTATCTTCCCTCTAACGTTCCGCTAGGTAGTCGAGGAATGGTTGCCACCTTCGGGTGAACCCTTGAGCCGATCCTCTCAGTGCAAACTTAATCTGCTCCAGTTTTATGAACCCCGACATATCGTTTATCCAGGCCTCCAGTCCGGGGGGTTTCGCTTCCTTCCACATGAGTAAAGTCCTACGCCGGGCTACTAGGGACGCAAAGGCCACGACATCGGCCTCTTTCGCCTCCTGCACTCCCGGTTCATCCGCAACTCCAAATAAAGCTAACCCCCAGCCTGGTTTGACCCGGACCTTCACCACCTTCGGAATCACTCCCGTCACTCCCCTCCAATACCCCTCCAGTGCCGGGCACAACCAAAACATATGTGTGTGATTTGCCGGGCTTCCGCCGCGCCTCCCACACTTATCCTCCACTCCGAAGAACCTGATCAACCTTGCTCCCGTTATGTGTGCTCTATGCAGCACCTTAAATTGAATCAGGCTAAGCCTGGCACACGAGGAAGAGGAATTTACCCTGCTTAGGGCATCAGCCCACAGACCTTCCTCTATCTCCTCCCCGAGCTCTTCTTCCCACTTCCCTTTCAGTTCGCCCAGCAGCTCCTCCCCCTCCTCTCTCATCTCTCGGTATATCTCTGACACCTTGCCCTCTCCGACCCACACCCCTGAGAGCATTCTATCCTGGATCCCCTGTGTCGGGAGCAATGGAAATTCCCTCACCTGTTGTCTTGTGAACGCCCTCACCTGCATATACCTAAAGAAATTTCCCCAGGGCAGCTTATACTTTTCCTCCAACGCTCCCAAGCTCGCAAACGTCCCGTCTATAAATAAATCTCCCACCCTCCTAATTCCCAACTGGTGCCAGCTCTGGAATCCTCCATCCATCCTCCCTGGGGCAAACCTATGGTTGTTCCTAATTGGGGACCCCACCAGGGCTCCCAGCACACCTCTCTGTCGCCTCCATTGTCCCCAGATATTTGATGTTGCCGCCACCACTGGGTTCGTGGTAAATTTTTTTGGTGAGAACGGTAGTGGCGCCTTCACCAGCGCCTCTAGACTCGTCCCATTACAGGACTTTCTCTCTAGTCTTTTCCACGCCGCTCCCTCTCCCTCTATCATACATTTACGGATCATCGTCACATCGGCGGCCCAATAGTAGTCGCCCAAATTCGGCAGCGCCAGTGCCCTTCTATCTCTGCTACGTTGTAAGAACCCCCTCCTTACCCTCGGAACATTCCCTGCCCACACGAAGCTCGTGATGCTCCTGTCTATTTTTTTAAAGAAGGCCTTAGTGATCAGTATAGGGAGACATTGGAATACAAATAGGAACCTCGGGAGGACCATCATCTTAATTGCCTGCACTCTGCCCGCGAGTGACAGTGGCTGCATGTCCCACCTCTTGAAGTCCTCTTCCATTTGTTCCACCAGTCGTGTCAGATTAAGTCTGTGCAAGGTTCCCCAGCTCCTGGCTATCTGAATCCCCAGGTATCGAAAGTTTCTTTCCACTTTCCTTAAAGGCAGGCCATCTATCCCTCTACTCTGGTCCCCAGGGTGTATCACGAAAAGTTCACTCTTCCCCATGTTAAGCCTATATCCCGAGAAATCTCCGAACTCCCTCAATATCTGCATGACCTCTGTCATCCCCCCCACTGGGTCCGTCACATACAACAGTAGGTCATCCGCGTAGAGTGACACTCGGTGTTCTTCTCCCCCTCTTATCACCCCTCTCCATTTTCTGGAGTCTCTCAGCGCCATGGCCAGTGGTTCAATTGCCAACGTGAACAGAAATGGAGATAGCGGGCATCCCTGTCTTGTTCCCCTGTATAGTCGGAAATACTCCGATCTTTGCCGACCCGTGACCACACTTGCCGTTGGGGCCCCATAGAGGAGTTTGACCCAGCTAATAAACACGTCCTCGAACCCGAAGCTCCTCAGCACCTCACATAGGTACTCCCACTCCACCCTGTCAAATGCCTTCTCTGCATCCATTGCCGCCACTATCTCTGCCTCCCCCTCTACTGGGGGCATCATTATCACCCCTAATAGCCGTCGCATGTTGACATGTAGTTGTCTCCCCTTTACGAATCCTGTCTGGTCTTCGTGCACCACCCCCGGGACACAGTCCTCTATCCTCGATGCCAGCACCTTTGCTAGCAATTTGGCGTCCTCATTTAGTAGTGAAATAGGCCTATAGGACCCACACTGCAGCGGATCTTTATCCCGCTTCAAAATTAGCAATATCGTCGCCTCCGACATTGTCGGGGGTAGGGTCCCTCCTTCCCTGGCCTTGTTAAAAGTCCTCACCAACAGCGGGGCCAGCAGGTCCACATATTTTCTATAAAATTCCACCGGGAACCCATCTGGTCCCGGAGCCTTCCCTGCCTGCATGTTCCCCAGCCCCAAGGTAACCTCGTCCACCCCAATTGGTGCCCCCAGGCCTTCCACCTCCTGCTCCTCCACCCTCGGGAACCTTAATTGGTCCAGAAACTGCCGCATCTCCTCTTTTCCCTCCGGGGGTTGGGACCTATAAAGTCTTTCGTAAAAGGTCTTAAACACCCTGTTTATCTTCCCTGCTCGCCGCACCGTAGCTCCCTTTCCGTCTCTAATTCCCCCTATCTCCCTCGCCGCTGTCCTCTTTCGCAGCTGATGGGCCAACTGGCGACTAGCCTTTTCCCCATATTCATACCTCACCCCCTGTGCCTTCCTCCACAGCACCTCCGCCCTCCTGGTGGTCAGAAGGTCGAACTCCGTCTGGAGTCGTCGTCTCTCCCTGTACAGTCCCTCCTCCGGGGTCTCCGCAAATTCTCTGTCCACCCTTAAGATCTCCCCCAGTAATCTTTCCCTTTCCTTGGCCTCTGTTTTCCCTTTGTGGGCCCTAATGGAGATCAGCTCTCCTCTGACCACCGCCTTTAGTGCTTCCCATACCACTCCCACTCGGACCTCCCCGTCGTCATTGGCCTCCAGGTATCTCGCGATACATCCCCGCACTCTTCCACAGACTCCCTCATCCGCCAACAATCCCACATCTAATCACCAGAGTGCACGCTGCTCCCTCTCCTCTCCTAATTCCAGGTCCACCCAATGTGGGGCATGATCCGAAATAGCTATGGCTGAATACTCAGTTTCTTCCACCCTCGAGATCAACGACCTTCCCAAAACAAAAAAATCTATCCTGGAGTACACCTTATGAACATGGGAGAGGGAGAACTCCCTGGCCCTCGGTCTAAGAAATCGCCATGGATCCACTCCCCCCATTTGGTCCATGAACCCCTTAAGCACCTTGGCCGCTGCCGGCCTTCTTCCGGTCTTAGATCTGGATCTATCTAACCCTGGGTCCAGCACGGTGTTGAAGTCTCCCCCCATTATCAAGTTTCCTACCTCCAGGTCCAGTATACGTCCCAGCATCCGCTTCATGAATCCCGCATCATCCCAATTCGGGGCATATACGTTAACCAACACAACCTCCATTCCCTCCAGCCTGCCACTCACCATTACATATCTGCCTCCACTATCTGCTACAATGCTCCTTGCTTCGAATGATACCCGTTTCCCCACCAGTATGGCCACCCCTCTATTCTTTGCATCCAGCCCTGAATGGAACACCTGTCCCACACATCCTTTCCTTAACCTAACTTGGTCCGCCACCTTCAGGTGCGTCTCCTGGAGCATAGCCACGTCTGCCCTCAGTCCTTTCAAGTGCGCGAACACTCGGGCCCTTTTAATCGGTCCATTTAGGCCTCTCACGTTCCACGTGATCAGCCTCACTAGGGGGCTACCTGCCCCCTTCCCGTGTCGACTAGCCATCACCCTCTCTAGGCCAGTCCCACGTCCCGATTCCGCGCTCCCACTCGTTCCCCAGGTGTCGCATTCCAGCCCCGACCACCCTTTCTTTAGCCAGTTCCTCTTTGATTTCTGCAGCAGCAACCCAGTTATCCTCCCCCCCCCCCCCACCCCACCCCCCCCCCCGCTAGATCCCCCTCTAGTGTGGTTGCTCCCCCCATATTACTTCCGCAAGTCAGCTGACTTCAACTGACCCCGGCTTCTCCTGCTCACTCCTTGACCCCCCCCCCCCGTGTGGGGAACTCCCATCTACCTTGCGCCTATCTTCCCGCCATCATCTTTCTGGCGCGGGAACATCTCTGTAGCTGACCCGCCCCTTGTGGCGCAGCTCCCTCTCCCACCCCACTCCCATTCCTCATCCTCCGCCTATGTCTCTTCTTTCCCCCCCCCCCACCGGCGCCCACATTTCTTAGTGTCCCCCCCCTTCCCAATTTACATCTCTATATACATCGACAGTGACATTTCCCTCTACTATCAGTCCCTCAGTTCCGATCCAATTTCTCATCTTTAATAAAGGTCCATGCTTCTTCCGCCGTTTCGAAGTAGTGATGTCTCTCCTGGTACGTGACCCATAGTCGCGCCGGCTGCAGCATCCCGAACTTCACCTTCTTCTTATGTAACACCTCCTTGGCTCGATTAAAACTCGCCCTCCTTCTCGCCACCTCCGCACTCCAATCCTGGTATACCCATACCACTGCATTCTCCCATCTGCTACTCCGTACCTTTTTGGCCCATCTCAGAACCACTTCTCTATCATTAAAGCGGTGAAATCGCACGATTGTCGCCCTAGGTGGTTCTCCCGCCTTTGGTCTCCTCGCAGGGACCCGATGAGCCCCCTCCACTTCTAAGGGCCCATCAGCGAGCTTAGCATCGTGCTCACGTAAGCCCCGCAGTCCGTTCCTTCCACTCCCTCAGGGAGACCCAGGATCCAAAGGTTCTTCCTTCGTGCTCTGTTTTCTAGGGCCTCAATCCTTTCAATGCACTTTTTGTGGAGCGCCTCGTGTGTCTGTGTTTTGACCGCCAGGCCCAGGATCTCGTCCTCATTATCCGTCACCTTCTGCTCCACCACGCGGAGCTCTGTCTCCTGGGTCCTTTGTGCCTCCTTAAGCCCCTCAATTGCCTGTAGCATCGGGGTCAGCACCTCCTTCTTAAGTAGCTCCACACACCGTCTTAAGAATTCGTCTTGATCGGGCCCCCATGTCGCCTGGGCTTTCTCCGCTGCCATCTTGCTTCTTTTTCCCTTCTGTCCCTATCGTCGAGGATTCTTCGCGATGTAGCCGCCGCCGCCGATATTTTCCTCTTTCGTTGGGGGGGACTCCCTATTAACTCACCCCACACCGGGTTTCGTCGTGAAAAAATTTCCCGTTGGGGCTCTTAAAAGAGCCCGAAGGTCCGTTTGAGCTGGAGCCGCCAAAACGTGCGGCTTAGCTGGGCATCGCCGACACCGGAAGTCGGCTACCACAAATGTTGACATGCACTAAGCTGAGCACTGTAGATCTCCACCAGAGCAATCCAGGCAGTAAAGGTACTGTTTCAGCTTGCTAATGGTCTGCTCTATCACATTTTGAGCGGTAGTGTGTCTCTTGTTGGATACTGCCCAGATGTGCATGGGTGCAATCAGCATCATAAACTATATCAATAAACAGCCCAATGGACACCCTCTGATTTTGTGACTGAAATACAGCAAATGACCAGAGGTTGACGGCAACATGACTGTTGGCAAGAAAAGGGACATTGGAGTGCACAATTTACTGTATATCGACGCACACCCGCTAAGGGAATTGAATCGCTTTCAATTGTGCCACATCTCTGAGTTGTCCTGTGGCACTCACAAAGCGATGTATGTACAGTCAATGCACCCAGCACCACTGAGAAACGAGCAATCCTTGCAAAGCTGTGTGCCTGCTCCACCTGCCTCTAAGACAAATGAAAATGAAATGTAGTCAGCTTTTTTGGCTTACAGAGCAACAATGACCTCCCTCATCGCAAAATGAACAGCAAACTGGGAAATGTTGAAAATACAGCCTGTTCAATCCTGGGAGAACGTTGGTGTATAAAGATTCATGGCCACAGTCACCTTCACAGTCACTGATGATGTTGTCCTCACCTGGTTCTTGCAGTTGTTGCTGCAGCAGGTGGCACATTTCAGAAGTAAATGGTTTGTGCAGTATCCTTGAAATCAGGACATAGTCTGTCAGCATTGTACCATTCCCTGCAGACTTTCCCAACTTTGCAGCACTCGAGAAGCCGCTTTCTATAATTGTAGCAACTGACAACAGAAATCTATCGCCAACTAAATTGTGAGCAATAGTGCTGGTGAGGACTTGGCAAAATCATCTTCCAGGCCATATCAGCTGTGTGTGTTGAAAGGACACCATTAGCTGGGGTGCTGTGCTCCAAAATGGCAGCACTGGGTCTGCCTATTCTGTATATGTACCCGGTGCACACTCCTGTGCACGCTAATGCCCGAACCAAAATGACATTCAGTGTGGTTCAAACAAGAATGTACATACGCATCCTGGATGCAATTTTCTTGCCAACAGGGCACTAAGAAGCTGAATTTGATGTTTTTTATGTCCGAACAACCCTCTGTTGAATTTTTTTTAATGATCCTAATCTCATCCTTTATTCTTTTGATGTTGATTCGAAGAATCCATTCACCAACCAGTGGAGATGGTTAACAAAATTCCTCATAATTTAGCATTTGTTGCTCTTATTAGCCTTAGTTTTATTAGCTCTAATTCTGTCACCTTTGCTCACGAGTCGCCAGGTATATTTCTGATACCGCCACGTGGTTCAAGCTCCAGTAATGATTAATAATGCAGCACACCGCTTAGTAAATGTTAAATCAACGATCATTTATTATATACAGCAATAAATACTCATACAATAATCCTACTTCTAAAACTATTACCTACCACTAAAGGCCAATACTTAACTTTGGTGATGGCCCACCAGGTCAGGAAAACAAATGGTCTATCGAATTGGGTCTGGCCTGCGGGATTCAAAAAGGCTGGTACGGGTCGATCGTCTGGAACACCTACCTGGTAGCGATCGCTGGAGTAACACTTACTTGTTCTTTCATCGAAGGGTCTCGAAGGTTGCGAGTAGGAGAAGAAGGGGCGATCTGAACTTGGCCCCTATCTTTATAGTTCCCAGGGGCTTCCCGCCTTTCGGGGCGGACCTTGACCCTGGTCCCAAGTGATATGCTCCAATAATGGGGCGATTCCTTGATCGGGGGGTGGTCGTTCACCTTTCTTTGTCTCGGCCACTGCTGGCGCCGAGAGGTCTGGATCGGCTTTCAATTGCTAATTTGTAGCAATTGTTCCCGGGGATAGCCGATTAAACTGCAGATGGCTGGGTTGATGTGCTGCTAATGGTTGCAGGTATCTGTCTGGAATGCACTGTTCTGTCTGCAGCTGTCCGTTTGGGTCCTGTTGGCTGATTTTCCCATCAGCCTTTTCAGTTTGCCATTTTACATCGGGGTTTGGCCAAATTAATCGGGAATCAGCCATTTTAGGTGGCTCCACATTCTTCCATCAGATCTCTCCTAAAAGGCCTAGGCCTCTAATTTAGCCCACGAGTCCTCAGTTTCTCTCGAGTCCTTGCAACTAGAATCTCTCACTTTTGCTCTCAACCTAACAGGTTTATTCTGTACCCGCTGCACGGCCCTGTCATTGTTCCAAACTGCAGTCCAAACAATGATTTGTATAGGTTTAACATTACATTTGTTTTAGTGCTCTTTGACCCTTTGCAAAATCTAGGCTGCCATAGCTTTTATCAATGCTACCAATTATTCTATCATTGTAAGGCATGTGTCTTTTTAACATTGAATCGAACAAATATTAATGAAGAATGTTTTTTTAAATTGTCTCAGAAAACCATGAACTGATCAATATGTTTGAGCAAACAAAATGCCTTGAACCTTCAGCAGTCCTGATTGACAGGCAACTTGTTTAATAGTGGTAGCATGAAATTAAATACATATTTTTCAAGCTGAAAAGACCCTTCAGTGCTCAAAAAGTCATATGAATGTTTTTTATTCAAGTATTTAATTCACACCCTGGCCATGTGTTTTTTTTTCCATTTACGTAATATGTCCTCATTAGGCTATTATTTTTTCCAACATAATAACTGTCAAACATTCTGGCTCTCAGAAAGATTCTGCACCTTGTCACATTTGACAGCATTTATGTCTGCTTGGTTGTTCTTTGGTAAATGAACATAAGAACTAGTGGTTACTGGACCAGTAATCCAGAAAAAATCAGATTAAATCCCTCTGTGTGAGTTGTGGACTTTGAATTCAGTTTAAATAACCTACAAATTAAAGGTTGGTATCAGTCAAATAGGAAGTCTTGTGGTGCAATGGGTAGCACCCCTGCCCCTGAGCCAGAAGCTCTAGGTTTGGATTCCACCCAAGGACATGATGGCCAAGAAAGGTGTGTTCAGAATGCGGCCAAACAGGTTGAATGTCAGCCTGTTCCAGCACACACCAATGGCAGGCAGATGGCAAGAGCAGGAGAGGCTCCTGGTCAGCCAAGCTTGATGCGCCCCTCTAGCTATAAGCCTCTGGCGACAGTCTAGCGACCTGTTCCAGTAAAACCCTCACTATGGGAATAGATTAATGTCTGCCTTGTGCACCACGAGGTGTGAGAAGAGCCACAACAATCAGTCAAATGAAGCTATCAGATTGTCTTAAAAATCCATTGGGTGTTGGATTACAAATGTCTTTTAGGGAAGGAAACTTGCCACTCTTACCTGGTACGGACTTTATGCTAGGTCGATATTGAGTTCCTTACCACTCTTACCTGGTATGGACTTTATTATCGGTCAATATTGAGTTCCTTATTTCATTCAACTAATTTAACAAAGTTGTCTCATGCCACATGGAGCCTGGCACTTTGAAAAACAAATGATAAGATCCCATCCCTGCCCCAAGTTAAAATCAAGCTTCACGTGTTCTATTGTAGGTTGGTGAGATGTGTGTCATGTGAGAGTCCCTTTAAGAAAAGTGTGTTTTATCAAATGGCTGCAGTGATGTCATTGTGTGGGTGGAGCTGGAATGTGGTTCTGCTTTTTACTTTCTTTTTGAACTGGAAGCTCTTTTTGGCTCTGTGTTTTAGTTTCGCTTTCAGTTGGAGAGCTGCATTCAAACAAGAGGATGTATACTGGTCTCTCTCTGTATGTTAAACAAGGTGTTTAGATTACTTGATAATTTAAAAGTGATAACTTCTCTGTAGAGAATTCAAACCTACTGTCTTTGTTAAAAAGTGTTTTGGCTTATGGATGTTGTTAGGAAAGTTACTAAGGGTTACCTATAGAGTACTGTATCGTTTTGGGGGGTTATCAGTGTTGGTAGTTTTTAAGATGTTTACTGTGGGTTTATAAAATGTTAACTGGATTCATAGAATAAACATTGTTTTGTTTTGAAAATACTTTAGATCTCTGTTGCATCACACCTGTAAAGTGGGCCCTTGTGCTCCCCATAACCAAAATCTATTAAAAGTTGTGGGTCAGGTGGACTCCATGATATACTTTGGTGTTCTCTAAACCCTGGCCCATAACAAATTGAGGGCTCGTCCAGGATAAAAGTCTATCTTTCATGATTGGGTTGGTTTAGTGAACTTAAAGGCAGTGAGGAGTGAGCACATTTGTGTTTGCTTTTTAGGTGTGGTATTCCAGTTTAAGTAGGGAGTGTGTTGTGGACAATGACTCTTTAAGAGGCTCTGAGGTTGTTGGGGATGGAGAAGGTCACACGTAGTACCTTATGAACAGAGACAAAAACAAGCTTTTAGATTTGGCAAAAACATTGCAGTTAACATTACCTGACAGAATATGAAAAGATGAGGTAATTACGGCTGTAGGTGAGCATTTAAAATTGCCTGAGATACAGTTGGACTCATTGGAAATGGAAAAATTCAGTTCTAAATCAAGCAACTTGAACATGAAAAAAAATTAAAGCAGCTTGAATACAAAATGAGAGAAAAGGAGAGAGAAGAAAGGAAAAAAGAAAGAATAGCCCTGGCAGAACAAAAAGAAAGAGAAAGGGAGGTACAGATTTGGGAAAAAGAAAAAAAGAGAGAAAGAGATAGAGAAGAAAAAGAAAAGGAGAGAGAGGAAAGGGAAAAAGAGAGAGAATTTGAACTTCAGAAAATGACCATGAAACATGTCAGTCAGTTAAAATTGGCAGATGGAAACAAAAACGTACAATTTGAGGAGAGTGCTGAGGATAATAAGCTTGAACGTCATAGTCAAAGGCTTGGTGGGGATCTATTTAAATATGTCCAAGCATTGCAAGATTTGATGAGAAGAAGGTAGAAGTCTTTTTCATTTCATTTGAGAAGGTAACTAAACAAATGAAATGGCCACAGGACATGTGGGTATTACTGATTCAAACAAAGCTGGTAGGTAGGGCTAGCGAAGTGTTTGCATCACTATCAGAGGAGGTATCTGGGACGTATGAGGAGGTGAAAAAATCCATCTTAGGTGCATGTGATCTAGTGCCTGAAGCCTGCAGACAAAGGTTTAGAAATTTAAGGAAAGAACCTGGTCAAACATACATGGAGTTTGAAAGGATCAAAGTAATTTGATAGGTCGATAAGGGCTTTGAAAATAGACCAAACGTATGAAGCTCTCAGAGAAATTATACTTTTGGAGCAGTTTAAAAATTCAATTCCTGATGTAGTAAGAACTCATGTGGAAGAGCCGAGGATTAAAACTGAGAGATGACAGATGATTGTGAATTCGTTCATAAATCAAAGCTTGGTTTCCGACATCAGTTTCAACCTGTGAGGGATAGAAACTGGGGAAAAGAGAAATACTCAAGTGGTAGAGGTAAAGGAGATCTGATGGGAGATAATAAGGAGAGTGTACCCCAGATTAAAAAGAAAATCCAGGAGGGTGGAAGAGAAATGAAAAGTTTCAAATGTTTTCACTGTAATAAACTAGGCCATGTAAAGTCACAGTGTTGGTGGTTGAAGAAAAGCACTAGGAAGGCTGATGTGATAAAACAGGATAAGTCAGTGGGGTTTGTTAAAGTGGTAAAGGAAAACGCAAGTGAAGCAAAGGAGGTGCAAAAGATTGTACAGCCTGATCAAGTGGTGATTGATAAGAAGGTGCCAGATCTCTTTAACAAATTTACTTGTGTGGGCAAAGTTCACTCATGTGTACCAGGAGGAGCAGGTAAAGAAGTTACAATTTTAAGAGATACGGGGGCTAGTCAATCTTTGATTGTAAGAGATGAGGAGTTCTGTAGTTTGGGAGGAATATTGCCAGAAAAGGTGGTGGGATTCAGGGTGAGAAGAGTAGTGTTCCATTATATAAGGTAAGGTTGGAAAGTCCAATGAAGAGTGGTGAAGTGATAATAGGAGTAATAGAGAAACTATCTTGTCCAGGAATACAGTTTATCTTGGGTAATGATATAGCTGGATCGCAGGTGGGAGTGATGCCTACTGTGGTTAATAAGCCAGTGGAAAATCAGACAACTGAAGTGTTGAAGGATGAGTATCCTGGGATTTTCCTGGGTTGTGTCGTAACAAGGTCGCAAAGTCACAGGTTAAGACAAGAGGAGAAATCAAAGGGTGAAGATAAAGTTGAAGTTCAATTATCAGAAACGATTTTTGATCAGATGGTTGGAAAAGAACAAGAACAGGTGGAGGATGAGGCAGATATTTTTAGTTCATAAAAATTGGCGGAGTTACAACAGAAAGATATAGAAATAAAACGGATGTATCAGAAAGCATACATAAAGGAGGAATCTGAATGTATACCAGAATGTTATTACCGTAAATGGGATGTCTTGATGAGAAAACGGAGACCTTTACATATGCAGGTGGATGAAAAGTGGGCAGAAGTTCATCAAGTGCTATTGCCGATAGGGTATAAAAAGGTGTTGCGAGTAGCACATGAGGTACCAATGAAAGGTCATTTGGGAATAAGGAAAACTCAAGCTAAAATACAAAAAAATTTTATTGGCCTGGACTACATAAAGATATTGTTACATTTTGTCGATCATGTCACCAATGTCAAGTGATAGGGAAACCTAAAGCAGTGATAAAACCAGTGCCCTTAATTCCCATTCCAGCATTTGAGGAACCTTTTACAAGGGTCTTAATTGATTGCGTATGACCGCTTCCTAAAACAAAAAGTGGGAATCAATATCTTTTGACTATAATGGATGTGTCTACCAGGTTTCGAGAGGCCATTCCAGACGCAATATTACAGCTAGAAAGATTGTGGAGGAATTACTTAAATTCTTTACCAGATATGGACTACCCACAGAAATGCAATCGGATCAAGGATCAAATTTTACCTCAAGGTTATTCAAAGAAGTTATGGATAGCTTAGGAATAAAGCAATTTAAATCAACTGCATACCATCCAGAATCGCAGGGAGCATTCGAAAGGTGGCATCAGACATTAAGGACAATGTTGAGGGCTTATTGTCAAGATTATCTAGAGGATTGGGATAAAGGAATTCCATTCATACTGTTTGCAATTAGAGATGCAGCTAATGAGTCAACCAAATTCTGTCCTTTTGAACTAATTTTTGGTAATGAGGTAAGAGGACCACTTAAATTGATGAAGGAAAAATTGGTGAGTGAGCAGTCGGAACTTACATTATTGGATTACGTGTCAAATTTTAGGGAGCCATTAAATGGAGCAGAGGAATTGGCTAGACAACATTTAAAAGTTGCACAACATGTGATGAAATGGGTAGCGGACGAGGAAGCAAAAGTTCTTAGTTTTGCCAGTGAACCTTTAAAAGCAAGGTTTTGTGGACCTTATCAGATTGAAAGGAAATTAAATTAGGTGAATTATGTGGTAAGAACACCAGACAGAAGGAAAACTCACGGAGTGTGTCATGTGAATATGCTTAAAAGGTACTTTGAAAGGGAAGGAGGGCAAAAAGAGGAGGTTTTAATGATTCTAACTCAAAGAGAAGAACCAAATCCAGATGACTTTGAATTTGACATCCCTTAAAATTAAATTGTAAAACAAGGATGTTCTTAAAAATTGGATAAATTGTTGAGTTACCTTCCAGAGGAAAAACAAACTGACCTGAAAGAGTTATTGATATCACATGGGCAAGTTTGTGGAGATACGTTGGGAAGTACTAAAATGGCTATACATAATGTGGATGTGGGAAATGCTGTTCCAATTTAACAGATAGACTTAACCCTTTAAAATTGGCACAGGTTAACAAGGAATTTGTAAGTATGCTTATAAATGGAATAATTGAAGTGGGTTGCAGCCAATGGAGCTCACCAATAGTGATGGTACCGAAACCGGATGGTTCCCAATGGTTGTGTGTGGACTATAGAAAGGTTAATGCAGTTCCAAGAATGGACTCTTATCCTCTCCCACGTTTGGAGGATAGCATTGAGAAGATGGGACAGTCAGCTTTTATTTCCAAACTGGATTTACTTAAAGGTTACTGGCAGATACCTTTATCCGAAAGGGCAAAGGAGATTTCAGCTTTTGTGACTCCAGATGGTACATACCAATTCAAAGTTATGCCATTTGGCATGAAAAACGCCCCAGCCACATTTCAACAGTTAACTAACAAAGTCGTTTCAGGATTACCCAATTGTGCGATATACATCGACGATCTGGTAATTTTCAGTCAGACATGGAAAAAACATTTAAAGCACCTGATGGAGTTACTCGATCGACTTCAGGAGGTGGGTTTGGTGGTAAACCTCGCCAAAAGTGAATTTGGAAAAGCCCAAGTCACTTTCCTTGGCCATAGAACCAGACAGGGTCAAATGGGGCCAGGGAATGTGAAAACAAAAGAGATTGGGGAGTTTCCAATACCCTCGACACAAAGGGAAATAATGCAATTTCTTGGCATGAGTGGATTTTACTGGAAATTTGTGCCGAACTTTAGCAGTGTGGTCGCTCCACTTCAGTGGCGAACGGAGTGTCAACAGGCATTTGACGGCCTGAAGGCTTTGTTAACCAATGCTCCTGTGTTGGAGAATTACAAGGGGCTCTGTGATCGGATTGAACTAAAGTATCTGACCTTAAAGAGAAATGCCGAGGCGTAGAGAAATGGATGGATCATGAAGAGACCTTCTTGTCCAAAGAGACTGTCAATCAAGAGAGATTCCAGTTGGAGGAAGAAGACCAAAAATGGACTATGTTATTATAGATTTTTGCGTGTTTTGGTTTGTAAAAAAAACCCATATATTTCCTTTCAATATTTCTTAAAGAAAAGTGAAAAGGTGAAAAATGAAACCATCTTGAAGTTGATAGGTTTTTTTTTCTTGAGGGGAGTTGTCATGTGAGAGCGCCTTTAAGAAAAGTGTGTTTTCCCAAATGGCTGCAGTGATGTCATTGCGTGGGTGGAGCTGGAATTTGGTTCTGCTTTTTACTTTCTTTTTGAGCTGGAAGCTCTTTTTGGCTCTGTGTTTTAGTTTCGCTTTCAGTTGGAGAGCTGCACTCAAACCAAACAGATGTATATTGGTCTATCTCTCTGTATGTTAAACAAGTTGTTTAGATCACTTGATAATTTAAACGTGATAACTGTTCTCTGTAGAGAATTCAAACCTACTGTCTTTGTTATAAAGTGTTTTGGCTTATGGAGGTTGTTTGGAAAGTTACTAAGGGTTACCTATAGAGTACTGTATCTTTTGGGGGGATTATCAGTGTTGGTAGTTTGTAAGATGTTTACTGTGGGTTTATAAAATGTTAACTGGATTCATAGAATAAACATTGTGTTGTTTTGAAAATACTTTAGATCTCTGTTGCATCACACCTGTAAAGTGGGCCCTTGTGCTCCCCATAACCAAAATGTATTAAAAGTTGTGGGTCAGGTGAACTCTATGATATACTTTGGTGCACTCTAAACCCTGGCCCATAACACGTGGAGGCCCTCATGCTTCACACACAGGAAAGTAAAGCAAACTATCCACTCTCCCATGCACCAACTTCCCGGGATGTGTCCACTGATCTGTTAATGCTTGTTATATTAATGACCTTGTTGGAAGTTTGGAAGTAGTTCAGTTCTCTGTCTCCTTTTCTCGGGAGACCAACAAAGAAAATAGAAGAAACTTTAAACATGCAAGGTGTAGACATTCAGTTTGTATCTCTGGTATTTTTACTCTCTCAACTGAAGCTTCTTCCAGTGATTGAGTATTTTTGTTGGAAGACCTTACACTCTAGAAAATTCTGAGAAAACTATGAAATATAAACTGGCAAAAGTTGATGGTGTTACTGCCCTAGTGTGTGAGCAAATTTTGGATATTTTACACAAATAATTAATTTGGAAGAAAGTGATGCTTCCCACGCGCAGACCATTTTAGGTACATTTATTCTATTCAACTTTACAATGAATAGAATGTTTAAATCATAAATACGTATCAAGATTGATACCGACATGAAGTATCGCTCAGTTAAAGCTTGGCCTTTAATCAGAACAATACAGAACTGATCGAAGGTAAAACAGAAGAGAGCAGAACTTGGAAAGATCATCTTACAGGTCATATTAACCACTGCAGAAAGAACTGGTGTAAACGTGAGGCCAATAAAAGATTCATAGCAAGGAATGTTTTAAAGACATTCAGATAAAACAAATGGTGACAGGACCTATTATTCTTGCTACCACCAGTGAAAAATACATGGCTGTGAAACAGATGCTAAACAGGGACTCATGAAAACATGATAACAAATGGACACAGAAAACCTTACATTGTTAACATGAGACATCAGTTTCGTTTTCAGGCAATGCTCCTCAATAAACAATGGGAGACAGATGTGGCAGCATTTTCCACTTGGCAGGCTGTGGAGGTGCTTCTTGGCTGTGATTCAGTGATTAATGTTTCAAAATGATCAATGTTGTGATTTTTCCGAATTCTCCATCAATGAGGTTGCTGAGCAATAAATTTCAATAGGTTTCAAAGTTTTAGTCCAGTACAAGCGACTTAACGGGGTTAATCAGTACTTTAGTGAAAACTCTAGTGATATTTTTACCAGTTGGGAGAAGTAGGTAAAATCCAATAGGGAAAATTGCAGGGTGCAGATGAGGCTGTGTATTTTTATGTATGTGATAAATTATCAAAGATCAATACTGTATAGTATATATTCACTGCTATAATTAACCTGCTCCTCCTTCGGGCACCATGCCTAAATAGGATATTGGTGACCATGGACCTCCTTTGGATTGTCCCATTGATTACACTTGGCAAAGTACCGCAGTAGTTTGCCATTGCCTTCTGCCGTGTGGCTGAAAAGGAAACTCTACTGCTCTTACTGCCTGCCGTCAGGTGTGTTAGAAAGATTTATAGGCTAATAATCAACCTGTTTGGCCATGCTATGAATCATTTATTATTGCATGGTCATCAAATCCTGAAGTGAGACTTGAACCTGGAGTTTCTGACCCGGAGATAGGGATGTTACCACTGTGTCACGAGACCTGCTCATACAATTAGCAACATATTCCAAAAAATATTATTGTCGGCAGTAATATTCCTAAAATGCTAGCATAAGTGGAAAATGGAATTAATGAATTTTGTAAAGTTAAATTAATTCTCCAATAATTAGATAACTATATTTCTTTACATTTCCAGATTTCGTTCTGATAGAAAATTGCAATGAGAACATAATAAATCTGTCATCAATTGTGGTTCATCGGTTTATTGTGAATTTGGTAGTAAAATCATTTTGAGGATAATTTTAGCACAGACGAAAATTGAGTGGTAATGATTCACTGGTCCATTTTAGAAATGGTCCAATTTATTATTAGCTCAAGTTGTAAACCAGAAACAAATAGTAAATTCTTCTTTTATTTATTCTTCCATGGGATGTGGGTATCGCTGACAAGGCCAGCATTTGTTGTCCACCCTGAATTCCTTTGAACTCAGTGGCTTACTCTTGACAGTTCAGAGTCAACCACATTGTTGTGCATCTACATCACTTGTAGGCCAGATCAGGTAAAGGTGGCAGATTTTCTTCCTTAAAGACATTAGTGAACCAACTAGGTTTTTATGACCATCAATGATAATTTTCATGGTCACTATTACTGAGAATAGCTTTATATTTCAGATTTTATTAACTTAATTTAAATTGCAACAGCTGCCAGGGTGGGATTTGAACCTGTAACCCAGAGCATTAATTTGGAATCTGTAGTAATTCAGTGACATTACCACTATGCCACAATTACCCCATCTCCAAACTTGAACACAATCTAATTCTCATTGGTCTCACCACAGAAGTTTTGTCCATTTTCAACTAGTTCAGTGTGAGAGAAATCTATAGCAATGGAGTACTCCACCTTCAGCAGTGAAAAATAACATTTAGCAAGACAAACCCAAAATAAAAAGGTCACAGACCTGAAATTTGACCAGGATTTAGTTAGTCTCACTGTTGCCACCATATGTAGGTCCCGAGTCTGAATAGGTGGGCAGGGAATCACAGGGGCAATCTACCTGATGGCAACCAGCTAAGGACTGAGGTAGACATTCCAAAGATTTCAAGGAGTACAAGAGTGGTGCTTCCATTTTGTGGTGCGCTCACAGAGGCGTCAGTTTATTTTTTGCCAGAACCAGACACGTAGGCCGCAGTGATCAGAGGGGTAAATCTTGCAATCATGGCCTCAGGGCAAAGGGAATGACCTTTGCCACTGGTGGCCCCCTCCTTAGGCCATGGAGCCTCTGGCTCTGAGGGCGCAACACACACTCCTTTGCCCTCACCCCTTCGTCATCGGCATCCCAATCGCTGGAAGCTGCCAGTAGGCTGCCTCCAGGCAGCTGGCAGCCTGCCCACATGGCGGCAGGCTGCTCCAGTTTCTGCAAAAGGCCGGCAGCCTGGGAAAATGGCCCTCAATTGGTCCTTTAATTGGCGAAGTTGGCTGCCACCTCTTGTCGACAGATAATTAAGCTGTTGCTGTTCCAGACACTGGTGAAATGGCCCGGCAACAGGATCATGTTGGGGACCTAACAAATTCTGCTTCCCTGACCTATTGCAGATCCTCTGTATCCCACTCCAGGGCTGGTAATGTACTGGTTATTAACTATGGTGCGATTTAATGGGAAAAAACATAGTTGTGGGCGTGATTAGCAGGTGTGTTTCTGTTCCTGCAGCACCGAGACTGACCCCGCTATCAAATCAGACTCTGTTTTCTTTTGGCCTCAGCGAGGAATTCCCCACCAAGGACGCACTTGCCTTCATTGCCTGCACTCACCAGCTCAACTCATCAGTGCAGGAAGAGATCAGGCCACCATTTTTTAAATGCTGCTCTGAACTCTCGGCCCCCGCGGGACCCTCCTAATGCCCCAACGTATCTGTTAGGGGATCCACAAGTCCCCTCACCCAACCTCATAAGGGCAGGGCACTCCCGGGCCCGATCGCCGGCACCTGCGCACCTTGGCACTGCCAGCTTGGCTCCCTAGCAGTGCCCTGCCAGCCTTGCAGTAGTACCACAAAATGGAGGCACCACTCTTGTTCTCTTTGAAATCTTTGGAATGTCTACCTCTCTCAGTCCTTAGCTGGTCGCCAGATGGCACTGCCAGGGTGCCCAGGTGGCAGTGCCAATGTACCAGGCTGGCAGTGCCAAGGTTCCCCAGGTGGCAGCGGAGTGCCAGGGTACCATCCTACCCAGAGTCCAAACAGTATGACATTTCCTGAAAGCAATTGGGGTGGCGAGAAAAAAAACTTCGGGCGGGATTCTCCGTCAGCTGACAGCGAAATCAGGAAACGCGATTGGGCGGAAAATCAGTTCCGATGCCAAAATCGCGGCGTCCGCCGATTTGACCCAAATTGCAATTCTCCATCGCCTCACCAGCGGCGTCAATATGTTCCAGAACGTGCGTACTTAAACACAGTTGGCATATCATTAGCAGGTCCGACCCAGTATTCTCTGGGCTGAATTTCCGACTGCGATGTTCACATGTGCTTTTAAAAATTATGAAACCGGCGTCATGTCTGATGAGGGAGAGAGAGGGGGTACGGAAAGTGTCCAACATCGCCATTGTTTGCTGACAGTTGTGGCGTTGGCCGGGGTGCTTCTGTCAGGGCTGAGGCGAGTAGCGGTTGGTGGCCAGGAGGTGGACTGTGGGGTCGGGGTGGACTGGCACATAGCACCATTACTGCGGCCTGCAAGGCAGCCATGGAGCTGCATACGCCGCTGACTGCCCACTATGCACTTAGCACCACAGGTCGTATGGGTGTCCCCCCAGGGCACTCCCCTCGTTACCCTCTGGCCTCAGCCGACCCATCGACGGGATGGGCGTGCTCTAGCGCAACCAGTACTACCTTGTTGGCTGGGATGAGTGTGCATGGGGATTGGGTAATGTGTATATGCGGATGCAGCTTGTCAGATTGAGTGTCAATCACGGATCCGGCAAATCCGGCGCCATTTCTCATTGGAATCGATTGTGTCCCATGTGACACTGGTGCTAGCCCCTCCACAGTCCCTGAATCGATCCAGGTTTGGCGCCAGTTTTGCTGTCATGAAAGTCCATGAATTCTGCCCCAGCGTCAACACTGAGTCTCAGGAATGGAGAATCCAGCCCTCAGAATTTATAAGAAAACTTAGAATTTATATAGAACCTTTCATAAGCAGGAGATCAACATGGAACTAATGAATTAATGATTATTGATATGCTCCAAGGTAAGTCCCTGATATTTTTCAAATAGTAATGTTGTCTGCCATGCATTCAGCTAAAAGGTCAGGCATGAACTTGGTTTTGCAGTTTCTTCCCAAAAGTCAGTGATGACGCAGAATTTACTCGACATATTACTCCAGATGATATGCACTCTACCAGCATAGGTCTTGAACTCACAAACTTCTGACTCAGAGGTGAGTGTTACCACGAGTGAAATTTTATACTTTGGAAACATTGGAAAAGTCATGGGGCTATTTAAAGGAACCATGCAGTGCTTACAGACAAACGCTGGTTTGTCATTTCTGGCTGCCTCTTAACACCGCGGGGCAGCACGGTAGCCTTGTGGATAGCACAATTGCTTCACAGCTCCAGGGTCCCAGGTTCGATTCCGGCTTGGGTCACTGTCTGTGCGGAGTCTGCACATCCTCACCGTGTGTGTGTGGGTTTCCTCCGGGTGCTCCGGTTTCCTCCCACAGTCCAAAGATGTGCATGTTAGGTGGATTGGCAATGATAAATTGCCCTTAGTGTCCAAAATTGCCCTTAGTGTTGGGTGGGGTTACTGGGTTATGGGGATAGGGTGGAGGTGTTGACCTTGGGTGGGGTGCTCTTTCCAAGAGCCGGTGCAGACTCGATGGGCCGAATGGCCTCCTTCTGCACTGTATATTCTATGATAACCTATGATAACCTGGACCTTTTGGTGTGTTGTACCTGTATTTGGCGTATTGGTGTGTTTTCTGGTCTTACGTTGCTGTTGCGCTTTGCCACAGAGGCAGTCTGGATGTAGAAATTAATGGCTTGCTACAAATTTGAGGCTGGAAGACACATGGAAAGAAGATAATGCAGAGCAAAGAAGCCCCCATTGTAATGATATGTACAGTACCAGTGTAGTAAAGGGGTAACATCTGAAACTATGTATAAATCAAACACGAGCTGGCGTTACTAATTAATTGCATATAAGACAGGATCTCTAAGAATTCTGGGGGAAGTTGAAGAGATCATGATGAGAGCAGAGTGAGAATTGAATTTAGAGATATAGTACAAGGTCAAGTCATCGTGTAGTTTAATAGTTAGATAGAATATTGATTGTTGTACTACAGATTCAGTATCATTAGTTTAGTATCTGTAACTCAGTACAGTGTGCGAACTTCATTCAATTTAGTAGTGTAAAATAAATTTGTTTTGATTCAAACTTTTTGGGCGGAATTCTCCAACCCCCCACCAGGTTGGAGAATTGACGCGGCACCACGCGAATCGCGCCACGCCACCCCGACGCAGGGAGGCAATTCTCCGCAGTGTGGAGAATCGCCGCCATCAGCGCCGGCGTGGTCGGCGCGTCGCCGGCCCAGGCCGGCGCGCCGTTTCTCTGGCTCAGATGGGCCGAGCGGCCGTCAACATAAAGCCGAGTCCCGCCGGCACCGTTCTAACATCCTCTGAGTCGGCGGGACCTCAGCATTGAAGAGTCCCGGGGCAGCCTGTGGGGGGAGGGAGAGGGGGTCCGACCCCAAGGGGAGTCTCCATAGTGGCCTGGCCCGTGATCGGAGCCCACCGATCGGCGGGCCGGCCTCTCTGCCCCCCGGCCACCTTTCCTCCGCGCCGGCTCCTGTAGCCCTGCGGCATTTGGCGATGGGGCTGCCGCGGGGAAGAAGGCCACTGCGCATGCGCGAGTTGGCGCCAGCCCAACTGCGCATGCGCGGACCCCGCAGTGCCGGATTCAGTCCGGGATCGGCAACTGGAGCAGCGTAGGCCGCTCCAGCACCATCCTAGCTCCTGTGGGCCACAGAATGGGGCCCTGGAACGGGCGCCGATGCCGGAGTAAAACGCTCCCGTTTTTACTCCGGCGTCGGCACTTAGCCGCCCGTTTGGATAATCCCGCCCATTTTTATATACTTTGTCAAGACTACATATCTGTCTATATTGGAGGAAAAGGCAAGGAATATAACACCCATTTGAAGTGGGGAGGAGGATGGCATTGAACAGGAGGCTATATTCATAGAGAGTATTCAGGACAGCTCTCTCCTGCACCTACTTTACTGAGCTTGGGTTACTGTCTGTGTGGAGTTTGTACGTTCTCCCTGTTTCTCCGAGGGTTTTCTCCGGGTGCTCAGGTTTCCTCCCACAGTCCAAAGATGTGCAGACTGTGTGGATTGGCCATGTTAAATTACCCCTAAATGTCCAAAGGTAGGCTGGTGTTACAGGGATAAGGTGGGGGATTGGGCCGAGTAGGGTGGTCTTTCGAAGTGTTGGTGCAGACTCAATGGGCCGAATGGCCTCCTTCTGCACCGTAGGGATTCTATGATTCTATAACCTTTATGCTGCAGACTTCTTTCAGGCTGTGACATCAGGTGACATCAGCAACATCTGACAGTTTGCAGTACACTAAAGTGAGAGGGAGTTCACTCAAGCTCTCGACATCAAGAGGAACACTTACATATCCTCCCCTATGTACAGTGTGAATCAGGAAAAAAGCATATTAGAGTTTGCATGCAGGGTAGGCTTCTCCAGGGTCCTGTTTACCATTGACTGTACATATGTTGACTTACATTGTCCCCGTCACTGGCCCAGTAACTTTATATATTGAAAGGGATTCCACTCACTGAACACATAGCTAGTGTTATATTACTCAAGTCGTTTTAAGAACTATATTGGTTTGGGCGTGTACACACATCACTCACTACTGCACTGAACTAACAATACATCATTTCACCGTTCACATGGAGGGCTACAAGATAGAGGAGGCGATCTAAGGACTGTGCCGCGCCCGACTTGGGACATGATATGGCCAGTTCATCTTGCGAGAGGCCGCTTGCGAGATTTACCTGGCTCTTTTTGCCTCGCGAGAGCTAACAGGATCTCATGAGGTGTCATAATCTGGATCTCGCCCACAATGGGCGGGCTACGGATTTGCATATTCAAGTGAGTAGTTAGCCTCACTTGAATATGTCTACGTCAAATCTACCCAGTGCCCGGGATCAAATCCCCTCGCCTCAGGGACCCCGGCTAGGCGCCATTTAGCACAAACATGGACCAGACAGAACATCATTTGGAAGTCTCCCAGGTGATCGAAGGCCTGCAGGTGGTCGGCCTCTGACCAGGGTGATATCCTGGCATCGCTGATGCCACCCAGGCATGTTAGTACTGCCAGCCTGGTCCCCTGGCAGTGCCAACTGGGCACTCTGGATGTATCACCCTGGTGCCACTCTGACACTTTAAGGATGCCCAGGTGGCACTGCCAGGGGACCAAGTGCCACTGCCAGACTGGGCACCGGGCTGGCTGTGCCATGGTATCCAGGTGGCATCTTGCCCATGCCATGGATTGGGCCCAGGAGTGCCCTGCCTTTAAGAGTTGGTGTGAGGGGGGGTTGCGAGGGCCCCCTAATTGGTAATTTGGGGAGGGTCGGGATCAGCTTGGTGGGTCGAGAGTTCAGATTTTAAAATGGCGCCCCGATCTCTTGCTGCACTGTGAGCCGAAATGAAGGTAAGAGCGGCCTCAGCCGGGAGTTCCTCGCCGAGGCCCGAAAAAGGAAGAGTTCCGTTAAATAGCGGGGTCGTTCTGAGCTCTGCAAGCGACAAGAAACACCCTGCTCAACGCGTCCACACCGGGACCCTCTTTTGTTTCTGTTAAATTGCGCCCAAACAGTCAATGAATAATAATAATCTTTAATAATAATCTTTATTGTCACAAGTAGGCTTACATTAATACTGCAATGAAGTTACTGTGAAACGCCCCTAGTCGCCACATCTTGGCGCCTGTTCGGGTACATAGAGGGAGAATTCAGAATGTCCAAATTACCTAATAGCACGTCTTTCGGAACTTGTGGGAAGAAACCAGAGCACCCGGAGGAAACCCACGCAGACAGGGGGAGAATGTTCAGACTCCGCACAGACAGTGACCCAAGCTGGGAATCGAACCTGGGATGCTGGCACTGAAAAGCAACAGTGCTACCATGCCGCCATGCTCCAACATAAATGTTTGGTTATTTCAGACTGCTGGGTGTCAAGCTCCGATGGTAACTATATAATAAGAACTAGGAAACAAGCTTTGACTTATTCAACTCCAAGTTTATTGTGTTCAGGCATCACTTCTCCACAAAATTAGTGCCACCAGTATCCTCTTTATATATTGGTGCAGTCTATTAAACAATTAAAATCCCAGTTCGAACTTAAGTACTAGGGAACATTAACACTTTCCTAACAGATTCCCCTCTTAAAAAGAAAAATAAATCTTTAATTTTGACATAAAATACAATATACCATAACACAAATGTATGTATCTATTTTTCTTCTGCGATATATGCACCCTATTCCCCCTTTTTTTCCATCACTCACACATCTCTTCCTTATAGGAAAAGATGCCCCTCTTTAATAATTTCCCATAAGTTCTTCAAGCCAGCCCACTTTTCGTCAGTCAGATAATTGGTAACTGCTATCAATGCACTTGATCTTGAGAATCTCCCTGTTCTCTAGCATCTGCTTTAGGCTCGTCATATCAATCCATAGTCTCTTTTCTTTTACGCATTTTGTATAGTGGGCTTTCTCACAAAGGGACTTATTGTCTATGTGGCACTCTATAGGTACTGAATATTCTGTTTGATTTAAAATTTCAGTCAGGATCCTCGATATATAAATGCCATATAGAATCATAGAATCCCTACAGTGCAGAAGGAGGCCATTTGGCTCATCGAGTGTACACCAACCCTCTGAAAGAGCACCCCCATCTCGGCCCACGCCCACGGCCCTTAGTGTACAAAATGGTTGGGTTGGGTTACGGGGATCGAGTGGAGGTTTGGGCTTGGGTGGGGTGCTCTTTCCAAGGGCCAATGCAGACTCGATGAGCCGAATGGCGTCCTGCAGTGTAAATTCTATGACTTATTTTATCTCCTCCAGAAGAAAAATTATAAATCCTCCTGCACTCGAAAAGCCATCAGTGAGGTTAGCATAAGATGAGTCACTATAAACAATGAGTTTCAATTGCCTAATATTAGCTAAAGATGGGAATTTAAAAACACAATTCTCCAATTTTAATTTCATCAATATTTTGTTTGCTCCAACAATTTCTTCAATTTTAGGATTGTTCATTTTAGTACTTAGCGCTAAAATATCAAAACTGGCGTCTGGTCTTGTTTGCCGAGCTAACCAATTCAGCTGCCCAATTAAACTTTGGAGTTCCTCTTTTTCCATTTTAGAGCTGCCATATTCTTTTGTGAGGTCCTACCAAGTAATTACTATTGGGTTAATATTTTTCAAGTAAGGTTGCTGTACGTAGAGTGACATGTGAATCACTCTTCCCGATTTCTAACCCTATGCATTTGTATGCGCCAGAGGCCTGAGTTCCGATCTCGAACTCTGTTCTAGGCCTGTTAAAACAGTATTTTCAAATTCGCTACTACCACACCACAGAAAACCATCTGCATGTATCATGAAAATGAACGCTAGTTTCCCGCCATGGTGCCAATAACATTGCAGGGTCTGCTTTCAACTTAAGACAGCTCAACTTTAACAAAATCAACTTCCCTCAGGTGGATCCATGTGGAAGCAACTAGCAACCTGCAGAGTGAGATGCAAACCTTTAAAGTTCCAGGGAAGCTAGTCCTGTGAATAATTTATTTTAACAGTCTGCCCTATTCGTCCCTATCCTGACGTCTGAATCAGCACCTTTTCCAGGTGGTCACTGAGTCCAGAACGCAACAAAGTAAAAGAACATCGAACACACGGAATCCCCAAATTAATCGAAAGCCCAGGTGGCCAACCCAGACCTAGCACACGACAGGCCATCATCATTCAACTGACCGACAGTTGTGACCTGACCCACAACCATTTAGCAGCTTCTTCTTCCACCTGGCCTGTTGCCTCCTTTTTAAAGTCGGACCAGGTGTGTGAAGCGCATAGAAGCCTTCTTCTCAGCCATGTGAGTGGCATCATTTCGAAAACCGTCTCTCATGAGTTCATAAGATATAGGAGCAGAATTAGGCCATTCGGCCCATCGAGTCTGCTCCGCCATTCTATCACTGCTGATATGTTCCTCATCTACTACCTACAGTGTTACAGGCCAAGAGCTGGATTATGAAATCAGCCAGAGCATCTCCTCCCGAGAACACATGACCTAGGAGCGGGAGTAGGCAATTTAGCCTTCCGAGACTAACACCCTCAATGTGATCATGGCTGATCCCATCTTGGCCTTAACTCCACTGTCTTGCCCATTCGCCATAACCCTTCAACTCATTACCAATTAAAAATCTGTCCAACTCCTCCTTAAATTCACTCACTGTCCCTGCAACCACTGCACTCTGGGGCAGCGAATTAAAGAGACAGCTGTACGTTAACATTTTTTGCTCATGGATCTCAATTCTTTATTGTCAGCTCCAATGTGCCTTACCTATGGCCTCGAACAATCTCACAATTGGAGTAATTGGAGAAAAAGATTCTTCAGATACAGCAGAGATGCAGGGTTAAATAAAACGTTGGACGCAGAGAGGTTAGCACTTAACTTTATTCAATAGGGGCTATTGCAGCCAATATCATCAGGCAAGTCACAGGTGAATCCTCTGCTAAGTTTGAAGATGTTTTAAAATCTTTTGACCTCTTTTTCAATCTGCGATCTAACAAGAACTTGGAAGGTGCCAAATTGAAAATGACGGGTAGCACAGTGGCGCAGTGGTTAGCACTGCTGCCTCACGGCGCAGTGGTCCCAGGTTCGATCCGGCTCTGGGTCACTGTCCGTGTGGAGTTTGCACATTCTCCCCGTGTTTGCATGGGTTTCACCCCCACAACACAAACATCTGTAGGGTAGGTGGATTGGCCACGCTAAATTGCCCCTCAATTGGGAAAAATGAATTGTGTACTCTAAATTTATTTATTTTTAGTTAATAAATTTAAAATGACTTCCTGAAGGGCCCCTGCCTCTATCGGCAATCACGGTGTAGTTGGTTGAGATGACAACCTACACACAGGCCCAGCAACTACCAGCTAGTGTGATGAAACCACAGAATCCACTGGAACCATGTAGCAGAGCCACATAAACACTATTCAACAAAGGTGAACCCCCTCTGCACACTTCTTCCATCCACAGGATGACTCCTTCTCAACCCCAGAAGGCTTCCAGATGCCGGAAAAGACAAAAGAAGAAGAAAAAGAAGGAACACAATCGACAGTCAGACGGATACCACTCCAACCCTCCTAGAAAGAAAAGGCCACCACCAACGGTACCAAACTACCACTGCAACAACCGATCAACCAGGCATGGTGCAAGACTCACCAATGGAAAAAGTGCATGGAGCCACACCTGCACCCAGATCCAATCAATGATCCACAAGCAAGATCACCAGCCCCTAGATCCTAAACTCTCCTGACCAGATGGACAATAAGAGGTGGCAGGGGTACAAGATCTCCAGACCACTTCATCACTGATTTCAGAAATTTGATTTTGGATTTGGATTTGAATTTATTGTCACATGTACTGTGAGAAGAATTGTTCTGCGTACAGTCCACACATGCCTGAGTGGCCTTTCCAGCCTGACAGGGGCACTGCCATGGTACCAGACTGGCAGTGCCAAGGTGCCCAGGTGCCAGGTTGCCCATCCCCTGGGTCGGACCCAGGGGTGCTTTAGCCATAAAGGGTGGGGTGAGGGGGGGGCTCAAGGACCTTGGAAGAGGTAAGTTGACTGAAGTGTGGAGGTCCAGAAGCTGTGGTGGGGTCACTGGGGGGTGGGGTGGAAGATCGGGGCTGCCTTTAAAAATGGTGCCCTGGTCCAAGAGTAGTCAGGAAATGACTAAAGTGCGGCCTTGATGTGGCGTTTTTCGCCGAGGCCAAAAAAAACCACCAAAGTGCCGTTGTAAAGCAGGTCCTTTCACCGAGAAACACCCCGCTAAAAGCACCCAAAACCGGACATAGAGAGCGGGATTCTCTATTGGCTATCGCCAGAATCGGAAAACGCGATTGGGCGGAGAATGGGTTTGACGACCATATCGTGACGGGCGCCAGTTTCATGCCAAATTGCAATTCTTTGGTGCCTCGACAGCGGTGTCAATGTGTTTCATTCCGCACATACAGTAAACACACTTGGCATATCATTAGCGAGCCTGACCTGGTATTCTCCAGGGCCTCCACAATTCTCCGCCTCACCGGGGTGAATTCCCGACAGCGAGGTTCACTTGTGCTTTTAAAAATCATGAAACCGCCGCCATGGCTGTTGAGGAAGGGAGAAGGCGTACAGAAAGTGTTCAACATCGCCATAGTTTGCTGACAGTCATGCCGCTGGATTCTCTGACTTTGAGGCTATGTCCGGGGCATGTGTCTAATCATACGACCACAAAGTCGGCGGCACCCCCGCACCGATGCTCCGCCCGGTGGGGGGCTAGCAACCGCACCACGTAAATCTCCTGGCTTCACCTGCAAATACAGATGGAGAATTGCCAGGTCCGTGGCCGTACATGGGCACGGTGGCGACCTGCGGCAGCCGTGTCATACAACATGGAGCCGGCTGCGTGCGGATCTGACCTGCCAGATAGTGCCCCCTCGCCACCCCCGGACAACCCGCCCACCAGTCACACCGGCCCCAGGCGAAGCCCCCCCTGCCAGCAGAATGCCCCTGCCCACCCCCCGACTGTGGCGGCGCTGGACACAGTCCGCAGCTGCCATGTGAGATCCCCGAAAACTGTGAGCACACGTGACCGACGCCGTTGAGAAGTTGGCCCATCAGGCGCGGAGAATTGGGAGAGGGCCTCAGGTGACATCCTGAGGCCATCCCAATGGCAGCAGTGTAGTCACCGATTATGCTGTTTTTGAGGGGTGGAGCACCTGAAAAGCGACGGCGCCCCCGATTTCGGCATAAAAACAGGTCCCCCGGCCAATTGCCGAACGCGATTTTGGCGTTGGCAATCGGAGAATCCAACCCTTAGTCTCAGTAACAGAGAATTCTGCCGGGAATTTTTTTCATTGAATCGCTCCTTGGGTGTTAGATCTCGCGAGGCGTTGCGAGCCGGGTAGATCTGGGAGCTGCTTTTCCGGAGCAGCATGGCTATTGGATCGCACCCTTATCTCTTATGGCTCTTTTCACTTCTGCATTTATGTGGCTGGTTTTGTTAAGTCCCTGATCAATGATGACCCCCAAGATGTTGATATAGGAGATTCAATGGTGATGTTGTTGGAATGCTCTTTGATTGAGCTGATGTGAACAAAGAACATTAGAACATTCATCAACTTCGCTTCCAGTTTCCACCCCTCCATCACTTTCACCTGGTCCATCTCAGACACTTCCCTTCCCTTCCTTGATCTTTCTGTCTCCATTTCCGGCAATAGACTATCCACTAATATCCACTACAAGCCCACTGACTCCCACAGCTATCTGGACTACAGCTCTTCGCACCCTACATCCTGTAAGGACTCCGTCCCTTTCTCTCAACTCCTTCGCCTCCGTCGCATTTGTTCCAATGATGCCACTTTCCAAAATGGTGCTTCGAAAATGTGTTCCTTCTTTCTCAACCGTGATTTCCCACCTACAGTTATGGACTTGGCCCTCAACAGTGTGCGGTCCATCTCCCGCGCCACTACCCTCGCCCCCTCCACTCCCTCCCAGAACAAGGATAGAGTCCCCCTTATTCTCACATTTCATCCTACCAGCCTCCATATGCAAAGCATAATCCTCCGCCATTTTCATCAACTCCAGCGTGATGCCACCACCAAACACATCTTCCCATCACTCCCTCTGTCAGCATTCCGCAGACACAATCTAGTCCACTCCTCCACCATACCTAGTACCTCTCCCATCAACCTTGGCACCTTCCCATGCAATCGCAGCAGGTGTAACAACTGCCCCTTTACCTCTTCCATGCTTAACATCCCAGGCCCAAAACACTCATTCCAGGTTAAGAAGCGTTTCACTTGCATCTCTTCCAATTTGATCTACTGCATTCGCTGCTCCCAATGTGGTCTCCTCTATATCGGAGAGACCAAACGCAGACTGGGTGATCGCTTTGCTGAGCATCTTCAGTCTGTGCGCATTCAGGACCCTGATCTTCCTGTTGCTTGCCATTTTAACAAAAGACCCTGCTCCCATGCCCACATGTCTGATCTTGGCCTGCTGCCATGTTCCAGTGAAGCTCAATGCAAGCTGGAGGAAGGGCAGCATGGTAGCCTTGTGGATAGCACAATTGCTTCACAACTCCAGGGTCCCAGGTTCGATTCCGGCTTGGGTCACTGTCTGTGCAGAGTCTGCACATCGTGCCCGTGTGTGCGTGGGTTGCCTCCGGGTGGTCCGGTTTCCTCCCACAGTCCAAAGATGGGCAGGTTAGGTGGATTGGCCATGATAAATTGCCCTTAGTCTCCAAAATTGCCCTTAGTGTTGGGTCGGGTTACTGGGTTATGGGGCTAGGGTGGCGGTGTTGACCTTGGGTAGGGTGCTCTTTCCAAGAGCCGGTGCAGACTCGATGGGCTGAATGGCCTCCTTCTGCACTGTAAATTCTATTCTATGAACATCTCATCTTCCGGTTAGGCACGCTACAGCCTTCTGGCCTGAACATCGAATTAAACAACTTCAGATGATCAGCTCTTCCCCACCTCGACCCATTTATTTTCATTTCATTTTAACTGTCTTTTACCATTTCTTTCTTTCTTAATATATATTTAACCCCCCCAATCTTATCCACCTTTCCTTCACCTTTCTCCTCTTTGCTTCCCCCTTCCCCTCCCCCTACATCTACAGTTCATCCTCTGATGTTAGTTTCTCTGCTGTTTGACCTTTCACATCTTTTGTCCTCTCTGGGGACTGCCACTAGCACACTTTCCCCTTGGTTTCTGTAGCCATTAGCACCCGGTATCCCTGGGTTTCTGTGGCTATGACTCATCTTTCATTCTCACTCCACAGTATAAATATTTCCCACTTTCTCTGTCTGTTAGCTTTGACAAAGAGTCATCGGACTCGAAATGTTAGCTCTTTTCTCTCCCGCCAGATGCTGCCAGACTTGCTGAGATTATCCAGCATTTTCTCTTTTGTTTCAGATTCCAGCATCCGCAGTAATTTGCTTTTATTTTAAAGAGCATTAGACTTTGTTTTATGATGAAAACTATTTATTACTAACAATGCATTAACGAATAACTAAAACGTCTAAGGTGAATACAGTTGGGAATAATGTCTATCACTAACTTACACTAAGATACAACAGAGCTACTTCTAACAGCGACTGCAAACAACTCCTGATAAACACCTTCTGATGGAGCACATGGTGCTTCCCGGGTCTGGGACTCCGTACTTGCCCCACCTGCTGGCCGGAAGGTAGAACTACAACAATAAAACATAACTTATAATAAACATGCAAATCGTAGAAATTATAGGCATGATAGGCTACTCCTATTATAGACAGATGATAGTCTACCTATGATCACAGTTGTCTTGAATATTAAGGAGAGATTGTAAGATTTTCTCGTGTTGGACTTTGTCCTTATCTAGCACTTGTGTGGCACAAATCTACAGAAGATGAGGATTCAATTCAACTGCTATTATTAGCATTATGGAAAATGTACAATTACACCATTTACATCCTGTAAACAAGCATTATTTTTTAATAGAGGTTCCAACTGAGTACCATATGGCTACCATATAGATAATAAACAGACTTTTAAACTATTCATAAACAAGCAAAGATGATTGAATTTAAACTACTTTTGTCAGTTATAAACTATATTACAAGAAATGTTTTAAATGGGTAATTTTAAACTCAACTATCTATTGCTGTTTGGAGTAAATCTCTAAGCAAATTTGGCTAGTTCTTATCATTTAATTACTGGTGTAAGATATAACAATACATCAACCAGTCAAATGCATAAATCTCAAGAAAATGATTCTAATAATTAGCTATATGAAACTTCTACCAGTGACTTTTTACAATACAGTAGCACATCACATACTTGTTAGCATGTCAAATCAATGGTGCATATGTGTTCAAGGGTTAAATTGAAAATATCAATTAATACACCAGGGAAATAAACAGTGCCAGGAGAAAGTAAAGTGGTTTGCAGCTACCAACTTTGACATTTTCTTTATTACAAATCTCAGGGCAATGGTGCTGATTGTTGTCATCCAGTGAAGTAACCTTCAGAGATGTGACACCAAAAAGGAAGAAGAAAAATCAATCTGTTTTGCGTTGACTACAGTATTTTTATTTGACAACAGGAAAGCCACTGATCGCTTGCTCTTTAGCCTTGCTTTTGAGAAATTCAGCATGAGAAGCGGAGGGCAGGATTTTGCTCTTGTTTCGAAAACCCAACATTTGAACCATTTCCAGGTCTCGACCCCACACCAGGAGGAGATAGCCACAGCCTGTGACTTTCCCTGATGCCTCCTATTAACTGGCTGCAAGGCAGATTTGGTTGCCAAGTAGTGGTTGTGAGTGCAGGATGGAAGTGACATGTTAAGCCCATAAGACATAGGAGCAGAATTAGGCTATTCGGCCCATCGAGTTTGCTCTGCCAATCAATCATGGATGATATGTTTCTCATGGGGCTGGTTTAGCACTGGGCTAAACAGCTGGCTTTTAAAGCAGACCACGGCAGGCCAGCAGCGCGATTCAATTCCCGTTCCAGCCTCCCCGAACAGGCGCCAGAATGTGGCGACAAGGGGCTTTTCACAGTAACTTCATTTCAAGCCTACTTGTGACAATAAGCAATTTTCATTTCATTTCATCCCCATTCTTCTGCCTTCTCCCCATAACCCCCGATCCTCTTATTAATCAAGAACCTATCTCTGTCTTAAAGACACGATGTAGTCTTTAAGTGTAGACCCGATTTAAGGACATCACGGCAGCCATCATTGGAAGCTGTTCTGAATCACCGTGCAAACTCCAGCCCACCAGCAGGTGAGGCAGGGGCCTGACACCTGGGGAAGGGCTACCCTGCATTTCACAAATGCAGACCTTGAAGTTCTGCTGAAGGCTCTGAGAAAGAGGTGTTAGGGGTTGTTTCCAGACGGTTGCGAGAGAAGGCTTGGTAGGAGATGGCAGAAATAGTGAGCAACTGAAGATCTGGATTTAGTGCCACATGAGGTTAATGACCTCGGTTTTGCCATGGTGACAGCAATGCCAGGCCCAGATACAACACCTCAAGATCTGCAGTCTCCAGCAGAATCACCAGCTGACGAGCCTGAGGATGCACGGTGTTCTCTCATGGGAGAAAATACTCCTAGGATAATTACTGACAACTCCACAATGTCCATCTGCCCCTTGTGTCATGCAGGAGGAGCGAGCTTGCATAGGAAGAGGAATGCGCCAGCTCATCATCCTCACTGCCTGGAGGAGACTGCAATTGACATTACCAGGGTAGCCACATAGGAGCGAGTGGGCGACGGAGAGTTGGGAATACCTGGAGGAGAGGGTGAATGATATTGAGTTGAATGGATGAAGGGGATGCAGTGCATTCCTTCCTGCCTGACAGCATGTGAAAGACTCAGCTTAATTGGAAAATATCAGCACTGCAGAGGCTGCAAACTTGTTCAAGGCCATAGTGGCTTTCACGCTGCTGGCAGGGCATGATGAGTGTGTGGTCTGAGGTCTTTCTCAGTGAGGTGGAGATGCCGGCATTGGACTGGGGTAGGCACAGTAAGAAGTCTTAAAGTCCAACAGGTTTGTTGCGAATCACTAGCTTTAGGAGCACAGCTCCTTCAGCAGGTGAGACACCTATTGAATGGCAGAGCAGACCCAAAGAGCTGAATAGCCTACTCCTGCTCTCATGTTCTTAAGGCATAGTGACCTGCATAATGCAGCAGTGTGCTGCCACTTGGAAGACACTATGAAGGTTTACTATTGATTTTGGAAAAAAAATAATGGCAAAGAAGTTCAAGGCCAAAATGGCTTTCACACTACTGCCGGGTCATGGTGAGCAGTAATGTGGATTATTCATCTGGAAGCTGAACTACAGACACTGCAACATCAGGGAGAGGGAGAAATACCTGGACACTTTGTTCCAGAAAATGGTCACACCTCTTAGGATGGGGCCATCTGTTTTGGTCAGTGCTGTGGGACAAGAGGATGTGACCATGAGTGAGGCAGGTAAAGGGGCCAAGTAATAGAAGAGCCTCAGACTTCACAATTGTTAAACAGGATTGAGGTTCTCACAACATTTGTGGACAAGGGCAAGGTCGACAAAGTGGATTTTTAAAAAAATCATGTACATGCTGTAGGCGTCCCTGGCTAGGCCCGCATTCATTGCCCATATCTATTTTATAAGGAATTTGCGACAGACCTGGCACCGCATCTGTTTAATGAAGCACTGGAGAAGGGGGAGTTGCCCAAGACAATGAAGCAGGCAGTAATCATACTAATCCCCAAAAAAGGGAAGGACCCGACGGAATGTGGGTCGTATAGACCCATATCACTATTGAACACGGATGTGAAAGTATTGGCTATGTTGTTGCTCTCTTTGGTTGGCTCTGAATATGGCGGTCAATATGGTCGCCTTCCTTAATTCTAATTACGTTTGCTCTAGAGTCGCCAGGTATCTTTCGATACCGCCACAAGGTTCAAACCGAATACTGATCAAAGACTCGATTCACCAGTTAGTTAGTTCAAAGTCAATGCTTATTTATTTGCACACACAGTTAAATATACTCATGTACGAAACTCTACAGACTAAACTATCACTACTGCTAAAGCCTATACTTAGCTTTGGGCGCCCACTCAGTCAGAGGAACAATGGCCATTGTTCGTTTCTGAAGCTGCTGGGGTCGAACTGGTAAAGGGGAACAGCTAAGGTCGTCTGTCTGGTAGCGTGCGTTGACCTTGGACTTACTTGGTTCTGGTGCAGCTGGTGGACGGGTCTCTCTGCTGTAAGAGCCAAGTCCAAGAGAACGATTCACTCTTGGGGGCTCCTTCTTATATCCAAAGGGGCATCGCGCTCTTTTGGGTGGGCCTTGAACTTGGCCCCAATCAATTGGGCCATTTCTTGATCATTCATATTGATCTCGTCCAATAAAGGGGTGGGTGCCCTGATGGCTGGGCGTGTCCTAGGTGGCCGTTGGCCTTCTTTGTTTCGGTCTCCTCTGGCGCCGGGGTGTCTGCCTTAGTATCGGTTACTCAAATGTTACTCTTTTGTTCCCGGAGATGGGCCATTAGTGTGCTAATGGGCCTACAGTTTTGGTCTTGTCCGGGAGCTGTGGCTCCAATATACAGACAAACCCTTAACCTGCTTGTTTTCTCAGTATTGTCCATTTTCCCTGCAATCTTTGCAAAGTGTCCATTTTGTAATCGGGAAGTGGCCATCCCAGATGGCTACACGGGGAGGATGGAAGACTGTGTCCCAGGGATGGTTGCAGAAGATCAAACAGGCTTCGTGACGGACAGACAGCTCGCGAGTAATATGAGGAGGCTGTTGAATGTGGTGATAAATCCATCAGGGGCTCTGGTACCGGAGGTGGTGGTGTCCATGGACACAGAGAAAGCATTTGATTGGATGGAGTGGCACTACTTGTTTGAGGTTTTGGGGTTTGGGACGAGATTTGTGACATGGGTGCGGTTGCTGTATGTGGCACCAAGGGCGAGGGTGAGGATGAATGATATGAACTCACAAAGTTTTGACTAACACAGGGGTATGAGGCAGGGGTGCCCGCTGTCACCGTTGCTGTTTGCGCTGGCCATAGAACCATTGGCGATGGCTCTCAGGGGGTCGGTGGAGTGGCAGGGGATTATGAGGGGACAGAGGGAGCATCGGTTGCCGCTCTGTGCCAATGACCTCTTGCTGTATGTTTCGGATCCATTGGAGAGTATGGGAAGGATTATGGGCCTGCTGGGGAAGTGTGGAGGGTTCTCAGGGTACAAACTGAATGTAGGGAAAAGCGAGGTATTCCCAGTGAATGAGCTGGGACAGCGGGCTAATTTAGGGCGGTTTCCATTTACGGTAGCGAGGGATAAGTTTAGATATTTGGGGATTCAGGTAGCGAGGGAATGGATGGGGCTCCATAAGTGGAACTTAACAAAGCTGGTCGAGGAGGCCAGGGAGGACCTTAGGAGGTGGGATACACTGCACTTAATGTTGGTGAAGAGAGTCCAAGTGGTGAAAATTAATATTCTGCCGTGGTTCTTGTTTATCTTTCAGGCTCTCCCGATCTTTATACCAAAGGCCTTTTTTCGGAAAATGGACACAATCATCTCGGACTTTGTATGGGTGGGTAAGGTGCCGAGGGTGGGGAGGACCCTGCTACAGAGGCAGCAGGGGGGTTTTCATTGCCGAACTTGCTTCATTATTATTGGGCGGCGAATGTGGACAAGGTGCAGCGGTGATGGGAAGGAGAAGGGGTAGAGTGGGTTAGGATGGAGGAGGAATCTAGTAAGGGGTCGGGTTTGAGGGCTATGGTGATAGCAGCGTTGCCAATGGCTCCGAGTAGGTATTCAGGGAGCCCGATGGTACAGTCCACGGTGAAGATATAGAATCAGATGAGGAGGCATTTTAGGATGGAAGGGATGTCAGTGCTAACGCCGCTGTGCGCGAATCATGGGTTTGAGCCGGGGAGATGGATAGTGTATGTAGGTGGAGGGAAGTGTGACTGGTCAAGGTGAGGGATTTATATTTGGAGGAAGGGTTCGTCAGTCTGGAGAAGCAAAGGGAGAGGGTAGAGCTGCCGAGGGGGAGTGAGTTCAGGTATCTGCAGGTTAGGGACTTTGCGCAAAAGATCTGGAGGGGGTTCCCTATGTTGCCGGGATACACCATCTGGAGCAACTGCTGCATCCAGATGTGGAATGGGGGAGAGGAATTGGGAAATATATACAAGTGGCTGGGGAGCAGGGAGGTGAGCGGGTAGTGAAGATCAAGTAGAAATGGGAAGAGGAGTTGAGAGGGGAGATCAATTGGGGAGCATGGAGTGAGTCACTGCTTAGGGTAAACGGGACTTCCTCTTGTGCAAGGATGAGCCTGATACAGTTTACGGTGGTGCACAGGGTGCATATGATTCAGCGAGAATGAGTGGGTTGGGGGAACATAGATTGGGGGCGGATGTTTGAGGGCAAATCAACATCTGACATGTGGGAGGCTTTCAAGTGTCAGTTGAAAGGAATACAGGACAGGCATGTTCCTGTGAGGAAGAAAGATAAATACGGCAATTTTCGGGAACCTTGGATGACGAGTGATATTGTAGGCCTCGTCAAAAAGAAAAAGGAGGCATTTGTCAGGGCTAAAAGGCTGGGAACAGACGAAGCCTGTGTGGCATATAAGGAAAGTAGGAAGGAACTTAAGCAAGGAGTCAGGAGGGCTAGAAGGGGTCATGAAAAGTCATTGGCAAATAGGGTTAAGGAAAATCCCAAGGCTTTTTACACTTACATAAAAAGCAAGAGGGTAGCCAGGGAAAGGGTTGGCCCACTGAAGGATAGGCAAGGGAATCTATGTGTGGAGCCAGAGGAAATGGGCGAGGTACTAAATGAATACTTTGCATCAGTATTCACCAAAGAGAAGGAATTGGTAGATGTTGAGTCTGGAGAAGGGGGTGTAGATAGCCTGGGTCACATTGTGATCCAAAAAGACGAGGTGTTGGGTGTCTTAAAAAATATTAAGGTAGATAAGTCCCCAGGGCCAGATGGGATCTACCCCAGAATACTGAAGGAGGCTGGAGAGGAAATTGCTGAGGCCTTGACAGAAATCTTTGGATCCTCGCTGTCTTCAGGGGATGTCCCGGAGGACTGGAGAATAGCCAATGTTGTTCCTCTGTTTAAGAAGGGTGGCAGGGATAATCCCGGGAACTACAGGCCGGTGAGCCTTACTTCAGTGGTAGGGAAATTACTGGAGAGAATTCTTCGAGACAGGATCTACTCCCATTTGGAAGCAAATGGACGTATTAGTGAGAGGCAGCACGGTTTTGTGAAGGGGAGGTCGTGTCTCACTAACTTGATAGAGTTTTTCGAGGAGGTCACTAAGATGATTGATGCAGGTAGGGCAGTAGATGTTGTCTATATGGACTTCAGTAAGGCCTTTGACAAGGTCCCTCATGGTAGACTAGTACAAAAGGTGAAGTCACACGGGATCAGGGGTGAACTGGCAAGGTGGATACAGAACTGGCTAGGCCATAGAAGGCAGAGGGTAGCAATGGAGGGATGCTTTTCTAATTGGAGGGCTGTGACCAGTGGTGTTCCACAGGGATCAGTGCTGGGACCTTTGCTCTTTGTAGTATATATAAATGATTTGGAGGAAAATGTAACTGGTCTGATTAGTAAGTTTGCAGACGACACAAAGGTTGGTGGAATTGCGGATAGCGATGAGGACTGTCTGAGGATACAGCAGGATTTAGATCGTCTGGAGACTTGGGCGGAGAGATGGCAGATGGAGTTTAACCTGGACAAATGTGAGGTAATGCATTTTGGAAGGGCTAATGCAGGTAGGGAATATACAGTGAATGGTAGAACCCTCAAGAGTATTGAAAGTCAAAGAGATCTAGGAGTACAGGTCCACAGATCACTGAAAGGGGCTACACAGGTGGAGAAGGTAGTCAAGAAGGCATACGGCATGCTTGCCTTCATTGGCCGGGGCATTGAGTATAAGAATTGGCAAGTCATGTTGCAGCTGTATAGAACCTTAGTTAGGCCACACTTGGAGTATAGTGTTCAATTCTGGTCGCCACACTACCAGAAGGATGTGGAGGCTTTAGAGAGGGTGCAGAAGAGATTTACCAGAATGTTGCCTGGTATGGAGGGCATAAGCTATGAGGAGCGATTGAATAAACTCGGTTTGTTCTCACTGGAACGAAGGAGGTTGAGGGGCGACCTGATAGAGGTATACAAAATTATGAGGGGCATAGACAGAGTGGATAGTCAGAGGCTTTTCCCCAGGGTAGAGGGGTCAATTACTAGGGGGCATAGGTTTAAGGTGAGAGGGGCAAAGTTTAGAGTAGATGTACGAGGCAAGTTTTTTACGCAGAGGGTAGTGGGTGCCTGGAACTCACTACCGGAGGAGGTAGTGGAGGCAGGGACGATAGGGACATTTAAGGGGCATCTTGACAAATATATGAATAGGATGGGAATAGAAGGATACGGACCCAGGAAGTGTAGAAGATTGTAGTTTAGTCGGGCAGTATGGTCGGCACGGGCTTGGAGGGCCGAAGGGCCTGTTCCTGTGCTGTACATTTCTTTGTTCTTTGTTGTTTGGGTTCTTTCAGGGGGTAGCAGATGAGTGTGATTTGGATTGGATTTGTTTATTGTCATGTGTACCGAGGTACAGTGCAAAATATTTTTCTGCCAGCAGCTCAACAGATCATTAAGTACATGAACAGACAAGAAAAGAAAATACATAACAGGGCAACACAAGGTACACAATGTAACTACATAAACACCGGCATCGGGTGAAGCTTACAGGGGTGCAGGGGGCGATTCTCCCAAATGGAGCCCAAGCGTTTGCGCCATCGTGAACGCCGTCGCGTTTCACAACGGTGCGAACCGGGCCCGAGTACAACCTATTCTGTCCCCCACAGGGGGCCAGCACGGCGCTGGAGCGGTTCACGCTGCTCCAGCCTCCTTTCCCAGCGCCAAATGGGTGCCGTGCCAACCCATGCATGCGCAGTTGGGCCGCGCCAACCTGCGCATGAGCGGGGGACTTCTTTAGCGTGCCGGCCCCGACTCAACATAGCGTCGGTGTTCAGGGGCCGGCCGCGCAGGGAAGTAGGCCCGGGGGGCAAGGCCGGATTTGTGAGGGGTAGGTCTTGCCTTACAAGTCTTATTGAATTCTTTGAGGAGGTGACCAAGCATGTGGATGAAGGTAAAGCAGTGGATGTAGTGTACATGGATTTTAGTAAGGCATTTGATAAGGTTCTCCATGGTAGGCTTATGCAGAAAGTAAGGAGGCATGGGATAGTGGGAAATTTGGCCAGTTGGATAACAAACTGGCTAACCAATAGAAGTCAGAGAGTGGTGGTGGATGGCAAATATTCAGCCTGGATCCCAGTTACCAGTGGTGTACCGCAGGGATCAGTTCTGGGTCCTCTGCTGTTTGTGATTTTCATTAATGACTTGGATGAGGGAGTTGAAGGGTGGGTCAGTAAATTTGCAAATGATACGAAGATTGGTGGAGTTGTGGATAGTAAGGAGGGCTGTTGTCGGCTGCAAAGAGATATAGATGGGATGCAGAGCTGGGCTGAGAAGTGGCAGATGGAGTTTAACCCTGAAAAGTGTGAGGTTGTCCATTTTGGAAGGACAAATATGAATGCGGAATAAAGGGTTAACGGTATAGTTCTTGGCAATGTGGAGGAGCAGAGAGATCTTGGGGTCTATGTTCATACATCCTTGAAAGTTGCCACTCAAGTGGATAGAGCTGTGAAGAAGGCCTATGGTGTGCTCGCGTTCATTAACAGAGGGATTGAATTTAAGAGCCGTGAGGTGATGATGCAGCTGTACAAAACTTTGGTAAGGCCACATTTGGAGTACTGTGTACAGTTCTGGTCGCCTCATTTTAGGAAGGATGTGGAAGCTTTGGAAAAGGTGCAAAGAAGATTTACCAGGATGTTGCCTGGAATGGAGAGTAGGTCTTACAAGGAAAGGTTGAGGGTGCTAGGCCTTTTCTCATTAGAACGGAGAAGGATGAGGGGCGACTTGATAGAGGTTTATAAGACGATCAGGGGAATAGATAGAGTAGCCAGTCAGAGACTTTTTCCCCGGGTGGAACAAACCATTACAAGGGGACATAAATTTAAGGTGAAAGGTGGAAGATATAGGAGGGATATCAGAGGTAGGTTCTTTACCCAGAGAGTAGTGGGGGCATGGAATGCACTGCCTGTGGAAGTAGTTGAGTCGGAAACATTAGGGACCTTCAAGCAGCTATTGGATAGGTACATGGATTATGGTAAAATGATATAGTGTAGATTTATTTGTTCTTAAGGGCAGCACGGTAGCATTGTGGATAGCACAATTGCTTCACAGCTCAAGGGTCCCAGGTTCGATTCCGGCTTGGGTCACTGTCTGTGCGGAGTCTGCATGTCCTCCCCGTGTCTGCGTGGGTTTCCTCCGGGTGCTCCGGTTTCCTCCCACAGTCCAAAGATGTGCAGGTTAGGTGAATTGGCCAATGATAAATTGCCCTTAATGTCCAAAATTGCCCTTGGTGTTGGGTGGAGGTGTTGGGTTTGGGTAGGGTGCTCTTTCCAGGAGCCGGTGCGGACTCGGGGGGCCGAATGGCCTCCTTCTGCACTGTAAATTCAATGATAATCTATGATTAATCTAGGACAAAGGTTCGGCACAACATCGTGGGCCGAAGGGCCTGTTCTGTGCTGTATTTTCTATGTTCTATGTTCTTGGGCTGAGCATTTGCCATACTAGTGTAGCCATCTAAATTGGCTGCCTGCAAAGAATGATGGGAATTATGGCCAGGTTTGGGACACAGATAAGCTGCAGCTTGTATCTTTGCAAACGGCAGCCCAGAAGTATGCAGGAATTCACACCTGCAAATGGGCATTCAAGGCGATTAAAGTAACAATGGGACCATCAGGTCCATCGCATCATCTTCCAGATTAGGCGGCACCGAGCTCCTGCTCGGAGCCCTCCCAGGATTGGCCACTGAGTGCCCACCCCAAAAGTGATGTGGTAGCCCCTGATTGGATGTGCCCAATCAGAGGGTGGAACCCTGAGGAATTGATTGACAGTGACCCAGAAACTGCCCACAAAAGGGGCGGGGAAAACTCAAGCCAGTTAAAAGACAATGCAGCCATGATTTCTGTCTCTTTTGGGACTGGCCTGTGCGCGACCAACTGCAGCAGAACAACCAAGTTCAAGGATCCGCGACCATTCCTGCAGGATGAACCCAGCTGAGCCGAACCCAACAACTTCCAAACCGACCTCGTGGACCCGGATAAAGCCCTTATCTCGCACAGTGCCGGTCACTCGAAGTTAAGTAAAGGTCATCTTAGTCATTAGGTGCAGTTTAGTATGGAGCCGAGTGTATTATTGCATAGAGATACAAGTCTTGTATTATTAATAAACTGTGTTTTTGAGCTAACATATTGGTTGTGTGGTCATTTGGTCAATATAAGATACAGCTTGTGGTTCACCCCAAAATAAAGAAGGCAAAACCAGGCTGTGATGCAGCCCGATACGATGCTTTCTATGGTGCAACTATAAAAGTTGGTAAGAGTTAATGTGGACATGCCGAATTTCCTTAGTTTTCCTTAGTTTCCTGAGGAAGTATAGGCATTGTTGTTTCTTGGTGATAGCGTCGACGTGGGTGGACCAGGACAGATTTTGGGAGATGTGTTTGAACTTGAAACTTCTAACCATCTCCACCTCGGCCCCGTTGATGCTGACGGGGATGTATACAGTACTTTGCTTCCTGAAGTCAATGACCAACTCTTTAGTTTTGTTGGCATTGAGGGATAGATGTTGTCGCTGCACCACTCCACTAGGTTCTCTGTCTCCCTCCTGCATTCTGACTCGTCGTTATTCGAGAACTTGCCTGAGAGATGTGTGTGGGGGCCAGCGAATCATGCTCACATGTTTGAGGTTGCAAAAAATTGGGAAGATTCTGGGCAGGAATGTTCACGGTCTTAGCCAGGGTAGTGGAGGAGGAGGTACGGACCCTTTGGTGGCGATATTTGGGGTTTCAGAGAAGCCCGGGCTCATGGAGAGGAGAAAGGCCGATGTCGTGGCCTTCGCCTCTCTGATTGCACGGCAGCAACCTTTGCTGGAGTGGCGGTCGACATCGCCACCGGGGGTAGAGGCTTGGTTGGGTGACCTGTACGACTTCCTGCGGTTAGAGAGTATACAGTATGAGTTAAGGGACTCAGCAGGGGGGATTGAGAAAAGGTGAGGGATGTTTGTGACCGTGTTTGAGGAGCTGTTCATCGCAGTGGAGTGGCGGGAGGGGGGAGGGTGAAAAAGGAGAAAAACCTGTAGACTGTATAGTTGATTGTTGAGAAGTATGTTTCCCGGGATGTTTATTTGCTGTAACCTGTTTTGATACGTGCTTGTAATAAAATACCTTTTTTTTAAATGTATTACTCATATCTAGTTGCCCTTGAGAAGATGGTGCTGAGCTGCCTTCTTGATTCCGATTGGCAGTGATAGCCAAGATGAGGAGCTCATAGATGCATTCAATTTGCAGCAGCACGTTGTGGAACCAATCAGAGAGCAGGTAAGTTTAGACCAGGATTGTGCACTCTGCAAGGATTAATGAATGACCTCAGGGTAAAGGAATCCCGAGGTAGCAGCGACCACATTATGATTGAATTTTACATCTAGTTTGAAAGGGAGCAGAGTGGATCTAAGACTAATATTTTAAACTCAAATTATAAGGAGAATTATGTGGGCATAAGAGCTGAGCTAGATGAAGTGAACTGGGATACTCGGCGCGAGGATAGATCAACAGACAAGCAGGACCAGATATTTAAGGAGATATTTCAGAACGCTCAGAATAAGTAAATTCCAGAGGGAGGCAAATGTGGACACCATCCGTGCTTCAGAAGTTAAGGAAAGTATCAAACTTAAGGAAAAAACATCAATCTGAAAACATGATTGCTAGGTCAGATGATTGGTCAGAATATAAAGAATAGCAGAGAATGACTAAATAGATAATCAGGAGAAAGAAATTAGAGTATGAGGGGAAGCTAGCTAGAAATATAAAAATTGATAACAAGAGTTACTACAGGTATATAAAAAGGAAAAGTGTAAGTACAGAGAATGTTAAGTCATAGACCCACAACTGCCTGGTTCCCCAGTGTCGCATTTAGGGGGTGCCCCAATGATGCGCTGAGGAATCCCTCTTGGACGTTCCCACGCAAGGGTTTACCTGACAATCGCCCAGAAGTACTAACTTCCTCTGGACAATTGCGCTGGGCTATTAATCGTCTGACAGAAGCCATTTAAAATGCTAACAGTCCAAAGATGTGCGGGTTAGGTGGTTTGGCCATGCTACGTTTCCCCCCTAATGTCCAGGAATGTGCAGGTTAGGTTATGGGGATGCGGGGATAGGACAAGGTGAATGGTGGAATGGACAAGGGTAGAGTGGTCATTCGAAGGAAAGGTGCAGACGCAATGGCTGAATGGACTCCTTCTGCACTGTAGGGATTCTATGATTCGATGAACTTCGGATGGGTCTGCAAGTTTTCCCCTGATAGTTAGTCTGAATGAGTCAGAAGGAGAAAAATCACTTCCAACTCCAGAGTAACTATTTAAACACCCAGACGCACAGACACAGCCTGGCATGGGACACCTCGCACACACATGACCCCCAGGGAACCCACTACACCACCTTTGACCTGACGTGTTCACTGGCCTGAACGCTCCTTCCACCCGCTGATGGCCTGACCCCCATTCACAATCGCCCCGTGACCCGAACCGGTCCCACCAACACCTGGTCTGACCCCCGCTCCAACCCCCATCTGGACCAACCCCCATCCGGTCCAAACTCCCCACCCACCCCACTCCTGCTCAAATCCCCCATCCCCCTGCTTCAACCACCCCCCCCACCCCCCACCTTCTGCTCCATCATCCCTTCCCCTCTGAAGTCAACCATCTCACCGTACTGCTCCAACACCTCCTTTACTTTGACCCCCACTCCAGTCCAACCGGCCACTTCCGCCCACCCAGCCCATTCCAAACCCCTCTCCAATCAAATTGCCCTCGATCTGGTCTAACCCCCAACCCGTCCAGTCCGACCAATCCGTCACCGGTCTGACCACTCCCCTCGCCAGCCCCCTCTACCCTCCGATCAGCCTCCTCCCCTACAGTCATCCCCGCCCCCTCCCCTCGGTCCACTGTTCTCGCTCCCCTCAGGCCCTCCTACTCCCCTCCTGACCACCCTGACCCCTCCTGTCCAGTACAACACCCCTCCCCTCCGGTGAACCCCCTCCCCTCCAGTCAACTTCACCCTCACCCCTCCGGACCACCCTGTTCCTCTCCCTCGGGTCCAACCCCTCCTCCCTCCCATCCTCTCCGGTCATCCGCACCCCCTCCACTCCAGTCCACCCTGTTTATTCCCCTCAGCTCCTCCCCTCCTGTCCACCGTGCCCCCTCCCCATGGCCAGCCCCTCCCGCCCCGACACCTCCGGTCCACCCCCTCCAGTCCAGTCCGCCCAGCACCCTTCAGCCCTTCCTCCCCCGCTCCAAATCCACCCTTGCTCATATCCCCTCTCAGTCCAACCTGCAACCTCCCTGTTCGATGTCTCCTCCCTCTCTGCTCCATCACCCCTCCCCCCTGCGCAATCCCTCCGGACCGCTCTGCTCCCCTCCCTCAGGTCCGCTCCCCTCCCTCAGGTCCGCCCCCCCCTCCCCCCCATCACTTCCGGTCAGTCCCATTCTTTCTGGTCTCCCTCCCCTTGCTCCGACCCCCCTCTGATCTGAACCCCCACTCCAGTTCAACTGCAGCCTCCCCCAATCCAAACCCCCCTTGCACCATTCCGAACCCGTCTCCAGCCAGGACCCACTCCCCTAACCAGCTTCTCTGGTCCAATCCTCTTCCACTCCAGTCTGACCAATCCCTCTCCAGTCTGATCCCCTCCCCCCCCCACTTCCTGTTCCAACCCGCCTCCAAACTGGCCAGCCCCTTTTCCTCCAGTCATTCCCATCCCCTCCCCTTCAATCCATCCCGCCCTCTCCTTTCCGGTCCTCCCCGTCCCCTCCGGTCCACACTACCCCCTCCCGTCCGGTCAGCCCGGGCCTTGTGGTTTACAGCACACAGAGATAAGCCCTTCGGGCCAATATATCAGTGCTGGCCATCAAACAGCTATCTATTCTAATACCATTTTGCTGCAATTGGTCCGCAGCCTTGTATGCAATGGCATTTCAAGTGCTCATCTAAATACTTCTTAAATATTGTGAGGGTTCCCACCTCAAACGCCCTTTCAGGCAGTGAGTTCCAAAGTCTCACCACCCTCTGGCTGATAAAGATTTTCCTCAAATCCCCTCTAAGTCTCCTGATCCTCACATTAAATCTATGCCTCCTGGTATTGACCCTTCTAGTAAGGGGAAGAACTTCTTCCTATCTAACCTATCCATGTCCCTCATACTTTTGCACATCTCAATCAGGTCTCTTCAGCCTTCTCTGCTCTAAGGAGAACAACCTCAGTCTAACCAGCTTCTCTTCATGGCTGAAACGCACCAGCCCAGGAAATGTTCTGGTGAATCTCCACTGCACCCTTTCGAGTGCAATCACAACCTTCCTGTGGTGTGGGGACTGTTGATCCGCTAGAGAGTGAGAATGGGGCGTTAGTAGTAGATAATAAGGAAATGGTACATGAAATGATCGAATATTTTGATTCTGTCTTCATTCCCAAAGATACAAAAAACACCCCATAATAGCTGTAAACCAGGGGGTGGAAGGGAGAGAGGAACTTGGTGAAGTTACAATCTGGAGGAAACCCATGCAGACACGGGGAGAACGTGCAGACTCCGCACAGACAGTGACCCGAGCAGGAATCGAACCTGGGACCCTGGTGCTGTGAAGCAACAGTGCTAACCACTGTGTGGCCCATCAATTGACCTGAATACTGTTGGTCGCTGAGAACCCTCCCAGCCCAAATAACTAGCAGTCAGAACAATAGCGTCAACTGTACTAATTTTTGGGCCAACTCCACGCTCACCTACTACAGATCGAGAAAGGCTGTCCCAGGTATTGTGCAGAGAGATTTCACCCGAATTGTACTGGAGCACTTTTGTCTTTTAAAAGCTCGGGATTGTGATGATGAACAGGTGTGCACACAGATCTATTGACTCTTTAGGAATGTTCCACTCCGTTCCTATTCAGAACATATCTAGGTGCAACTGGATTAAATAATACAGCTGGGTTATTGCAAGCCAGGCTTGTGCATGTAATGGATGAGTCCTAAATCCAGTGGGCCCAGCAGGGAACGGCATTCATGGGAGAATATCTCGGAAAGTCGCATTCTGAAAATTTGAAAATGCTGGAATCTAAATTCCGAAGATGTGCACCCTGTTCCATTATGGGAGCACTGGTTCACTGAATCACTGCTACATGTTGAACATTTTTCTTGTAGTTTTGCCCCGTGGAGCATAGGAAATGGAGAGAGCGGCAGCATGGGAATTTGCAGAAATTACATTGAATGTGGAAGTAACTCACAACATTTGAGTAGAAAATTTCCTTTCTCAGCTTTTTTTCCACCTTTCAATGAGCTATCAATATCGGGTGAAGTAAACATCGGATGCTTGCCCCAATTTATTAAAATATGGCTGACTGCACAAATGACTGTGAGGTGGGCTCTTATCGAGTCAGGCAAGAGGTAATCTCACAAAAGACAAAAGGAATTAAGCCAGTCTGCTTCTCATTGAAAGACCAACTTGTGCTGTTGGAAAGGGATTATTCAAATTTGGCAGGTGGAGACGAATAACAAAATCGTGGAAAAGAACAAGAGATCAGAGGACAGCGAGAAACTGGTGTAAAATTAGAAACATCACGACGTCCAGGACAAAGCGGCACAGTAGCACAGTGGTTAGCACTGTTGCTTCACAGCTCCAGGGCCCCAGTTTCGATTCCCGGCTTGGGTCACTGTCTGTGCCGAGACTGCATGTTCTCCCCGTGTCTGTGTGGGTTTCCTCCGGGTGCTCCGGTTTCCTCTCCCAGTCCAAAGGTGTGCAGGTTAGGTGGATTGGCCATGCTAAATTGCCCTTAGTGTCCAAAAAGGTTAGGTGGGGTTACAGGGTTACAGGGATAGGATGGAGGCATGGGCTTAAGTGGGGTTGCTCTTTCCAAGGGCCGGTGCAGACTCGATGGGCCGAATGGCCTCCTTCTGCACTGTAAATTCTATGATTCTATGAAAGCAGCCCGCTTCATTGCTCCTCCTTCCACAAACGTTCAATCCCTCCACCACTGATGAACAATGGCAGCCGTGTGTCCCATCTACAAGATGCACTGCAGTAACTCACCAAGGTTCCTTAGACAGCACCTTCCAAACTCACGACCACTACCATGTAAAAGGACAAGAGCACCTGGGAACATCACCACATGGAGGTTCTCCTCCAACTCACTCACCTACCTGACTTGGTAATACATCACCTTTCCTTCACTGTTGCTGGGTTAAGATCCTGGAACTCCCTCCCTAACGGCACTGTGGATGTACCAGCACCTCAGGGACTTCATCGGTTCAAGAAGACAGCCACCACCTCCTTAAGGGCAACCAGCAAAGGACAAATGCTAGCCTAACCAGCAGCATCCACATCCCATAGATGAATAAAATAAAATTACTAGATCAGAGGAAAAAAAGCAAGAATGAAAAAGGAGCTTTCAAATTGTATTCACATAACTTTCCGTAGTGTAACTAATAAGATTGATGAGCTACTGGTAAAAGGTGCTACATGGACTTTTGATGCGATAGCAATATCAGAGTTATGGATCAAATAGGTCAAGAATAGGTTCATAAAAGTCCTGTTTAACATGTACTCAGGAATGATGGAGAAGAAAAAAGAGAAGGGGTTTCTCAGTTTTGATTAAGGTTGATGTTGCAGTTATAAATAATATACCAGTTGGTTCTAACACCATGGGCGCGATTTAATGGCTGTGTTGTGCTTGAGCGAGAGCACAATGTCGCTGTTAGATCACAGGAGAGGCCATAATCGAGAACTACATTGGGCGTCGACAGCTTGGCGATGTAACCGAGCCGCTCCATATGGCGATATTAGGATCTTGCCATGGCATGGCGTGAAAGCAATAATTATCTATTACATATAATTAACGGGAAAGACCCCGATCTAACGGCCTTCTGTAATCTAACCTCATCCCCAGCAAATTGTCATGCGGGCGCCAATTAGTACACCTTTTTTAAAACGTGAAGCTGGCGGAATGGCTGCTGTGGGCATCCGAGGAAGTGAGTAGCCATCTTCACTCCCCGGCAATGAGCCCGGGGCATTGGAGTTGCTGCTCTGTGCTCGGGGGGGGGAGCTGAGGACTTCCCCGGGGCGCAGCTTTGGTCAGGGTATGCTGCAATTGGTGGTGGTGGGGAGGGGGAGTCATGCCACCCCTTGGACCGTCTGTACCTGTTACACGGTAACAGGTCTATCCCACCGACCACCCTTAACTCCCACTGAAGGTGGAGGCCTCTGACTGCGCGGCTGAAGGCTATTGTTAATAGGAAATTGACAATTGTGGTTAAGTGAGCACTTCATACATCCCAAGTGGATTCCTGTGGGTGTGCGGGCCATGTAGCTTGTGGGGGCTATTGCCTAGCATCCCAATCAGATCCTGATGCCTCAACACTGTGACTGGCCGCTGCAGGAAGCAACAGCATGGACGCAGTGGCCAACACCCAGGGGCTGGACCACAGCACCGTGACATCTCCGCGACTTGATGTGGGTGTGTGCATGGAGGAGGGCACAAATGCTCAGTCCAGGTAACGTTATGCATGGGTGTCAGGTGTACAGCGTGTGGGGCCCGGTGAGCAGGGGCCCCTGTTGCGGCTGTGGGTGCATGGGCAGGGTGTGTTGAATGTCAGGGGATGTGGGGGGTGGAGGCGGGCACAATGGGGGAATGGAGGGTCCCGGGGTGGAGGACACCACTGGTTGTCAGTCTCACACCTCCTCCAATCCCTGACAGATATTACACAAGATGGATGATATCCTGGACCCCGTGGACGTTGCCCTGGCGTACTGCTGGCAGGTCAGGTGGCCAGACACCAGAGGAGGGGCAGCAGCAGCATTCACAGAGTCTGGAGGCAGCGGCCCATGTTCGGGGCCCCATCCCACATCCTGACGACCCGGCCGCCCATTAGGACAGGGAGTGACCTGAGGGGGAGGCCGGCAACGGCCCAAGGTGTATAGGTGTCACTGGTATTTTGAACAGATGAAGGCAGTGTGTACCACAGGAGGCTCCGGACCTCAACAAGGGGACGGCGTGGCACCTGTGCCATGTCTTCGCGAACTTGGCACTGTTATATTACTTTACGTAATATATATATTACTCTTTGAACCAGACAAGTTGATGAAATAAATAATAGCCTTCTTTTAAAGATGAACTAATTTAATGAGTAATATAAATAATATTTGTGAGTCCTTTGTATTTAAATACTCTACGAGTAAAATAAATAAAATACAGTAAAGATAACTAACTATACAATGTAATAATGACATAACTTATAACTTCTCTCTCTAGCTAATCTAGGTATTGTCTGTTCACTCTCCTAAAGCACACTCTCTCAGAAAGAGCGGTAAAGTCGTCTTATACCATCTGATAGTGAGAAATCTAGTGTTGAATTGACTATAGTACATTTACATACATTGATCATGTATATTCATTTACAGAGATCACTACAGGCACCACATGGAGGAGGAGGATACCCGCTCATGGTGACTGTCAAGGGTCATGTGCGGCATCTCACAAGCGACAATCTACAAGTGCATCGTGAGGTCACGATTTTAGAGTCCATTATTAAAGATTATATTTTGGAGTACTGAGAAGTGCATGGTAAAATAGAACTGAGTCAGCATGGCTTCATCAAGAGGAGGTCATGCCTGACAAATCTGCTAGAGTTCTTTGAGGAGGTAACAAGGAAGTTAGACAAAGGAGATCCAATGAGCGTGATCTATTTGAATTTCCAGAAGTCCTTTGACAATGTGCCTTACAGGAGGCTGCTAAATAAGATAAGAGCCCATGGTATTTATGCAAGGTACTGGCATAGATAGAGGATTTGCTTACTGGCAGATGGCAGAGAGTGGGGGTGAAGGGGTCTCTTTCAGGATGGCAGCTGGCAACTGGTTGTGTTCCGCAGGGGTCAGTGTTGGGGCCACAACTAGTCACAACATACATTAATGATCTGGAAGAAGTAACTGAGAGCATTGTTGCTAAGTTTGCAGATGATACAAAGAAATGTAGAGGGACCGGTAGTATTGAAGAAGCAAAGAGGATGCAGAAGGACCTGGACAGGCTAGGAGAGTGGGCAAAGAGGTGGCAGATGGAATACAATGCAGAAAAATGTGAGGTTGTGCACTTTGGTTGGATGAATAGAGACATAGACTATTTTTGAAATACGAAAAGACTTTGGAAATCAGAAGCACAAAGGGACCTAGAAATCCTAGTTCAGGATTCTCTTAACGTTAACATACAGGTTCAGTTGGCAGTGAGGAAGGCAAATGCAATGTTAGGATTCATGTCGAGAGGGCTAGAATACAAGAGCAGGGATGTACTGCTGAGGCTGTATAAGGCTCTGGTCAGACCCCATGTGGAGTATTGTGAGCAGTTTTGGGTCCCGTATCTAATGAAGAATGTGCTGGCCCTGGAAAGGGTCCAGAGGATGTTCACAAGAATGATCCCTGGAATAAAGAGTTTATCATACGAGGAGCAGTTGAGGATTCTGGCTCTGTACTCAGAAGCACAGAATCACTGAAAAATCCAGTGCAGAAATGGCCCTTCAGCCCATCGAGTCTGTACCGCCGCATGAAAGGCACCTGATCTGCCAATCCCAATCCCATTTGCCAGCAGTTGGCCGATAGCCACCAATTTTATGATGTGCCAAGTACTCATCCAAATACTTTTTCAAGGATGTGAGACAACCCGCCTCTCCCACCCTCCCAGGCAGTGCGTTCCAGACCGTCGTCACCCTCTGGACAAAAACGTTTTTCCTCAAACCCCCACTGAGCCTCCCGCCCCTCATCTTGAACTTGTGTCCCCTCGTGTCTGACCCTTCAACTAAGGGGAACAGCTGCTTCCTATCCACCCTGTCCATGCCCCTCATAATCATGTACACCTCAATCAGGTCACCCCTCAGTCTTCTCTTCTCCAGCCAAAACAACCCAAGCCTATCCAACCTCTCTTCATAAATAAAATCATGCAATTCATAGTGCAGAAGGAGGCCATTTGGCCCATCTGGTCTGCACCGACCCTTGAAAAGAGCATCCTACCCCTCCACCCTATCCCCGTCACCCAGCAACCCACCTAACCTTTTGGAAACTGAGGGGCAATTTATCATGGCCAATCCACCTAACCTGTACATCTTTGGACTGTGGGAGGAAATGGCAGCACCCAGAGGAAACCCAAGCAGACACGGGAGAAGGTGCAAACTCCACCCAGACAGTCACCTGAGGACGGAATTGCACCTGGGACCCTGGAGCTGTGATGCAGCAGTGCTAACCACAAGTGCAACATCCTGGTAAATGCCTCTGCACCTGTTCCAGTACAATCACATCCTTCCTATAATGTGGCAACCAGAACTGCACACAGTACTCCAGCTGTGGCCTCACCAATGTCCGATATATCTCCAACATGCCTTACTTGATAGAGTTTGAAGGTTGAGACTGGATCTCATTGAAACATAACACTGAGAAGCCTGGATAGAGTGACGGGGCGAGGATATTTCCGCTTGTAGGAGAAACTAAAATCTGAGGGCACAGCCTCGGACTGAAGGGACAATCCTTCTAAACAGAGTTGGGGAGGAATTTCTTCAGCTAGACGGTGGTTAATCTGTGGAATTCTTTGCCGCAGAAGGCTGTGGAGGCAAAGTCACTGAGTGTCTTTAAGACAGACATAGATAGGTTCTTGATTGATAAAGGGATCAGGGGGTATGGAGAGAAGGCAGGAGAATGGGGATGAGAAGCATATCAGCCATGATTGAATGGCGGAGCAGTCTCGATGGGTCGAATGGCCTACTTCAGCTCTTATGTCTTATGGTCTTATGGACCCTGGGGCAGTCAGACATCCCCGGCCACTTCGAGGACCACCCCAGGATGGCTCTTGGGGGTAAAGGGCACCCGCTGACGACGTGGCTAATGACTCCAGTACAGAGGCTGGTGACTGATGCGGAGACCCGATATAACGAAGTCCATGCGGCAACCCGGGCTGTCAGTGGGCAGTGCATCAGATTGCTCAAAATGCAGTTCCGATGCCTCGACCGCTATGATTGAGCACTGCAGTACACCTCCCAGAGGGTCGCCCACTTTGTGTTGGTCTGCTGTGCCCTCCACAACCTTGCACAGTAGCGGGGCGAAGTGGAGGGGGAGGAACATGCGGCCACTTCTGAGGAGGAGGAGGATGAGGAAGTGCCGGGCCAGGAGGGGCTGGAGGACAAGCCCGGGGGGGATCCGCAGGACCAGACGGAGCACGGAGGACAGGCAGCAGCAGTGAGGGTCCGGCACGCGCGGTGGCCAGGGACGTTCTCGTCCTCGCCTGCTTCAATAAGACATGGCCTTGTCCATCATCACACCCGCTCCCACCTCCTGATCCCCCCTTCCCCCCTTCCCCGCCCCTCAACCACCTCACATAAAGTGGGTGACAGCAGCTTCAGGATGGGTGAGGGGTGGGCAATATGTGATAGTGATAGGGGAGTTGGAGGGGAAACAAGTAGTTCTAGTGAAAGTTTATGCCCCAAATTTGGATGATGTGTCATTCATGAAACAGTTGGGGGTGGTGGTGCCGGTCCTGGACACTCCCCAACATTTTTCCCAGTTCCCTAGGTCTGTAGTCTTTTCTCAATCTCCCCTGCCGTAGCCATATGACACATTTTCTGCTCCATTAACTTCTTTCCCAGTCAACTACCTTTCTGTGCTGTAGTGATTGATATAATTGTTAATAGCTTCCTTTGCTCAGAGACCATTCATTCCTCCTTCCAAATTTTTATTATCATCCCTCCTTAAAAAAGGTTTTGATCTACCAGCTCATCTCAAACTTATACCATTCATCAGCATAGTGTCATGGGAATGTCACTTTAAGAAATGTTTGTCTTCTCAAGTGGCTGTAGTGATGTCATTGTGTGGGTGGAGCTGGGCTCTACCTCTGCTTTTTACTTTTGTTTTGAGCTGGAAGCTGTTTTTGGCTCTGAGTTTTAGTTTTGTTTTCAGTTGGGGAGCTGCATTCAAATCAAGGAGGTGTATTTTGGTCTCTCTCTGCGTGCTAAAGAATGTCTCCAGACCACATGATAACTTCACAGTAATACCTGTTTCTGTAAAGAATGCAAACCTACTTTTTGTTGGAAAAAAGGGTGTTTGGCTTATGGATGTTGTTAGGAAAGTTACTAAGGGTTACCTATAGAGTACTGTATTTTTTTTTGGGGGGGGGGTATCAGTGTTGGTAGTTGATAAGATGTTTACTGTGTATTTATAAAATGTTAACTGGATTCATGGAATCAACATTGTTTTGTTCAGAGACACTTAAGATCTCTGTTGCATCACACCTGTAGAGTGGGCCCTTATGCTCCTCACAACCAAAATCTATTAAAAGTTGTGGGGCCAAGTGAACTCCATGATATACTTTGGCGTTCTCTAAACCCTGGCCCATAATAATAGGAAGTTGCATGCAAGATTCTTGGGTAAGTTTATTTACATACAAATTTTGGTGTAATTATAGTTGAAAACTTAACAAGTGGCTTCGGACCCAGAAACAGTGTCACCGTGATATGGTCCACTGTCTTCATTGAAACACTTGGAGTCGGGAATGTGGTGTTCTTTGTGTTGCTTCTTTCAGGATGATTATCATAGTGTTCACAAAGACCACATAATAGCTTTTAACTTAAACACAGCTATGATTTTATTTAGACTACTAAACTGAGATTTGACTCTTAGTCCTTAAGAATACACAACTGATCAATAACATCTAACTATACCCATCTACTGCTAATCTCGTTACTGGTATAAACTATAATATAACCTTACTCACACTATCTGAAATTATGACCTTCACTAACTATCTCCTGCACACATTCCTCTCCCAAGGTCTAGCATCTCTGCCTTATATAGTTGCATCTGCAGCTCCATCTAGTGGCTTCTCTTGTCACTACATTAACCCTTGCAATGCTTATAGTTATGATAGTACCACAAGGAAGGGGAGACTTTCCTGTGCCCCTTGCATTTTATCCACTGAACGCATCACTCATGTTTATCAGAAGTGTCTCTTGCTAGAGTCATGAACAGGAAAGTCATTGCAAGGCTGCATGGCAGGTAAGTATTTTGTCCAGGGCTGTGGATTTTCACACAAAGCCTTCCAGAAAGAGATGAAAGCCAGGAGGGGTTTTCATCAATATGCTCAGTGGCACTGATATTGTATAAATCCTCTGTGGCATTTTCAAAGGTTTCAATGCACAATAAATACATGTCAGTGAAGTGAAGCTTTGTGAAAAGGTTGCACATGAATCTGTAGAGTTAGGCAAGGATCCTCTGTGCCCTTCAAACATAAAGCTCCTTGGAAAAGTCCCTGAGGGAATTGCTGTTGAAAACTACACCATGGAGGATCGTACCTGATTGGCTGATGTCTTGTGCCAGGCTATCTTATTCTGCTTGCCTCTATTACTCCTTCTCCCTGGGGAATGCCACACATTCTTCAGAATCACTTTATCACTTTGAATATACGGGGGAGGTGGCAACACCAATTTGTGATATTTGCTTGTCCGGGTTTTTGATTCCCCATATCACACCTATGTCATCCAATCTCAACCCAATATTTGGAGCGGAATTCCCCCAAGCCCCCACCGACGGGTTCGATAGCGGGCTGTGGTGGGGGGAGCTGGGGAGATTTTGGCGGGTGGGCCAAATATCAGTTGTATAGTGGCGTGAATTTACAGCGGATTCTTCCACTGGTGCCTGCCAGAGGAGATCGGGAAACCCGCCGAAGGACAGCATGAAATTCATTCGCATCCCACTAATGGGATACAGATGAAGGCCCAACCACCATCGGCTGCTTCTCCCTAGCGTCAGTTGAAAATCCTGCTGGTTCTAAAAATGTTTGGAGCAACGTGATAAACAGATGTCGAGACTCTGGTGAAGACTGCCTCGGGCTGCCATCTGAGTTCAGGATGGAGGCCGAATGCAACCCTGGACCCCGGAACACCACAGCAGTGGTTTGGGGTTCATCCACAGGTAGACCTTCCTGTATCAGTGTCTTGGAGGGCGTCCATCTTCCGGCCTCAGAATGTTCCTGGAGATCTGTCTTATTTCTCAGGAAGTCCATCTTCTGAGCTCAGAGTGCTCCCGGAGGTCCATCTACATTTTGAGGAGGAATATCTTCATTCTTCAATAGTGGGTCAGTGATTTTGGATGCCTTTTCAATATGAAACCCGGATAGGATGGTGGACGCTGTACATCAGGCCTGCCTCCCACAAAATACTGTGTAAAACACCCGGTTGCGTAATTAATGAGGTTGAGGTTGAAGGATTTAGCTGCCGGAATTCTCGAGCAATTGGAATTCTCTTGTCCCACTAGCAGCACAACCCCTGCACCTGGGTTTCCCAGCGACGTGGGTGGCTTCAATGGGAAATTCCATTGACAAGCGGCGGGAAGAGAGAATCCCGCCACCAGCGAACAGCGCACCAAGAAACACACGGCTGCTGGGCTGGAGAATCCCACCAAGCATGATTTGGCCCAGCCATAGCAGCAGAAACATCATGAGCGTCCCACCAGCATCGGTGTCCTGCGCGGCGCGCCCCCGCCGGCAACGGGATTCTCTGTTTCCGCAGCCGGCCAATGGGGTTTCCCATTGTGGCCACCCGCTTGGCCATCGGGAAACCGGCGGGCATGGGTGCGCTGCCGACAAAGTGGAGGATCCAGCCGATGGAGAATCCCATCCTCCATGTTTCCAATCCAGCCACGGGACTTAGTCCCTACATGGGAAATTTCTGCCTCAATGGCCTCTGATCTCTCCAACCTATGCCTCTATTCTTCACCTCTACATTCTGCCGACTATCCTCTAATCATCCCCTCTCACTTACCCTTCCAATCTCTCCCTGACACGAGCCTCTTCTCCTCCACCAGCCTCCAATCTCCCGCCCACCCCTCAGTCTTTCCCTTTTCCCTTCTCTGCTCAGGTACACGGCTGTGACTCTCAATCTGAGGAGGGAAACTATGATAAAAAACCTAAGTCACAATGTAACGGTCATCAATTACTCCTTCGAGAATCTGTCGGTTCCATTTCAATACCATCGTTCATCTGCAAATTTAATTATCTCTCTTCATGATCCTCGTGGTTACAAATTTTAGCTTAATGTTTCTGACCTCGTTTTAACTTTGGACGACGAGATTTACCATTGAATAAATGTTTTAGAAGAAGAGTCAGGAGTAATCTTTCTAACAGTAGTGTTAATAAGTAAAGATTGATTGTTTTGAAGTGTGAAAGAGTTTGAATAAATATACTTAGAATATCACTGCAATATAGACAATCAAGTCACATTTAATCCTCAAGCCAAAGTCACTGATAGATCACAGAACCACTCTAAGTGCCATATATGCTGTTGTCTGAAAAGACCTGTCATAACAGCAATGTAATACCAATTCTTCATGGGACTAATTGTACCTATCATTAGCCGCACAACATCGTAAACTGTAAGATGTCCACATATCCCAAACTGCTAATATCCTTATTTTTAGAGTCAAATTTGATTCAATAAGAAAAATAAATTAATTAAAGGGAGAGAGTGCCACCACCAAAAATCCCTCTTAAAATTAAACTGTTACAATTAATTGATTAACGATAATATATGATTGACTTCTTTTTTTTAAATGTTGTTAGTTCTCGGCACGTGTAGCCCCATGGCATCAATCTACATATGAAGTATCTCAAACTAGTAATCTCATCTGGGGAGGTGAAGAGATGGCCGGTGTAGGATGTGAGTTAACCCACAACTTAACAGGCTGGGAAGAAGGAGCAATGCTCTCAATTCATCGAAAGGTCACAAGCGGGGCTGTGGCTGATGGTAACTCAATGTTCAGCTCCTTTCTCAATTCCATAGATAATGAAGATAATATGGCCATAAAACATGGACAAGGCATGTTCTGATAAGTGACAAGTAGCATCTAGCAAGGCAATTGCTAGGCTATTACCATCTCCAATAAGAGAGAGTCTATCTATCACACCAACCAACCCCACTCCCCAACCCTCCTTGATTAAATGCCGTGGCTACTAGAACAGATCAGAATCTGGGCATTTTGTGGGAAGAAGCTCACCTCCAGGGAGGCTGTCACTGATCTCTGCACCCTGCTGCAGGACAAGCTGAGACCCATCAGGATTGGTAGGTATCAATACCATTGGACCTGAAGGTCACCACGGCTTTCAATTTCTACACCAACAGATCTTTCCAGGAATCTCCTGGGGATATCTGTGGTATTTCCAAGACTGCAGCCCGTCAGTGCATCAAGGAGGTGACCATTACCATGTGCGAGAGGGGTGGTGACCCTCAGACCTGTGAGGGATGCAGAGGAGATTTACAGCACCTGCCACAGGGCAACTTAAGCGGCTATCGAACAGACCACTGGCCTTCTGAAGGGTCAATTCAGGTTGCTAAATTGACCCGATGGACTCCTTCAGTATTGGCCAGCAAGGGTCTTGCATATTGTGAATATCACAACCTGAGACTGCAGAGGTGAAAAGCATTACGTGATGCTGATCTCACTGACTGACCTCCCACTTTGGGCAGTGGATTGGAGTACACCTGTTCCTTGTGTTAGCTATTTGGCTGACTGTTTGTGAGACCATTGATGAACAACAAAGCCGAAACTGTGGCCTTCACCCTTACCATAACATGTAGCCCATGGTAGCCAATTTGCATATTAGTAATGTCCCACAAATAGTAATGACCAAATAATCTGTTTTATGATGTTAAATGAGGCATAAATGATGACCAGAACATCAATAGAACTGTAGTATCTTTCAAATGCTCCTATGGGATATTTTATGCCCTTCTGGGAGTGAAGATGGATGCTCGGTTTATGTCTCATGCAAAAGACAAAAAATCTGGCGGTGTAGCATAACCTCAAAAATGTATGGAAATGTCAGTTATGTGCTCAATTTTATGCAGCAAGGATTCAATCCATTACCTCCTAACTCAGAGGAAAGAGTGCTAACAGGTGTGGTGATATGCTTATGGGCTATATCATAGATGGATGGTGTGTGATCTCCAACCAGCAGGTGGCGGTGCAGACACACCATGCAGTCTCAAGACCAAGGTCATGTGACCAGGGACACTTATAAGTGAACACACATCCAGCCTTCAGCAGTTGGTGGCAGTTGGTAGGAAGACACACAAGCAAATGGTCGATGCTAGGTGTAGTTCCAGAAGAGTAATAAGCAGTCTCCATGATAACGTGCTCTGCAACAGATTGCGATCTTACCACTCGAGACTCAATAAAGATTCTGGTTTGGACAAGTCGAGGTGTTTGGTGGGTTCCTTTGTAAGGTACAGAAGACCAAACACAACAACATGTTGCCATATATCTCGTTCATGTTCAAGAGAATTTGCTGCATGCAAAACAGTTGCGACAATTTCTTCCCTAGCAACAATTGGCGCCCAAAGCACTTTGAAATTATTCTAAGACAGGATAAAGTACTTCAATTGCATAAATTGTTTCCCTTTCAGCTATTGCAGCCAGTACGTTATTTAGCATGCCTCTAAATAAATTAACAAGGCAATACAATTTTGAAATGAGTAAGCAAAGCAATCTCTCTATTACCTGAAGGGAGAAAGGTCAGCCAAACCAGAAGAAGACAAGTGGTAAGGACACTCAGTAGAGCACAGCGCTCTGTCACGCTATGTTAACTCAACATTATTACAATTATGCAACTCTTCCCTGAGGTTTTGTTCTGCCTGGTTGATGCTCTGTAACTGCAAAGCTGAAAAAAATAAATATATTTATGAAGCACTTCCATCTCACTGAGGAAGTTTCAGGCTAATCCACAACCTGCTCTGAAAACTCTGTTCACAATTTGATAGCAATGTCAAATTCCACCTTCCAAAATGAATCACATCACATTTATCAAGGTTAAACTCCATCTGTCACTTCTCAGCCCAGCTCTGCATCCTGAGGAGGTGAGACAATTCACAACATCCTGAAAAAAAATCAACAACATTTTAAATAAAAGAACACGCAACATTCTAAAAAAAAACTAAATTCACCCTATCTTCCCACCTCAACAGACCTTTTCAAAAATTACCAGGATTTGAATCTTTGACCTATACCATAGTCATGGAGAGGGATAGGAACAGATAGTATGGGAAGGTATTTAATTGGGGGAAGGGAAATTATACTGCTATTAGACAGGAGCTGAGGAGCATAAATTGGGAATAGATGTTCTCAGGGAAATGCACAATAGTAATGTGGGGGCTGTTTAAGGAGCATTTGCTGCGAGTGGTGGATAGTTTTGTCCCACTGAGAGAAGGAAGGAATGGTAAGCTGAAGGAGACTTGGATGACAAGAGAAGTGGAGCTTCTAGTCAAGAGGAAGAAGGAAGCTTATGTAAGGTTGAGGAAGCAAGGATCTGGCACGACTCTAGAGGGTTACAAGGTAGCCAGGAAGGAACTCAAAAATAGACTTAGGAGAGCGAGAAGGAGGCATGAAAAAGCCCTGGCAGGAAGGATTAGGGAAAACCCCAAGGCGTTCTACACATCTGTGAGAAATAAGAGGATGACCAGAGTGAGAGTAGGGCCGATCAGGGATAGTGGAGGGACTTGTGCCTAGAGTCTGAAGAGGTAAGGGAGGCCCTAAATGAATATTTTACTTCAGTATTCACTAGAGAGAGGGACCTTTTGCTCGTGAGAACAGCGTGTTCCAGGTTAATAGACTCGAACAGGTTAATATTAAGAAGGAGGATGTGCTGGAAATTTTGAAAAGCATCAGGATAGATAAGTCCCCTGGGCCTGACAGGATATACCCAAGGTTACTGCGGGAAGTGAGGGAGGAGATTGCTGCGCTGTTGGCGATTATCTTTACATCCTCACTCTCCACTGGAGTAGTACCAGATGATTGGAGGGAGGCAAATGCTTTCCCCTCTTCAAGAAAGGGAATAGGGAAATCCCTGGGAATGACAGATCAGTCAGTCTTATGGCTGAGGTGAGCAAAATACTGGAAAGGATTCTGAGAGATAGGATTTATGATTATTTAGAGAAACATAGTTTGATTAAAGATAGTCAGCATGGCTTTGTGAGAGGCAGGTCATGCCTCACAAGCCTCGTTGAACTCTTTGAGGATGTTACGAGACACATTGATGAAGGTCGGGCAGTGGATATGGTGTATATGGATTTCAGGAAGGCATTTGATAAGGTTCCCCATATAGGTTCATTCAGAAAGTCAGGGGGCATAGGATACAGGGAAATTTGGCTGTCTGGATACAGAATTGGCTGGCCGAAAGAAGACAGCGAGTGGTAGTTGATGTGTTGGGTACTCTGGATCTGTGGAGACTGCGTTTACCTTAGCAGTAACATAGACAAGCTACCAACAGTTGAAATAGTACAAACTATTTTATTCAGCTAGAAACTGTTGAACATACTTTCACTGTGGGTTAACACGATGTTAGATTAAACTAAAGACCTATGCCTGTCCTAACCAGTCTATGCACTCAGCACATGGTGAAGATCTGTGTTGTAAGCTGTAAGCTCTGTCCTTCTGAGAGGTTGCATCCTGAATGAGCGGGAAAACTGATGCCCTCTGTCTTTATAGTGAGTGTGCTCTAACTGGTGATTGGCTGCAGTGTTGTGTGTGTTGATTGGTCTTGCTTGTGACCACCAGTGTGTGTGTCCGCACCATGATATACTGGTGTATATTATGACATCCGCCCCTTTTATTTAAAAAAATGTATGTTTGTGGCAATAAATAATGTGTGGTGATAATGTTCCTAACTACGTGTGGGGTGCGCAGACCTATTTACATGATAATGTACATGAGAACTAAGCTATTTACATGGGAAGGTGCCTGGTGCAGAGAAGCAGTATGCAACAAGAGTAACGAGATCAACACTATATATAAACCAGGGAAATGATCAAACAAAGCAACAAAACAATTCAGAGAGTCCATAAATTCGAAAAGTTCATAAATTAAGTCTCTGAGGTGGGCGACGAATTCTGGTTGACCGCCTCAAGGCGGGGTCGAGAGCCGCCGGTTCAGGAGCGGGCTGGACTGCGTCAAAGTCAGGGGGAGGCAGAGTGACAGGGAGCTCTGCATAGTCCGTGGCAGGGTCAGCAGGAGGGCGAGGGGATACTGGAGGATCACATGGTGAGCGTGGAACAAAACAAAGGGCACGTCAATTGCGGCGCCGAATAGAGCCATCCGGTAGACGAACCAGGAACGAGCGGGGGACCACCTGCCGAAGGTCAACAGCGGTTGCAGACCAGCCACCATCCGGAAGATGGGTGCGGACGTTGGCATCTGGAGCCAGAGCAGGGTGATCAGCTGCACGGGAGTCATGTGCTATGCACGAGACAGCTGCATCCGGCGAAGGACCGGAACATGGTCGAGGTCTGGGACATGGATGGACGGCACTGTCGTCCTCAGAGTGCGATTCATGAGTAATTGGGCTGGCGAAAGGTCAGTGGACAGCGAGGCGGAGCTATAGGCCAGCAAGGCAAGGTAGAATCAGACCCAGCATTGGCCGCCTTGCATAGGAGCCGTTTGACGATATGTACTCCCTTATCTGCTTTGCTGTTGGATTGGGGGTACAGGGGACTGGACGTCACATGGGCAAAATTGTACCGCCTGGCAAAGTTGGACCATTTTTGGCTGGCGAAGCAGGGGCCATTGTCCGACATAACCGTGAGCGGGATGCCGTGTCGAGCAAAGGTTTCTTTACATGCACGAATGACTGCTGACGAGGTGAGGTCGTGCAACCGTATCACCTCCGGGTAATTTGAAAAGTAGTCCACGATCAGGACATAGTCTCTACCCAGCGCGTGGAACAGGTCGATGCCCACCTTGGTCCATGGTGACGTGGCCAACTCATGGAGCTGCAGGGTCTCACTTGGTTGGGCCGGCTGGAAGCGCTGACAAGTGGGGCAGTTGAGCACTGTGTTGGCTATGTCCTCATTAATGCCGGGCCAGTACACTGCCTTCCGGGCCCATTGGCGGCACTTTTCCACGCCAAGGTGGCCCTCGTGTAGTTGTTCCAGGACAAGCTGGCGCATGCTATGCAGGATGACAATGCGGTCCAGTTTTATAAGAACCCCGTCTACTACCGCCAGATCATCTCTGACATTATAGAATTGAGGGCATTGGCCCTTGAGCCACCCGTCCGTTAGGTGGCGCATGACACGCTGTAGCAAGTGGTCAGCTGCCGTCTCGTGGCGAATTTGGACAAGGCATTCATCCGAGGCAGGTAGATTGGAGGCCGCGAATGCCACATGGGCGTCAACCTGGCAGACAAATCCCGCTGAGTCACATGGAGTGTTGACTGACCTGGAGAGAGCATCAGCAATGATGAGGTCCTTGCCTGGGGTGTATACCAGCTGGAAGTCGTATCGCCGGAGCTTGAGACGAATACGCTGGAGGCGAGGCGTCATGTCGTTCTAGTCTTTCTGTATTATATTGACCAGCGGGCGATGGTCGGTCTCGACGGTGAATTGAGGAAGTCCGTAGACATAATCGTGAAACTTAACCACACCAGTCAGAAGGCCCAGACACTCCTTTCCTATCTGCGCGTAGCGCTGCTCCGTGGGGGTCATCGCCGCGACGCATATGCAACAGGGGCCCATGATGAGGCCTCATCACATTGAAGGAGCACTGCCCCAATGCAGGATTGACTGGCATCGGTCGAAATTTTGGTCTCCTTTGCTGGATCAAAGAAGGCTAAGACCGGGGCTGTGGTCAGTTTTGCCATGAGTTCCCTCCATTCGCGCTCGTGGGCGGGGAGCCATTGGAAGTCTGTCATCTTCCTGACCAGGTTCCTGAGATCCGTGGTATGAGAGGCGAGGTTAGGGATGAATTTCCCTAAAAAATTGACCATGCTCAGAAATCGGAGGACCGCCTTCTTGTCCTCTGCTGTTTTCATAGCTGTGATGGCAGCTACCTTGTCCGCGTCCGGCTGCACGCCCAATTGGGAGATGTGGTCGCCGAGGAACTTAATTTCTGTCTGACCAAAAGAGCATTTGGCCCTGTTGAGGCGGAGGCCATGCTCATGTATACGTCTGAATATGCGCTGGAGGCGACTAACGTGCTCCTACAGGGTGGTGGACCAGATGATTATGTCATCGGCATAGATGTGAACACCTTTAATACCTTCCATCATTTGTTCCATAATCCTATGGAACACTTCTGATGCAGAGATGATGCCAAACGGCATACTGTTGTAACAATATCTTCCAAAGGGGGTGTTAAACGTGCAGAGTTCCCTGCTGGATTCATCGAGCTGGATTTGCCAGAATCCTTTTGAGATGTCGAGTTTGGTAAAGAGCTTGGCGTGAGCCATCTCACATGTGAGCTCTTCGCGCTTGGGAATTGGATAATGCTCTCTCATAATATTGCGATTGAGATCATTGGGATCAATGCAAAGTCTCAGTTCGCCGGAAGGCTTTTTTACACATATCATGGAGCTGACCCAGTCGGTCGGTTCCGTGACTTTGGAAATCACTCCTTGGTCCTGGAGGTCCTGCAGCTGCTGCTTGAGGCGGTCCTTAAGGGGCACTGGGACCCTGCGAGGTGCGTTCACCACAGGCGTGGCATTCGGTTTTAATAAAGTCCTGTAGGTGTACGGGAGCGCGTCCATGCCCTCGAAGACGTCGTGGTACTGGTTGATAATGGCGTCGAGCTGCGCCCTGAAGTCAGTGTTCTGAAAGGCAGACGCGTCAGCAGGAGAGAAAGAGTGAACTCTCTGAACTAGGTTCAACAGCTTGCATGCCTGCGGCCAAGCAGGGAGGCTTTCGAAGAGCCCACTATTTCAACAAGAAGGATGGCTTTGCGTGACCTGTGTTTCACTTCAAGTTGGCATGAGCAGCTGGCAGCAATGGCATTGCCATTATAATCTAATAGCTGGCAGGCTGATGGCAGGATGGCTAGTTTGACACAAAGGCTTTGGAGGTCAGACCGTGCAATGAGATTGGCGGAGGCACCGGTGTTCAGGCGGAATCGTATTTGGGACCGGTTGACCGTAAGGGTGGCACACCGCTCATTGTCCGGTTCGATGCTGTATACTGGTAGAGGCTGGATTCTTTGCTTCGGGGACACCCTGTTTTTTGTAATGATTCCGACTCGAAAAGGCGCCTACGGGTCCTCGGTGTCAATATCGGGTAGCAGGTCCGAATCGGGCTTGGTGACCGTGGGTTGAATGGCCCGGACATTCCTGCGAGGCTGCCTGGAGCAATGAGAGTTGGCAGGCTGAGCTGATCTGCATAAAGCAGCATAATGGCCAAGTTTGCCACATTGCAGGCATCGTCGGGGTTTGGCAGGACATTGCCACTTTAAATGGGCGGAGCCACAGTTGCCGCACGTTGTAGCGTCAGTACGCTCGCTGCACCACCGCGCATGCCCGGCGCGGCCGTAAGTGGTGCGCGCCTGCATAGTACGTTTGTCGACGTCGCCGTCCCCTCGTTCGGTGCACACAAGCGCGGGAGTCCGCGAAAAGCACGCAAAATGGCTGCCCTGATCCAGGCTGAGGCCCTGGAGTTGCTCGATTGCTTGGACCCGTTCTGCCTCATGAGGACCTTGCCGCACCGTTTCAGCCACCTGGATGTGGGAATACCGACTAGTGGCGTGTTCATGTAGCACGCAGGTCTCGATGGCAATCGCTAGGGTGAGCTGCTTTACCTTGAGGAGCTGCTGGAGTAGGGGGTCCGACTGAACACCGAAAACGATCTGGTCGCGTATCATGGAGTCGAAGGTGGACCCATCATTACAGGACTGCACAAGGATGCGGAGGTGGGTGAGAAAGGACTGGAAAGGTTTATCCTTACCCTGCAAACGCGCTGTTGGAATACATAGTGCTCAAAACTTTCATTCACCTCGATATCGCAGTGACTGTCAAACTTAAGGAGGACCATCTTGAATTTTGATTTATCTTCACCATCAACAAAGGTGAGAGAATTGAAAATGTGGATGGCATGGTCCCCGGCCGTGGATAGGAAGAGAGCGATCTTCCTGGTGTCTGAGGCAGCTTTCCGGTCTGTGGCTTCAAGGTAGAGATGGAAGCGTTGTTTGAATATTTTCCAGTTGGCCCCCAGGTTACCGGTGATGCAGAGCGGCGGCGGCGGGCAGACGCTGTCCATTTTGCAGGATGGCTGTATGCTGGTGGAAGGCAGACCACTTGCAGGTAGGTCTAAGAAGTTCTAACATCCCTCAACTACTGGTACCGTGATGTGTTGGGTACACTGGATCTGTGGAGACTGAGTTTACCTTAGCAGTAACATAGACAGGCTACCAACACTTGTAATAGTACAACACTATTTTATTAAGCTAGAAACTGTTGAACATACTTTCACTGTGGGTTAACACGATGTAAGATTAAACTAAAGACCTATGCCTGTCCTAACCAGTCTATGCACTCAGCAAATGGGGAAGATCTGTGTTGTAAGCTGCAAGCTCTGTCCTTCTGAGAGGCTGCATCCCGAATGAGCAGAAAAACTGATGCCCTCTGTCTTTATAGTGAGTGTGCTCTAACTGGTGATTGGCTGCGGTGTTGTGTGTGTTGATTGGTCTTGCTGTGTGTCCATCAGTGTGTGTGTCTGCACCATGATATACTGGTGTGTATGGAAAGTATTTCGCATAGAGGTCGGTGACCAGTGGTGTCCTGCAGGGATCTGTACTGGGACATCTGCTCTTTGTGGTTTTTACAAATGACTTGGATGACGAAGTGGAAGGGTGGGTTCGTAAGTTTGACGATGACACAAAGGTTGGTGAAGTTGGAGATAGTGACGAGGGCTGATGCAGGTTACAACAGGACATTGACAGGATGCAGAGCTGGGCTGAGAAGTGACAGATGGAGTTTAACCTTGATAAATGTGATGTGATTCATTTTGGAAGGTCAAATTTGAATGCTGAATACAGGAGAAAAGGCAGGATTCTTGGAAGTGTGGAGGAACAGAGGGATCTTGGGGTCCACGTACAGAGATCCCTCAAAGTTGCCACCTAGGTTGATAGAGTTGTTAAGAAGGCGTATGGTATGTTGGCTTTCATTAACAGGGGGATTGAATTTAAGAGCCGCAAGGTCTTGCGGCAGCTTTATAAAACTCTGGTTAGACCACACGGAATATTATGTCCAGTTCTGGTTGCCTCATTATAGAAGAAGGAAGAGAGGTGACTTGATAGAGGTGTACAAGGTGATAAGAGGCATGGAAAGAGTGGATAGCCAGAGACTTTTCCCCAGGGCGGAAATGGCTGTCACGAGGGGGTCATAATGGTAAGGTGATTCGAGGAAAGTATAGTGTCGATGTCAGAGGTTGTTTCTTTACACAGAGAGTGGTGGGTGTGTGGAATGCACTGCCAGCAGAGGTGGTGGAGTCAGAGTCATTAGGGACATTTCAGCGAATCTTGGACAGGCACATGGACAGCAGTAAATTTAAGGGGTGTAGGTTAGGTTGATCTTAGATTAGGATAAGTGGTTGGCACAACATCGTGGGCCGAAGGACCTGTACTATGCTGTACTGTTTTATGTTCTATAAATCTGGATCAATATCCGCATTTAAAAATTAATCACTTCTTCCTTGAGCCATACCTTATCTGTGTACCAGGTTTTGTTGAAATCCATCCACTAGCTTTTGAGATATATTTAAAGACAGACTAACAGGCTTCCAAACAAGGGCTAAAGTATTCGTTCAGCAGAGGTAAAAACTCAATGTTCCATATCTCCCACTCTTTATGGATCCGTTTAGAAATTGACAAAAATAATCAGTACTTCCTTGAGCCATACTCTATTAGTCTACCAAGCTTAATTGAAATCCGTACATGAACTTCTAACACTTTAAAATAAAATTGAAAAGGAGGAATATCACAGAAGAATTTGATAGATCTCAATTGAGGAAAAACATGGGGTTAGCATTGAGTGTGAAGCAATATTCATTAACAAACTGATTTATTAATTCCCTGAAGTATTTGCTAGTGAGGATTACTGGCAGCGTGATACCCAACATTTGCTATTCTACTGGTAATAGGGCAGTTTTGCTCGGAGTAATGCCTTCTGTGCACTAGCTTCTGGATGTTAGTTAAAGGTTGACAAAACAGTATAATATTCTTGATCTGATTGTGCGAACACAAAATATTTACAGAGTCTGAACTTTATTGGAACATCTCATTATAGGCTTCTCTAGAATCCTTGAATTCCTACAGTGCAGAAGGAGACCATTCAGCCCATCAAGTCTGCACCAATCCTGCTAAAGAACACCCTACCGAGGCCCACTCCCCTGCTCTATCCCCACAACACTCTAACTCCATCTAACCTTTGGACACCAAGGGAGAATATAACGTGGCCAATCCACCTAACCTGCACATCTTTGACAGTGGGCGGCAACCGGAACACCCGGAAGAAATCCACACAAACATGGGAGAATTTGCAAACTCGACACATCATCCAAGGTCGGAATCGAACCCGGGTCCCTGGTGCAGTGAGGCAGCAGTGATAACGACTGTGCCATGAGGTCCAGAAGAGAGATAAAGACCATGAGTCATTTCATCACTTCCTGCTATAATGTGCCGAGTCGGCATGCTCTCCCCATGTCTGCGTGGGTTTCTTCCAGGGGCTCCGGGTTCCTCCCACAAGTCTCGAAAGACATGCTTGTTAGATGATTTGGGCATTCTGAATTCTCCCTCAGTGTACCCGAACAGGCGCCGGAATGTGGCGACTGGGGGATTTTCACAGTAACTTAATTGTGGTGTTAATGCAAGCCTACTTGTGACACTAATAAATATTATTATTAATGTATACCATGCCTCATCAGCATATTGTACAATTAGAATTGACCCCTAAAACTACAAGCAGAAAACAATATTTTCGGAAATTTGTGCTTGACATGCATTTCCTGGGGCAGTCTTAGCATGGGTGGAATGTTGCCACTTGAGACAGGTGTTTTTATCAGCGATGTTATCATCGTTTCTGGCAGAAAAGGAGAGTAGTCATCTAACCTGGAAAACAGAGCTGTAAAATCAGATCATCTCTAAAGGGTCTGTCAGCAATTGGCTAGTAGCTCAGGTCCATTTTTATCTTTCCTTCCTTCATGCAATCAGATATCTCTCCAAGGTTGTAAACTGATTGGTTATGACCAATAGATCCAGATTCTAACAACAACTACAATATTCTTCATCATCGTCGCCATGTGTATTCTTCCGGATGCCAGCTCTTTGTCTCATGGTGGTCTTTCCATACCTCTCTATCCTGTGCCAGTCTTTCTTGTTTTGACAATAACTTACTTCAATTTTCAAGATGTGGAGATGCCGGCGTTGGACTGGGGTGAACACAGTAAGAGGTTTTACAACACCAGGTTAAAGTCCAACAGGTTTGTTTCAATGTCACTAGCTTACGGAGCGCTGCTCCTTCCTCAGGTGAATGAAGAGGTCTGTTCCAGAAACATATATATAGACAGATTCAAAGATGCCAGACAATGCTGGGGCTGTTTAGCACAGGGCTAAATCGCTGGCTTTGAAAGCAGACCAAGGCAGGCCAGCAGCACGGTTCGAATCCCGTACCAGCCTCCCCGAACAGGCGCCGGAATGTGGCGACTAGGGGCTTTTCACAGTAACTTCATTTGAAGCCTACTTGTGACAATAAGCGATTTTCATTTCATTTCATGCTTGGAATGCGAGCATTAGCAGGTGATTAAATCTTTACAGATCCAGAGATGGGGTAACCCCAGGTTAAAGAGTTGTGAATTGCATCAAGCCAGGACAGTTGGTAGGATTTCGCAGGCCAGATGGTGGGGGATGAATGTAATGCGACATGAATCCCAGGTCCCGGTTAAGGCCGCACTCATGTGTGCGGAACTTGGCTATAAGCTTCTGCTCGGCGATTCTACGTTGTCGCGCGTCCTGAAGGCCGCCTTGGAGAACGCTTACCCGGAGATCAGAGGCTGAATGCCCTTGACTGCTGAAGTGTTTCCCAACTGGAAGGGAACATTCCTGCCGGGTGATTGTCGCACGATGTCCGTTCATTCGTTGTCGCAGCGTCTGCATGGTCTCGCCAATGTACCACGCTTCGGGACATCCTTTCCTGCAGCGTATGAGGTAGACAACGTTGGTCGAGTCGCACGAGTATGTACCGCGTACCTGGTGGGTGGTGTTCTCACGTGTAATGGTGGTATCCATGTCGATGATCTGGCACGTCTTTCAGAGATTGCCTTAGCAGGGTTGTGTGGTGTCATGGTCACTGTTCTGAAGGCTGGGTAGTTTGCTGCAAACAATGGTTTGTTTGAGGTTGCGCGGTTGTTTGAAGGCAAGTAGTGGGGGTGTGGGGATGACCTTGGCAAGATGTTCATCTTCATCGATGACGTGTTGAAGGCTGTGAAGAAGATGTCGTAGTTTCTCCGCTCCGGGAAAGTACTGGACGACGAAGGGTATTCTGTCGGTTGTGTCGACAGAATTTTCAAGCCATCCAACAATGATATTCTCTTCTTTCCTCCTCCTCTTTTTCCTTGAAATCGTCCATAACGTCTCTTACAAGTTACATTTCTTCTTAAGATGTGCCCTGTCCAGTCTATCAGCCTTTATCTATTTGCATTCAGCAAATTTCTTTGCTCATTTCATTTGCTATCTTCATCATTTGTTATTTTTTTCTGTCCCTTTCCCCCAAACTCACATTTCAAAGATATTTGGCAAGTTGATCTCCTCCCTCCGTCAGGTCCGAATCTCACATCCATACACAACAACACTCCAAATCAAGATCTTTATTTGTCACTTCTTGAGTTTTTATTCAGCTTTCTGGTTAGGAACTGTCTCTTGTTACCAATTATAGCCTTTCCCTATGTTGTCCTTATTCTTAAGTCTTCATTGCATGAAGACATGTAAAATCGCTGGCTCCAACGCACCCCTCCCTAATGAGCTCAACGCATTTTATGCCCGCTTTGAGCAAGAGGTCAGCAAGAGCATGTCCTCCACCCCTGAAGCCTTGGATTAACTTGTATCTGAGGTCACAATTGCAGATGTCAAATCATCCTTCTTGAAGGTTAACCCACGGAAAGCCACTGGCCCGAATGGGGTACCCAGATGAGCATTCTGGTCTTGCGCGGATCAGCTGATGGGGGTATTCGCAGACATCCTCAACATCTATTTACAACAATCTGAGGTCCCTATCTGCTTCAAGAAGGCGACCATCATCCCTGTACCAAAGAAAAGCCAAGCAGCGTGCCTTAATGACTATCGTCCAGTGGCTCTGACATCCATCATGATGAACTACTTTGAAAGATTAGTCATGGCACGAATCAATTCCAGTCTCCCTAATCGCCTTGATCCACTACAGTCCGCCTACTGCTGCAATAGGTCCACAGCAGATGCCAACTCCCTGGCCCTGAACTCAACCCTGGAACGCCTAGATAACAAAGGCACCTATGTCAGACTCCTATTTATTGACTACAGCTCAGCCTTCAACACCATTATTCCTATGAAACTCATTTCCAAACTCCATGGCCTGGGCCTTGGCTCCTCCCTCTGCGACTGGATCCTGAACTTCCTAACCCACAGGCCACAATCATAAGGATAGGCAACAATACCTCCTCCACGATCATCCTCAACACCGGTGCCCCACAAGACTGTGTCCTCCGCCCCCTACTATACTCCTTATACACCTATGACTGCGTGGCCAAATTCTCCTCCAACTCGATTTTCAAATTTGCTGATGACACCACCGTAGTGGGTTGGATTTCAAACAATGATGAGACAGAGGACAGGAATGATATAGAGAATCTGGTGAACTGGTGCAACGACAATAATCTCTCCCTCAATGTCAACAAAACGAAGGAGATTGTCATCGACTTCAGAAAGCGCATTGGAGAACATGCCCCTGTCTACATCAATGGGAACGAAGTAGAAAGGGTCGAGAGCTTTACGTTTTTAGATGTCCATATCACCAAAAACCTGTCCTAGTTCCCCCATGCAGACACGATAGTTAAGAAAGCCCACCAACCACTCTACTTTCTCAGAAGACTAAGGAAATTTGGCATGTCAGCTACGACTTTCACCAACTTTTACAGATGTATCATTGAAAGCATTCTTTCTGGTTGTATCACAGCTTGGTATGAATCCTGCTCTGGCCCAAGACCGCAGGAAACTACAAAAGATTTTGAATGTTGCCCAATCCATCACCAAACCGACTTCCCATCCATTGACACTGTCCACAATTCCCACTGCCTCAGAAAGGCAGCCAGCATAATTAAGGATCCCACGCACCCCGGACGTACTCTCTTCCACCTTCTTCCGTCAGGAAAAAGATACAAAAGTTTGAGGTCACGTACCAACCGACTCAAGAACAGCTTCTTCCCGACTGCCATCAGACTTTTGAATGGACCTACCTCGTATTAAGTTGATCTTTTTTCTCCACCCTAGCTATGACTGTAACACTACATTCTGCAGTCTCTCCTTCCTTCGCTATGTACGGTATGCGTTGTCTGCATAGCATGCAAGAAACAATGGGCGGGATTCTCTGATCCTGAGGCTAAGTGTTGACGCCGTCGTAAACGCCGTCGCGTTTTACGACGGCACCAACAGGCCCCCAGGATCAGCGATCCTGCGCCCTACAGGGGGCCAGCATGGCACTCGAGTGACTCACGCAGCTCCAGCTGCTGATACCGGCGTCAAACAGGCGCCGCAGGACTGCGCATACGCGCTACGGCCGGCGCGAATTCGCGCATGCGCGTTACGACAGGCGTGAACTCGCAGCGTCGGGTGAATTTAAAAAAAAGAAGCATTTAGAGTACCCGATTATTATTATTATTTTTTCTTCTAATTAGGGGTAATTTAGCGTGGGCAATGCACATCTTTTGGGTTGTCGGGGTGAAACCCACGCAGGGTGAGAGTGTGCAAACTCCACACGGACCCAGGGCTAGGATTCGAACCCGGGTCTTCAGCGCCGCAGTCCCAGTGCTATCCATTGCGCCACCATGCTGCCCTTTCAAATGCTTCTTTGATAATTGCTTCTACATCGACATTGAGTAAGACTAGTGATAAACAACGTTCTTCAAATTACACGTGATTGTGACTCCCCGTTAGCTACTCTCACTGATTCGGTTTGTGCCAGCGTGTTCAGATTTCTTACGAGTCATGTATCTCTCCAGTATGCTCCAATGTCTTTTCGCACTGTCGAGAGTGTAATCCAGTCAATCCGATTAAATGTATTTTCAAAATCTATGAACCAAACATAACTCCAGACCATACTTTAAACTGCATTAACTTGTTAATCTTGTAATGCTGATCGCTTATGTTGCCCCTCTTCCTCCCTGGAATCCAAACCTATCATCTCTAATATAGTTCTGCACCATCCCATTCACTCTCTTTGTTATCTCTCTCAACACAACCTTCAATGCTTGAGCAATCAGACTAATTTACAAAAGTGAGAACATCAGCATGCCTTTGGTTTCTTTCCCATCTTTAAAATCAGAATTCCCATTACGTCATTGGCAGTGGATGGGGGCAATCACAACAAGAATTCCTGCTGGCGTAAAACCCATTTTGGGACTCCCACGCGATACTCTGCTCCCTCAGCCATTCCTGCCCCCTGAAAACAAGTGTGGGATAACAAGGCCCCCTCAGGGTCTAGTTAGATATGCATAAATCAAATACCATGAATTAGGAATGGTTATAAAAGTTTGACTAACAGTGATAACAAAATGGAAAGCATGCAAGATAAACTTGACTGCCAAAATTGAAATTCCAAAATAATGAAATTATGAGATACAAAATTGATTCATTTGGTATTGCTAATGTAAAGAATTTATCATGATTTTCTTGTGTACATACATAAATAACAATTCAGAATTTACTGAAATTCCTTCATCATTCCTCATTTTTACTTGGCTCCGTTCAGTCCCAATAGTGTATTAAATTTAGAATCAAATTAGTAATATGAAACAAAAACCTTCTTTCTCTAAGAGCAATTAAACAGAGAGAAATAAATGTCTGATACAGTTTCATATTTTAGTCCACCACAGAACTAAAACTCTTACTAGTTTGAAGCAGGTGTTCACTCAGATAATAAGACTTACAAGTAGTCTTTTTATCGGAGTGCTCAAGAAAAAAATAACACTTGTCATGTGTGGTGTACGAAAGGTAGACAGCAATGGGATTTCTCTCAATTGTTTTTTCATTTTCAAATTTTCCATGCCTTTTTACAACATGGAAAAGGTAAAACAAAACAATGTTAGGCCTTTTCAAATTCCGCTGTCTAAATGGCTGGCATTAATTTGGTTCTTTGTAAATTAGAGGAACAAATCTGGATCATTCACTTATGCTTCAAGGTGTTGTATCACCAAGATGCCACATAAATATTGTGGTCTGACTGTTAACTTGTCATATATGTTATACATGTTGGTACTGTGCGACAATGTTCATATGTATTGTATATTGGAAGTACTCTAGAGCCGATTAAACGTCTTAAGAATTCAAGAGTTTTTTAAAAAGTTTTTAAGTTGTCATGTTCAGTGAAGTCATGTTCCATCCTTAACTTATAAAACATGAACTTTAATAATTCTGACTCTAGCGATTAAATCCACCTCAGCAACAGCTCAAGAGTGAAAAATCTTTCATCACCAGGCCTGAAGCGCCTGTTTTTTTCTCAGATGAGCCCATCACATGGGTTACGAACTGCTCTTTTGTTTATAACAAAAGAGTTTATAACTGCTCTTTAGTTTATATTGTTCCCATACCGGCCTCCCCGAACAGGCGGCGGAATGTGGCGACTCGGGCCTTTTCACAGTAACTTCATTGAAGCCTACTTGTGACAATAAGCGATTATTATAATACTTATAAAAGTGCACTATTCTCTTGGACTGTATTTTTCCTCAAGTGTGTGTGTCTATGTGTTTGTGTGTCTGTGTTTGTCTATGTGTGTGGGTAAGTGAGTGAGCAACATAGCATTCGATTTTCAGCATGAACACATGAATGAATAATGCTCTTTGTTTAAACCAACCATAAAGCTGGTTACTGGAAATAATTCACACACTCAGGAGTTAAGAAACACACACATATTCCTTTTCAAAAACATACTCATTACAGGCAGCAATGGAAGGGACTCTGAGATCCAGTTGTTCTCTTTCATCCCTGTATGTAAGAAAGTCTTGAAAATTATTTTTTTCATGATGTCCTGCATCTCTGACTTTGATATTTAAAAAAAGGTCAAGTGGGAAAAGAAGATGGTTAGTCACATTTCAATGTTATAATTTCATCTAACTTGAATGTGAATAAATTAACTCTCAGGTTTTTTAACATGAGCATCGTCAAAGCACTTGTCAAATACAACAAAGCACAAACAAAGCAAAAGGCAAGGTGAATATAACAAATACTAGTTTTATGGAGCAAACAATAAAAATTAGTCGATGAAGCATAGAGCCTGCTCAATAGGTTTAACACCGAATCGAATTGTTTTGTTAACAAACTAAATCTGGCAGTTACTGCACACAGAGATAAATGGAACAACTCCTTTGGGAATCTCACAATGTGTGATGCTGCTAATTTCTTCACCATTTTTTAATCAATGGACCTATTTCCTGTGTGTTTAGCTGCTTGGGAAAAATATTTTACTGGGAGCGTCAGCATGGGATTATGCTTCTTGTTATGCATGTTTTGAATATTTTTAGTGACAAGATATGTTCTTGCGATTGTACATGCGAACAAGTAATGTAAAGTATTTTCAGGGCAGTTTTGAATTTCACAACTACATTCGAACATAAACTTTGATGATGTGGAGCCAATTTTAGCATATTTCAATGTTAATAGTTTATGGAATATTATCACATCTAAATGTCTCAAGGTGCTACACATAATTAGTTATTTTTCATAGAATTGACAGTGCAGAAGGAGGCCATTTGGCCCATCACGTCTGCACCGGCCCTTGGAAAGAGCACCCTACCGAAACCCACACCTCCGCCGTAAGCCCTAACCCAGTCACCCCACCCGATCTTTTTGGACACTAAGGGCAATTTAGCATGGCCAATCCACCTAACCTGTACACCTTTGGACTGTGGGAGGAAATCAGAGCAAGCGGGGGAAACCCATGCAGACACGGGGAGAAGGTGTAGACTCCGCACAGACAGTGACCCAAGCCGGGAATCGAACTTGGGACCTCGGAGCTGTGAAGCAACTGTGCTAACCACTGTACCACCATGCTGCCCTAGAGTGAATTGACTTGTTAAACAGACATAAGCAGCAGCTACTCTGTAAAAGTACGGCCCCACAAGCAGAAATGGATAAACAGCCAATTTCTATTTTTAAATCTTCTCAGAACAAATAGTGCATAAATCGAAGATAAATATCCTCCACTGCTGAAGCCGTCATCCATCTTTCAGATAGTCAGTGTCATGATATTCAGGTCAACATCATAGCACATACATACATACATACTGATGGACAGATCAACGGACCAATCAAGACACACAACACGACAGCCAATCACAGGCAAGAGCATACACAGTACAAAACAGGGAACACGACACTTCCTGGGCACTCGAGCAGGAGACGGCTCAGGGCACAGAGCTCAATGCAGGCCACTCAGACATCCACCATTCTACAAGATAGAATTAGGAATAGGTCCACAGAATCAAGGGTCATGATCGAACCTCAGTAAACAGTTTACCAATGTGAATAGATGTTTGAAATAAAACTGCGTTGTACCATTGTGGCATGTGTGGCAGAGCACCCAACACTTCATAGTACCAGGAGTGAATTTGGTACCTCGCTAAAGATACTCCGGAATCTGCCATCCTGCGCCATGGACACCGTCAACACACCGCAGCCGCTGCAAGTCGCTGGAAACCTCGGTGTTAATTGGAAGTTGTTCAAACAGCGCTTCCAGCTCTTCCTGGAAGCCAACGAAAAGGAAAGCGTCTCGGACACCAGAAAGATCGCCATCCTCCTCACCACGGCAGGTCAACACACCATCCATGTCTACAATTCCCTAGTGTTCGCAGAAGGCGAGGACAAGACCAAATACAAGACGGTCCTTCTCAAGCTCGACCAACACTTCAACGTCGAGGTCAACGAGAGCTTCGAGAGGTATCTCTTCCAGCAGCACCTGCAAGGTAAGGATGAGCCCTTCCGGTCGTTCCTTACGCATCTCCGTATCCTCGCCCAGTCCTGTGGTTACGGCACCACCTCCGATTCCATGATTCGGGACCAGATCATTTTTGGGGTCGCCTCGGGCGCCCTACGCCAGCAGCTCTTAAAAATAAAAGGCCTAACCTTAGCCTCCGCAATCGAAGCCTGTGTCCCGCACGAAAACGCGACTAGCCGTTATACCCAATTTCAGGCGGCCGAATCGGCGCGGCAGGGGTCCTACGCGGCCGGATCGGCGAGGCAGGCGCCCTACAAGGCCGAACGGATCCAGGCGATCGAGTTCCTCCCGGCCCGCGGCACGGACGAGGGCGGACATTTTGCGTGCTTTTCGAGGCCTCCCGCGCTTGTGCGCGCCAAAAACTACGGCAACACTGAGGGACGTGATTCGCAGGCGCGCCCGACGCAAGACCAAACCGCGCATGCGCAGTTGCGCAACGAACGCCATGACGTTATGACGTGCGGCAACTGTGGAGCCGCACATTTAAAGCGGCAATGTCCCACAAGAACCCGACAATGCCTCCGCTGTGGCAAGGTGGGCCACTACGCTGCTTGCTGTCGAGCAGCTCAACCTGTCAATGTTCCCCAACTCCGACAACCTCGCAGGGACGTGCGGACCATTCAGCCTCCTTATTATGAATCCTGCCCAGACGATGTCCAGACCAGTGACACAGACGACCGGGACGCCTTCCATGTTGCGGTCATCGATGGGAACCGAATGTCTCCACCCAGGACCCACCAGCCGGTGCAAGTTAACACGATCAATCCGGGTGATGAATGGTGTGCCACCCTAACGGTCAACAGATCACCAATAACGTTCCGCCTGGACACTGGCGCCTCCGCCAACCTCATAGCATGGTCAGCCTTCTACGCCATGAAGGTCAGACCGCCAATTCGGCCGTCCCGTTGCAGGATGGTCGACTACAACGGGAACGTTATCCTGGGGATCCTGCCAGCTCCAGGTGACACACAACACACACACGGCCACACTCTCATTCGAGATAGTCAGCTCATCGAAGGACTCCCTGCTAGGCGCACAGGCATGCAAGGCTCTCCACCTCGTGCAACGAGTCCACTCTCTCTCTCCAGATGGCACATCTGACTTCCCGGATGCAGAGTTCAGCGCACAGCTCCAATCGCTCCTCGCCCACAACCAGGAGGCATTCGAGGGCATGGGAACACTGCCCTACACCTACAGAATTCGGCTCAAACCGGACACCACCCCGGTCATTCACGCACCTCGCAGGGTCCCAGCGCCACTCAAAGACCGCCTCAAGCAGCAGCTGCAGGATCTCCAGGACCAAGGAGTCCGATCCCGGGTCACGGAGCCCATGCCATGGGTCAGCTCCATGATGTGTGTTAAGAAGACCTCCGGCAAGCTCCGGATCTGCATTGATCCAAAAGACCTCAATAACAATATTATGAGGGAACACTACCCCATACCCAAACGGGAAGAGATCACGAGTGAAATGGCCCGAGCTAAAATCTTCACGAAACTGGATGCCTCGAAGGGTTTTTGGCAGATCCAACTGGATCCGTCCAGCCGAAAGCTGTGCACCTTCAACACCCCTTTCAGCAGGTTCTGTTACAACCGACTGCCATTTGGCATCATCTCGGCATCCGAGGTTTTTCATAGGATCATGGAGCAGATGATGGAAGGCATCAAAGGGGTGCGCATCTATGTCGACGACGTCATCATCTGGTCCACCACAGCACAGGAGCACATCTATCGTCTCCAGCGCGTCTTTGCGCGCATACGGGAAAACGGCCTGCGCCTCAACCGAGCCAAGTGTTCTTTCGGCCAAACCGAGCTGAAGTTCTTGGGGGACCACATTTCCTGGTCAGGGGTCCGTCCGGATGCAGACAAGGTGAACGCCATTACAGCCATGTCGCAGCCGGCAGACAAGAAAGCAGTGCTACACTTTCTAGGCATGGTCAACTTCCTGGGGAAGTTCATTCCCAACCTTGCCTCCCACACGACAGCTCTGTGCCACCTTGTCAAGAAGTCCACAGAGTTCCAGTGGCTACACACATACCAGCAGGAATGGGAGGAGCTCAAACGTAAGCTCACCACAGCACCGATGTTGGCGTTCTTCGACACATCTCGTGATGCTAAAATCTCGACTGATGCCAGCCAGTCCGGCATTGGGGCGGTGCTCCTACAGCAGGATGACACTGCGTCATGGGCCCCGGTCGCCTATGCCTCGCGGGCCATGACCCCCACAGAACAGCGCTACGCGCAGATTGAAAAGGAGTGCCTGGGCTTGCTAACAGGGTTAGACAAGTTCCATGACTATGTGTATGGTCTCCCCCGGTTCACTGTTGAAACTGACCACCGCCCCCTGGTCAGCATCATTAATAAGGATCTAAACGAGATGACCCCTTGCCTCCAGCGCATCCTACTTAAACTTAGGAGGTATGACTTCCAACTGGTCTACACCCCGGGTAAGGACCTTATCATTGCGGATGCCCTGTCTAGAGAAGTGAGCACGCCGCCAGATGCGGAGGGGTTCGTCTGTCAGGTCGAGTCGCAGGTGGCCTTCACAACGGCAAATCTGCCAGCTGACGACTCCAGTCTGGCCCGTATTCGCCGAGAGACTGCGGCGACGCCCTTCTACAGCGCGTGATGCGCCACATGACGGGAGGGTGGCTCAAAGGGCAGTGCCCGCAGTTCTAGAATGTCCGAGATGACTTGGCTGTCATTGATGGTGTCCTTCTAAAGTTGGACCGGATTGTGATTCCGCACAGCATGCACAAGCTGGTCTTCGACCAACTACACGAAGACCATCTGGGGGTCGAGAAGTGCAGACGGAGGGCTCGAGAGTCGGTATACTGGCCGGGCATCAGTGATGACATTGCCAATATGGTGCTCAACTGCCCCACCTGCCAAAGGTTTCAACCGGCGCAACCTCCTGAAACGCTTCTGCCCCATGAGCTGGTGACGTCCCCCTGGGCGAAGATGGGTGTGGACCTCTTTCACGCCCTCGGCAGGGACTATGTCATCATCGTTGACTGCTTTTCCAACTATCCAGAGGTCATACGCCTGCACGATTTGACATCGTCCGCTGTCATAAGGGCCTGCAAAGACACCTTCGCTCGACACGGCATTCCGATGACTGTCATGTCAGACAATGGGCCCTGTTTTGCCAGCCAGAAATGGTCATCTTTTGCTGCCTCGTATGGTTTCACACACATGACGTCCAGCCCTCTGCATCTCCAGTCCAATGGAAAGGTGGAGAAGGGCGTTCACATTGTCAAGCGGCTCCTCTGCAAGGCTGCTGCTGCCGGATCGGATTTCTGCCTAGCCCTGCTAATCTATCGCTCGGCCTCACTAGCCACTGGCCTCTCACCAGCCCAGCTGTTGATGGGTCACGCCCTCAGGACCACTGTGCCTTCCATTCTGGCACCCACAACCAACCATGCTCCGGTACTACACAGAATGCAACTGCAGCGCGGTCACCAGAAGAGGGCATATGACACACGGGCAACTGATCTTCCCGCCCTGGCCCCTGGAGACGAAGTCCGCATCCACCTACCAGAAGGTGGCTGGTCAGTACCTGCCGAAGTTCTCTGATGCGTGGCTCCCCGCTCGTTCGTGGTTCGCATGCCTGATGGATCCATTCGTAGGCGCAATCACCGGGCTCTTCGCCTACTTCCACACTCGCTACGGGACCTTACACAGACACCGCGCCCTCCTGTTGTTCCTGACATCGACTTCGTGGAGCTGCCTGCCACCATGCCCCTTCCATCGCCGCCCGTGGCCAGGCCCATTCCTCAGCCGGAGGTTCCAGACATACCCTTGAGGCGGTCAACCCAAATTCGTCGCCCACCTGCTAGACTGGACTTATGAGACTGCTTGTACATTGAACTCATACTACCACTGTGTTAATATGTTTATGTTCTTATCGTTACAGGAATTTGTTTTATCGTTCAACCGTTCTTTGTTTATGGTACAACCTCGTTATTATGTCACACCCGACATCGCCCCTTGTATATAGTTTAGCCCCATGTACATGCTGTAAATATTGCACACACACACATTTAGCTACACTCTGTACACATCTCTATTTATGACCACGTAGGCACATGTTCTTGTAAAAAAGGGGGGATGTCATGATATTCAGGTCAACATCATAGCACATACATACATACATACTGATGGACAGATCAACGGACCAATCAAGACACACAACACGACAGCCAATCACAGGCAAGAGCATACACAGGACAAAACAGGGAACACAACACTTCCTGGGCACTCGAGCAGGAGACAGCTCAGGGCACAGAACTCATTGCAGGCCACTCAGACATCCACCATGTGCTGAGTGCCACTACAAGATAGAATTAGGAATAGGTCCACTGAATCAAGGGTCATGATCGAACCTCAGTAAACAGTTTACCAATGTAAATAGATGTTTGAAATAAAACTACGTTGTACCATTCACAACCGTGTTGGTTCATCTGTGTGGCAGAGCACCCAACACTTCACTCAGCATCCCCAATACCCCCATTTCTGGCCTCTGTTCTCCACAAATTCAAATTATCCAAAACTCCATTGCTTACATTCTGTACAACACAGAGTCCATCACTTCCATCCGCACTGAACTTCACTGGCTTCCTATTGTCCAATGGATCAAATTGAAAATCCTTGATCTTATGCCTAAATTTCTTCCTGCCTTCCGACACCCAACCTCTGCAGGTGCTCCTGACGCTATGTCCCATTGCATGCCATCAACTCCGCCAACCCTGTGTGTTCCTTCCTCACTACATCTTCTGTGAAAGAGTTTTCAGCAAACTTGACCCAAATCTCTGGAATGCTTCATCCTAACCCACTCCCCTCAATCTCAACTTTGTTTCTCATCTTTTACAGCCTTCTCATAATTGGACAAAAACAGTTGGCAGATATTTGTTTCCTCCATTGGGATGCGTCCAAAGTTGCTTTTCCATATTAAGTGATATTATAAATCAAAATTGTGCTTGTTCTGCTGTTTGAGTGGTGGAGGTGTTTTATGTTTTAGAGATTTCCGCTCACAGCTGTGACATTGGGAGCACACCACAGGAATTTGGGGGTAGTGATTAATAGGCTTTGCAAAATGTTTGATCCATTAGAATTACGGAATGGAAACTTTGGACAGACCGTTGACTTCTGAACCCTGAACTGCTACAACATGCAAAGACATAGAATCCTACAGTGCAGAAGGAGGCCATTCAGCTCATCGAGTCTCCACCGACCCTCTGAAAGAACATCCCACTGAGGCCCACTTCTCCGCCACATCCCTGTACTCCTACCAAACCTTTGGGAACTATGGGCTATTTAACATGGTTAATCCAACTAACCTGCACATCTTTGGACTGTGGGAGCACCCGGAGGAAACCCACGCAGATACGGGAGAAGGTGCAACCTCCATACAGTCACCCAAGAGACTGGAATCTGTCGCTCTGTTTTTCTGGTTATAAATATGGCGGTCAATATGGTCGCCTTTCTTAATCCTAATTATGTTTCTACTTTCAGAGTCGCCAGGTATCTCTCGATACCGCCACAAGGTTCAACCCGAATACCGATCAAACAGCCAATACACCAGTTAGTTAGTTCAAAGTCAATACTATTTATTTACACACATAGCAAGATCTACTCATGCACAACAGTACTACAAACTAAACTATCTCTAACACTAACGCCTATACTTAACTTCGGGTGCCCACTTAGTCAGAGGAACAATGGCTGTTGTTCGGATCTGAGGCTGTTGAGTTCGAAGAGATACAGGAGAACAGCTGAGGTCGTCCGTCTGGTAGCGAGCGTTGACCTTGAACTTCCTTGCTTCTGGTGATGCTGGTGGATGGGTCTCTCTGCTTCGAGAGCCAAGTCCAAGAGAGCGAATCTCTCACGGGGGTTACTTCTTATACTTGGAGGGGCTTTGCACGCTTTTAGGCGGACCTTAAACTTGGTCCCAATTAATTGGGCAGCTTCTCAATCATTGTTATCGATCTTGACCAATAAAGGGGTGGGTGTCCTGATGGCTGGGTGTGTCTTAGGTGGCCGTTAGCCTTGCTTTGTTTGTGTCTTTCTGGCACCGGGATGTCTGTAACAGTATTAACTACCTAAGTGTTAGTCCTTTGTTTCTCGGAGATGTGCCATCAATATGTTAATTGATCCAGAGTTTTGATTCCGGCTGGTAACTGCTTCCCAAATATACATTCAGGTTCTGTGCCTGCTTGTTGTCTAGCATTGTCCACATTTCCCTACATTCTTTGTGAGCGTCCATTTTGTATTCTAGAAGTGGCCATCCACAGTGATTTAACCTGAAAGTCACCACACCTCAGGCGAGGGGCAGGGTTGAGAAAGCGAGGCCTTCATGAATAAACTCAGCCAGTAAGGGAATTGAATCCATGCTGTTGGCTTTGCTCTGCATCATGGGCCATCTGTCCAGTCAACTGAGCTAAACTGGCCCCCAGGCAGGTAATTCAAGAGCAATAACATTGTAAGTGAAATTAAAATACTGCAGATGCTGGAGATCTGACATAAAAACAGAAAGTACTTGGAAAACTCAGCATGTCTATGGACAGAGAAACAGAGTTAATGTTTTGAGTCCAATATGAGTGCTCTTTGGAGCTGCAGAGAAGCAGGAAAGTACAGGTTTTAACATTGCTGAAAGAGGGAAAGGGGGCAGGTGGAGCAAAAGAAAAGGTCAGGGACAGGTTAGAGAGCAGGGGAGATTAAATGACAAAGGTGTCATGGAACCAAAGGCAAAGGGAGCGGTGGTGATAGTACTAAAGCAGCAAAATGATTGGTCCCAAGTAGGTGTGAATAGCAGAATAAAGGTCAATGCTGTCTAAAAACAAAATAACAACATGTGTTAATAGCAGCATAAAGATCAGCACAGTCGGAAAGCAAAAAACATGAGAACAAGGTACAGAATGTCCAATGTGAGAGGAAGAATTAAGAATGGAGGACAGAGTTCATGGTCTGAAGTTGTTGAACTCAGCGTCAAGTCCGGAAGGCTGTAACGTGCCCAAACGGAAGCTGAGATGCTGCTTCTCCAGCTTGCTTTCAACTTCACTGGAACATTTCGGCAGATCAAGGACAGACATGCAGGCATGAGAGCAGGGTTCTGAGTTAACAGGGCAAGTGGCCGGTGCAACCTACCCACGGTCACAAAGAGGACATAGCGGGTGATGGCATCCGCCCTGACTACAACTGGAGGCTATGCTCGACCCAGAGCAGAAGAGAGTTCACAACCTGCTGCACTCCAGCAGCCAGGTTGTTTGTGAGAAAAACACATAGGTTATCATCATAGAATTTACAGTGCAGAAGGAGGCCATTCGGCCCATCGAGTCTGCGCCAGCTCTTGGAAAGAGCACCCTACCCAAGGTCAACACCTCCACCCTATCCCCATAACCCAATAACCCCACCCAACACCAAGGGCAATTTTGGACACTAAGGGCAATTTATCATGGCCAATCCATCTAACCTGCACCTCTTTGGACTGTGGGAGGAAACCGGAGCACCCGGAGAAAACCCACGCACACACGGGGAGGATGTGCAGACTCCGCAAAGGCAGTGAACCAAGCCAGAATTGAACCTGGGACCCTGGAGCTGTGAAGCAATTGTGCTAGCCACAATGCTACCGTGCTGCCCTGCAGGTTCAACTGATGTCCACACCAGTCCTGTAGGTGCACACAATAGTGAGTAGAAATGTGAATGCACACTGTGAGCCACTGCCAGATTGAAGAAGTTTGTCTATGCTGCCATTATATAATAGCCTGACATCATTTTGCATTTGCTGGATAAGATGGGCCCACAAAACCAGGGAGATGGCTCGGACTGGGGTGGTTCTGCAAGGCTACGGGTGATGAGAAACTTTGAGGAGGCAGCCATGCTGGTAGCGAGGGTGTCCACCCAGCTCATTGTTGAGGATGGAGAATCACCCTTAGCAGCTACGAAAGATGGCGGTAGAGCCATTTTGGAACATGGTGGCATTGCGGGCAGGTGATCCTTTTCGTGCACAAAGCAGAAGGTGAATTAGCATCACAAGAGTGCGAATGTTGTGTTATAGGATAAGGATCCTGCAATTGTGGTTAAAGACAATGGGCTGGATGTTCCGCACCCCGACGGCGAAACCGCATCCAGCGCCGGGGCGGAGAATCCAGTTTCACGCATGGAATCGAAACCTGTGCCGGTTCCTCGATTTTCCGGCCCCCGAAAAGCGGCGTACTCGAGTACGCTGCTCTGCGTAACCCCTACCTGCGGCCATGGCTTGAGGCCCTCCCTGCTATTCTCCGCCCCTGACCGGCCGAAGTCCCGACGGCGTATTTCTAATATGGCGAATTCCGCGAGTTCGGGAAACTCGAGAGGCGGCTGCGGACTCAGTCCGCGGCCGCCATGGTCAGGGGCGGGCCGATCGGAGGGCAGGGGGGACCTCATACGGGACTGGGCCTTTATTGTGCGGGGGTCCGGGTCAAACGCACGTCCGATATCCACGGTCTGAGTCCGCCATAGAGTACGGCGCGGCCGCTGGAGGCTGCCGCCATGTGCATGCACAGACTCTGACCCGGAAGTGCGGGGGGCCGTATCTGTAGCTGGAGCTGCGACCTTCATGACGGCGCCCTGCTAGCCCCCTGCAGGGCTTTTAACCTGTGGCCTTTTGACGCCAGTTTTTCTGGCGTAAAAGACCACAGTTTTCACGACGGTGTGGGGACATAGTCCCTGAAACGGCCAGACCAATAGTATATATCCAAGCGTGCTTTTACAATGTCAAGGGCAAAATATCATGACCTGCTTTTGTTGAGTTGAAAAGGCAAGCAACAGGAAGGCTGGGTCATGCTCGCGTTCTGCAAATGGGTCACCCAGTCTGCAGTTCTTCTCCTCAATATAGAGAAGGCTGCATTGGGAGTAGTGAATACAGTAGGTCAAATTGAAGGAAGTGCAAGTGAAACACTGTTTAATCTGAAAGACGTATTTTGGGCCCATGGATAGTGAGGAGGGAGGAGGTAAAGGGGCAGGGGTTGCACCGCCTGCGTTTGCAGGGGATAGTGCCGTGGGAAGGAGATGAGGAGTTGGGGGTGATGGAAGAGTGGACCAGGGTATCAGAAAAGGACCAGTCCTGTGGAATACTGATGGGTGTTGAGGGGAAAATCTGTTTCATGGTGGCATCATGTTGGAGTTGGCAGAAATGGCAGAGGATGATCCTTTGAAGGCAGAGGTTGGTGGGGTAAAAAGTGAGAGTGAGTGAGACCCTATCATGGTTCTGGGAAGGAGGGGAAGAGATGAGGGCAAAGGTGTGGGAAAAGAGTTCCTTGCCAACCACAGAGAGGGGAAAAGCTCAGAAGTGTCGTTTATGTTGGTAGCATCATTGGAACAGATGTGATGGAGGTGGCATATCTACCTCTATGGCCTGTATATGTGATGGTGCGAGCCTCATTTCAGCAGCTTCTTTTGTACGTTGCATACTCATCTCCTTATCTAGTACACTATCCTTCATCCCACCTGGATGCTCGAGTCAGGAGGGCTGAAGAGGTATGTACCAGCCCCACCCTCCAACTCCCTTGGTTTGACCTTCCATGGCACTTATTTAAAGCTTTGGCATAAAATTGTAAGACACATGAGTTGGGTTTTGGCAATGACATTGTCGAAATGGCTTTTGTTTGCAGTCGGCTGCATTTTTAAATGTCCCACCAGTTTCATGAAGCATACATGTGTGAAAGATGTCCCATTCCCCATCCCCCTTAGCAAAATGGTACCTGGGCATCAAATCCAGAGGTCCTGCCCCCAGCATGGGCCAGGACTTCTGGATCCAATGCCCAGGTGCCATTTTTGATGTAGCCATGGCTTGGTGAAAATCCAGACCATAGTCTCAGTAATTTCATAGAATTTACAGTGCAGAAGGAGGCCATTCGGCCCATCGAGTCTGCACCGGCTCTTAGAAAGAGCACCCTACCCAAGGTCAACACCTCCACCCTATCCCCATAACCCAGTAACCCCACCCAGCACTAAGGGCAATTTTGGACACTAAGGGCAATTTATCATGGCCAATCCACCTAACCTGCACATCTTTGGACTGTGGGAGGAAACCGGAGCACCCGGAGGAAACCCACGCACACACGGGGAGGATGTGCAGACTCCGCACAGACAGTGACCCAAGCCAGAATCGAACCTGGGACTCTGGAGCTGTGAAGCAATTGTGCTATCCACAATGCTACCAATCTGGTTCACAAATGCCGTTTAGGGAAGGAAATCTGCTGTCTTTACCTGGTGTGGCCAACATGTGACACTAGAATCATAGCAATGCAGTTGACTTTTAACTGTTCTGAAAGGCAATTAGGGATGGGCAACAGATGCTGGCCTTGCCTTGGTCATGCCCCTCACTGCCTCAGCCATGTCCCACTGTGCCTGTGACATGTCACTCTGTGAGTGTGTTGTGTCCTTCAATGCCTTGCCCATGTTGCTCAGTGTCCAGTTATGGTCCCTCAGCACCCGCCCAATGTTCTCGATGCCCTCAGCCATGACCCTTTGTGACTGGGCCAAACTCTTGACCGCCGCAGCAATGTCCATCTGTGCCCAGAACATGTCCGCCTTTGAGTGGGCCATCCTGTCCTGCGCCTCAGCCATGGGCAGCTCAGTATGCCCAAGCCTTGGACGTCCTGACACATGGCTCTAGTATCTTGCGCGAGGCCTTCCACCGAAGCCGCCACACTTTTTGTGTGCCGCGCATTGTTGGCAGCATCTCCAGCACTTGAATGTGAGTGGACTCTTCCACCTGACCTTGCAGCTGCTGGACTGTCATTGACGCCACCGCCTGTAAATTCTGCCTGAGTCTGCATTTGCACGAGTGCTGGGCCCATCTTTTCCAGAGGTCCAACATCGATCTGGGTGACAGGTATTCCCTGGGACTGGGCAGCCCTCCGACTGTCCACTCCCTGAGGAGTTTCAACCTCCACCTGATGTGCTGCAACATGTGTGTGGTGCCCACCAGAGTGTGACCTAGAAGCCTGATCACTAACATTTCTCACCGATGTGATAGTCCCTGCGGTGGTGGATGGTGTGCAGGTGACAACCGTGGCGACATGTTGGTGTCTTCAGGATGTCTTGAGGGTCATAGCGGGGGACAGCGACCTCAGACGGCCTAGTTTTCTCTGTTGGTGATCCTGCAAGTCAAAAGGCAAGGGTTGAGATCTTGGGAAGGACAGGTCTATGGGAGATGATAGACTCTCTTGCTATAGGGACATCTGCGTTGCATTGGCCTCTTACTTCTTTGGCTTGGGCCGAACTCCATTCCAGACGCTGCCCTCTCTTTGACTTCCCGGTAAATTGGAGTGATTTTTCTTCAAATGGTTTGTGGAGCATAAGTCCAGGGTGACCCCTTCGGTTTTCTCCCACTTCAAGCAGTTATGGCCCATTTTATCCTTGGGGACACAGAAAGGACATATTGAGACACTGTGGCACATGTTTGATGGGGGGATTGTAGCTGTTGGCATGTAAGTGCAAGGCTCCAAGTCAAGGAGGGCAATACATGTGTTGGGGATTGGCAGAGGCTGGGCTGTAAAGGAGATGCAGCAGGTGGAGTGTTGTGGGCCTCTAGGTGATTGGGGGCAGCTGTGAGGGGTGAGGTCAGGAATGATGCCCGAGCTGCTCGAAGGAAGTCGACGATTTTACAATATTGCATGCCAGTCCTCTTAGTCAAGCCAACAATATCGATGACCTCTGCCACCTCAAGCCAAGCCTGATTGAGAAGGGAATGCCGTGGTCTCTGGCCCACCCTGGGGAAGAAGGTGGTCCTCATCTCCTCAACATCTGTAAAGGTAGGTGCAGCTCATTTAGTTGCCACCTCCTTGCTGGAATGAGAGAGTGGTTTGAGTGGAGCGCTTAAAGCTGCTCCAGTTTATTAGCCTCTAAGGTCTAATCCTGACCGCAGCGAATGAGACACCAGCGAGTCTGGGAATCATGCAGGCTGCACACTGCCCGCTGCCCGAATATTGGCCCATTTGCACGTCCTGAATAGTCTCCGCCGGTCCCAGCAGCAACACGCATTTACCCTCTCATCAGTTGTGGCAAGGCTTAAACAACATAACGGGCTACAAAGCGAAGCAAAGCAGAATATCTGGCAGCAGCACACCCCACCCCGATTAACTCACTGCATTCTTTGCTCGGTTCGAGCAGGAAACCATCGATCCGCTGTCGACTGCCCCAGCAGCGTAAAACACACCCATAGCCACCATCACAGATCAGCCTCCTTCAAAGTGAACACTCAGAAGGTGACGTGTCCGGACGGGGTCCCTGGTCATGCACTCAGATCCTGCGCGGACCAGCTGTCAGATATGTTCGCGGACATCTTCAACCTCTCCTACTCGGTTCCAAGGTCCCCACCTGCTTCAAGAAGATCGGCGCCAAAGAAGAACAGGCAACATGCCGCAAAGACTATCGTCCGGTGGCCTTGCCATCAATCACAATGAAATGCTTCGAGAGGTTGGTCATGAAGCACATCAGCTCCATACTCCCAGAATGCCTAGATCCACTGCAATTCGCATACCGCCACAACCGGTCCACAGCAGACGCCATCTCCCTGGCCCTACACTCATCCCCAGAGCATCCCGACAACAAGGACTCCTACATCAAACTTCTATTTATTGTTTACAGCTCCGCCTTCAACACCATAATCCCTGCCAAGCTCGTATTAAAGCTCTAAAGCCTAGGACTTGGCTCCTCACTCTGCAACTGGATTCTTGACTTTCTGACCCATAGACCACAAACAGTAAGGATAAACAACAACACTCCTGCATGATAGTCCTCAATACCGGGGCCCTGCAAGGCTGCATACTTAGCCCCCTACTATACTCCCTATACATTCACAACTGTGTGGCAAAATGTGGCTCCAACTACATCTAAATGTTTGCTGATGACACGGCCGTAGTAGGTCGGATCTCAAACAATGATGAATCAGAATACAGGAGGGAGGTCGAGAACCTAGTGGAGTGGTGTAACGATTACAATCTCTCCCTCAATGTCAGCAAAACTAAAAAAACTGGTCATTGACTTCAGGAAGCGAAGTATCGTACACACCCCTGTCTGCATCAATGGTGCCGAGGTGGAGATGGTTGACAGCTTCAAATTCCTAGGTGTGCACATAACTAACAATCTGTCCTGGTGCACCCATGTCGACGTTATGACCAAGAAAGAACAACAGCACCTATACTTCCTCAGAAAACTAAAGAAATTCGTCATGACCACATTGACTCTTACCAACTTTTACAGGTGCACCTTAGAAAGCATCCTTTCTGGCTGCATCACAGCCTGGTATGGCAAATGCTCGGCCCAAGACCGTAAGAAACTACAGAGAGTCGTGAACATCGCCCAGTCCATCACACAAACCCGCCTCCCATCCATTGACTCCGTCTACACCTCCCGCTGCCTGGGGAAAGCGGGCAGCATAATCAGAGATGCCTCCAACCCGGCTTACTCACTCTTCCAACGTCTTCCATCGGACAGGATCTACAAAAGTCTGAGGACACACACTAATAGATTCAAAACCAGCTTCTTCCCCACTGTTACCAGACTTCTGAATGACCATCTTATGGAATGATTTGATCTCTTCACACATCTTCTCTACCGAGAAGTACTACACACGATGCCGGTGTCTGTGCATTTACATTGTGTACTTTATGTTTGCCCTATTATGTATTTTCATTTCATGTCTGGAATGATCTGTCTGAGCTTTATGCAGAACAATACTTTTCACTGTACATCGGTACACGTGACAATAAACAAATCCAATCCAATCCATACCAGCGATCCTCCACTGGCAGCAGCACGTATTCTCCAGAATGGAGGATCCTGCCCTTAATTTCTGGGAATAGGCAGTTAACCAATATCTGCTGTAAACCCACCAGGTCCCATAGCTACATTGACTACATTTCCTCCCACTCGCTGTGAGGGCTGCATTCTGTTCCTCCAGTTCTTTCAACTCTGTTGCATCCGATGTCATTCTACTGCTTGCAATATATCTTGCTTTTTTGTGAACTTATGAATCCCCTCCAGCATGTTTGTCAGGACCATCCAACATGTCCATCCCACTTCCCACACTCCTGCTCTTACTCCACCCATTCCCAAAGTTAAAATAGAGTTCCCATTATCCTCACCTTCAACCCAACATTTTCCCCTCTCGTCCCCTTTCAGCCTTCCAAAGGGACCATTCTTTCCTCAAAACGCTGGTCCATTCTTCAATTACTGCCAACACCCACTCCCCTTCCATGGTACTTTCCCATGTAAGTATGGGCAGTGTAACACCTGTCCTTTAACCTCCTTCCTTCTCACCATCCAGGGTCCCAAACACCACTTCCAAGTGAAATAGCGATTTACTTGTTTTCCTATCAATTTGGTAACGTTGACTGCCCCCAGTGTGGTTTCCTGTACAATAGGGAGACTAAATGATGATAGTAGGGGGACTAAATGATGATTGAAGATTGTGTGATCGCTTTCTTTACACATCCATTCAGACACATGCCCCAACCGCCGAGTTCAACGGTGGGTGTGTTGACTTCTTTATTTCTATGTGAACCACAAGCTGTTTCTTATATTGACCGAATGACCACACAACCAGTGTGTTAGTCCAAAAGACTTATTTCTATATTCAATGATTCACGTGGCTACGCACTAAACTAGACCTACTAAGATGACCTTCACTTAACTTGGGGGTGACCGGCTCTGTGCGAGACAAGGCCTTTATCTGTGTCCACGTGGGTCAGTTGAAAGTCGTCAGGTTCGTCTCGGCTGGGCTCGTCCTTCAGGTAGTGATCGTGGGTCCTTGAACTTGGCTGGTTGATATGCTGCAATTGGTCGCACACAGGCCGGTCCAAAAGAGGCCGATCCCTATGTGCAGGGCTTCTTATCCTTCTTATCTTTCGCGCCCTTTAGGGCGGTCCTATCTTCAGCGCCAATGGATCAATAGGGTTTTGATCACCCTCCTTGATCCTGGCCAATTAGGGGGCGGATACCTCGGTGGCTGGGCGAGTCCTAGCTATCATTGTCCTAGGCACGTAGGCCTTTCCAAATACTGTTGTAGCTCCTTGATTCAAACTCTATTGTCCTGGGGGAAATGGTGATTGACTTTTTATGGGTGCAAGTTTTGGTCAGGTCTGGCACAACATACAGAGGCTGTGTACTTGTCTGTGTCCAAGTTGACCACAATTCCCATGGTCCTTTGCATTTTAGATGGCTACAGGTGGGGGATGCGGGGCGCATTCAGCAGTTCACTGCGCTAGTGCCCACCATGGCGGATCGGGAAACCCGCTGTTGGTCAGTGTGAAACTGATTTAACCCCACGAATGGGATGTAGATGAAGGTCACACCAGAATCTTCCACCCATTACCGATTCTCTGCAATGCCAGTGGGAAAACCCACCGGTGCAAATCATGCCTGGAACAATGTGGCGTGCAGATGTCAGGGTTTACCTGACCAATACCTGGGGCTGCCTCCAGAGTTTGGAATGGAGGCCGCCAGCAAGGCTGGGCGCCGTAACCTCACAGCAGTCGGCTGTGGGAGCCTCTAAAGGTGGATCTTCTAGATTCAGTGTCATCCAGGAAGTCCATCTTCGAGCCTCAGAGTGTTCCCGGAGATCCAATTTCATTTTCAGGAGGTCCGTCTCCTTTCTCCAATGATGTTAGGCACCTTTTCAATATGGCACCCCAACAGGACATTGGACTATGAGCCATCAGGCCTACCCTGCCACAGAATGTGATGCAAAATACCCGGCTGCATAATTAATGAAGTTGGCCTGAAAACATATGGCATGTTTACCCGTCGGCCTCCACAGTGGGAGACAGACCATGGGCTGGATTCTCCGTCGGCGGGATCCTCCATTTCGCTGGCAGCGCACTCACACCTGTGGATTTCCTGATGGCGTGGGGGTGCCCACAATGGGAAACCCCATTGGCCGGCTGGCGGGACGGAGGATCCCACTGCCGCCGGGGGCGCACCGCACCAGAAAACGGGTGCGGCGGGTTGGAGAATCCCGCCATACGTTCCCACCCCTGCCACAGGATTAAGCCCCAGAAGGGAGAACTCTACCCTAAGCTTCTGGTAGCCTGATATTTTACTTATCTGCACCACTCTTACTGAAACCTCTCTATCCGTGCCCTCCCACATTATTCCAAAGAAGCTCAATGGAAGTTCATGGAACAGTACCTTTTGTCATTCAATATCTGTGTCTTCCATCCTACTGCACACCTTCCCTTTTGTTCCCCCGACCCCGACATTATTTCCTTCCTCTGGAGTTGCTTGGAACCTATTCCGTCTCTGGCTTTTTCAAGTCCAAATGAAAAGTCATTGACCTGAAATGTTAACTTCAGTTTCCTCTCCACAGATGCTTCCTGTTGCTGTGTATTTCCAGTATTTTCTGTTTTTTATTTTTTATTTCCAGCATCTGCTGTATTTTTTCTGTCAGAACACTTCAATATTTTCCTGTTCAATATTTTAATTTCCCCCCTAAATGCCAAGTCGTATTTGGCTACAGTAGGCGCTTGTGTCAATATCTTCCATGATGTAATGATTTTGTGCATGAAAATAACTCTTTGAACATCATCCCTGATGCTGTTAATACTGATCATTATAACAGCGACTGCACTTCAGTTAGCACTTAATCAGCTGTGAAACATGGCAGGATGTCCCGAGACAGTGAAAGCTGCTGCATAAGTGTAACTTCTTTCTTGTTTTCTAATCCTAATACCTCAATGCTCATTTTCCAAAGAATGAAAGTTACTTTTCTCGAGCCATGCTTTTCTGCCAATCCTAGTTTTTAAAAAGCTCACATAACTATATACGCTTACGACGTAAACCTATGTGTTATGTCTTTCATGATTGGGGCAGCACAGTAGCATTGTGGATAGCACAATTGCTTCACAGCTCCAGGGTCCCAGGTTCGATTCCGGCTTGGGTCACTGTCTGTGTGGAGTCTGCACATCCTCCCCGTGTGTGCGTGGGTTTCCTCCGGGTGCTCCGGTTTCCTCCCACAGTCCAAAGATGTGCAGGTTAGGTGGATCAGCCATGATAAATTGCCCTTAGTGTCCAAAATTGCCCTTAGTGTTGGGTGGGGTTACTGGGTTATGGGGATAGGGTGGAGGTGTTGACCTTGGGTAGGGTGCTCTTTCCAAGAGCCGGTGCAGACTCGATGGGCCGAATGGCCTCCTTCTGCACTGTAAATTCTCTGATATGATAATCTATGATCTATGATCTCAAGTAATCTTTCTTGAAGCAAAGTCTCCCAAATCGCATACAGTGTTCCAACTCTGCTCGAATCAATGTCCTTTGCAGATTATTACACATATTTAAGCAGGAAATAGTCTTTATCACTTACTACAGGCAGAATCTTACCAGAGTCTGTCTCAGTATCGGTTCAGGTGAGAAAACCGATGTAAATCCCGTCAGCGCCGGCAACAGGAAATCTCATGGAATATTGAGCCTCTTAAAACAAATGTTTTTTACTACATGAATGACGCTGCGATCACGGTGGCCTTCTGATGATTCGCCCACCTCGGGGCAACTTACTCTCTGCAATCAGTGGGGAGTTCTGTATAAAGCCACCCCAGCATTTGTTCCAGTTCCATTCGAGGGGTTGGGTTGCCAAGAAGCCAGCACCATGATTCACAGACCAAACTTTTGGATGGTGTGCACAGAGATGGTGTGACCACCCTGGCCGGGGAGGCAGTGGCAGCCTTAGTCAGTGCCAGCTCACTGCAGAAGAGGACGGGTCAGCAGTGCCACAAGAAGGTGAATGACCTTCTTTGCCTGGCCAGATGCTCTCAGGTCTCGTACATTTTTAAGGGAGAGCAGCAGCTGGAGGGATGGCTCCTTGGGGACAGGGTGTATCTGCTAAGGAGGTCGTTGATGACTAGTGCGGAGGCTACAAACACCTGCGGAGACTCGGTATAACGAGGCTCGTGCTTCAACGCGTGTGCTGGTCGAGCAGGCAATTACATTGCTCAAGATGCGGTTCTGGTGCCTGGACCGGAACATAAGACATTGGAGCAAAGTTACGCCATTCGGCCCACTGAGTTTGCTCCGCCATTCAATCATGGCTGATACGTTTCTCATCCCCATCCTCCCAGAGATGTCCTGCATTTGTGGTCTACTGCACTTTCCACAATCTGGCGCTGCAGAAGGGAGACTAACTCGACCAGGAGGAGATGGGGGAGTGACACATCTCCTCAGATGAGGAGGAGGTTGATGAGGGCGGTAAAGGTCAAAACGCAGAGGGCATGAGGTATCGGAGCTCGGGAATGATTCCAGCTGGCTGCTCCCGCTCATGCCTCTTATGCTCGACTTTGTCTTCTAATGAGACAGATGTGGAGAGTGTCGGCGGTGTCCGAGCATGGGTCTGAGGAGCAGAGTAGCTTCGGGGGGGGGGGGACCATGGCGATTGAGGGGGGAGGGTTATTGGGGGGGCGCACATGATACATCTGACAGACTGCAAGGTGCCCGGGGAAAGACCACCTTGGATGTGTGAGGGGTGTGTGAGGGGGTGCAGCAGGGAGCTGGAGGAGGCAGACTTACCCTGGCTGCGTAAAGAAGGCTATTCATCTTCTGCCGGCACTGCTGTCAGCTGGCACTGGCTAAGGGTGCCACTGCCTCCCAGGCCATTGTGATCACCTTGCTGGAGGGATGTCTGTGCAACCATGGATAGAAGACTTCCCGCCTCTGCTGGACACAAACCAAGCGTTTGGTCAGAGTTTCCATTGAGAATTATGGTGCAGGCTTCCTGGCAGCCAACTCCTCTAATCAAGTGCAGGGGAAGCGTTAATCTGGAGCTCCCCACTGATTGCAGAGATTATGTTGCCCCGGGGTGAATGAATCAGCGGGAGGTCGCTATGGGCGCGGCGTGAATCACATGGTTAAAAATAAATTTGAATATTCCGTGAGAATATTCCATTCTTTTCTCACAGGAACAGTCACTTTGTCAAATTCTGGCAAGGTTCCGCCCAATATATGTACATTTATATGGATAGAAAATTAATAAAGAAAACAACAGAAAAATACTGATGGCCTTTTACTTAGAAAGAGATTGCACGTAGTGATGATCACATTTTCTTAAAATTCTGATTTTTCAGCCAACAAAATCTCACCGTTAATAAAAAATCATGGACGGGATTCTCCGTTAGGGGGATCCTCCGCTTTGCCGGCAGCGCACTCACGGCTGCGGATTTCCCAACGGCGTGGGGGTGGCCACAATGGGAAACCCCATTGTCCAGCTGCCGGGACAGAGGTTCCTGCTACCGGCGAGGAAGAGCCACACCAGAAAACGCAGAAGCCCGCCCCACATCTTTTGCAAGCAGAATATGTCCTGAACTTTGGGATGTAACGATTGATACAATTTAATATGTCGTTATAAATCAAAAATTGGATGCAACATATGCAGAAACTCCAACAAGGAAATATATTTGGCAACATCAGCTGCAGTTAAAGGATGAGAAGCGCAAATAGCATCCTTAATTATAACGGTTTATCCTAGAAATCATATGATACTGTGCCATCGCAGAATGGACTTGTCAAGCTAAAACGCTGCACTGAATTGCCAGCAGTTGCTAACAACATGAAGAACAACACCTTATAATTAGAGGTGTGACTGCACATCCCACAATATCCATACTGTACCTCAGGGAGACATGTCAATTTATGTTCTTGAAATTGTACACTTAATGATTTTTAAAGTTACTATGACCAGAAATCAGAAAGTTCAGCAAATCTTTTTAATGATGATGATAACTCAGATGTGTGTTGTGAGCGAAAGAAAGTATGTCGATATTTGTTTGGAGTTCAAGGGCTGCTTCAGACCCTGGAAGCTAATAAAAGTGAAGCATCAATGGGAACCTGTGATGAATGGAACTGTTAAGGTGGAGATTGCAAAGCCGAATAATGCATCTTGTATGCAACATTAAAAATTATGTCTCTGACAACAAAATATATTTACATATTACACTCGGAGTGAGAAAAGTAGAAGGATACTGAAAATTATTCTGGTCTCGTCCCAAGCTTAGTAACATATAAAACAGACAAAACAAATTCCAACAGTTTCCATAGCTAGATTCCCCTGGAACACGTCACTAGCTGTCACCAGTGGTTACCGCTTGAGGATCGATATTCCGCATCCAGCATGGCCGATCAGGAGGCTGTCTCGTTCTTACTGCCCACCATTGACATATTTAAAGGATTTACAAGTTAATGTTAAACCTGTGAACACATCAAGTCCTGGAGTGGGATTTAAAACTAGAACTGCTCATTCAGACAGGAACACTACCTACTGCACCACAAAACAACTCCAACACAAATTACCAACACTTAAATTAATTAAATGGATTAAAATAATTGAATAGGTGTCAAAACCAGCATCATGCACAAGAATATATGTATAATTTATTTAAAGGATGTGGCCAGTATTTATTCACTAATTGCCCAGCTTGCTGGACCATTTCAACGGGAAGAGTCAACCGCATTGCTGTGGGTCTGGAGTCACATGTAGGCCAGGCCAGGTAAGGACAGTGTCGGGCTGGGTGTTCTGGTCAGCAAACAGGTCAACGCGGTTGGAGAAGGTGTAACTCTATTTTATTAACAACTCAACTGTAATAACATACTGTAAGCTTGGGTACGTGCATTACCAGCTTATCTGTGGACCCTGTCCTATCACTATCTAGGTGAGGCACTCAGCACATGGTGAATGTCTGAGAGGCAGGCTGTGAGCTCTGTGCCCTGAGCTAGCTGCTGCTAGAATGAGCGGGAACTCTGGTGTCCCCTGTCATTATAGTGCGTGTGTTCTCACTGGTGATTGGCTGCGATGTTGTGTATGCTGGTTGGTCCTACTTTATGTCCATCAGTGTGTCAGTGTGTGTGTGATTGCACTATGATATGCTGATGTATATCATGACAGACAGCAGATTTCCTTCCCTCAAGGACATCAGTGAACTAGGCAGCCATCTTGATGCGCACCCTCCTGACCACCACCTTGGCCCCTGGTTCTGCAGAGTGACACTGGCCATATGGGTGCCCCCAAGGCCCCTCCACCCCCCCCGCCCCCCCGCCACCACCGCATCCCACCCACCGCCATAACCGCACCCCTCCCACTCGGCCGCCACCAGCCGGGGCATAATGCGGCCCACCCAGGCAACAACAACAGTAGCCGCTACAGAGGCGCTGGGCGGGAGCCACGAAGTGTACCGCTGGCAAGGACACCGCCAACTGACAGTACCCCTGGCATCAGGGACAGAAGCCAGGGCCAGAGGCCCCCACGGTTCAGGGCATTAACGGGGCCAGCTGTGCAGGGATTGGGGTGTCATGCAGGGGCAGAGTCCGCAGTGCCAACAGGCCACCATGAGCATGCAGCAGTGGAGCGAGCCACAGAGGAACAGAAGGCAGCCGCCAGGATGGAGAGCCGGCCGCCCATTAGGCCGAGGAGAGGGTGGTGCCAAGGAGGCACCGTGTGAGGCCTTGTGTGTGCTGGCACCGCCTGTCATTCAAGGACCTACCGGATGGGCATGCCGTCGACGACTCTGACAGGTATAATGCCAGATCTTGGCACACCTGAGACCACAGGGGTATTGGGGAGGGCACCCGCTCCTGGTGGCCGTCAAGGTGATGGTCGCCCTGAAACTTTACGCAATGGGATCCTTCCAGGATCTAAGTGGGGACTTGTCCGGGATCATGGCACACCTGAGACCACAGACCGTCACGGAGACTCGTTACAATGATGGTCATACAGCAACTAGGAGCATAATCAAGCGGTGCTCCAGTAATCCAGCCGGTAATCCAGCAGGTGCCTGGACCGCTCTGAAGGGGCCCTCCAGGATGATACTGAGAGGGTGACCTGCATCGTGGCGGCCTGATGCATCCTCCACAACATCGCGCAGCAGGGGGACGGCGTGCTGGAGGGGGAGGAGCACCATGCCTCGTCTAACGAGGAGGATGCGGGGGAGGGTGAGGATGGGCAGGACATGGGACCCAGACAGGCAAGGGAGGCCGCATGATGTGTGCGCCAGGGCACCAACTGTTGAGGTGGGGGAATACTGGCCAGGGGCATGGACACCGTATCACCCCCTCCCCGTCGCCCCCTTCTCCCGCCAGCAACTCCATGATACATACCTGCCGTGCTGTGATTGTGTCATCACCTTCTGAGTTTGTGTCACATCAGCCAGTGACTGCACCATCTCCCTGTGGGACTGGGCCATCTCCCTCTGTGTCCCAACCATGGCCTGCTGTTACTGGGCCATGCTCAGGAGCGCTGCTGCAATTTCGTGGTGGCTCTGGCACATAGTTGCGTGTGAGGCGGCAACCCTGTCCTGGGCCTCGTCCAATGCCTGCACAGAATGCCCCAGGCCATAGACATGCTGATCCATAGCCACAACCCTTGCCCCCAATGCCTCCACCACGGACGCCATCCGTGTCATGTTGGCCTGCATTGCACACATGGTTGGCACCACCTCCTGCTGCTGTACTCCTCTGGACTCCTCCACCTGCACCTGCAGGTACTGGATGCTCGCCGACAACCCCTCATGCAGTCCCTGACTCTGCGTCTGCATCTCCTCGATCGATGGAACCGTTCGTTCCAGAAGCCCGAAACCCGTCTGGACAGCAGCACCAGTCCCTGGTGTGCCATCCGAACGTCTGTCCCCTCGGGAGATCCTACATCCACCTGCTGTATCGGAGCAGCTGTGTGGTGGGCATCAGAGAGTGTCCCAGGAGACTCTTCACGAAAGTGCCCGATCGAGGTGAGTGTCTCTGGGATGGTGGAGGGAGTGGAGACAGCGTGACAGGAAGTCAGTCTCATCCTCAGGACCGAGCTCCGGGCTCTCCTGAGTCTCGGGCGGAGGGCTGTCATCCAAGCTGCTCTCATCAGTGCTCGGCTCATGGGGAGGGGGGCGGGGGGGTGGGGGGGTTGTGGCACTGGCTGGGGGTAGGGGACACCGGATTGACCCAGCCCATCTCCAGCCGATCCTGCAAGACACAGGACAAGACGCATGATGAGACCGCGGGCTGGAGGGTGGTGGGGGTGAGCGTGTGGGTGGGGGTGGGAGGTGGTGAGCATGGGAGTGGTGTAGAGTGAGGATGAGAGTGGTGTGGGGGTGAGTGTGGTTGGGGGGACGGGTTGACACATGTGACATGGGGTGCCACAACTGATATGTGACCATCAGTTGTACATCATACACGCCTGCGCCCAATACCCGGGCTGTGTCCATAATGACTTCATCCTGGCATACGCGACGATTCCTGACATGTTTGAGATGCCTCCACCCAGCTGGGGGTTTGGCTCCAGGGCCAAACAAAGGCTATGCGCTGCGTTCGTGGTTGATGACACCTATCTGGAGGCCGCAGACCAATGCGGAGACTCGTTACAATGATGCTCATAGAGCAACTAGGAGCGTAATCAAATGGTGCTTTGGCCTCCAGTAGATGCAGTGCAGATGCCTGGACCGCTCTGGAGGGGCCCTCCAGGATGATGCCCCCCCCCCCCTCCCGGATTCTCACTTCCTCGCCCAAGGCCAAGCTCCACCTCGGCGACCCCCCTTTCCTCCGGGCCGCTGACCACATCCTGTGCCCTCTGCTCTGCCATGGTGAGGGGCCGGAAGTCCAGCGGTCCCCCTGCAGTCTTCTCCCGCCCCCGATGGTTGTGGGCCGCCTTCTCCTTCGGGTGAGTGAGGGTGCAACACGGAAAGCGACAGCGTTAGACAATCCGACGTATGCAGCCCAGTGGGTGGGTAGCTGGTGGCCTCAGTAGCCAGGGCCACCCGGCCACGGTGGTCAGTATGCATGTCAGCATGTTGGGCAGGGTGGGGGCTGGGCCACCCTCTGTGCCAGATAACGGGTGTGTGGGACAGGGATTAGTGCCAGGGGCACAATACTCACCCTGGCCATCCTGAGGAGGTTGTGCAGTTCTTTTCGGCACTGGTGGCCAGTCCAGACCACGTTGCCCAAGGCACTGACGCCTCTGCCACCTGCGGCCAGGCACGGCAAATGGCGGCGGGCAATGGGGTGGTATGTGTGGGGAGTGAAGTGTGTACATGCGACCGCAGCTTGTCAGCCCCCTGAGTGTCAATCGCGAACCGGCTGAATCCCGCACCATTTCTCATTGGAATCGATTGTGTTCAACGTGGTGCACCTAGCCCTTCAACTGTAGAGAACTGGCCCAGATACGGCGTCAGTTTTGTTGCCATGGAACGCTGCGTGGAATTCTGTGCATGCATCAACACTTAGAGCTGGATTCTCCGATTTTC